>NC_141687.1:1625489726-1626089726 GCF_964263255.1 Lissotriton vulgaris | reverse complement strand
GAAAAACACCTATAGATGTAGACTTTACCACTTTGAATCCAACATAATGATATTTTATATTTAGCTCAAATTCTTAGATGAAAAAGAAATTATTTGTCAACAATTTTTAATAAATACTGTTCAATGGAAAGGGAGAAAGGAAAGAAAACATCTTCAAACAGAATGGGCAAGGGAACATGGAGGGGGTTGGGTAACATAATAAAAACACACCAGGAAGTGTCAGGGGAACCAGTGTATGTACAAGGGATTAGATAAAATTGAGTCCACAGTCAAAACATTGTCCTAACATAAGAGTCCATGGTCAACTTAAACAATGTCCGCCCCCAAAGTCACATGCAGTTTTCCTAAGAGTGTCTAGGCTTGGGGGGACACAGTCATCAGCCATTCTCACTGCCCTTTTTAGATTGTCTCAATTCTTTATTCACTTTCAACCAGTGAAATGAGAAATTATACAAATCATCCGCCTACAATCAACCATCAATGGCCGGTGGAGAAAAGCAAATAAAATAGGGGAAAGGGGGGGGGGATGTGGAAAACAATAAAGAAAACAATAATCAATAATATCAATTCATAATTAAACTAAACAAAAAACCCATCCCAACCAAGCCCGCCTATTCTGTGTTAACATCAATTTGATCAAGTTTCCACCCTAGCATTATTTAAGAGTCAGGCTCTGTGCCCGCTGTTAGGCGCAAGATGAGTAAATATCTCAGGCAAATGAGTTCTATAGATATGTTGGACAAATATTTAAGGCAAGGGCCCCAAGTCTTCTCAAATTTTGGGAGTGTGTGATCCACAACCACAGTTAATTTCTCCATACTCAGGAAGTCCCAGAGCTTATGTAACCGGTCTAAAAGTGTGGGTATGGTATCAGTCCCCCAGCGTGAGAGTAAAACTTGCTTCGCCGCCCAAAATGCTAGGGTAATGGCCCTCCCCCTAAGTGAATGGAGGGGATATGTTAAAGCATTGGGAAGACCCAAAAGAACGTAGCTAGGGAAGTGAGGCAGGTCCGTCTCAAATATCTGCTCTATAGCTGCCAGTATCTTGTTTGGGGCAGTGCCATAAAAGGTGAGTTAGTGTACCTGTGTTATCACAGCAACACCAGAATTTGTCACTGCAAACATTTTTCCACCTTGACAGGTGAGCTGGTGTATAAAAGTAATAATGCGCCAACTTAAGAAGGGTCTCCCTCCCCGCTGCACTGCGCGCCATGTGCGAGCACCCTGCACTATTCCTTATTTGTGAACGTGCGCTCACATTCCAATTCCCATTGGGATTTCGAAGGAGATAGTAGGGGGCAGTTGAGGTTTTAGAAAGGAGTAAATGTCAGAAAGCAAACGCCGGTCCTCGCTTAGTGCGAGGAGCCAGTACTGCCAGGTCTGCTAGCATGGGGTTGCATGTCTGGTTGAGTCACCCATTGGCAGCTGCATATTGCCATCCCTCTGATTCCGGGAGGCCATAGTCTTTTTGAAGCCCTGGAAAGTCTTATAGTCCCCTTTAGTCAAAGAGGTCACCCATTTGTTTACAGTTGGCATCTTGCCACCGGGAGAAAGCTGTACCACTCATGGCCGGGGGAATATCAGCACTTCCTATGATCGGGGTGTTGGAGATATTGGAGAGGAAAGAACTTTAGAGGTGCTCAATTTATCCCATGCTCCCTTTGTAGCCCAGACCACCGGGGAAATATACACTCCTGCTGGGCGATTCTTACGCAGTAAACAAGGCACTTTCCGGAGATTGACACGGCCACTGCCTAGTCTAAAAAGCACCAATGCTTTTCTGTAAGCGGGCATAGCCATTCTACTAGAAGCCTCAATTGAACCGCCTGATAGTAGGGTATCAACTTATCGATTCCCAAGCCTCCCTTAGCCACAGGGAGATAGGCCCTCTCTCTGGCCTTCCTAGCTTTTTTACTGTCCCACACAAAGGACTCCAACGCCAGTTGCAGTTTCCTGATCACCACGGGGAGGGCTGCAGCGGTAATGCTTGCATTAAATACTGAGTTTTTGGCATTAGGGTAATTTTTGTTGCCGCAATTCGTCCTGACCATGAAATAGGACCTCCATACCATGATTGTATGAGAGAACGCACCGTAGCTAGCAGGGTTGAGTAGTTCTGCGCCACCACCTTATTGGTAGTAGAGAATAATTGGATACCCAGATAAGAGATGCCCTGTGTAGCCCAAGAGAAGGAGAATATGTCTGTCAAATAAGACTGTTCTTCCTGTGGGATAGTGATGCCAAGGGCCTGTGACTTGGCAGCATTCATTTTGAATCCGGAAGCCTCCCCAAACTCTTCCACTTCCTGGAGAAGCGGAGGCAATGACTTACTAGGCTTAGTGATTGTAAGCAGAATGTCATCCACATATAATGCTATTTTGTGCACCTGACCACCCATCCGCACCCCCTCACCTAGAGGGTGCCCTCGTATTCGCTCTGCCATTAGCTCTGTGTAGAGCGCGAATAAGAGTGGGGAGAGGGGGCACCCCTGCAACGTCCCTCTCGAAATTAGAAACACAGGGGAGATGGCATTTTTAACTCGCACAAGGGCCTTAGGGTCCGCAAGCTGGCACATATCCACTTGCAGAAATAAGGACCCAAGGCCACCGCCACCAGCACCTCACTTAAGAAGGGCCAATGTACCCGGTGAAATGTTTTCTCGGCGTCTATGTATAAGAGTAGAGTGGGCATCGGCGACCGGTTGGTTTTATCGATAAGGTGGAGTATTCGCTTAGTGTTCGCTTAGTGTTTGCTTAGGGTTGTTCCCACATGTGCGTCTTGGAATAAAGCTCGATTGGTCTGGGTCAATCAGGCCGGTCATATACTTCCCCAGTCTGGTGGCCAAGATTCCTGTAAACACTTTGGCGTCTACGTTAAGGGGGTTATGGGGCGGTATGAGGCGCATTGTTGCGGGTCTTTTCCGGGCTTCGGTAACACTGATATTTTAGCTGTTTTCATGCTCTCTGTCAGAGTACCGTGGAGCTAAAGGAGTTGTATAGACACACCAGCACTGGGGACAGGTGCTCTGCGAATACTTTACAAAAGTCAGCAGTGTATCCATCCTTACCCACATCCTTTTCAACCTGAAGTCTCCCGATCGCATCAATAACCTCATGTAGTGTACTGTCTATTCCTAGGGGTGCGGCTACTTGTTGGGTCAGTTTGGTCAGGGGAACCCATTCTATATAAGTGGTGTGGTGCCTGTGTTGCTGTCCTTCTGCTTCAAAAAGGTGTGCATAAAACTCACCGAAATCTGGCACAATCTCAACATCTTTCGTCAGAGTATTCAAGAAGTGGTCCGCCAAAGCCTGTACGCGGCGAGCCTGCATCTGTGTATGTAGCCTATTTGCCAGCAATTTACCTGCCTTTTCCACCCTGCATAATATTTCTGCAGCGTGCAGAGTAAAGCATACTCGGCTACATCCATATCTAAGGCTTGGAGTTGGTTTCTAGCAATGGTCAATTGTCTCCTTATCTAATGCATCCCCTTATGCCTGTGTGTTTCCTCCAATGCTGCTATCGCCCTCTCCAGCTCTACGTGTTTGGTGCTGAGCTCTTTGTTTGGACTTGCAGCTATTGCTATATAGGTTCCCCGTACTGCAGCCATGAGCCCGTCCCACAGCATTGAGCTCGATACCTGGGATTTATCGCTGATAGTGAGGTAAACCTGTATTACTCCCACAACCTCCTCAACATCCAAGCTGCTTGAAAGCAGCTTAGAACTGAGTCTCCAGATTTTAGAATGCTGTTTGTTGTGCGGTAAGCGATACACCAGGGTAATGGGGGGTGATCAGAAAGTGAGGCAACCTCAATTTCTGGTTTCATTGCCGACCGCAACAACGAGGTAGAGACTAAGAAAAATCTGATTCTGTCATAAGACTGATGGACTGCGGAGAATTGTGTGTATGATTTCGAAGTGGGGCATTGAGCTCTCCACACATCAACCAGACCCACGCCCGTGAGCCATTGACTACATCCAGCTCGTTTTTACCATTGACTCATCCCCACACGCAATGGAAACCTTTCGGTCCACCATGACGTTCATCAGAAACTGGATGAACCTAAGCACACTTAAATTAAACCCAGATAAGACGGAGCTGGTCCTCACTAGGCCCTCAGTCAACCCTTGGAACCTCAACTTTTGGCCACCCGCTCTGGGCCTTCACCCTCCCCAGTCAGTGCGGTCAAAAGCCTTGGTGTTACAATTAGCAGTGATCTCACTCTAAAGACTCAGGCCAACTCAGTAGTCTCTTCTTGCTTCTTCCATTTACACAGGATTCGGAAAATCAGTAGATTTCTTTCCTTTGAGGCCCTTGTTCAGGTCACTTTGGCCTTAGTCTTGTCACAAATCGATTATGCCAACTCACTATACGCCGGAATCCCCACCTATCAGCTACAGCGGCTTCAGTTGGTGCAGAACCAAGCGGCCAGACTTGTATAGGGGCAACCTAGGCCGCATCACGTAAAACCCCTGCTTAAAAGCCTTCATTGGCTCCCAGTTGCCCAACGCTGTCTTTTCAAACTGGGCTGTCTGATCCACAGAGCTTTGTCATCCCACGGGCCAGTCTTCATAGCCAACAGAATTCAACGCTATGTCCCCCGCCGTGCCCTTCGCTCTGCCAGCTCCAATCTCCTGAGTCCTCACTCCTTTAAACGGAAGAAACTTGGTGGACTTCGATTTACGTTTCTGGCACCTCAGTTATGGAACACACTACCTCCCGAACTATGTCAAATCGATTCCTATTCCATGTTCAGGAAATCTCTCAAAACGCGGCTATTCTCCCAGGCCTACGATCAATAACTTTCCCACTGCACATACCCATGCACCTCCCATCTTAGCACCAAGAAACCGCTGATGAACGAGCGCTCTAAAAATTCCCATTATCATATCATATCATATCTTAATGGATCCAATTACCTTGCGGATTAACCCTTCCTGGTGATCATTAGGCGCATACACGCTTGCAATCATAATAGTGCACTGACGAAAGGCAATTCACAAAGCTAACATTCGGCCCATGATCTCCGAGTTTGTATGAGTGACCCAGCCTTGAAAGTGTGTTGCAAATAATATAGCAACCCCTGCCTTCTTGCTGGGTCCGGCTGACCAAAATTGGCCGGGCAAACCACCTCGATCTCATGCGACGCCAATACGTTTTAACAAGTTGAGCCTCTTGCAAGAGACATATGTCACATTACATTTCCCTCAACTGTGTCAGCAGCACTTTTCTTTTTGTTGGAGAGGTAAGGCCCCGTACGTTGAGGCTAACTACCTTTATCATGAGTTGGTGTTAAAGTGAAGAGTAATGGTAGCTTTAAGGAATAACGCTAAGCTTTTCCTCTATTTGGCGGAAAGGGACGGTCTAAAGCGTTTACTGCGTGTGGGTCTGGGAGGGTAAAAACATGCTATAAAACACAAACAACAACAATACCAATTGAAGAACAACCAGTGTAGATGTAGTAGGGGTCCATGTCGTTGGCAGGCCTCCTGAGTTGTTCAAGATGGAAACAATCAAAGGAGTACTCCGCCAACATATGCTAATATCACAATGTTATCATGCAGCAGAGCCTGAAGCCGAACCGCGTAACTATACTGTCTGTGACTATTAGGGCCAACGCCAACTCCTCTGCAGAGCCATGAAAATGCAGTCCCATTTGGTTCTTGCTTCCAGGACCATTATTCGTCTTCTTGTTCCGGTGCAGAGTCCTGCTTTGCAAGGTGCTGGATTAGAGCCGACCATACTATGATGCTCTCAGTGGTGAATGGCTTGCTCACGAGTTTTAGAAGCTTGATTTTAGAGAGCCGCCTTCGCCTGTCGAGCCTCTGAGAGCGTGAGGAGGGGTATCTCTGACCATCCATCCGTTCCCCCTGTTCCTGGTCTAGGCCCAGGATCACCGCTGCTTCCATGGGGGTGTGAGCCGAGCGTGTCTCACCGTTCCATATAAACCGTAGGCGAAAGAGGTGAGCCCATCTGTAACGCACATCCTTTTCCCTCAGAAAGTTAGTAATGGGTTTCATAGAACGACGACCCTACAGGGAAATGAGAGAGAGATCCTCCAGTTCCTCCTCTCTGGCATCACACGATTTCTCTACGGAGTGCACTCGCTGCTCAAGTTCGCCTTCCTCACGGTGCAGTTCTCTCACATCGTTCGCCATCTCCGTCCTTAATTTTGCTATATCCTCCCTCAATGTACCAAAGAGGTACTCCATAAAGCCCTTTGTAACTGGGACCTCCTCACCCCCTTCCTGTGCAGCTTCTGCTCCTGCCTACTGGTGCTCTGGTGAGGCCGCCCCCGAAGCCTGCTCTGCCCTGCCCGCTTGGGTGAGGTTTTAGTGAAAAGGTCCTTGACGGTGGGGTCCTTTTAGTCCAAGTATTTGCCATTTCCCCCCCTTGCAGATTCACTGGGGGTCGTCTTCCTTGAGGTCATCCACTCATACCCCTGTGCTTCTGTTGGGGCGTACGCAACTCTGTCCCAGGTCCCGGCTCAGGGGCGTTGTTATTCACACCCTGCCGCAGCCTAGTGACGCCGCACTTCTCTGCAAGGGAGGTAGAATTCTTCAAGTCCCTTGAGGATGGGCCCCCCACCGCAACCACTCCTAGTTCTCCTGGAGCAGGCCCTCTCAATAGCTTGGGCCCCACCCCTCCCTGTCCTTTTTGATGCCAATAATGAGATCCTCTACATATGTGGGCTCACTGTGGCTGGTCAATGCAGGACCAGACACCCCAAAGGGGGGTAATACACAGAGGGTAGCAGGGGAAACAGAGACACACTTGAGGATACAGCAACAGTAGTCTTTGGGACAATGCAGACAACACTCAAGGAACTGATGGATGTATTGATGTTCCCCCCAGGACCTGGACTGTGAATCTTGGAACACACTGGCCTAATTTTTGATCTCATGTCAACCTTGAGGGAAAACAGTCCGGATTTTATCATTTGCTCATATCACCACTGGGGTGCAGCCTCAGGAGCAAACACGCAAAAGGGGTTTGGGTGTATGGTGGTGGGCAGATGTGTCTCTCAGCTCTTCATTTCAGGCACTTGGAGGGGGAGTAGTAACAGGAAGTGCCGCTGGAGGCCCCCATTGAATGAGGGCTTCTGGAGTCCAGCATGGGTCGATGGCAGGCCTAGATTGTGTTGGTGCCTGCCCACAGGACACTATTTCTAGGTATAGTCAGCCTGAGGGGAGACCCATATTCATCATTCCTCAAGCTGGTGGTGTCCTGCTTAATGACCCCCAATTCAGCCTCCACCCGGACTGTTGAAGTAGAAGGCAATGTCTCTGTGAGGGTGGCTTGTTGTTTGATCTCTCTTCTTCGCCTCCTCGCTGGTGATATCCAGAGGACGTGTCCGCTGATGTGCCGAGGATGTCCTGTTCTGCTTTCCAGATGATTCTTGGCCAGCCGGACCCACTGAAAATGAAATACATTTTTTGTAGGCGGTGTACAATTTCTAATAAAGGTGGAGACAACATAAAGCAAGTGCTGACAATACATATGCCTTGTCTCACTAAGCAATGATATGTGGTTTGAAATCAACGGCAGGTGTACTGTTGCTGTAATGTCAAAAATTAATTTAATAAACAAAATCTAATTTTAAGTCAGATTTACCAACTGCTCCTTCAGTTTTTGGGCAATGTGAGGTTCCTAATATTTTCACATAGTAATCTTCTAATGTTATTTTATAAGTGGAGATAGTACACAATCAGAATGGATATCTGCACACTTAAACGGGAATCCAGGTTTTTCCTTTTATGAATGGAGTTCTCAGCTCTGAATGCACAGCCTCACACTTACTATCAATTGTTATCTGTTGTGCAATATAGCAAAACATACTTTACATGCTAATTTTGTTGTACCTATGTTTTAAGTGACCTGAAACATGTGATGATTGGTAGAACAGGTTTATTAGTCCTGTACAACAACCCTTGAAGTCCTTCTCCCTTAGCAACTGCCTACTTTTACTGTTTAGACTCCACAATCTAGAATCCAGTGGAGATAGCAACCAGATGCTGTAAGGTTGCCAGGATACACCATGCAAGCAAGGCCTTGGAGATAACCTTTTGCAAAAATGTGATCCAAAATGTATGTATATTCCCTGGAAACATCAGACACTGTATGTGGCAAGAGCCACATTTTGCATTACAAGACTGCTTTGTGCAGTACCTGCAAATCTTATATGCTTACTCAGTACAGCTACATATAAATTGGAAATCACATACATGCCACTGTTGAGGATTTATGTGCATTTGGTACACATTGGATATGTGTATAATTTGGAGTGAAACAAGTGACACAATGTCAGCCTTTATTATACAACAAATATTAGTAATTTGACACACAACACACAAAAAATACCATGCATGATACAACAAACAACACACAAATACTAACATACTAACAATAGACATTGTCAAAGCTGTTCATTCACCATAGCATTCAACATTTATACGGCTGTTTGGTCACTAGTCATGATTATGCGTCTGTTTTATCTTAAAAATGTAATTGTAATGACATTTTAACCATTTGTGTTCGGAAAATTACAAGTCCCCAAAATCCCTCAGAAAACAGCATTCCAATAGCTCTACAGATGCATAGACCTTATAGTCTTTGCAGCCATTACTCAGATAAAGTAAAAAGTGACAAACAACACATGATGGTACATCTCTCTCACCACACATATCATACTTTAAGACACATAATGCAGTTCATTCGCTTACCGGCTCTCTGCTGCTCAAAGTCCTCTTGCTGAGCATGGAGGGTCATCCAGGCTGTCTTCAGGATCCTCCAGTACAGTGGACTCAACCGGGCCATTGTGAATGTGGCTGTGAGGACATGCCCATGATTTCCTGGGCTTTAAAGCAGCCCTGCATCACAGGTCCTCCCATCTCTTGCAGCACATCTTGCCTAGGCCTGGGAGGTGAACTCTGCTTCGTTCGCGGAGTTTGAGGAGTTTTCTGCACTCCGCGCTCTGCGGAGCTCGCAGAGTGCAGAAAACTCCACTTCGGGTAGTGCAGCTGACTTTTTCCCCGCTCGTGCTCGCAAATGGTAAGTTTGTGAGTGCATGTTGCCACTTGGGTTCAATTTCTAGCCGAGAAGCAGAAAAAACAGGGTGAACGGTAGTTAGCACTGCTCTCCACCACTTGCAGAACTTCAATGAGGTGTTTGTCACTTCCCAGAGTTTCCTGTATTAACACTCTGCAAACTACGCCCAGGCCCGATATTGCCCTGCTGCTGGTAAACACCCACTGCACTGCAGCGCATAGCATTATCACACCAGATTTGCAAACACGCTGCATTACTCAGTTGGCCATCTGGTCCCCGACAAAGGTTATAAAGCATACCCTCAGTGAGGACATGTAATTCATACTCATTGAAAGGTGGTGCCTTGTCATCAGGTCCCTCAGCCGTATTGAGGGCAGGAGCAGAGCAGCAGAGGCTCGCTGAGAATGTTGCTCTGAGGAGAGGAGCACAGAATGAACACAAACTGACTGCCTTCAATTTCCTGTATGTAATTTCCTGTATGTCACTTCCTGAGTATTTTCAGTGGTTTTCAGCCCAATTGCGGGGTATCGCATCCCAAACGTGGAACCTCCGTCCCAAGTGCAGAGAGGAATCTCTGCACATGTGGCTGAGACTCCATGATTGGGCCAGAAATCAATGACAGGAACACAGAAGGCGGCATACAGGAAAATATATACAGAATGTGTAAGTACACCATTTACATCTTGAAGAGTTCCATTTACTCCGTGTCAATTATTTATCATGCTTCCTGAAAGTATCCATGAGACAGTTACATAAACTAATAGATGCACATTAGACTTTATTAGTATGTGTGATGTTTTCATCATCACACACACAAATCTAATCAACCTTTTACTTTTTAATTGGGTGTATGAAAGTGTCATTTTCTGAGCAAAGACAATCCAGGTCATTACATAGTACACTTGCATCATGGCCTATGTATGGCAGACATAAAGCAGCATTGCCACATGAGTAGCTGCCACAAAGCTACAATATATAATTCCCTACCTGTACATACATATGTTTAATGTTAGGATTCCTAACCGCAACTCCACACACTCATCATAATTCATTCAGTTCTGTCTAAGTACATCACACATGCATTTTGAAGTTTTAATGACTGTGTGTGTCACTACGGTATACTGCTACCCATCATAATGCAATGTTGTTAAACAGTAGATCATGCCCATTAAATTTCCAAACATTCCTAGCCTCATTGGGTCCGCACTAGGGGCCCCTGTGTCCCCAATGCTGACATTAAGTTCAAAATGTAATAAACAGTATGTAGTTTGATACATTTTGATCCTTAGTTGTTCCTAAAATGTACAGTGAGTGGACCAATAAGTTGTCATCACTGATTATCACCCCCATGTGACATTTGTTAGTAAGAGCCATTGTAAAAGGTACAGTGTACCACATGGCATGGCACATATTAGCCATGGGGAAGGCATGATTGTTAGTTGTATGTCTAACCCAAAATTCAAAAGATTACACCTCTTATAAATATTTGCAATCTCATCTATTTCACAAATATTTGTAGCTTTCCATCCTATGCACAATGCCAATCCTCACGCTATGCATCAACATGACTCATTGTGACACTTGGTGCAGACAACATTTCAGATGTCCACTGTCCAGGGAGATTTGACACATGCAGTGAACTTTACTCCGCTAGGGCAATGGAGTCCTTTGAAACTTTGCCATAACACATATGCAAGAAATGTGTTCAATCTCTTTACTATTGACAACAGCTGTTGTATACATACATTATGAATAGTTTACGGAGTAGTCTCAGGATGGAACTTATGGACAGAGTATTAAATGTCCACCAATCATCATTGACAACCGACTGTAAACCAACATAAAGGCCATAACGCAACTGGTCGCTCAAGAGAAAAAAGTGTCAACCAGCTGGTCACGCACTGCATACCCTGCCCTCTGTTTGGGACAATGCCTCAGTTTCCTGGATTAAAATTTTTTGAGGGTTCAGAGATATGTGTAAGTCTTGACATATGGCAATGTTGTGTCTGTTGGGTTTATGTATCTGCCATGAGAGTCAGTCATTTATAATGATTGTGTATATTCAAACAACATTCATACCTATCAGACGTAAGGTGCTTAGGTACATACTCAGAACCCACATGTTGGCAACCACCAGGTAAGAGGTGACATGCGGAAATATGTTGCTATCATGTGTACTATCTGCAAACACTGGATACACATCAGTAAAGCAGTCATTGGCATCACACACACCCTGCATGTTGACAGTGTGCCAGTGGTGTCTGTTGCAGAAGATATGTACATTGTGGCGAGGTGGCTGTACTGCCACATGAGTGCAAACAATTGCACCTACCACACGTGGAAAGAGGGAAAAAAGTTAGCAATCATTAGCAACCATGTGCCTTACTGCCAGTGCTTGTAACATACCTATATGGAGAATTATGTATGTAGAAACTCTTCTATTTATGCAGCTCAGAACCTGACGCAAGCATTAGGACTAGCTTGCCTGACAAATTACCTCAATGTCACAGGCACCCTCAGGAATAATCTAGAAGCAAAGCAATGTAGAGCTACTACGATCTTGACATAGACTGGGATGGCATGGGGGCGGCATGTAGCAGAATCAAGATCCTGCTCCCACTCAGAAACTATGTCCAAGATGACATCAGGTGGAAAAAGGAATCTGGAGGTAACATCTTAACTGGACATTCCAAAGAGGTTGATCCTAGATATGAAGATCCTTTCAGCTCTCCTCCTCCACCTCCTCATTAAATCATTCTGTCTCATTGCAATGGGCAAACTGACAAACACATTCAGCGACATGACGTAAGTTCTGAAAGGGTTTGTTTTTGACTGCTCATATTTTATGTATGCAACCAGGCTGTAGTTTGTAATTGGACTAAAAACACTCTGGCGGGGCTAGGTGGGGGGATGGGAAGCAAAGACACAGGTGTATGTGTGAAGGATTTGAAAAAGCCGTTTGTTTACAGATTTTGACTTGAGCAAAACATTCACATTTGAACTGATTGTGGAAGACATTACATGGCAGATTAGTAATTGTTAAATGTGCAACTGAAGAAGAGATGTTCTTGTTGCCACTTGAAGGGTCATATGAATATGTTTATGGTATTGTGTCTTTCTTGATATAGAGATATTTATATATATATACACTGTCGCAGAGGCGTTTATTGACCATCACAATTACCCCTCCAATACACTCCGTTTATAGCTAACTGGCCCTTCTCCCATCACAATTGTTCAACAACTTTTGTTTTTTGACCTCCAAGTAGCAAGTGTCCTTCACTTATTGTGTAATCCAATCTTTATTAACATGTTGTTATATTCTACTGTGACCTATATGAACAATTTCTACACATACACATATCTGACACCCAGTGCCTACATAGAGCTTTTTTCAATTTTAAGTGAGACATTTTATACTATGTTGGTTGTACAACTAGATGTTGTATATCTCATGCTGTGTGAATCTGGGCATATGTGTTGCGGCACAAACCAATTTTTGCCCTGCTATTTCACTGTGTTGTGGTCTGCCCTGAGGGTGGAGATTCTGTTGTGAGTGCAGAGATGGCACACTCAGGAAATTGATTTCATCCCAAGTGCAGAACTTCCACCCTGAGTGCAGAACCCGTACAGGCGTAACAATACTACTCGTAAGTCCTTTTGTGAATACCAAAAAGTACTAATATTAGACTTTTTGTCTAAGTTAGACATTTGGTTTAACTTTACCTTTGTGAATTCGGACCTCAAGGTGTGGCAACGTACTTGGCTTTCTTCTTCGTTGATAGCGGGAAGCCTCTATGCGGTCTCTGCTCTTCACCTGTGTACTTGGCTCTCCAATCGCAAGCCAGACATCAAGAACATATTACCAGAGGTTTTCTGTTTGCAGAGCTTCTTCAAAGCTCTTCTGCAGCATTACCTTAAAAAGATTGCCTCCTTGGAATTATTCCACCACTTCTAGCACTGTCTTCAGTGGCCTGATGTTAGTGATTACTTTGGGGAGTTAGAAAATGCTTGTTTGGATTATGGGATTGCTGTTGGGCCCCTGTACTTACTTACCAAGATTTTGTCACACACTCAAAATTGTTCTGTAACTGTCTCTTGGGCTTCCACAGTGTTATATGGAGAGCCTATGTGAACTTTTGTTTCTGATCCATTTCTGAACTTTTAGAGCATTACAGCTCATGGCGATTCTTTTGGTCCTAACTATATAAATTTACTTAGCCATTGATAAGTTGCATATTTATCATACTGCATCAGTTACCAGAGCAAATCATGAATACGTCTCATTTCCTGTAGAATGTTTCCATTCATGTGAAATCTATGTAAATGACAAATTGTGTGCATTTTAAGTTTATATAAGAGCAAAGAGTTACAGCAGTCAAGTTCTATTTAGTATGAAAAGGCTGTGACTCATGAAAGACTGCGGAAAAATCAGACACAATCTTCAATTGACAAGAAAAGCTATGTGACTGAAACCAATCAAGTCTCTTGTATGCCTTCTTTCATATCCTCGTCCCCATTTTCCCACTTTGCCGTCACCAGCGAGTGCATTCTTGAACATATTCAGCTCTGTCAACTGGGAAAGGAGTCTAATAGATTCCACGTCATTCTCACACTAACAGTCAGATCTAGTGGATGTTGGTGAACTGGGCCTGACAATTTTGTAGAAACATATTAGGAAAGACACCAGACCCAAGTGGTAAATTACCTCAACCACCATGATTGGAGGCAATTAGTCTCTGCCTGCCCCTTGGTGCCTCCACTCCAGGATCCGACGTCAAGTAGGGATATGATCTTGAGTAGGCATTGCATGGCATGGTGCAGAACAACACAAAATAGTGGCTATAACAGAAAAGTACAATGGCTAAATTAAATGTCTGTGGCAGGCTTTGCAGTTACTCATTGGCACTTCAGTTTTGCAGAATCACTATACAGTTAATAAAACCCATACACAGAGAACTAGAAGCCATCACTCAACAACAGATAGGCTCAGCTCAACCTGTAGCTCAATGTCTGGTGGTTCAATTCACAAAGGTAACCTTAGACCTGAAGCTAAATTCAGACCTGAAGTCTAAGGCCCAATTCACAAAGGTAAACTGGAATTGGGCCCTTAGATTTCACGTTTAAATTTACCTTTGTGAATTGGGCTCCGGTATTCTAAGACAATACAGTAGGCTTTGTTTAGGTTGTGGGTTGATGCTTTGGTGATGCTGTGGGGGTTTGAATCAAATGTCAATTCACGTCAAAAGCACTGGAAGCAAGTTATATTTTTTCATACTTGGGATTTTAGGACTTAACCATAAAACGTTTTTGTAATATTAGCCAGGGCCCCAGGACTTACATTGGATCACAATTTTTAGATGTCATTACTGGGGGGAAAGACTAGCCAATATAACCCAACAGTCTGGATGAAGTAAAACTTTTCTATTGTGTTTGTAGTACTGGGACCTCATTGTGGGCATGCAGATATGGATAGGATTGATAGGATCTTATTTTAAAACTAACCTGTCAAGGTGGATATTTGTGTGCCCTGGAGTCTGGGAGTCTTAAAGTCAAGGTCAGAAAAGTTCTATGTCTTGGCATCTGTAATGAGATTGGGAAAAAATGTATTCCTGCATGTGTCTGCGAGCATCAGGTATGTGCAAGAGTTGGGGACCTTGAACGAGGCTAAAGAAACTGATGGTCTGGCTTTGGTACTTTTCTTCCAGCTTCAGGACATTGATGCTATAATGGGCAGAGGTCTATGAAAATCCTCATGTATTTATGAGCAGTAAAATGGAGGAGGGAAATGAAAGAACTAGCTCAGTACTAGCAAAGTGTGAGTTTTGTGGGGTGATGTAGTAGAGGAAGCTCACATGGCAGTCTCACTACTTCACACTGTTTACCAGCACCTTGCTTTTATCTTATTATAATGGATCTACTCCTTCAGGCACAAACTGTGCTGACTGTCGGGTTACAAGCATCCTGGGACCAGTTTCGGGGTGACACTCCCCTTATCAGCCAGGCTAGCTTGAATGTAGTGGCAGAGTGAGCATGGAACCAACGTTCCCCGAAACCAGTCCCAGGAAGCTTATTTCCGGTCCAGGGAAGGCATGGCTTGGCAGTTCAGGCTGGACTGTTCCCATGAGGCACAGGGTCAAGACTGATTTGCATATAGCTGTGTCTGAACTAGGTGGCGAAATGAGCTAAATAACGATGATGGATTCAGCCCAGATCTGTGACTGGAGGTGAGTGTTTGAAAAGTTTCAGCACTCCGTCCATCATCTCCTTGTGTTTGCAGTGCAATCTCTCATGCCAAGTTCAGGTGTCAGCAGAGCAGTCTTTCTTCTGTCCTTTCTCCAGTTCCAGCATGATCTGAGGTTCTGGGTGCTATGAGTGACCTGAGGGGATGATATGGCCACTAGCCAATGGGCTGCCAGGATCCCTCCCGATCTTTGATGACTTCCAGCTATGTGTGGTGTCTACCAATTCAAAAGTTCACTGTTCTGCCCACTCCCAAGATGTTTAAACCATTCCTTGGATGTTAGTACCTTGATAATCCACCCTAGAGGTGTGGCTACATGGGGGCTACACGCCCATGGGAAAACCAGTTTGGCTACTGGTTTCCCCCCTATGTTCTGTCACCCGCCTGTCTCTCTGAACAAAGGGGCAACCTTTCAAGAGTGGTATTGCCATTTGCCCACTAATGGCGGCGTTAACTTTGAAGTTCATCTTTGGGCCAACAACCTGAGTGGCTTCCTGCAAGGAGGAGGTAAAACTTCTCCCTGTTGCAGGCTTCCATTGTTACTGAGCCTGGGAGTTGTTCACACTGCTCCCCAGGAGGGCAGAAGGCTGTCTGGTGACAAATAAACAATGTTAGGGCATGGACAAATTGGAGAACATAGTGGCAACTTTCTAAAAGTTGCCTTTCCTTAAAATTACATTAAATTCGACTTGGACATCAAGTCCGGTATAATGCTATGATTAATTTGATACCTTGAACTACCTATTTTATTATTCCCACTCAGAAGTTAGCCAGACTGAGAAGTCAGCCAGTAACACTGTGTTAGCTTATGGGGTTACTAACATTTCCACAGCAAAAACAACATTTTGGAAGTTTTGCTATTAGAATATATCAGAAGTATATATCCTAGTTAATAATATACAGCTCCATGCCTAATAGCTCCATAGACATTCCTTAGGGGAGACTTAGATCTATTATTAAAGGAAGTGGGGGTCTTGCTATTGGTTTAAATGGTAAAGTCGAACTAAAGTTCTAAAACTGCCCTTCTAGGTTGCAGTGGTAGGCTGGAGTCATTTTCTACTTTGTCAGTCACAGGGTGGCGCAATCAGTGCTGCAGGCCTGGGTAGACCATCTAGCGTACATGGCCTGGGAACCCTTGGTACCATATACTAGGGACTTATTGGTAAGTCAGCTTATGCCAATTGGTAAGGGGTTAGAACACTGGAACTGATATCTGGTTAGAAGGCCTCAGCACCCTTTCCCAGTTGAAAACACAGCAGCTAGTAGTATGTAGGCAAACAGTGGGGGGAAACCCCGAAAATATTACTTTTTCCTCATGTACCCCCACTCTATAAATTGCTGCAAACCAGGGAGCTCCCCCATTGTCGGTCCCATGAATTAACATTGTCAGGATAATAGGGTGTGCCACCTTGTCCAGTGCTCTTTCTCCTAGCATTTTAGAATTTATATCTGCTTAGTGTAGACTTCCCACTAAGCGCAAATGTTTCAGCAAAGACAACTCGACACGCAAAAGCACGAGCTATCAAAGTCCCTCCTCTTCAACTTGGAACCGAAGACAGACTACTTTACGGACCCACTCATAAACATTAATCTTGCAATGCAATGAAAATTTGCCCTCTCCTGATCCACCACTATGCCGTGACACCAGGCCAAAGATAAGTAAGTATTGCCTCTAGATCAGCGCTCCATAGGAGGAGTCAGGCAGAAATGCACTGCTGATGAGAAATAAATTAATAGATAAAAATCTCCATCAAGACACCTTTCTGGTTTTCACTCTTCTGACACTGGAGACTCGAATCTTGCGTTTGTACAACTGTGGGGACTCCCGGGGGACTGGTGTTTCCATTATGCACATTTTTCCATGGAACAATCTTGCTAATCTTTGCGATAATGGCCTTACTTGTCTCATTGTCTTCTTTCAGAAATGACATTTGCAGCGACCTGGCCTGCCCAGATTGCACATTCAGGGGTGCTGGGGATAACAGGAGCTCCTGTGTTCATAGCATTGCCAGAGCTAACAACAGGGCTTCAGCCAGGTAGGGCCCGATCATATTAGATTACATTATACATTACATTACATTACATTACAGAACTAACTTAAGACAAAATCCTAAACTTACTACCATTTTGATATTCACAGAAGTCACTTACTCATTTTGTAATTCACAGAAGTTAGGAGTCCTAACTTTAGGAGTCCTAAATGCCTTCTGTGAATACCGAAAGTTTTAAAATTAGGATTTTTCTCAATTTAGTAGTAGTAAAGTTAGGACTCCTAACTTTAGGAGTCCTAAATGCCTTCTGTGAATACCGAAAGTCTTAAAATTAGGATTTTTCTCAGTTTAGTAGTAGTAAAGTTATGAGTCCTAACTTTAGGACTCCTAAATTGAGAAAAATCCCAATTTTAAGACTTTTGGTATTCACAGAAGGCATTTCGGAGTCCTAAAGTTAGGAGTCCTAAATTCTGTGAATACCAAAATGAGTAAGTGTCTTCTGTGAATACCAAAATGAGTAAGTGCCTTCTGTGAATACGAAAATGGTAGTAAGGTTAGGATTTTGTCTTAAGTTAGTTCTGTAAATCGGGCCGTAGTTCTGTCTGTCTAGTTTGGATCAGAGTTGGGGGAATTGAATGCCACCGCGCACAGTAGCGCCCACCCCCGAGTGAGCAGCACACAGCATGGATGTACAGTCATGGAATCAGTGGTGGAACCGGCTGCACTATGACCCCACCTGCTCTCTTTGTGTTGTAGCATCACTCACACACACTAGGTTTGCTTGTCTAGTTTATTAAACTGACTTTATATTTGCTTCTGATGCTACACAGATATTGGGGCCTGGCAAAGAGAGGGTGCCAAACGGAAGCTGCTTCTGATGTTCCTCGTAATAGTGAGTGCTGTCTGAACAAGCACTGCCAACGTCAGTAGATCTGTCTTCAGTGTGCCATCGCGTTTAAACACAACCGCTGATTGATAAATGCATTGTCTGCACAAATGCTGTGGCACTTTAGAGCCTGACCTATTGGCTTTGCCAATGCTCTGAAAAACATAACACACAAAATGGCTTTCTGTTTAGAATGTATTTTGGATTAAAATAATTAAATGTGACAAACAGTGTGATGACTGTGTACTTTTCGGATGTAAAATAGTCTTTCGGTAGATTCCAGTGAAAACATTTCCAGGAAGTCGGATTGATACACCTAGAAGCCGACGGCATGAGATGAGGGTTTTAAGAAGTTGAGAGGAGACAGAGCCCACTCTAAGGTTATTTTAAAAAGCTGGTAACAATAGACAGCTGTGCTGTCAAGCAGATCTAATAATCCTCCCACCACTATTGGCACTAATATGCTACCGCACGCCAAGAGGAAAGATATGTAATGGGACTAAGGCAGCATTGTGGTGACACTCACCTATTGCTCTCCTGTCTGTCCTGTTGATTTCTCCGAAGAATGGTGTCTAAAAATGCTTGATACTTAGAACACCCGTTCTCCGAGCTTCCTTTCAGCAAACGCAGCAGGTTTGACTTCACTGTGGTCGCCGCCTCTAGGATTTTCCACTCCTACTGTTATTGTTTTTAAAGAACACCACATCCCCTGACACTCGAGTGACTTTCTCTGTTCGCCCAGCCTCTATTTTAGAATGTCTGATCTCTGTACTTGCCTTTGGATAGACAACACGCCCGCTGTTAGCACTGCCCCTTCTCAGAAATAAAACCTTTTTTTCCGAGTTCTTGCTCGTTTTTGGAATGAAAGCAAGCCTCTTCTTGGCAGCGCCTTGCCTCTCTCAAAGGCCGTGGTGTTTATATTCATTCCTGCCACAGCCCCTTCTACTGCCTCTCAGTGGCTGCCTGAAGTCTGACTCGTCCTACCTGAAGGGTAGTTTGCTCTGCTAAATCCCTACTGCCCTAATACCTAACTGCCCTCTACGACCAGCTGAATAAAGACTGTGCTCTGTTTGTACATTTTATCGACGGAGAGTCCTTTTACAGACTAACGAAAATTTCATTGGAATTTAAGGTAAAATAAAAACGAGTTATGAAACTGAGTATGATTGTAAAGGACAGGTGCATCTAAACTCGGTATCGTATACCCCAAGACGCGTGACATGATTTAGGGCTCAATTCATAAAGGTAAACGGAGATGAAAGTCTAACTTTACGACTTTCAGTATTCACAAAGGGCATTTACAAGTAGTAAAGTTAGACTTTTGTCTCAGTTTTGGTCTCAGTTAAACTTAAGGCCAATAACGTTTAACTGAGATCAAAGTTTAGCTTTAGGACTCATACATGCTCTTTGTGAATACCGAAAGTCATAACGTTAGACTTTCGTCTCAGTTTATTTACCTTTGTAAATATGACCCTTAGTGATTGCAAGTAATCCAGTACTCTCTTTATATGGGAATGTGGAGGTTGGACATTGGCCAAACACATTCTGTTGCCTCCGAATAGAGGTCTTTGCCCTTCTAACAGTCACAGGCGTATATCCCTCATCCACTATCGTTTACCACTCACACAATGAGCCTGTACTCAGGAATACCCATAGGATAACTCAGTATTATGGTTTTCACATCTCCTCTTCCAGTAGCAGACCCAAACGCAGCAGTACTGTGGCGCCAACAACTGACTAGCCAGTATGTAGTAATTATCCAGAGGCAGGTTTGAAATTGTGGTAAGATTTATTACCAACTGCTACACGGTTGTAGAGTACCTCATCCAGAAGTTCCTCCAACAGTTTCTCACTTTGGAACAATCGTCACATTTACAAATAAAACATTCAGAGATAATACATTATGCTATAGATTGGAATCCTTACACAGAAGGTTCACAATACTGTTCCATAAGTATTTACATAATGCAGAATGTTCACAGTACAATTCGTAAGTATGAACATAGAGTACTACACATCTTTCTTTCTTCCTAAAAAAACAAAAGCACAAAACAGAATAAAACATACCCAAAAAACAAAACACGGATAATACAGTAGTAATTAACCCATTGAATGCTCATGACGAGCTCAGCTCATCATGAGCCAGGGCTCTCCGGTGCTCATGACGAGCTCAGCTCGTCATGAGCCGCAGAACGCCCGCATGCGGGGATTATTCCCCTGCTGTGCTGAGCGTTCCACGGGAACGGGTGTGGCCGTGACGAGCTAAACTCGTCATGAGCACAGGAGCGCCGTGCCTCATGACGAGCTCAGCTCGTCAGGAGCATGTGAGCGCTGTGCGCGCCCCCCTACCCCCCCAGCACAGCGGGGGAATATCCCCCGCAGCGAATGGGTTAAACCCACAAGAAACCATAAGGACCCTAGAAATTAGGTGCAAACCTATTAAGAGTAACTGTGTCTCTAGAACTTCTTCTAAATTCACTTTTGGGCAACTCACAGCTATCACAACCCTTATTCGGCAGCTGCTTCATAGGTTCAGAATCCTTAACATTAAACAATTGTCTCATTGGTTCTTCCTTACTTTAACCACTTTCGCTAAATTCCACCAATGCCCCCCTTCAACTTGAACAGCATTTCCACCAATCATTTCTACTCTGCCAGCTTCACCAAACTTGTTGATTCCCTTCTTCACATTGACAGAAGACTTTATGCGAACCATTTCACAAATCTTAAGTGGAAACAATTTGACACTGTACTTTTTGTCATAGCAGATTTTTTGTTTTTCTTGGGTTTGAGACATATTCTCCTTCACCATCAGCAACAATGTTTGTACATCAGAGTCACATTTGAGCCATTTTGTCATCCAGGTAGGTCTGAAACTGGTGTAAGCTTTTGTTCCCCTCAATAACTCAAAAGGGAACACCTTTATGGACGAGTGTGGTGCTGTTCTATAGAACCATATTAATGTACGCACAGATTTCCCAAGTTCCCCCTTTTGGCCCATCTGATACATGCATCCAACTCGCAGTTCATTCTATACAGAAGACCATTGGTCTGTGGGTGGTACAATGACCTTCTCAAAAGTTTGATTCTTCAAGACTCTAGGAACACCCGCAATTGATTATTTACAAACTGTGTCCCATTGTTTGAAAAAAGAACCTCAGGGAATCCCTGTCTCATAAAGATTTCTTTAAGAAATTCCACAATAATATTAGCACTTGGCTTCCTGACCATCTTAATCTTTTTTAGCTACATAGTCCATAAGTACTAAAATGTATTTGGCATCACTGGGTAGGGAATCGTAAGGACACTTGATATCAATGCCTAGCTTGGCCAATGGCCCAGCGGGGCACTCAATAGGCATGAGGGACAGTGTCAGATGAGAAAAACAAGGACCCCCTGGGTAGTGGTAGTATATAGACTCCTAGGGCAGGGTAACAACATATGTGAGTAAAAAATCCTAGGCCATCAGCTAAATAAGTGAACAATTAACCTAAACCAGTGGTAAAAGGAACAATCAAAAATAAAAATTATATAAAAAACATGTTTTTAATTGGCATATTAAAAATCATATAGAAACTGAACAAAGGTCAGACTGTATGATGAGAATAAAACATAAATCATCAAACAACACATACAAGCGTTATAAAAATAAGTACATTACATATAGATAATACAGAATACATTTAAAAATACATTCAAAGTTATAGTTGGTGCCTAAAGTGCTGGAGAAACATTAAAACTCGACGCGCGTTTCGGCAGAACACGCCTTCCTCAGAAGTCGCAGGTGATACTCTGGAAATATATTTACAAGAAAAACATATGTCAGACTACCGTATATACACATGCAATTTTACATAAAAGTTAATGGCAATATTTAAATAAAGTACAGATGGTATAAAGAGAGGCTAACAAAATATAGTTCAGACTCGAAAGTCCTCAGTACCTAACCGGTCTAGTCTACTAATTTGTTCACTCATTGTCATATGGTAGACAGATAAAATCCAACAATTGTACAGTACTTAACTAATAATATACATAATATCCAATGTCCATTCGGGATACAATATTTGTTAAATTGATGTAAGTTGTTTCAAACAAGCCATTAAACTGAAACATAACACCGAGGGATACATATTGATTGAGCATGTATTGGCACATAGATACAGACTTACATTAAAAGACTTTATTTCAATGCAGTACATCAAAAGTAGATGATATCTTCATATATTCATGAATAATAAGTCCCTCAATAAAGGCGAGTTCCTGATCAAAAAAAAAAGACACAATAGTGTGCAATAATGTTTAAACAAACTCTTTCATCTTTGAACACAATGGGCCACACAATTAACCAAGCATCATGGTATGGATTCTCGCAGAGGATGGTAAGAGGAACAGAAAAATTAATGTCGATAGATGGCCGAGTTATATGAGATTATACAAGGATAAGGAGATGGTCTAAGCGATCCATGCAAGGGATGAAGATACGATGAAATAATAATAACAATATTGGAATTAAATCAATCCTATCATATTATATGAATCAGCAATATGTCTACATGTATCTACGACACTCCGGACCATTACATAGAACAAGAACCAAGATAGAAAAGTTTTATCATTCTCTGGGTTATGAGAAATCGGATAGATACTCCTACTACACTCAGGTATATCATAATGAGGAGAGGGAGCAATAAGGTAATGGAGATCTAAAAAGAACATGATGTAGACTCCTAGATAGCCTATTCTACTACTTAACCCTGTAGAGTTACTATATTCGTATATTTACCTGATAGAGTCTGCAAGCTTCAATTTAGCTGATGGCCTAGGATTTTTTACTCACATATGAGGGACAGTGTCACCACCTTCAGACTTGTGTCAGTCAACTTGAACACACAAAAGTTTTCAGCCTCCTCATTATTCTCGGGGTCCATACTAGGCCACCAAAATGACTTGTGAATGCGACTTTTCGTGAAGGACAATCATAGATGGCTGTCATGGGCCTCCCTGATTATATTATTGCTTACTATGTGGGGTGGAATCAACATGTCGGACCGTAAAAGCATGTCATCTTCAATAGTAATTTCACTTTCAATCTTACAGAATGGTTGTAACAAAGGAGATCAAATCTTCTCTCTGGGCAAACCCTCTTTCACTAGTTCAACCACTGGGGAAGCAAGAAAGGAAATCGGCTTTACCATTCCTACCACCAGAAATATGAACTACATCAAACTGCTATTGCAATAATTTAGAGACCATTCTCAAAATCCTTGGTGTACAACATTTGTTCACACCACTTCCAAGAATACTAACGAAGGGCTTATGATTAGTTTGAAGCATGAAACGCCTTCCCCACACATATGGTCAAAACTTCTTGATGGCCCACAAATATGCCAACAGTTACTTCTCAATGACAGAGTATTGAAGCATTGCCTCCCTCAACACTTTGAATGCAAAAGCTACTGTATTTTCAGACTCTCCTATTCCCTATGTTAAGGTTGCCCCCAAATCAACCTGGCTGGCATCAACTGTGACAGAACATGGAAAACCTAGAACCAAAGGGCTTAAGAGCCCTGCTCTGACTCAACAAAGACTTGATTTGTTCAAAAGCTGATGTACATTCATCACATCACATACATTTAACACCCTTTTTTTTTTTTTTAGCAAACTGCTGATAGGACCTACTTTGGTGGCATAATCAGGGAAGAAACAAGAATAATATTCACACAAACCCAACAGTGGTTTCACTCTGATAAGAGGTGGAGCACTAACAATAGCAGTCAAAATCCAGGCTTAGGTTTAATACCTTCCTCCGAAATTATGGGTCTTAAATATTCAACTTCACTACACATAAATTTACACTTCTCTGTCTTCAGGACAACAATATGCCTTTGAAAGATTTCTAACATTCTTTGGAGAATCATTAGTTTTAGCATCTTCACCAAAAGCTAATACATCATCCTGAAACACTAGGACATCTTCAACCTCTTTGAGCAAGTTGTACATCACTCTTTGAAACACTGAGGCAGCAGAGGCCAAACCAAATAGCATGCAATGGTATTGAAAAGTACCAAGAGGCAATACAAACGCAGTCAAGGGTTGTGAGTCAGAATGAAGTTCTTCCTGATGGTAGGCAGTGCCTAACTCAAGTTTAAAGAACATGTTATCTACCTTCGTGCATGAAATAAATCAATAATTTTCTGTAATGGATGCAAGTCATCCCATATTTCCTTATTCAATGAGCTCAGGTCAATGCAAACCTGCAATTGTTTACACCACTTACGAGCCACCACTAACGTAGAAAGGCACAAGGAGAATTCAGTTGCCTCACTGATGCCTCTGTCACACAAGCTCTTGAATTCTTTCTCAAGGTATTCCATCACACTAAAAAGTACCCCTCTTAGTTTATGCTTGACCGGGACCACACCTTCCTTTATGTTAATCTTATCTTTGAATCCTCACTTTTTTCCTAAATCATTACGAAACACAGAGGGCAATTTAGCCTTCCTCCTTTCACCCACAGCACCACAGTCAACAACTAAAACCTGCTCTGTGGCCCTAGGTCTTTGCATCATCCCAAACAGTCCCTGATGGAACCATCCCAGGATTTTAAGGCCCTTGATACCCACCTAAATGTTTCCTCTGACCTTCTCCCCTTGTACTCCATCACATCTAGTATATTACCCAGTAGCTCAATTTTATGAGCTTCATATGAAACAGGGGAACGGCTCAGAGGCAACAAAAGTCTTTCTCCCCATTTCTCTGCAAATAGACGTTGTGCTACCGTGGTGATTGTGAGAAGCTGGCCTGGTACATGCTGTCCATTAATTAAAGTGGGCACCTTGCACCAGTCCAAATAACCCTTATGGTGATTTAAGAGGTCAAAGATAACCTTAGAAAGCTATCTAAGGGGTAGCTGTGTAGAGCAGCCTTCAGGCATAGTCTTCAAGGAATGTTAAGCAGCTTGTTGTACCAGAATGCAACCGTATGGTATTGGTAAAATGAAAAGAGAACTACACAGTAGTTAAAACAAGCCTTTGCAATGCAATAGGTCTCGCATTAGGAAAGTGTGAGCTATTGGTATTGTAAATGACACATTTTTTTAATATGTGTTGGCTTTGAAACTATATAAATGAATAGCATTGTTATTCACAAAGCCAATAGCTTACACATTCCTAATGCGAGTTCAATTGGCTATGGCAATGCTTGTTGTGGTGGTGTCCCCGAGTGATGAGGTGGTGTCCCTGAGTGATGTGGTGGTGCACCTGAGTGATATAGTGGTGTTCCTGAGTGATGTGGTGGTGTTCCTGAGTGATGTGGTGGTGCCCCTGAGTGATGTGGTGGTATCCCCGAGTGATGTGCTGGTGTACCCGAGTGATGTGCTGGTGTCCCCTAGTGATGTGGTGTCCCCGAGTGATGTGGTGGTGCCCCTGAGTGATGTGGTGGTGTCCCCGAGTGATGTGCTGGTGCCCCGAGTGATGTGGTGGTGCCCCCGAGTGATGTGGTGGTGTCCCTGAGTGATGTGGTGGTGTCCCTGAGTGATGTGGTGGTGTTCCTGAGTGATATATTGGTGTCCCTGAGTGATGTGGTGTTGTCCCAGAGTGATGTGGCGGTGTCCCTGAGTGATGTGGTGGTGCCCCTGAGGGATGTGGTAGTGTTCCTGATTGATGTAGTGGTGTTCCTGAGTGATATAGTAGTGTCCCCGAGTGATGTGGTGGTGTCCCTGAGTGATGTGGTGGTGTCCCCGAGTGATGTGGTGGTGTTCCTGAGTGATGTGGCGGTGCCCCCGATTGATGTGGTGGTGTCCCTGAGTGATGTGGTGGTGTCCCTGAGTGATGTGGTGGTGTTCCTGAGTGATATAGTGGTGTCCCTGAGTGATGTGGTGTTGTCCCAGAGTGATGTGGTGGTGTCCCTGAGTGATGTGGTGGTGTCCCTGAGTGATGTGGTGGTGTTCTTGAGTGATATAGTGGTGTCCCTGAGTGATGTGGTGTTGTCCCAGAGTGATGTGGTGGTGTCCCTGAGTGATGTGGTGGTGCCCCTGAGGGATGTGGGAGTGTTCCTGATTGATGTAGTGGTATTCCTGAGTGATATAGTAGTGTCCCCGAGTGATGTGGTGGTGTCCCTGAGTGATGCGGTGGTGTCCCTGAGTGATGTGGTGGTGTTCCTGAGTGATGAGGTGGTGCCCCTGAGTGATGTGGTGGTGCCCCCGAGTGATGTGGTGTTTTACCCGAGTGATGTGGCGGTGTCCCCGAGTGATGTGGTGGTGTCCCGAGTGATTTTTGTGGTGTCCCGAGTGATGTGGTGGTGTTTCTGAGTGATGTGGTGGTGTCCCTGAGTGATGTGGTGGTGCCCCTGAGTGATGTGGTGGTGCCCGTGAGTGATGCGGTGGTGTTCCTGAGTGATGTGGTGAGTGAGGGTGGGAGTGTGAGGGGGTGAGGGTGAGAGGGTTGTGAGGGTGAGGGGTGTGAGGGTGTGAGGTTGTGAGGGTGTGTAAGGAAAGAATGAAAGAGGAAGACATTTGCGCAGAGGGTGGCGGGGAGAGAAGGCATTCTGGATAAAACAACACACAGCTCACAGTTCGTTTTAAAAAGGAGTCATTGGTCAGTTGTCACTCATGATTAAAAATGCAAGGGCTGCGACCTTTTCACTGCAACATTATATCATCATGGCTGCCAGATTGGAGAGGAGTCACACTGGTTACCACTCCTAATATAATATTTTGATAGGCTTCAATGCACCATATAGATAGTCCGGGTCCCAAACATGTACTCCTCAACGATGCGAAAAACAAAATGCGTTCACTTTTGCGGCCGCTTTCATGTGGTATCTGTGTGAAGTCTGTCCAGGATAACAGGGTGCGCATGTTCAGGGGTTTCATGCCCAAGAGGATGTGGCTTAACAATCAGAGCAGCCGAGTTTGAAGCTGGGGAACCAGGTTCGAGCCAGTGATTCTCTGCAAATCTGCTCGTGCCTTAAAAAAAATATATATATACTGTGTCCTTCTGTAATGCAACTTGTGCTCATGCAAAGCTCTCTGATACCTTGGAGTCGAGTTCGCGCAATACAAATTATGTTAAATTAAAAGTCCCAGCACTTTCCAGTCACAAATTAAGCAGGGATAGCGGAAAGGGGGGCGGGGGAGAGGAGGCGGGGGAGAGCAAGGAAAGAATGAAAGAGGAAGACATTTGCGCAGAGCGGGGCGGGGGAGAGGAGGCATTCTGGATAAAACAACACACAGCTCACAGTTCGTTTTAACAAGTCTTGCAGTTCTGAAGTCGGCCGCTCCGCACATTAGCCTTACTCTCTCTTTCACTATGCTGCATGTCCTGGTGCTGTCAGTCAGGGTGTAGTGAGCACTGGCTAAGCTTTGCATGGTATAGAAGACGCACAGATAATAGCTAAAAGTATTCAGTAAACTCAAAATCAAACTATGCGAAGTGGGCAAGCAAAAGCAACAAAAAGTTCGGGAAAGGCACTCCTATAAAAAAATTTACTTTGCAATGTGTTCAAAGAAGCCAAAGAAATTTAAAAGCAAGCAGATTGCAGACAAAGCTGTAACGGACAAAAACATGCTGCTTTTGTATTAACGATTTAGAGCTTACCTCACACGCAATAAACAAAGTAGTAAACAAAGCGCTGCCTGGCATGTGTAACATATTTGAAAACAATGTCACTGGTGAGAGGAGAAATGCGAGACACGGCCTGGCGGCCGTGAAAGTGAAAACAGTAATACAGAGCTAAGAAGTGGCTTAACAATCAGAGTAGCCGAGTTTGAAGCTGGGGAACCAGGTTTGAGCCTGTGATTCTCTGCAAATCTGCCCGTGCCTTAAAAAATATATATACTGTGTCCTTCTGTAATGCAACTTGTGCTCATGCAAAGCACTCTGATACCGTTGAGTCAAGTTTGTGCAATACAAATTATGTTAAATTACAAGTCCCGGCACTTTCCAGTCACAAATTAAGCAGGGATAGCGCAAAGGGGGGCGGGGGAGAGCAAGGAAAAAATGAAAGAGGAAGACATTTGCGTAGAGGGGGGTGGGGAAGAGGAGGCATTCTGGATAAAACAACACACAGCTCACAGTTTGTTTTAACAAGTCCTGCAGTTCTGAAGTTGGCCGCACCGCACATTAGCCTATCTCTCTCTTTCACTATGCTGCATGTCCTGGTGCTGCCAGTCAGGGTGTAGTGAGCACTGGCTAAGCTTTGAATAGTATAGAAGATGCACAGATAACAGCTAAGTATTCAGTAAACTCAAAATCAAACTATGCGATGTGGGCAAGCAAAAGCAACAAAGAGTTCGGGAAAGGCACACCTATAAAAATTACCTTTGCGATGTATTCAAAGAAGCCAAAGAAATATAAAAGCAAGCAGATGTGCAGATAAAGCTGTAACGGACAAAAACATGCTGCTTTTGTATCAAAGATTTAGAGCTTACCTCACACGCAATCAACAAAGTAGTAAACAAAGCACTGCACGGCATGTGTAACATATTTAAAAACAATGTCACTGGTGAGAGAAGAAATGCGAGACACGGCCTGACGGCCGTGAAAGTGAAAACAGTAATGCAGAGCTAAGGAGTGGAAGGCGCCCTCAACACAGCACACGTCTAAACAAGAACATCGCCGAAAGAAAAAAAAGCGGCCGGGAACGGATCCCTTTGAAGTGGCCGTGAAAGTGAAAGCAATTAGGGGGAGGAGAATTGAGGTCAGCGTGCACTGTGCACACTGGGGAGGCCTGTGGGAGGGAGGCTGATGGCTTTGATGTGGGGAAATGCGCTTGCTTGTGTTCATGTGAACTGTTTGAAATCCGCCCGATGGTTTGAGAACTTTTTTTGCCTCTTATAATTCTCGACTATCCATTCCTTGCAGAATGGGATAGGCGAGACCTAAAAATATGTATTTATTATTTATTGATATAACACTATCTAGTACAACACAGTGTCTCTGACACGGAGATAATCACAAAGCACACAATATTTAAGCACAGAAATGACAGTAAATAGCACTAATACACAGTGGACCCCAGGGGGGATCAAACCATATACTAAGAAAGTTGTATAAGAACCACGACTTGAGTCAAGACAATGTTGAAAGGACGTAGAATCACTGGGACCCCAAGGAACCAGCCAAAGTAAGTAGATACGGACCCCAAAGAGGACAGGTGCAGTGTGGGAACACAACTGTGTGCTCAGTACAATTCTATGGGAAAGTCGCGGTTGAAGTTTTAGAGTTTAAGGACCCTTCCCAGTGGGCTTCACAGAAACACTGTGGAAGATTGGAGATTGGAGAGCCACCCCACTCGTGGATACCAAGGTGCCCAAGTTACCTAGCCCAGGAAAGCCGAGTGCATAGGTCTGAAGTGGTGTCGAAAACCGCAGTCGAAGAAAAGTGTCCATTGGAATCCAAAGGTGGATTCTTGTCGAGAAGTACCTGAAAGCAGAGGGGCCAGAGTCTGGGTCACTTGGGAGTGACAAGGGGCTCTGTTGATGAATTCCCACTGATGCCGGGTGCTTCAGTTTGGCTGATGGAGTACTTGACTCTGCAGCTACGGGAACCAGAGATTTTGAGGACAACCAGGGGCTGGATACGAGCTGCCCAACAAAGGATGTTGAATGCTGAGGGGTCGGTGTCCAGTGCAAAAACCAATAAGCCTTGGCAACAGCAACCTACGCAGAAGGTCAAGGATGTGTACGGTATGGACCAGCAAGGTCCAGAAGACTTACCGTACACCGGGCAGCAGTATTGTGGTGCCTGCGGGTGCAGGGGATTGACTCCACTCCAAATGAGATATCTTTGGTTGTCCTTGATGCTCCACAGGTCCTGCACAGATCATGTATGGTGCACGGGCACAGACGACGCAGCAGAACGAGTGGGAGACAAAGTCGGGCCCAAAAAAAATCCTGAGTGTCCAGACGGTCGAAGTTCAGAGGCTTCTTTTTCAGAATCTTGTCCACATCGAATCGAAGGTCCTGGAGCCAGGTAAGCCCTTAAGTACCCAAGGAAGAGGGTTGGCAAGAATATGGGGAGGGTCTGGGCAATGGGTAGGTTACTCCCATGTCCTTTGTCCAGTTTCGCACCAGAGCAGAAAGCCAATGGCTCCCAGGACTATGCACAGGGGCACCAAATGTGCTGGCAAGTGCAGCCACCCAGCCCTAATGCACTAAATCCTGTCTGGGAGGTGGTTACAACTCCCTGTGACAGGATACCTAATGTTCTGCTTTCCCCCACTTGAGCTTGGCACAGCAGCAGGAGGGTAGAATTGTGTCTCTGGTCAGCAGCAACCGTGTTGTGCTGTCCGGGACCAGAAGGCTGGTACCTTGAACACCAGTGTCCTTACGAAGTTCACTTCTGAGGGGTGGAATCATACCTCCCACACTGTTTACCGGTGCGGGGGTATGATTACAATATGTTTTTGACCAAACACAATAGGGTTTGTTTCAGCCATTTTAGAGATAGTCATCACGCAGTCGTGTAATGCCACTCTATATGTCGTAAATGGTTGCTTCACTAACAACCCAGGAGAATGGACTCAGTAGTTCTGCAGGGGTGTCCTGCTCATGCAGTGCCACCCTCTCACCTAGAACCAAGCACACTGCCTTCAGGACTGTTAAGGCCTGCTACAGGGGTGACTTATAGGTTTTAAGTGCAGTGACCCTTAGATATAGTAAACCTATATCTTAAGTAAGTGGTGCACGCACCAACTTACACAAGCTGTAATGGCAGATCTTTTACGATACTCGAGAAGGAGTGTCAAATATATATAAAAATTCAGCAATCAAATATTGGAGTCCAAACAAAGAAGATCCTTATGATGTCTGCTTCATATTCTGTTCTTTATTTTGCATCAAATCATGTCATCAATATCATCCAACTTGAAAACAATGAATGCTTTACACAGCCATCGCGTTTCGTCCCCTTCTGGGACATCATCAGGGCTGTAAAGTAAATATACATAATCAAAATCCAGTATTTGGAACACGTTTAAAAAATACAAATAAATATTTTACAATGTGAGAATGGTACAATCAGAACAGATATTCTCGCAAACTGCCAATTTGACAATATGAATACATATAAGTAGAAAAGTTAACAAATAATAGTCTAAATTTTAGTGTAAACAAGAAAGCATAACATTGTAATGGCAGATCTGTAGTTCCATTTTGCATGGCCTCTCATGGGTGGCATAATACATTCTTCAGTCCATAGGAGGCCTCTGGGGTACCTATTCCCTGGGCACATGTGTACCACATACTAGGGACTGGCAATGGTACCCCAGTATCCAATCTGGAGTGTACCTAGTTACATAACATAACAGTTTAGGGAGAAATCAGATAGACGGTGGTCCTGATTAGCAGGTTCCTAGTCAGACTAGTCAAAAACAGTATTACAGTTAGTAAAAAGTGGGGGTAACCATAAGAAGCAGATCCTACTTTCCTACAGTGATCCTACCACCAGACTCCACCAAGAGTTTAAGGACCTTATATCTGACATACTTTAGCTATTGGATCAACACAACTTAGAGGATCAGTCACAATTGTTTGTTATTAAAAATGGTGCCATCACACTCTTGATAATGAAGTTGCTCATCTCCAACAGCAGATATCGCCTCAGTATCTGATTCATTCTCAGACTTAACCACATGTGCCACATGTTGTTTGTAAGTTTTCTTCTTTAAACATAGTGGAGGCTGGTGTTCATGGGCGAGATGGGCGCCGCCCTGACACCCTTGGAGGATTAAAAAAAATGATCTAGAACACCGAGCAGCTAGCAATAAATTAAGTTGGCTGCTTGGTGAATAAATATGGGTAAACCCAGGTTTTTCTTTGAGGGGGTGGGGTATGATGGCATTGGCTCTTGGCTCTCTGCTGTGTGTGCATGCTTTTGGCTGGGTGAAGATTTATTTGATCTGAAGGCAGAAAGCAGAGCAGTGACGACACACATGTGGGCATCATCTGTGTATCACTGCCAGAATACAGCTTTTCATTTTGGCAATTTTTGTTTAGCCCAGGGCGGAGTCAGAAGCTCCACATTCATTCCAATGGCTGGGGGCAGGCCAGCCCAGCTTTGGTAAAGTAGTGGGGGTGTGGCAGTGGCCTCCTCTGCCTCTTCCTCGAGACTTGAGAGACCACCCAGTAACAGTTGTTGTTCAGAAGTTATTGGTGTGCTGGGGTCAGGGGGAGGGGTTAATCCAGAATTTTCCAGTTTGTTGTTTGGGAATAAGACACGAGTTGAAGGCCAGCGCAAGATAACATATCAAGCTTGTGTGGTATTGAGGTGATAGAGGCGACGGCAAGCTCTGTGCCACTGACTGAATAAGTAAGTATTGTATTGTGTAATTTAATTAATGAACACAACCAGTGACCTGACCCGATTGCTGCCTGCAGCGTGAATTAAAGTGAAAGTGTGCATGACTATTTTAGAAGGAACATGGGCCGGTCTTTCACAAGCAGACAGACTGCCAGCAGCCAGTGAAAGGCCCGGCCGGTGTTTCTTCTAAATTAGTCATACACTGTGCACGCTTTTCATTGAGGCAGCCAGCAGGCAGACGCCTGGAATGGTACTTTGCTTTGATCTTCCTAATCCTGCTTCCTGTGACAACATTACCGTTTCTGTAGTGCAGGCCACTCTCAATTAATAGCTATTAATAATATTACCCACAAAAATGGAGCTCGATTTATTGTTTACACGCCTTAGAATAAACGTTGTTAATAAGAGATTGCACGAGTGGCGGTGCAAGTAACCTCAAGCAGGATTACGATTCCCAGAATGCAATGACTTGTTAAATGGAAAGGTTGAAGTGGATAAATTGCGCTCTGATGATTTGAGTCACCTGATTACTCCACCCTTACTCCTATACCCTAAAACGCTTTGGGCCTCATAAAGGGTACAAGGTGCTATGTAAATGCTCCAAGACAATGCAAATGTATCAGTTTCAAACATAAAGTCTAGAGAGAGAACACAAAGGGAACGTGGCCCTTGTTATGAACTAAAAGTCACAGCAGCTTATAATGATAATAGAATTGTACTGTTGTTTCATTTATACATTGCGTCATTTCCCCTCGAGGTGCTGGAGCACATTAATAACTGCAACAGTAATACCCGATGCTGAATATAAATTCAGCACCGGTACAGGGTGGGTCGCGTCATGGGGCTGTGTGGTGCTGTCATTGCCTGCTATTACTATCACCAATGCTTCTTTATTTAGAGACTTTAGGAGGATGAAAAGCCGAACTGGCCCTGCCAGGAATCGGACCTGCCGAAGGCAGGAGGGTAAAAAAGAGTAAAAGGAAACAGGAACATAGATTGTTGATGGCGCTCACGTGGCATGTCCAGTCGGCTGGTTCTTTCCAGAGCGACCCTACAGGGCCTACAGCTTTGTCATCCAACTCCACTCATGGCGTAGCTTTAGTCCCCATAACTCGTCGAATAGTGGTTACGCAGTACCTCCGGAGCGACGAAAACATAACAAGCTTTTACAATGCAATGGTTTCGCCTTTGGAAAAGTTAGAGCTATTGGCATTGTAAATGACAAAATTTGTATTTATGTGTTGGTTTTGAAAACAGATAAATAAATGGCATTGTCATTTACATTGCCATTAGCTTAATCTCAGCAGTCACTCTGCACTCCCTAGCATTCTGCAGTCACTCTGCACCCCCTAGCACTCCCTAGCAGTCACTCTGCAGTCACTATGCAGTCCCTAGCACTTCCTAGCACTCACTAGTTACTCTGCACTCTCTAGCACTCCCTAGTCACTCTGCACTCTCTAGCACTCCCTAGCACTCCCTAGTCACTCTGCACTCTCTAGCACTCCCTAGTCACTCTGCACTCTCTAGCACTCCCTAGCACTCACTAGTCACTCTGCACTCTCTAGCACTCCCTAGCACTCTGCACTCTCTAGCACTCCCTAGCACTCACTAGTCACTCTGCCCTCTCTAGCACTCCCTAGCACTCCCTAGTCACTCTGCACTCTCTAGCACTCCCTAGTCACTCTGCACTCTCTAGCACTCCCTAGTCACTCTGCACTCTCTAGCACTCCCTAGCACTCACTAGTCACTCTGCACTCTCTAGCACTCCCTATCACTCTGCACTCTCTAGCACTCCATAGCACTCCCTGGGCACTCTCTAGCACTCCATAGCACTCCCTAGTCACTCTGCACTCTAGCACTCACTAGTCACTCTGCACTCTCTAGCACTCCCTAGCACCCCCTAGTCACTCTGCACTCTCTAGCACTCCCTAGTCACTCTGCACTCTCTAGCACTCTCTAGCACTCCCTAGCACTCACTAGTCACTCTGCACTCTCTAGCACTCCCTAGCACTCCCTAGTCACTCTGCACTCTCTAGCACTCCATAGCACTCCCTAGGCACTCTCTAGCACTCCATAGCACTCCCTAGTCACTCTACACTCTAGCACTCACTAGTCACTTCACTTTGATAACTTTATTTCGGTCAAAGACCATAAAAGTGCAATACAATATGTACAAGCACAGTATTAAAATATGAATACATCGAGTTAAAAAGTTATTAAACAATGGATATCAAAGGAATAATTTAGAGTAAAAGCAATCGTCCCTTAGTCCTTGTGGATTATTGTGGATCTTCTCCTCCACATACCGAGATGAAACCGGGAAACAGCAAAGACAATGGGGGGGGGGGGGTAGTGTCATAAGTTAAGACTCTACAGGCAAGAGCACAGTGCCTAAAGCCCAAATTCTTGCAAAGTGGGATGATCCAGCACTTCCGATTTATACCATATGCTGGGCAGAAAAAGAAGATATGTGTGATGTCTTCCCTGTCATGATTGCAGGCAGGGCAGTTAGCCTTCGTCGCTTTTGCCCATCTTGAAGTGAATTCCCCGACTGGTAGGGAGCCATGTCTCAGTTGAATGTATAGCTTTCTTGCCAGTGGAGGTTGCACCAGGTCCAAGAACGCCTCCGTCCTGAATTCAACTTTGGTTGTGAGGAACTCATTGGATAGTCTGCCCAGGGAATTAGAGCAATGTAGCATTTTGAGGTTGTACGCTTTTACAGCTGCCACCAGGGCAGTCCTTTGGATCCTGAAACAGCTATCCTCCGGTGTATTCCAAAGTTGGGGAAGGCCGATTTGGTAGAAAAGGGACTTAACATGTGTTAGCCATGGTATGTTCTTGGTCTTTAACTGCCCCCAAATGATTTTGAATTCTGCTCTAAACGGTTCCAGCTCCGGAACAGACCAGAGCCTTCTCCAATAGAGCAGAGGTCGGGCTACCGCCAGCTCAGTAATAGGTTCCAGACCCAGGTCCAAACGTAATGGGAGCAGAGGTGTACTTTGCGGGAGATCAAACAGATGCCGCATGAAAGAATGTTCGACTTTCATCAGGTTACATGTGTTAGTGTGTCCCCAGAGTTCTGCTGCATATAAGGCTGCAGACCTAACCTGTATTTTATATATCTCTAGGGCAGGGGTAACCGGTTTAAAAGATGAGGCGCTGCAAAATCTGCCTATGCCACCCGCTATCTGTGCTAGTCTCAGGGAGGATTTAGAGACTTGCTGGTCCCATATAAATTGTTCTGTCAGAGTCACTCCCAAGTATATGAAGGTCTTAACTCTCTCAAGAGAGGTTCCGTTCAATGTGGGGTTGGGGCGGGTGTGCCTCGGGGGGTTGAACATCATAAACTTGTTTTTCTCCAAGTTGATCTCCAAACCCCGCGTGGCGCAGAAAGAAACAAACCCATCCAAAACCCGCTGGATGCCCGATGATGTCCGCGACAACTCCCTAATCACTCTGCACTCTAGCACTCACTAGTCACTCTGCACTCTCTAGCACTCCTTAGCACTCCCTAGTCACTCTGCACTCTCTAGCACTCCCTAGCTCTCCCTAGCACTCCCTAGTCACTCTGCACTCTCTAGAACTCCCTAGTCACTCTGCACTCTCTAGCACTCCCTAACACTCCCTAGTCACTCTGCACTCTCTAGCACTCCATAGCACTCCCTAGGCACTCTCTAGCACTCCATAGCACTCCCTAGTCACTCTGCACTCTAGCACTCACTAGTCACTCTGCACTCTCTAGCACTCCCTAGCACTCCCTAGTCACTCTGCACTCTCTAGCACTCCCTAGTCACTCTGCACTCTCTAGCACTCCCTAGCACTCCCTAGCCACTCTGCACTCTCTAGCACTCCCTAGCACTCCCTAGGCACTCTCTAGCACTCCACAGCACTCCCTAGTCACTCTGCACTCTAGCACTCACTAGTCACTCTGCACTCTCTAGCACTCCCTAGCACTCCCTAGTCACTCTGCACTCTCTAGCACTCCCTAGCACTCCCTAGTCACTCTGCACTCTCTAGCACTCCCTAGTCACTCTGCACTCTCTAGCACTCCCTAGCATTCCCTAGTCACTCTGCACTCTCTAGCACTCCCTAGGCACTCTCTAGCACTCCATTGCACTCCCTAGTCACTCTGCACTCTAGCACTCACTAGTCACTCTGCACTCTCTAGCACTCCCTAGCACTCCCTAGTCACTCTGCACTCTCTATCACTCCCTAGCACTCCCTAGTCACTCTGCACTCTCTAGCACTCCCTGACCAATGGCAACTAAATGGAGTTAGAAAATTCAGCAATTTGCGCAAGCTACTTAACAAATCACTAAATATAGGTCTCGCCTATGCATCAGCAATTGGCTTTGTCAATGTCTTTTAGCCATGCTGATTAGCAGCATGACTGAAAGTTAGGGGAGAAAACTCAATGCAGTGACCAACACTAGCAGGGCAAGCAACACAATGCAGGAGGGATGGGGCAAGCTAAACAACAGATTGGGGGAAGGGGGGCAAAACTGAAAACACAGAAAAATGTGATCTGTTATGACTTAAAATTATTAAAACCGTTAACAAATTAAACAGTGTGACCAAGCAACCCGGATTTACTGATGGCAAGCCCTTTTTTTTATCATCTGTCCTGGCAGATTTCAGTAAACTCATAAGTTTGTGAAATATTCCAGTTGTTTTCAAAATCCGGTCACCCTATATGCAACGTACTTGATGTTGTAAACCACTGCATGCAAATAAACAAGCGCATCTTAAAGCTCTCTTTCAGGCATTAAAGCCGCAGAACTTCAACCAAAGGGGTTAAGAGACCATGCATATAGTCATATATGCATATAGACCCGATTCCGGCGGGAGAATCCCGATTTTTCAAGTAAAAAAAACAATGGCTTTCGTTTAGCTGTCTCCCGCCTGAAATTGCATTTTCTGCAATAGAAATCAATGGGGAAGTAACATTCACCCGATTACTATTTTTAAATATCCCACTTCCCTGCTCTAAAATGTTGGCATGTCTGCACATAGTTTAAAACAAAAATACTGTTTGCGAAAAGAAAAGAAACCAAGCGGGCTTGCCTACGTTAAAACACGTTCAATGTGCTTTTAAAAATGCATCAAACACCGGAACATGCGTTTACCAGGTCAAGGCGGCCCACTTGCAACAACAACAAGTCCTTTTCTGTCATGCCTTCTTCGTGACTAGGGCAGAGTCTTGTTAAAAAGTGACCCGACAGGTAAAGTAGTCGGCAGGATGCACAGGAAACGGAACAAGGGCATCCGGTCATTTGCCAACAAAGAACAAATTAATTCCCCCTGTTGCTTCAGATCATTTCACTCCTGAGCTTAGGACGCAATTGTGAGCCTCGCTGCCACAAATTACGAATCCAAGTGCAAAAACGCCAGGCAGCCAAAATGCAGCACGCGGCTGCAGGACAACATGGTGGGCAGATATTTGCACGAACGAATAAAACTGGAGCCAGGGGCGAGGTGCTGAGGTGTCGTGCACACTGCCCTCACACAATCCCACCACAGGAGGCCAATGTCCAAGCTTGACCCTGACATCTTTCCTCTGAGGCCGAAACGTGAAGCCAGATCAAACAAGCAACGGAGAGTGAAAGGGGAGGGGGGGCGGAACGGACACACGGGGAGGGGGGCGGAACGGACAGCGGGATGGGAGTGGGAACGGGCACAGGACAGCGGGAGGGGGGCGGGAACGGCGCACGGACAGCGGGGGGGGCAGGAACGGGCACAGGACAAAATACGGAAACTTACAAAGTGAAAACACATTTATAAACAAAATGCTCCTTACCTGATCGCTTTGTGGGAACTCGAATCTTGCAGCCAACTCCAACAACAGACACTTGTAAAAGGAAGAAAACAGGCCGACTCGAAAAAAAAAAATAACACACACCCACCGCCGCAATGACGATCAGAAGTGGGTGGAGAGGGAAAAAATTGCGGAACGCCCCCGAATCTGGTCCGGCCTTGACGGACAGATCCGGCTCCCAATGGCTAGCCTCTATTTATGGAGCTAGCCAATGGGAGCCGGGGGACGTTCCTGAAGCCCATATTGCAAACAAAAGATTTCACCTGCTCCGAAAAGCTGGGCACAAGTGCGCAGCCTTCGGCCAGGCGAAACCTAAAAATCACTGCTTGCTGTCATGAAGAAAGAGCATATTTACTCTTTTTTTGGCAGTGTGTGGCTTTGCTTTCATTTTGAGTCCCTCAGATCAGCACGAGAATGGCAGCATTCTTCCTGCCACGGAGAGCTCTTAATCTGCTTCCTTCGGGCCGGGGCAGCTCACTGTCAGTGCGCAATGGAAGGACTCTAGCACTGGGGCCCCTGAAAGGACATACCTAGGTGGGCTTGGGGGTCCCGGGCCTGGAGTCAAACGGGTGAGGAGGGGAGGAGGAGGCAGGGGTGCCTGAAAGGTCAAACATACAAGGGAGTTTCGAGGGTTCCTGCAAGGGGAGCCATACCTGGAGAGTCCTGTGGGTGACGGGGGTCACGGGGCTGAAAGTCCAGGGCCCCCTCCGGGAGTGGCCCCTGCTCACAGTGAGTGCACAGTGGAAACCACCTATGTTATGTTATGTTATGTTATGTTATGTTAAATTAATTTATTGAGCGCACGAACACCATTAGGTTCCTTGGCGCTATACAGAGGGAGCAGGGAGGAGAGACAAAAAGTAACACAACAGAGGATAACAACTAATTGTACGCTTCAATGAAGAGGTGCGTTTTAAGGGCAGATCTGAATCTGGAGTAGGGGGAGGACAGCCTAAGAGAAAGGGGTAAGGAGTTCCAGAAAGACGGGGCTAAAAATGAAAACCTAAGGCCGCCGTGTTTCTTCCGCTTGAATCTAGGGACGGAAAGCAGAGCCATTTGAGATGACCGAAGGGTGCGGGAGGGAACATACTGATGAAGCAAGGAAGAGATGAAGAGGGGGCTGTGGCCAGTGAGGGATTTAGAAATGATGCAACCAAGCTTAAATTTACAGCGGGCAGAAACCGGAAGCCAGTGGAGACTTTTTAGAAGAGGTCGAACGTGTTGATCTCTGGGCTGATGGTATATCAGGCGAGCAGCCTGATTTTGGATCAACTGGAGTCTCCTGAGTTGGTATGCAGGAATGCCTACGTATAGTGCATTTGCGTAGTCAAGCCTGGACATGACTAACGCAAGCAGGGCCAAAATAAGGGCATCAGTGGTAAGTAGGCGAGAGATTTTACGTATTTTCCTGAGCTGGAAGTGGCTTGAGGAAACTACAGCGCTAATCTGGGGTGTCATAGAAAGATCGTTGCTTATGACAACTCCCAGACTTTTTGCTGAGTTGACGGGACAGGGGGGGCTGCCAAGACTGGCAGGCCAAAAGGAAGAGTGCCAGGGATTGGAGGGTCCCCCGACAAAAACCAGTTCGGTCTTGTCGGGGTTGAGTTTCAGATGGTTTGTGCCCATCCAATCGCTGATAAAACAGAGGGTGTTTTGGAAAGTGGAGATGGATTCATCCCCGGAGTCAATAGTGAAGACCAGTTGAATGTCATCCGCGTAGTTGAACGCGGAGACATTAAATCTACGGAGGGAGCGGATTAGCGGGACCAGGCGCCGGGGCCCCTTGGGGTCAGAGTCCAGGCTCCCTTCGGGTGTGTCCGCGGCTCACAGTGAATGCAGAGTGCTGCAAACCTCACAATTCTGCATATTTCCTTTGCACAATGACTTTTGCACCAACCAGTTCTGCTCTGGCTGTTGGGGCCCGGGACGTCTGGGGGCCCGTGAACCTCTTGGAGGAGACCCGTGTTCACTCACTCCTGAAACTGCCAGGCTGCAGCGAGCGCCTAGAGGTGTGTGATACAGAACAGTAAAGACTGGGGGGAAAGGGGGCACTGCATGGCAGTGCGTGAACACAAGTGCGGGGGCGCAGCAAGGCAGTGTATGCAGGGGTCGGGGTTAGGAAGGGTGGAGGATGGTGTGTGCAATCCGTGAATGCAGGAGCATTTGCATTTCACACCAACATGGTGATGCGAAAAGCATTCTTGGCTACGACAATAAGAACACTCCATGGGAGGAGGGAGGTGTATATATGTGAGTTTACAGGCCTGTGGTGTTGTTGTGCTGCCTGTATGTGAGTGTCAAGCTGAGGGGTGTTTATGTGTGCCAGGACTGTGAACTGCGTGTGTTTGAGAGGCTGCTCTTAGACGTGCATAATACATACCAATCAGTCCTTGCAGGGAATGTGCTTGTTTCTCAGCAGCCTGTGGTTTGACTCTCTTTCTATGTGAGTTGCAGTTAGGTAATCATATGTTTTGTATGCATTGTCCATGGCGGCTATATTCAGGCCCATAGGAATTATGCAAATGTGCCGTATTGATTTTCTATATCACACAATGTGCCGCATAATGCGGCATAATTTGTCTGTTCTTGCCGCATAATTTACTCAACCTTGCCACATAATTCGACCCTTCCCAGTTGCATAATTACTGTGGCCCTGACTATTTTTTATCAGTAGTGTGGATCTGGCATGAGTGTGTGTGCGAATGTGTGTCCTGTTTGTTCTATGTGTATGTACAGTGAAGGTGTTGGCTATGTTTTTGCATGTGAGACCGAGCTATTGTGCACATGTGCATGAATGATGGGAAAGCTTGTGTGTCTTGGAGGTTTTGTGTGTGGCAAATAATGTGTATGTGGGTACCAGGTTTTTAGCTGTGGTCCTGTGGTGTGTGTCCTAATTTATGTCTACAGTGTAGGCAAATGGGTTGAGATGTATGTCAGTGTTTTTCCTGTGGTATATATGTGTATGAGGGAGAAGGGGCATGTCCATGACGCTGTCTGTAGGGGGTCTATGCAGGTATTTCATTTGTGTCTATGGTGTGTTATGTGTCTGTTCTTGATAATGTTTATTGAGTGGATTTGGACATGCGTGTGTGCGCACACACACCTTTGTATGTCAACAGAGCTGAGTGGCGGGTAGTATTTGATGTCTGATATGTTGAGTGTACTTGTATGTTTGGTGCCTAAGATCTCAAAAGTGTAAGGGTGTTTGCAGGCTCTATGTATATCGTGATTATGTTGGTCTTGGATTTGGTGCATGCCAGTGTGTCTTTAGATGGGTGTATGGTCACTCTGCGATGAGGGGGTTTGTGTGAGTTGTATGTAGGCCAGTGGTATGTTTGATGATAGTACATCTGAGTGTGAGGTGTGTAGTGGACATGTGTTTTCAGTTTTGTGTTTGTGGTAGTTGTACGGGCCTGTAGAGTTCAGCCGCGGTGAGTAGTGGGAGTACCTGCCAGGCGGTGACGTGGGAAGGGGCAGGGTGGGGGGGGGGTAGTAAACTATGTATTATGGAAGTTTACAGGTAAGTAAACATATAAATAAATAAAACGAACTTCGTTGCGCGCACTGCATCACATTTGGGGATGCAGTGTATGCAACGAAATTTGTTTTAGTTATTTATATGTTTACTTACCTGTAAACCTCCGTAATCCATAGTTTACTACCCCCCACCATCCCCCTCGCCCTCCCCACGTCACCGCCCGGCAGGTACTCCCACTTCTGACCGCGGCTGGTAGAGTTTGTGTGCATATGCTATTTATGGTGACAGTTGGGTACTTCAGTGTCTGTCCTGGTAAGTGTGAAGAGTTTTATGTGGCAGGTTAGTTCTTAGTGGTTGTTGAGGGTTTGGTTGTGCTATGTTTGGTGTTGTGTGTGATTGGTGAGTTTGGGTAGTTGTTAGTGGTTGGATAGTGTTTGCTTGTGCTATGTTTGGTGTTGTGGGTGGGTTGGTGAGTTTGGGTAGTTGATAGTGGTTGGTGAGTGTTCACTTGTGCTATCTCGGGTGTTGTGTGTGGTTGGTGAGTTTGTCTTTGAACAGGTTGTGTAGTAGGTTAGGTTTGTGTATGAAGTGAACACATGTTGGGTTGAGCTACGTGCACTGGTTAGTGTGTATTCTCTTTGTTTCAAGCCGGGTTGTTTAGATCTTGGCCAGACGATGAAGCAAGGAAGAGGAGGAGAGGTTGAGGAGTGGCCTCGAGGCCAACCCTGGGTCCCCTGGGAACAATTGAGATGGGCTGTTTTCATTCCACTTTGGTAGCCACTTACACAGGGTAGGGGGTCAGGGTGGGAGCGAGGGGCCTGCGGGGCACACTGGGAGGCTCTTGCACTCACAACAGTTTGTGTACAGGCTCTCTCCTTGGGCTGGTGGACGTGGAGAGTGCATGTGCTTACAAGATTGATTTGCTCACTGGAGGCACCTTCTAGGTGGCACTTGTTGCTGGGCTTTCCCTCTTCAACCTACAGTGCCAGTAAACGTTAATAGCAGCTATTTACCCACCCTTTTAATAAACCACTTTAATGCCGTGGCACTTTTGGATCTAAGGGCAGGTATTTCTGCACTAGTGCGAGACCCAATAAGAAAGTGCCTTAAGTCATGGTTTCCATCTCTACCTTAAAGTGGCAGTTGCTCTTTTTTACTATGCCTGGCAATTGCGAGTTCTGCTACACTTTGAACCCAGTTCGGCCCTTGGGGGCGATTTTGTTGTTTTCCTCGGTATACAGCGACCTTTACTTTATTCTCCCATTATTCCTGTGACCTCGAAGATTTGCTGATTCCTCAGAGCACTTTTCTTTACCTTTGGACCTCTGGAATATTTACACTTTAATTTTCCGTGCATTAGTTCAGTTGTTCAAACAAAAACTACAATTCCCAGAGTGCACTGATTTGTCAAAAGAAATACCAAGAGGGCCAGCGTAGTGTCCTGGAGATGGTGTATATTCATCTAGCAGCCCTAAAAGGGCACAGAGCTAATTCTCTTACCGTGATGTCAGCCTCTTAACTGATGTAATAACTGGGCGGTAAATAACAGACTATGGCCAAGGGGCCCTGGCTCACAGATGTACTAACAAGCATTTGCAATGCAATAGTTCTTGCATTTACGCGAGTTTGAGCTATTGACATTACAAATAACAATGCCTTTTATTTTAGTTGTTGCTTTAAAAACATAAATAAAAGGCTTTGTGTATTATAAAGCCAATAGCTTAAACCCTTTTAACTGCGAGACCTATTGCATTGCAAATGCTTGTTGTTTTAGCCTCTCAGGTTTAGGCCACTGCAGTATTTCACTGTACTGTATTATAGTGCTTGTATAGCACTTACTACCCCTATGTTGCGCACCAACGCGCTTATCCATGCAGGTAGAACACTACACCCTGTGGCTTGTGTGGTTGGAAGTGTGTTGTTTGATTTAGGCTTATGTAGAAAGTGTTTCTAAGTCATGAGTGAGGGCCACTGTGGAGCAATCATCCTGTTACAACACAGCACTTGTTGGTGTAATGGATGAGGAAGTTTGAAAGACTGACATATGTTTTACAAGTTGTGTTATGTTGGCAGTACACATATTTATGCAATGTTGTTGAGGCATGAGGTGCTGACAAGCGCATGGAAGGGGAGGAGTCCACATGTATGTCAGGGCTGGGCCGTGGGATGAAGCAGACTTTGTCATTGGTCCCAAGATACTTCCATCTTTGAGGTATACACAAGGCTCTTTGGATGCTTCCAGTGTGTCCAGATAATGCTTCTTCTCTGAAGATTGCCTCAACTGATGCAAATGACGCTCAGATGGCACAGGTGTTATATTTCAGCCGCATCCTTTTATGTTAATTATGTGTTTTCATCCTTTCTCGTCAGACAAAGACCAATACGGGGCCCAGCTAGTGCCCAGCCCTTCTGTTTTTCCGAAAGGGAGCAGAATGGCTTTTATTTGACTCAGGAATCCTCTTTTTAGGTCTCGCGACCTATCAATGCGCGCAAGCGCATTGAGCGGAGGGAGAATTCAAGTGCTCGAAATCTTCGCCAAACCAAGGGCTTCTTGCACTGCGGTTTTCATTAAGTTCACGTGAATCACGTGACCAAACAAGCACGCGCATTCACGGCCGCACAGCACATCAAAGGGCTTCGCCCAGCGTGCGCTCTGCGGCTTCTCCTCCCCTGTCTCTATCACACTCTCATCCCCTGCTGCTTCACACCGTGTCGCTTTTTTTTTTTGGGCTGTTTGCATTTAACCAGCTCTACACCATGTCGCATTTCTCCTCCCCCCTCCCCTTCCCTTCTTCCCTCCGTCTTGTTTCTATTTTGTCTTTGTCATTTCACACCAATTTGCCATCACACCGTGTCGCATTTTTTTGTTGTTGGCCGTTTGCATTTAACCGGCTCTACACCGTGTCGCATTTCTCCTCCCCCCTCCCCTTCTCTGCCTTCCCTCCATCTTGTTTCTTTTTTGTCTTTGTCATTTCACACCAATTTGCCATCTGCCAAATAAGAAAAGAAAACTACGTGTTTGGTTTACCAAGGAACGCTAAATAATACCCATCAGACAAACAGGGACTGGCGCAGACCGGGAGGCCGCAGGCGCGATACGGCATCCATTACCACAAAAGGGAAAAAAACATTTATCAAATCAGACTAAATTAGTCTTCCAGAAACAGCCCCGGGTGCCACTCCTTATCGCCTCGCCATTGTGACTCGCCGCCGCCCCCTGCTGCACACCAGTCCCAGGAGGCCATGACTGGGTTAGCTGAATGTGCTCTCAGGGGCAAGACCCGCTCCCCAGGGCACCAGCTTTGCCATACCTCAGCACTAGCAGCAGCCCACCGCCCCCCAAAATACCTCACACTGGATAGGTCTGGTCCCAGGCGTCTTTTTGTTCGTTCGAGTGAACGAACGAAATGCACCTACGAATGCATTTCACAGATGTTATCAGGGGCGATTTCAATTCAAGCATTGCACGACCATCATTTATGTTTCTCTCAATTCCACACTGAAATACCACCGCCCCCGCCCGTTGCTACCATTGGTCTGGCTTGGAGGTGCAAACCACCCACATCAGTGCCAATCGAGCATTAACCCCCCACCCCCCCCACACACACACACACAAATAAGTGAGGACCATAGGGCATAGAACAGCCCATGGGGGTCACCCCATGTGGAGCACAGACTCAAAAGTGTAAATCGAATGCTCAGACCCCACCCCCATCCCTTTAACAGACACACATCTCGGGTTGCTTCGATTGGTTTATCTATCTGCGCCCCAGCCCCATCAGCCTGACCAACGCAAGCAGCCTGTACAAACAGCAGAAGCCATCTCTCAGACCAACACTATCTGCTAACAATGCAGGCCTCGGCCTCCTAGCCATATGCCCCCTCCCCCCTGCAGGGGCCGAGAGCCAAGTGTGCTGATAAGAGCGAGCCAGAGGCCTCAGTCACACACTCTGGGCTGCCAGTGCTGATAAAACCACAGCTCTGCCGAGGCACCTCAGATGTGCAACAACACAGCCTGCTGCAGCTATCCAGGGTTTAAGACACACACACACCGCTCTGTTACAGTTCTGGGACGCACACTCAGATGTCAGTGCACTTCAATCCTGAAGTGTAGCATTTGTACCATCTCATTACTTCAATCCACTCAACTCTAACGACGCGCCCGGTTCCCCCTCTTGGAGTCTCGCTCCCATTCCAGGAATTGAACCCACGCACATCTTTCCGGAGCTGTAGCACTTTTCACTGGAAGCTGGCAAAAATACACAGATCCGCCAAAGCGCATCAGCAGCTACTTTGCTATTACTGCAGATCTGACCTGCAGACCTCCGACCCCCAATTTCAGTACTGAGCTCTCTTTTTTTATGTGAAAGGTTTAATAAAGCTTGAACATGCAGTAGGAACAGGGATACACTGTACACCTTACCATAACCAATACAATTGCAACAACTTTGCCATTTTGTTACTTGCACCCCATTCAAGTCCCACTTTAAGTACCTACCACCTGCCAAAATGGAAATGGCTCACAGCCGCCTCTGCCAATGCAAATCGGTCATAACTAGAGTTAGAGTACCCCTAGTATCTCAGGCCTGTGGATAACAACCACAAGCTGCTCAAACCAAGTCTCCCAATTCCTGCCCTGCAGCATCTCATCTGGCCTGCCGACTCTGCCAATGCACCTCCCACTTAATATGCAGCCACCCACAACACTCCCGTCTTGTGGCTTACACAAGATTCAACTAACGTACACCCATCCTCCCAAATGGCACTGTCTGCCACCCCCCTTGGCCGCGCACATGCCTGGTCTAGTCAAGCTCTGCTCTCTGCATCCACCGCAGTTCAATCATTTCATAAAGTAAGTCCCTGGCAAGAGTCACGGGTCAACGTAAGGACAGAAGCGCAGAAGGTTGAAAAACAAGCACTGGCGTTGCCAATAGGTCTCGCAGTAGGAAAGTTGGAGCTATTACAATTGCAAATAACAATGCCTTTTATTTTTGTTTTCATTTTAAATACATAAAGGGCTTTATCATTTACAAAACCAATAGCTCCAACTTTCCTACTGCGAGCCCTATTGGCAACACCAGTGCTTGTTTTAACGAGTTGCTTACTATAGTCGCCAACATAGGGCTTAGTGGAAGACACAGCTGTGCTTTAGGTACCACAGAGAAAGAGAGACCGCTGCCGCTAAGGATTTCTGGAGGGGGATATCATTCAGTAAAATTTTTCTAAACAATAGCTCAATGGCACTTATTTAGGTCTGTGATGGAATGATGAACGTCTGTGTCGGTTCCCCAAGCCTTGAAACCTTGACCTGCAGACTAGCCTTATGCACTAAACACAGGCATTATCCAACTGAGATAATTCACAGGTTTCATCTGATAGGCTGATGGGACTCTGAGGCCAGTGTGGTATTGGGCATATATATATTTTTTAAATATCTTTTTATTAATAAACAAGCAACATTACAGAGCATTATTCAGCATGAGCAGTAGACCATACACCCTTCAAAGGTTAGACATGGTTTACATAGGTGCAAATCATTTTAAGCAATATATGAGTGTTAAGGGGTTTCAAGAGTCACTTCATCTGTTTGGGAAATTGGTGGGCACAAATATCGCCTCTATAGGTGTTCCATGGCCCCCAGACTTTGCTCCATTTCCTGGGGCATCCCCTGGCAACATAGACAGATTTTTCCCAGAATCTGCACCAATATAAATCCTCCTTCCATTTAACCAGTTCTGGGGGTTTATGAGCCTTTTAGCCATGAAAAGAGCCAGGGTTGCCCACTGTTTCGTACAAGAGGTAAGGTCTGTAGGCACCCAGATCTTTAGAAGCCACCTACATACCTCAGGCTGCAAGTCAACTCTAAGCACTTCCCGGAGAGTGCAGTGTAAAGCACTCCAGTACATCTGAATGTGGTCACATTCCCAAATAATGTGCATAAACGTGCCTATCTCCCCACAGCCACGTCTACACTCTCCATAATCAGCTCTACCCATACGGACCAAACCCGGTCAGGTTATGTAGGTTCTATGCAGAATTTTTAATTGCACCAGGCGCAACCTTGTCTGGATCGCAACTTCTCTAGGGGAGGAGACGCGTCTTGCCAGTCCTCGTCTTCCAATTCTAGGCCATCAGCAACCCATTTATCTCTAAGGGACTGGAGAGGGTCTTCCATGTTATTTGTTAATTTCTTCTAGATCAGAGAGGTCACCTTCTCTGGAAGATGACCTTCCAGTATTCTGTCTTCAAGGGTAGATGCTTCGGGGAGGGAGGACTTACTAGTTATCTGGGCCTGAAGTGAATGTCGGACCGGCAAATACCGATAGTGCTCGGAGTTTGCCAAGCTAAATTGCTGCTGAAGAGAGGCGAAGGAGAGAACCTCACCCTCAACCCAGAGGTCTTTGACTTGGGAAATGCCAATTAAATCCCATTTATCAAACCCTTTAGTGCGCCAGAGGCTCCCCAGCCGGTCAGATTGCCATAGAGGAGTCGCCAATGTGAGCCTACGGTGCCATCCCATTTGTTTGTTGACCTCATACCATATAGGATTGGTGTTGTTACAGCGCAGGCTATTACAACGCCTGCTGTTACAACGCGGTTTTTACATCGCATACCACTACAACGCATAGTGCTTTTAAGAGCTGGATAGTGATTTATTTAATTTACTATTCCAACTCCAGTCCCCGTGGATAGTAGGGAAGGTGTTGGATAGTAAATTAAATATATTCCCTATCCTAGAGCGCCCCCCAGCGCAATGCGTTGTAATGGTTTGCGTTGTAATGGTTGCGTTGTAATGGTAGTGCGTTGTAATAAATGCGTTGTAAGTGATGTTTCCCACCATATATGAACTGAGTGCGCAGTCTGGCCTGTGAAGGGTTATTTCTGAGGTTTAGAGTATAGTGCTCTGAGATAGTCTCCGCCAGGGAGGAGCCATTGGTTCATGGTATAGCCTGGATCATCTGGACGACCATACATCCCCTGGTTTAATATAGTCAGATGGGCTGCCCAATAATATTTCCTAATGTCTGGTAGACTGATACCTCCATCGTACCAGTTGAGGGTTAGTTTCGCTAGGGCAATCCGAGGCTTACAGTCCGATAAAAGAGATCGTTGCAGGGTTTCCACCTCTTAAAATTAGATTTGGGAACTTGGTCCATGGAGTTTTCAAGGGCATAAAGAAAACGGGGCAAAGCCATCATTTTAAATAGAACTGCTTTGCCCAATAAAGAAAGAGGCAGGGACTTCCAGTGGCTAACATCACTTTTTAATCTCTGGATTGGTGGTAAGAGATTTTGGGTAAAGCAAAGCACCGGATCCAATGTGATAAATATTCCGAGGTAAGGAAAGCCATCCATAGCTATCTCAATCAGACAGTCTTTGGGAATAACTGGTGGTTTTCTCTGTAGCCCATACATCACAGATTTAGACCAATTTATGGTAAACCAGGAGTATCTGCCGAAGATTGCGAGGATATCCAATACACATACCAGAGAGGTTCTCGGGGAAGTGAGATACAGCAGGACGTCATCTGCATACAGTGATATCCTGTCTTCCCACTCCGGGGACCAGCACATACCACGGATCATTGGATCTCTGCGAATGCACGCTGCCAAGGGGTCTAATGCCAAGGCAAAAAGTAGCAGCGATAAATGGCATCCCTGACGCGTTCCACGGCTGAGTTCAAATGTCTTTGACTTACGATTGTTCACAACAACCTGGGCCATGGGCTTGGAGTATAGCAGTCGGACCCAATTCACATAGTGTTTCCCAAATCCCATCTTGCCCAACACTGCAAAGAGATACGGCCACTCCACCATGTCAAACGCCATGGTGGCGTCTAGTGATACCAGGACTGCCGGCTCCAAGGTGGTTTTGGCTCTGCCTAACACACCATGAAGCCTGCGCAGATTTAAGGCTGTGTTACGGTGGGGCATGAAGCCAGATTGATCCGGATGGACCCAGGTGCCTATCGCTTTTACAAGGTTGTAGCCAATACTTTTGCTAGAATCTTGGATTCCGCGTTTAATAGCGATATGGGTCTATACGATGAGCAACTGGTTTTAGGTTTACCCTCTTTATGTGCAACCACAAGTTTGGCTATTCTCTGATCTTTGGGAAGTGTCCCCTTCTCTCTACTATCAATGAACATTGAGTGAACGTGAGGAGCTATTTTATCTGGTCGGAGCTTGTAAAGCTCAATCAGTATTCCATCGTAGCAGGATCGTCACCACAACATTTGTAGTAGCCGGAGGCAGGATGAACTTTTAGTAAGATTTATTTGCAACTGCTACACAGTTGTAGAGAACTTCGCCCACGAGTTCCTCCAACAGTCTCCCTCTACAACAACAGTCACATTTACAAAGCAAAATATTTTGAGATAATACATCATATTGTTGAGTGGTATCCTTACACAGAATATTCATGGTAAAGTTCCATAAGTATTTACATTACACAGAATGTTCACACTACAATTCATAAATTTTACATAGTGTTCTACACAGTATTGTGAAGACCTGACCCATTGGAATGTTATTTCCCTGCTAATATGGCTGGACCCCATCAATTTAGCCAGCATTACTTGTCCAACCAATCAACCAGTATTAAGGAGTTCTCACCTAATCAGCAGGTATTTTGAAGTCCACCCAATCACAAAACTATTGAGGAGGCCACAGCCAATCATCCAATACTGTCCAGCCAAGAAGTAAGTATTGTAGCACCAACAACACGAACTACTACTGTGCAAAGGTGCGTGTAGCTAGAAAAGCTAGAATTGATGATGCTCAGGAGTCAGAGTTGACACTCAGGAGACTGCTGATGCTCATGAGACCTGGACAGGATGGTTACTCAGAAGATGCAAACAGGAAGGAGAGGCTGATTTAAAGATATGGAATGATGCAGTGGTTTGCAAGCCTCTGAGGAGCATCAAGGAGCGGAATGCACGAGGAGTCACAGAAGTTGCGGCTATTGCCAAATGAAACGGCAGAGGCCCATGTTCTCCATTGTTTCCCAGCATGGTCCTGGATCCCTGTTAGTGCTGGGTGTTCCTGAATGGACCTCACACGAAGAAGTGAAGGTGAGGCCCAGTTCTGAGCAGCGCAATCCATGGTGTCTTCAAATGCTTTTATGCAGAAAGGGACACCTTCCTGCACAAAAGCAATCCTGAGAAGCATTTTCCTCTTGCTATGTGTGCTGCCAAATGATGCACACGTAGAATGAGGAAAAACAGAGAGAAATAAAGATATTTCTCCTCGTTACGCCTCCCCTGGGGAGACAAGCATTTTGACACATTCCCAAGTCTACCACTAATGGTAAATGTGGGAATGTGCCAAAATCCATGAGTGGATGTGTGGGAACACCCACACTCCACCTACGGGATGCCTCCTTGTGTCAGAGTAACACAAGGCAGCAATTTGTGCTGCCTTGGTTACTCCAGATTTATCAAACCATGAGGGCCATGCAAGGTGGCCTTGCGTGGGAGATAAATCTGCCTTTACTTTAGTGTTGGGTTGCCCTTGCACCCTCTTGCACAGGCGATGCAACACTATGATAAATATGAGCTATGAGTTGTCTAGCTGACTCCCTTGGACTTCCGGACATGTGTGAGGGTGTTTTTCAGTTCACATACTGCACTGCATGGATGAGCTCTGGTTAGGCAACCATTTTTCCTCCTTGGATCAGCTAGAGGGACCTATCTTTTGGTAGTGCATGCTCTAGTTACCTAAGGGGATCATGGTACCTGATGGATAAATTTCGGGTCATGGTGCAATGAGCACGACTGGCACAGCAAAGGCAAGCCAATCTTCGCCTGGCAGCATCTTTTTCGCATCCAGCGCCAACCACTATGCTTGGGATAATTCTGCTCGTATTTTTTTAGTCTGTTTCAGAGCTTTTAAATTTACGCCCTAATAACTTTTGCACTTTGCACTTTAATTTGTTCAGAGCTGAGGGCCCACTTCTCTGTCTTACCTGTAGATCAATCTCCCTTCAGGGAGGCAATAACATTGCCATTGCAAAAAATTACGATGGTAGAGGCTTTCTCAGCCTTTCTCTGCAATGTGCACTCTTTGCAGATGCATGCAACTTTTATGTTTGATTTTTTATGTGACAAATAACCTGATGCCATTTTCATAACTGAGACCTGGCTCTCCAGGTCAGCCCTACCTGTGACTGAAATGGCCGTCCCTACGGAGTATAAACTCTACAATTCAGATCAACCCAACTGGAGGGGAGGTGGAATTGCCATAGTATACAAACAAGTCTACAGCTATACAGCTTTTGCTACAGATTATCTGTCAGGAGCGGAGACATTTGGGTTTTGTCTCTCACTGTTCCCTCAGCAGTTGTTGGCTGCTGTTTTAATCTACAGACCCCCTGGGCTAGCGGAAGACTTTTTAAATTCCTTGGGTGAATACTTCTCCCACTTTGCGCTGATGTTCTTGAATTTTATAATACTAGGTAATTTTAATATTCACTTGGATTGTCCGTCAGAGAAGGTGGTAGTTACTTTGTTGGACATAATGTGGTCATACAATCTGTAAGCATGGGCGGAAAATCCGTTCCGCTCGCGGATTTTGCGGATTTTCGGTAAATTCGCAATCCGCGAACTCCCGCGAATTTACAGAAAATCCGCAAATCCGCGAGCGGCGGATTTTTCCGGGGGCAAAAGTTCAAAACTTGCAGCCTGGCCTGTTGTAACTATTTTAGGATGGCGCCGGCAAGCTGCCAGCGCCATCCTAAAATAGTTACTAAGTTAGCTTCAACAGGAAGCTCTAATAGATAAAATAAAGCAGGTGCTCGATTTTATCTATTAGAGCTTCCTGTTGAAGCTAACTTAGTAACTATTTTAGGATGGCGCTGGCAGCTTGCCGGCGCCATCCTAAAATAGTTACAACAGGCCAGGCTGAACTGATCTTTCTCTGACCTTTTATGCACACAAGAGGCATGTGAACTCGCATGGAAGCCCCGCACGTTTGGCCCCGCGCACACACTCGCGGTTTGCACCGTCTTCCCGCCATTCACCCACTATGATGGACAGCTCATTCAAGGGACCCCTGGACCCTTCGGGGCGATTGCATAGTAACACACACATGGGCGCTCGAACTAGTTGATGCTCAAATTCAGTGACTCATTCATTAGCCCAAAAACAATCATGAGCGTCTTCGAGGCTGGACAGGTGTGCCTCTTCCCAAATCTACCGTGGAAAGTCAGCTGTGATGCTGGGTAGAGGCCTTTGCATCCTTGACTTTCATGAGCGCAATCCCCGTGCTGTTCCTGTGACCAGGAGCTTCTTTCTCTTCATATTATTTTGTTCGCACGGGTTGCTGCAAGTTCGCACGCGTTTTGTACAATTTCGCAATTTGCGAAATTGTACAAAACCCTCGCGAACTTGCAGAAACCCGTGCGAACATAAAAAAAAAAATCCGCAAATTTGCGAGAATTCGCGGATTTTGCGGATTGCGAGTTCGCAAATCCGCAAAATCCGCGAACGCGAGATCCGCAAAATTCGCCCATGCTTAACAATCTGACCCAATTTGTTACTATGCCCACCCACTTGGCAGGACACATGATTGACTTGGCTTTTTCCAATGTCAGGTTGGATATGTTGAGTTATGTGGGAATCATAATTGCAGTGCAGTGACTTATGAATGTGTGTGAGTTAAAATTGACTACTAGGAAGCAAAATTATTTATTCAGGCATCCCAACAATCAAAATTAAAAACAGTGCAAACAGACAGCCTAGAATTAATAACTGTCTAGATGAACAGGGTCAACATAATTCAGCAGTACGAATCGCTCATCCTATGCCTTCATCAGGACCAATAATATTGCTACTGCAAGTGAATATAATGTGCGTGTGAAAAAAGAATTAACATAAACAAAAAACACACGTTAAATGTAAAGAGATGGAACTAATACAACCTCTTTACCTTTGATTAAGGACAACCATTCCTCCGAAAATGACAATTTCTGTAACAAAAGATTATGAAAATCTATTCAAATTATACCAGAAGGATCCAGTTAACACCTGCTCCAAATGTGATTATACACTAGGGCCAAACCATTCTAACGTGCCCATTCTAAATACAGCTTTAGTATGTATAATTTTCGCTTGCCCGTCTGTTAGGAGGATAAGACCTCGCCTCACCTGGCTACGGCTCTGGATATAGGAAGCACAGCTCTATAACAAGTGAGAGAAGAAGAAAGAAAGCCACAAATGTGTGAAATCACAATGGGTCTCACACCTTTCTCCTATACATGTGCAACTTCTCACTTTGAAATCCACCAGGTAAGCACTATCAATACGACTGTCAGAGCTACAACCTCCAACCAACTGTGGCATCCATGTCTTTCTAATAACACCAAACCATAGCCATTTCTTGTAATTGTATGGCCCTTTTGGATCAACAGTAATACATTTGCGTTCTTATGCAAAATTATACTGGATATTGCTTCCTGTCATGCTGGACTAAGTGAACAGGGTGCGTGTCTGCATCTTTAAAAATGTGTCTTTGAATTTACAGCTGCGAAGACAACCTTCATTAATTGGCAAAGTAACAGTATTTTTAAGATATTTGTATCGCATACGAGGCTGGTTCACAAGCATAACATATCCCAGATTTGAACATTCCCTTTGAGTTAGTGATGCACAAAAGAACAAACTGATCTACCAGTAACATCATTTTCTAATACCAGAACAGTACACAAGAAATGTATCTTGCAGTTCCTTGAGACTCTCACATACAAACTCAAGGCTGCCTACCTGTCCGTCGGTACCTCTGGCGGTTTCAAGAGCCGTTGGGGAGGTAACCACGTAGGTATGGTGCCATCTCTCATAGTATTTCCTGTAGAGTGCGTTATGACACGTCACCTTGGGAGCACGTCAATTGCGTCTAGCACGTGACCCCTAACATGAAGGTGGACTTGGGAAATGTAGGGATCTTTGCCGCAGCTATAGTATCAATATGTTTCGTTAAGCGATCTCAAATTCATTGTTGTTACTCTAGCACATATTATTCACCGACTAAGAAATATAAGTGCTCACCCACATTTCATGCTGTGCGCCGCAACATCAGCGCGTTACTTGTATTCTGTTTGCCTACAAAAATGTCAGTATGTAAACAAAGTTGATGAACTTGCCAGTTATTGTTAGTGGTCATGTACATCCAAATAGATGTTAAGTAGTGCATGACCAAAACGCAATTAAGTTCACACGACTAGCGATGTCATCATAGTGAATGATCAATAATGAATAAATGATCAATCTAGGAGTATCATTCGCAAGCTTTCCTGAAGACCCCTCTTAATGTTGACCTGGTCACTCAGCATGACACAACTTGCATAAGGCAGGTATATATCAAAAGCTAGGCAAAAATAGATGTCTAAAAATGCCATTGTAAGTCATATTTCAGATAGCCGCTCTCTTCCATCAAACTACCCCAGACCTACATATGGATGCACATCATATTATGCTTAACTCTTGATACTCAACTAGTCATGGATTGATACTGGTGTTAACAAATTACTCTCAAAAGAATGCCACTCATAGTATTGTCCAAGGTATGCCATCATTCAACCCACTTATGTTGCTCTGTAGTCTAAAGACCCATTTTTGTTCTCTTATCAGTAAAAATCTTGACACATCTGTGATGTGTCCCGGAATTAATGGTTATTCCAGAATGGTCCATTTTAAATCATCAGGACTGCGTTTCATTTCTAAGAAATGACTCGTTAGTCTTGTTGATTGTTTCCTGCATCTAACCATACTCATGTGCTCTAAAATTAGCAAATTCACTTTGCGAGTGGTCATGCCCACATATTTTAAGGCACAAGGGAAAGTAATCATATAGATTAGCACGCCATAATGAAACTAACTGGAGTGATGGAGTACAGATCTCTTTCTGACAGAAGTTGCGCAATCACCTCCAGCGTCTCATCTTGTGGAATAGACGTGTAGAGGGACTCTACATCAAATGAAACCAGCACATCAGTTGCCATATCGAAATCCACATGAGGTAACAATCGAAGTACATCCTTCGTACACTGCAGGTAAGTTAGCATTTGCTTGATCATTGGCCTAAGAAAGTGGTCCACAAATGTGGACAAGGGTTCCAGGAGTGATCCCAGTCCAGAGATAATTAGTCTACCTACAGGAGGTCTCTGCAGTTTATGTACTTTAGGAAGTACATAAAAATAAGGCATAACTGGATATGCTGTCTGTAAAAAGGTCGCCTCCTGAGTGCTTATCCAACCTTCATTAGTAGTTTCCTCAACCATCGTGGAGATCATATTGCTTATTCTTTCAGTCGGATCATCTTTCAGACAAAGATAGGCTCTTCTGTCTCCCAATTGTCATAGGCACTCAGTACGATATGTTTCCGTGTCAAGCACCACAATAGCCCCGCCTTTATCAGCTGACTTAATGGTGATTTTTTCATCACATGAAAGTTTCTGTAGTGCCAATTTCTCTCTTTTTGGAAGATTGCAAAAGATATTCCGATCCTTTTTGCTCAGAGCTGCAACATCTTCATTCACATCTTTATCAAATGTCAATACTTGTGCCGGTGTCAAGTGAGCTGGGAGATTAAAAGTTGAACGTTTTTTCAATCCAGTGTTGGTGTCCATTGTGATGGTTTCTTCTTGTTGTGCCTTTTTGAAAAAAAAGTGTAACCAAACTTTCCAAAAAAACTTCGAAAGATCGCACTGTGTCTGGAAGGCATCCCCTTTGTAGGTAGACACGAAACCTAAACCACGATTGAGTACTAATTGTTCATTGTCAGTTAAAGCACGTGAGCTCAAATTAATCACTAAATTGTCTCTGAGCTAGTCCCTCCTTGTTGGGGAGTCTTCTTCTTGGAGGTGCGAAGGCTCCTGGGAGAGGGTGGGGGGCTCCAATGTACCTGGGCCTGTTGGTTACGACGTCTCCCTCTGGAGCGCCCACGTCTTGCCTCTAAAAAAGGCTGGTTGTTGTAATTGTTTGTAAAATGAGGCAGTGGAAAAGGCCCCATAGGTGGTTGCATTGATTGATGAAACAGTGGAACTGGAAATCCACAAGGATTAGGTTGCCACCATGGGACACCCCCGCGCCGCACGGCCACCAGCTGCTGCGTGTGTCTCCCTCTGCCTGCCTTCTGCCTCGCCGCCAGCCTCACTGACGCCTGGCCTTTCCCCTCTGGTTTTGCCAGTGTTTTTGCCCAAAATTTGTGCTTATTTTTTTTCTGTGCCGTCCGATCGCTTTTTTAGCTGTTTTTCCTCTGTTTTGCCCGTCTATTGTGCCTGTATTCCCTTGTGCTGTACCATCGTTTTTCCTTCCTGTTTTTGCCTTATTTTTCCCTCCATTTGTGCCTGTTAATGTAATTTTTCCTCTTTGTCGTGTCCAGTTTCCTTCCTGTTTGCCCGCCTACCTCGCCGCCCTCCGCTCTCCCTCCCCGCTTCCCGCCTCCCACCACCGCCTGTGGCCACGCCCCTTTCTCTTCTGTTCCCTCCCCGCTCCCGCCTCCCAGCTGCTCCGCCCACCCGCGCACTTCGCCTTAAATGGCGACCGTGCGAACGCGCAGCGGTCACGCGCAGCGGGCGCGCCGATTGTGCGCCGAAGGCGCGCCAAAGGTAAGCCCGTCTGCGCCCGTCCGCGACCGGACCGCGCCCAGCGCCAGGACCCCTGGCCCCCGAAGTCCCTGACCGACCCGCCTGACGTACTCCGCCGCCACCCTCACCGCTCTCAACACCGGCCGACTCCCAGAATGCCATCAAGCCACTCCACGACGTACCCACGGACCTTTCAGCTGCCACGCCTGCAAGTTCACCTGCACCCGGACCTGCCCCGCACCAGCACCCGCCAAGTCGAACACCAGCAGCACCCACCTCAAGTGCATCCTGCTCAACACCCGCTCCGTCCACAGACACGCCATCGAACTCTGGAACCTTCTAGACGCCACAGCCCCTGACGTTGCCTTCCTCACGGAGACCTGGATGAACGCCTCTTCAGCTCCCAACATCGCCATCGCTATCCCAGAGGGCTACAAGATCGTCCGGAGGGACTGAAACGCCAACCAGATGGGAGGAGGCATCGCCATCATCCACAGGAGCACCATCCGTCTCACGACCAGCACCGACAACACTCTGACCAGCGCCGAACACCTGCATTTCCAGATCCACACCAACCCGAACACCACCCTCAGAGGCACCCTGATCTACCGACCCCCTGGACCACGCACGCAATTCAGCGAGGACATCGCCGACTTCGTCAGCCCGCACGCCCTCCCCTCCACTGACTACATCCTCCTGGGAGACCTCAACTTCCATCTGGAGAACAACAACGACCGCAACACCAGCACCCTGCTCGACAACCTCGCCAACCTGGGACTCAAGCAACTGGTGTCCACCCCCACCCACCTCGCCGGACACACACTCGACGCAGTCTTCTCTTCCAGCACAGACATCGACTTCAGCCACGCCACAGAGCTTCAATGGACGGACCACAGCTGCGTCCACTTCACCTTCAAGAGAACAACGACCCACCAACACCAGCAACAGGCCGCCCGCAGAAGCTGGAACAAGATCACAGCAGACCAGCTCGCCACCTCCCTGAGCCAGCACCCTCCTGCCAGCTCAGCGAACCCCAGCCAGGCCGCCGACAACCTCACGAAGTGGATCAGCAACTGCGCGGACGAACTCGCCCCACTGAGGACCCCGCCTAGCAGACCCGGCAGCAAGAAGGTCCCATGGTTCACCGACGAACTCAAGAGCTCCAAGAAGAACTGCCGAGCCCTCGAGAAAGTCTGGAGAAGGGAACCGACACCAGACAACAGGACCTCCTTCAAACTTGCCACCCGGAAACACCACCAGCTGATCCGCGCCGCCAAGAAAACAGCATTCAAGGACCGGTTGGACAACAACGCACACAACTGCAAGGAACTCTTCAACATCGTGAAAGAGCTTTCCAACCCCAGCGCAGGAAACAACGACATCACCCCATCGCAAGACCTCTGCAACTCCCTCGCTTCATACTTCCACAACAAGATCGCGGACATACACAACAGCTTCAACAACCAACCAACGCACACCATGACCGAACAACCACCCCCCACCACCACCCTCCACGCCTGGACCCCGATCAGCACCGAAGACACCATCCGCACGATGAACTCCATCCACTCCGGATCACCGACCGACCCCTGCCCTCAACACGTCTTCAACAAGGCCGACGCTGTCATCGCACCCCACCTGCGAGACATCATCAACACATCCTTCGACACCACCATCTTCCCTGAGAGCTGGAAACACGCCGAACTCAGCGCTCTACTCAAGAAACCAACAGCGGACCCCACCGACCTCAAGAATTACCGCCCCATCTCGCTCCTCCCATTTCCAGCCAAAGTCATCGAGAAGACCGTCAACAAGCAGATGGCCGCCTTCCTCGAGACGAACGGATCCCTCGAGCCCTCACAGTCCGGCTTCCGAGCCAACCACAGCACCGAGACCGCCCTCATCGCCGCCACCGATGACATCCGAGCCCTGATGGACAATGGAGAAACAGCGGCCCTCATCCTCCTAGACCTCTCCGCGGCATTCGACACGGTCTGCCACCGCACCCTAGTACGGCGCCTCAGCAACATCGGAATCCAGGACAAGGCGCTGGAATGGATCATCTCCTTCCTTGACGGAAGAACACAGAGAGTCCGCCTACCACCGTACAAGTCAGAGGCCTCCGAAGTCATCTGCGGCGTCCCCCAAGGATCATCTCTGAGCCCCACCCTCTTCAATGTCTACATGAGCCCCCTCGCGGCCATCGTACGCAAACACAACCTCAGCATAATCTCCTACGCCGAACATACCCAGCTGATCCTCTCCCTGACCAACGACCCCGCCGCCGCCAGAGCCAACCTGCACGAAGGGATGAAAGAGGTAGCCGAGTGGATGACGACCAGCCGCCTGAAACTGAACTCGGACAAGACGGAGGTCCCGATCCTGGGTTCCGCACCCTCCGCCTGGGACGACTCCTAGTGGCCTCACCGCCCTGGGCACCGCACCCAAACCGACAGACCATGCACGCAACCTGGGCTTCATCCTGGACTCCTCCCTCTCCATGACCAGGCAAGTCAACAACGTCTCCTCTGCGTGCTTCAACATCCTACGCATGCTACGGAAGATCTTCTGGTGGATCCCCACCGAGACCAGGAAGACCGTCACCCAGGCCCTCGTCACCAGCCGACTGGACTACGGCAACGCCCTCTACGCCGGGACCACCGCCAAGCTCCAGAAGAGACTCCAGCGGATCCAGAACGCCTCAGCCAGACTCATCCTCGACATCCCACGAACCAGCCACATCTCCGGACATCTGAGAGACCTTCACTGGCTCCCCGTCAACAAAAGAATCACCTTCCGCCTCCTCACCCACGCACACAAAGCCCTACACGACCAAGGCCCGAGCTACCTCAACAGCCGAGTCAACTTCTACGCTCCCAAACGCCACCTCCGATCAGCCAACCACGCCCTCGCCGCCGTCCCCCGCATCCGAAGAGCGACTACAGGAGGAAGGTCCTTCTCCTACCTGGCCGCCAAGACCTGGAACTCCCTCCCTCCCGACCTGCGCCTGACCCAAGACCACCTCTCCTTCAGGAAGAAGCTGAAGACCTGGCTGTTCGAGCAGTAGCGGCACGAACCCCCCCCCCCCCCCCCCCCAGCGCCTTGAGACCCTACGGGTATGTAGCGCGCTTTATAAGTGCCAATGATTGATTGATTGATGGCTGGAAATGATAAGGCGGGCCTCCTCTCCATCTTTATTGGTAACGTCTCCCAAGGCCTCTATCCTGTGAGCCGCCTTTCGAAGACGAGTCCGAGTCAGTGGACCCATCCTCTGAACTATAGGTGCGATAAGATGAGCCCTGTCTTCGTCCTTTGATGGTAAATTCTGGTGGGACATAAGTCTTACTTGTATACGGATATATTTTTTCATGAGTAAACCGTGATAAATCCTTTTTGAATTTCTCAATCTTAGAAAGTAAGATTGTATCTTTGAACTCTTTACTGGCTTTATTAGATTCCTCTTGATTTTTCTAAAAGAGTGTGCCTGTTATAGTGGTCTTAATCTGGGATTCTAGTACTTGGATTTCAATTAAAGTAGCGTCTACCACCCGCTGCGCCGTATTGAATATTAGAATCAACCAGTCTCGCGTACAGCGCCAGGCTATTAAGGACTAGTCCTTCAAAAAAGTCTTGTCTTGGAGAAAAAGTCTCAGGGCATTGGTCACTATGAGACCCGTTGGAGCACAGTTACCCCTTAAATATTCAGCCATAATCAACCCATGAATGGCAGTACGTGAGTGTGATTTGTTTTAAACCCAGCAACTTCCGCCACTCATCCTCATGGCTCATCAAAGTGATGGGCAATGTTTCCAAGATACTTGGGTTATTTGATAGGATCAATTGCAGAGTGTCATCATCATATGCCAGGCCACAATTCTCGGCCATCGCAAACCCTGCAAGTGATAACTGACAATAAACCAGGAGATAACTTCTCAAATAGCATGTAAAGGGGGGATTAGTGTATGTACCTAGTCCCTAAGCATCACATTCTGTGCTTAATTAAGAAAACATACCCGCAGCATACACTGCTCAAGAACAAGAGCAACTACTATTTACAAAGGGTCTCAGGGAAAAGTTTAAAGACCTAGTGTGAATATACTCCCCAGCAATATATGACTTAACAACACAAATATCAACAGGTCTAGAACAAAATGAAACAATTGGATCTGGCAAATGGATCACTCTGATTCCTATATCTTAAAGGAAGAAACAAAAAAAGAAGAACAATTTCTTTTGAACAACTGGATTCCCATCAGTCACCAAATGGTGACATATTTCACCATCTGGGTGTCCTCCTTAAGCTCACTTTAGGAGAACTCAAGACTACCCCTTCGCTAGGAATGAGGTAGCTAGCAGATGTTATAGACTCATTCAGAACAATTGCTAGTTTGACTCCTCAATGTGAATGTTGGATTATGTGGGAATCATATTTGCAGTGCAATGACTTATGAATGTGTGTGAGTTAAAATTGACTACTAGGAAGCAGCATTATTTATTTAAGCTTCCCAACAATCAAAATTAAAAACAGTGCAAACAGACAACCTAGAATAATAACTGTCTAGATGGACAGGGTCAACATGCTTCAGCAATACGGATAGATCATCCTATGCCTTCATCAGGACCAATAATATTGCTACGGAACAGCGGCAGACGGTGTTTCCGTCCACTGCGGTCCCCCCCGCCATAGTAATATGGTGGGGGGAAATGGGTGGCGGGCAGGCAAGGATGTTGGGCGGATCACCACCGCCAGCATGGCGGTGCCAATCCGCCCGACATCCTAATGGGCCCCTAGGTCTTTAAACTTTTCCATGAGACCCTTTGTAAATAGTAGTTGTTCTTGGATATGTGGAACCCCCTCCTCTTACCTTGGACTGATAAGTTTTTTTATAAAGTTTCAGTGGACTGCTACTCTGCATACAGGAGAACATGCTTAATGAAGTCTCCGCTCCGGATATAAATGATGCTTTACCACCAGGTTACAACATCAATAGGATTGATAGACCTACGGGGCGGGGAGGCGGACTAGCTATAATTTTTAAAACAGAAATATGCTGCACCTTGGAGTCGGCTGACATTAAGGAGACCGAAGCTCGCTTTTTTCCATCACAGGCCAGGACAGTCAAGTACTGTCCTGGGTTCCTGATCTATAGGCCCCTTGGTCCAGGGTCCAAATTTACGGAAAGAGTGATAGACTACCTGATACAGCCTGCCCTAAAATATGAGAGGTTACTACTCTTGGGGGATTTAAATTTTCATTACGATGATCCTACTAATACAGAGGCCCAGGAGATTCGTAATGAGCTAGCAGCGTTGCAAATTACGCTTAAATTAGAATTCCCCACCCATAAGCACGGTCACTTATTAGATCCCATTTTTTCCAACTGGGAGCTGTTAACCATCGACCCCCCAGTGCCTACGGTGTGGCCAGACCACTACCAGACTTCTTTCCAGTTAATGGCACGGAGGGGAAAAATAAAAAAGGCCAACAATATAATTAAACATAGGAAATGGGTAGGTTTCTCCAGAGCCAAATTTGAAGATCTTATGGTACAGGGCGGACCTCCGGTAGGTCAAGAGATAGTGGCAGCTTGTGAAGTGCTGGATAACCGCATTTTACAAGCTTTGGACAGACAGCTCCCTGGACCAACAACAGACCCCGGAGACAAACTAAATCTGCACCATGGTTTGGGCCGGAACTCGTCAAGGAAAAGGCAGCATGCAAACATCTTGAGAGATGCTGGAGGAAAGGTTACTCTGTGTCAGACAGGACAACCTATAAAATTAGGCTCAAGGGCTACCATGCTATGATCAGGAAGTACCGGACCTCCCATTATAAGGACAGAATAGAGGGAGCGGATAACTCAGCTAGGGAGTTGTTTGATGTGTTTAAGGAAGTCAGCTCCCTCTCGAGTACTGCTGTTCCTTTAGAAGGTTCGGTGGAATTCTTCGTGGATAAAGTGGGGAAAATGTACTCATCTTTTCCACTAGAGGCTAGAACAGAGAATATAATGGGAGATGCCACTGGGAACTCGGAAGGAACTGAATTACTAGTATCCTATAGCACCCCCCAACAGGATATCCTTATCAACATAGCATCTAAAATTAAAACAGGTTCCCCCATGGACCCGGCGCACACGAGAATACTGAGGGAGAATATAAATACACTGGAACCTCATATACGCCATCTGTTGGATCTATCATTTGGATCAGGGAGTGTCCCGTCAGTATGGAAAGAGGCAGTGGTGCTCCCGCTTAAGAAAAAGCCCAACATAAGTGCGGAGCAGCTAGATAACCTGCGGCCAATCTCCCTTCTCCCCTATTTTTCCAAAATCGCAGAGAAAGTTGTCAATAAGCAATTGACAGATCACATTGAAACATGCAAACTTGTACATCCTTCCCAGTCAGGTTTCCGTGCGCCATACTCGACCGAATCGGCCCTACTCCTGTCGACAGAAACCATACGCAAGTTGGTGAATGAAGGCCACACCACAGCGCTGATGCTTTTAGATTTGAGCGCGGCTTTCGACACTGTAGCACATCACATCTTGCTACAGTGTCTGAAAAAAAGGAGGAGTGAGAGACAGAGCTCTGGAGTGGCTAAAATCGTTCCTTCGGAACCTCAGTTTTCAATCGCCCAGGGCCCACATCGGTCTAAGGGTTTCAGGCTGAACCAGGGAGTGCCCCAAGGGTCCAGTTTAAGCCCCACCCTTTTTAATCTCTATGTAACACCTATAGCAGAGATCACTGAAAGGTTTGGGGTGCAAGTAGTAACCTATGCAGATGACACCCAACTTGTGGTGTCTCTTGCGCAGGCAGACAGGGTAGCAGCCAATAACTTCTCGCTGTGTCTTCAAAACATAGCGGCTTGGATGGCCAACAACTCCTTGAAGTTAAATGGCAGCAAGACAGAGGTGCTGGTGGTGAGTAGGGCACCATCTGTGTGGACATCGGCATGGTGGCCGCAGGTGCTGGGGCCTCTAACCTCGCCCAGCGAACAAGTCAGGAATTTGGGTATCTGGCTAGATAGCAAAATTTCCTTTGAGCAACACACTACGCGTGTGGCCAGTCAATGCTTCGGCATCTTGAGAAACATGCGGAAATCACTTGATTTTCTCCCCACTGTGGCAAGAAAGACTCTGGTCCATGCTCTTGTTACCTCGAGCTTGGATTATGGGAACGTCTTGTACCTTGGAGCCAATATTAGATGCATCGACAGGCTCCAGCGTATTCAGAATGCGGCTGCCCGCATAATTTTAAAGTTGCCTAAAAGAGCATCATCCAGGAAAGCCCTGGAATCCCTCCACTGGCTCCCAATTAAAGAACGGGTGCTTTATAAAACCCTGCTGATTAGTCACCGTATCATGAAGGAGAAGGGGCCAGCCTATCTTCTGGAACTGCTCAGCCCCTACACCCCTGGACGTGAGTTGAGATCTTCCGGGAAAGGCCTGGTGCAGGTTCCTAGATTCATAAGAGCTCGGATGGGTGGGTGATCCTTCCGAGTAAAGGCTGCCCAACATTGGAATAGACTGCCATCTGCAATGCGGTCAGAAACCTCGGAACGCATCTTCCGGAAACAACTGAAACCTCACCTCTTCCCTCCGGTTAATGAGGAAGGGTGTTAGTAAGGGAGAGCTGGAGGGAACGATCTGTCTGATTATCGGGGGCTAGCCACCACAAGCGCGGGGACACACTGACCTCAGTGTAACCAAGCGCTATATAAAACTCATTATTATTATTATTATACTAGGGGAGAGCCTTACTCATTAAGGCCATTTAGCAAAGTTAAGTTGTGCAAGTTTTTTGCCTCTCTGATGGAGGCTGTCCCTATACTCTCTGTAAACATTGAGGTAGATGACATTACTGTGGACAGTTGGCTTCATATCGCTGTGAACAAGTTAGCTCCTACCACTGGTTACAAACCTTACAGAAGCAGACCATCTGTGTCTTGGTTTACAGAAGCCCTCACAGTTGAAAACGAACTTTGCAAAAAGGCCAAGATATGTTGGTGCAAATATTGTAAGTAGGAGGATAAAGCTACTTATTCCCAGCCTTAAGAAAATATCATGCCCCAGAAAAGACTGGCAAGAAAGACTTCTTAGAAGACAGAAATTAGGCTGCAGGTAACAAGTTGTGAGAACAGTTTAGGGTGATGAAAAGATTTTTGGGACTCAAGGCTTGCGTCAGAAGCCTGCCACCTTCTTTAGAATGGTGCGAAAAACTGGCCTAGCTTTTGCATAAGATTCTCAAAATGTAATCTAATGTTACCATAACATCTTTGAATGACTTAAGAAGAACCCCTCCCTAATGAAGCAATAGGGGTTGTGGAATGTTCTTTATCTTCCTTCAACCCTATTTATCTGGATAATTCTATTGCGGCTCTTTGGGTCCTTAAATCAGTATCACCAACTGATCCCTGTCCCATTGATTTGGTAATTTTGGGAACAGAAGTGATCAATCCATTGGTGAATACATTGCTAAATGATTCTCTAACCACTGCTGTGGTACCTTCAGCTTGAAAGCAGGCAAAAACCTTTAGCGGACCCCAAAAATGTGGCCAATTATAGGCCCATTTCATTGATCCCTGTGCTATCAAAGCTGCTAGAGAAGTTTGCAAACCAACAGCTTTCTCGCTATCCGGAATGTAATGACCTCCTGCATCCCAGTCAATCGGGGTTTAGGCCCAATTTGAGCACAGTTCTTAGAACACATTAAACATACTTTAGATAAAGAAGGCAAGGCTGTGCTGATATTGTTAGACGTATCAAAAGTCGTTGATATAGTTCCGCACTTCATCCTCCTTCATTGTTTACAGACCATTGGACTGGAGGGTGTTATATCCTGCTCTTCCTCTATCTTTGTCCCTCCTTAGTGTTAGTGTCTGCTTGTCTATCTCATGTCTCTGTGATGTCATCCATGATTCTACCTGTTGCTATTCAAGGGATTTATCAGTTACCTGGAGGCTGAGCAGGAAGTTATCTGCTCCTGGTGGGGTTTCTTACCATATTACATTCCTACTTGAATGCTGTACCTGACTATCTAATCCCAAGAATAAATATACTACATGAACATTACAACAAGGACCCATCATCTTTATTTTACTGAATTTAACACTGGCGACGAGGTAAAAAAGGACCCATTTAAAAGAAAAAGGACTTCATTGAATTTAAAAAGGACATCATTGCAACCAAAGACAAGAAGAGAAACGTTTAAAGTTACTTTCCTGCTTCTGGGTACCCCACCGGTGTCTGGTTCCAACGGACAGTCTCAACCCAGAGCATTGGAATAACCTTTGCTGAAGTAATACTACTACTAAATCATCTGGCACTAGAGCAAACTTAAAGGTCTCCCTGTTTTCATCTAGTGAGTCAGCGTTTTACATGAGTAACTTTGCTGCTGCTGTCTGTCCTATGTGTGCCTGTGCTATTTCAGGAATCTGCTGTTTAAAAGATTGTCAGCTCACTTTGTGACTTCAGTTTATTGCCTGCTCAACTTGTGCCAACCTGCTGTTTAAAGGTCTCCTGTTTACAAAAGCGCTACTTACTGGGACCGTTACATCCTGCAATTAAAATTGAAGTCTGCCTGCATCAATCTGTGTGAATTCCGTGTTTCGGTACTTTGGAGGTTGTGCACTAGCAGTTTGAGTGAAGAGACGGCTATTCTACTTTGTTATTTGGCTTGCTGTGTGGCCTACGCTGAGACCTGATGCCTATTTCTGCCAACCACGTCCTGAGCATACTCTGCAAACTGTGCTGGAATTCACATGCCAGCGCTTGGCTCTACACCATTTGGGAGTCTGTCTACATTCCTGACTTCGAGAATTGGAACTTGATCTGCACACCATTAACTTCTGACATTACACTACGTTTTTGGATCTACAACCCGGGTGAGAAATCGCTCACCGGTGTTTGCTGCTTCATGATTTATTTATTTATTTATTTATTTTCCTGGAAAAAAAGGGTGTTTTCCAACAAGGTACTGTTTGATTTTCTTTACATTTTCCCATGGAGATTTCTACAGAGCTGTTTGTGTCTCCCTCCATTCAAATGACAACGGTGACTACTTTTATTATTTTGATTTGTTATGTTTAAGATGTAAACAATGTAGCATATTTCCTAAGTTATGCAATGTGTTGTTTGCGCTGTAATTTATCCTTGAGTGCATTATTCAAGTACTTTGCGTGAAGGATTTGCCTGCTTTATTATTATTGTTTTAATTTACAGTGCGTGTGTCAGTCATGATGTTTCTTTTAAGTACTGTGTTGTGCTAAATATCGATTATATGCTCTATGCTTATAAATCTGGTTCTAGGTTACATATGATGTCCTCCATCCTTTAGCTGCTAGCGCCATGAGACCTTGCGGTGAACTGCGCGCTATATAAGAATGTATGACTATGACTATATGTATGCTGTTACATGTTTTTTTCTGTGTGAATTTGCAAGTGATACATTTTGAAATAATTTATTCTATTATTGCCTACTTTACTGGAGTCACATTTGTGCTTAACCTTTGTTGAGGTGCTCATTTGCTTTCATTTTGGTGATGATTTGTAGGCGTTTTGCTTATTGGGGTCATTTATGTGCTCAACTATGTTGAGGTGCTCCAGTTTGTTTTCATTCTTAATGATGATGAGCTAGAGTGATGCTCAATTTTGATGTTTATTTCTGTTATGAACCACTTTATAGTGCTCTATTGTTAGATGTGTTCATGTGCTTGCTATTAGAAGCCATAGGGGCTCAATTTTATTGTCATTTCAGATGAACCACTTATAGTGCTCTATGGTTAGAAAAGTTCATCTATTTACTGTCAGGAGCCGCAGGGCTCAGTTTTATTGCTGATTTTCTGTTACTTACTGTGAGGAGCTGCATGGGCTCAGTTTTATTGCTGATTTTCTGTTACTTACTGTGAGGAGCTGCATGGGCTCAGTTTTATTCTATTGATAGAGAAGTTGTGCATTTTCTGTGAAGAGCCGTTTTGCCATGAACCACTTTTACTGTGCTCTATGTTTAGAGGAGTTCATGTATTTACTTTGAGGAGTTGGGCTCATTTTTATTGTGCTTATTTTAGAGGAATCGAAAATATTCGAATTTGAGGAGTTGATATTTCATTTTCTATTTACGGTACTGAGCCATACTGTACCTTTGCTCATTTGTATTGAGATGTTAAGTATTCATTTAATTTAAGCTTACATTCTTTTGTTAGCTTACGGTGCTTGTACAACCTTTGTACCTTCGCCCCTTTGATATTACCTCTTCTTTCCATCTTGGTGAAGAGGGTGTTTATTTCTGGTGCATATATGTTCTTTCTTTCTTCTGCCTTTCTGCTTCTGCCATCTTCTGTTTCATCTTATTCATTTTTTCAATTAAAGGAGGGAGGTGTGTTATAGCCTGCTCTTCCTCTATCTTTGTCCCTCCTTAGTGTTAGTGTCTGCTTGTCTATGTCATGTCTCTGTGATGTCATCCATGATTCTACCTGTTGCTATTCAAGGGATTTATCAGTTACCTGGAGGCTGAGCAGGAAGTTATCTGCTCCTGGTGGGGGTTCTTACCATATTACATTCCTACTTGAATGCTGTACCTGACTATCTAATCCCAAGAATAAATATACTACATGAACATTACAACAAGGACCCATCATCTTTATTTTACTGAATTTAACAGAGGGTCTTGCATTGAGATGGATTTCTTTTCGGGGAACAGAGGTCAAGAGGTCTAAACTCCTTCCTTTTCATCGGGTTCTAAAGCCCTAACAGTAGGGGGACCACAAAGCTCTGCTCTTAGCCCCACATTAATTTATATCTATCAAACCTCTCTTGCTCATCTGGTAGAATCTTTTAGAACTAAGATAATATCTTATGTTGATGATACGCAGCTGCTCTTCTCCTTTAATAAAGGGGAAGATATTGCTTCAGATCTAATCAAGCCTTGCCTGGCCGCAGCTTTCGCTTGGATGTGTCAGAATCAGCTGATATGCTACACAGATAAGAGAGGTAAGCCACTACCTCCTGAAATGGCGCAACAAAACTCAACGGGGCCTCCCTGCAAGACACATGGAGGGCCCCCTTCTGGACTCAATCAGGAGATCTGCAGCCAGAGTGCTGTACGGAGGGGGCCCCCTGGGGGTTGGGGCCCCCGGCCCTGCTGGGGCCTGTCATACACCCCGACCTCCCAAGACCTGGGAGTGGAGACACCTAAGTCTGAAATTACAAGTGTAAAGTTACTACTAGTAAGTTTGCACTCAGAGGTGGAGTTTTACACCACTAGGGTGACAATTTTCCTTTGGTAAACTACATGTAAAAATAATAATGTGTATTAATTCATAGAAATATTAAAAATATTTATTGCCAAATAAAACTCAAAATTAAATTAACATATTTAATATTAAACTGGAACTACTTAAATGTACATCAACAATTTTAATAAAAATACATTATTGGTAACATTTTTTACATTGAATCAATATTTTATGTATTTAATCAAAGTCACTTTTCAAAAATACTTACAACTATTTTTACATTGTTATTAACATTTTTAATTTCTTTTTTAAAAATAAGTGAATTAATATTTCCACAAGGCTAAAATAATTAAATGTAAATGTTATATTACTCATTAACACTAAAAAGAATTACATATATATTTGATTTTAAAGTCAAAATAATTTATATATTTTAAAATTATTTCCTGCGGGAGTGTTATTGTAAGTCAATACCTGCTTTTTATAGTCTATCGGAGTATGTTGATGCGCCTGTGAACATGGGCGACTTCTCTGCTATGGGGGAGTACCGTCAAACCCCCAAACACCCAGAAGGGTGAAACATTTTTTATAATGAAACCGGGTTTATTATTGTTTTATTTTGTTTCCCCGGGGTCTTGGAGCGGGTCCAGGGTTATAACAGGCAGCCATGGGGAATGGAATGCACTGTTATGAGTTTGCATGGTGGTTTCGGTCGGCCAAAGCGTCATGCGCACTGAAGCTCTCTCCAAACCAGCTGCGTTGCTGAGTTGGATACAGCAAAGTACAGGCTCCCAGTATCCCTGAAAGCACAAATCATCAGTGCTCAGGCCAATCTTGCAGCTCTTCTCAAGTATGAGAGTAGCCCCAGGATTGGCCTCGGGGGAGTCTGGGACCCTCTGCCTGCAGTAGAGCCACAAGAGGAACAGAAGACAGGGATGCATCTGGCTGCAGGCAGCATGTAAGTTCCTTTTTTTCCTCCTTTTTTTTTGTTTCTCGTCCAATCCCCTCCCCTGACCCTCTCCTCTGACACCGGCCTCTACTGCCTGTGAATGGCCCTGTGTGGTGCTAGTCTTACTCAAAAGATGCAGTGTAGTAAATGTATGACTGTTTAGTGAACTTTAGGGCTGCGGTAAATTTGGAAGTGTAGCTTGTGACTAACAATGTCCTTTCTGTTGTGTAGGGTGTGTGGTCCTATTAGGTGACCCCCCCTAAGCCTTTCCTTTTCCCTCACTAAACCCCTCCCATTTTGTAGTAAATATTCCTAATTTTCCAGCTAGCCCCCTGATCCCTCTCACATTTACTAATAAATAGAAAACTTACATCTCCTCATAGAAACAGTAGAAGGGGGTGGCGATTTCCACCTGTAGATTCATGAATTACATTATGTAGTAAGTTAGTAGTACTAGTTTACGCACTACTAGATACAGTTTATGAATAGGGCGTGATGAGCCTGATTCAGAGAGTTAAACTTACACTTTGTTGTAAGTTTACAATTTGTTGGTAGTCGTACACTACAAGCTTAATTTTACTAATATTAATGTTATGACTGTAGACACACCACATGTAAATGTTATCTTTTTACGTACAGAGTTCTCCAGCTGGACTGTAGTAGAATTAATATTAGTAAATTTAAGATTGTAGTGTGTGAATACTCAAAAAATAGTAAACTTGCACAAAAGTGTGAACTTACCTTTGTGAATCAGGCCCAATTTTGTTCACTTTCTCTGTGACTGTGGCACTTTCCCAGCAGAGGGGGGGAAATGAGGTCCCCTTTTCGTTATGTCACTGTTCGTCTGCTTTTTCGTAACAATTCACCAAAGCTTTCCATTCAGCTTCAAATCTTTCTTAAGTTATCTCTTTATCCCATCTTTTCCATCTGCGTCCTATTCTTCTGTTTCCCTCGCTCCTCTAATCTTTGTGCTCTCCGAATGCTTTTCTCTGTGCGTTGCTTGCTGTCTTTGCCTCGTCCATCCTTCCGCCCTATCCGATGTTCTCTCTTTCCCCACCCCCACCCACCCTCTCAATCTGTTCCTGTATTCGCTCCCTCTTGCCTGCATGCTTTACGTGGGAGGAGCCTCACTCCCTTTTTAGGTTTTGACTGGCGATGCGCACGTAGTGCGCATGTGCCAAAAAACCTTATGAGTTGTGTGTGCAGTCGGGTATACGCCCCCTCCTCCCATTGGCTAGCTCCATAAATGGAGGCTAGCCATTGGGAGAGGGCTCTGTCCGTCAATCTCGGACCAGATTCGGGGGGCGTTCCCGAGAATTTTTGGCTTTTGGCGACGTCAGTTGAAAGCCTGTTCTCGGGAACGCCCCCGAATCTGGGCCGGAATTGACGACACCCGTGGTCTCCTCTTCGCCTCTCCTCCCCCTTTCGCCGTGCGATATGGGGACGTGCGAACACCACGTCTCGGCTCGGTGCCCTCACTACCCTGACCCCAGCGCTGCTTGGCTTGACTGGTGTCCAGCTCCCGGAGTGATCCCAGAGCCCGACTTGTAAATCGACTTTTAATCACGGGGTCTTAGACCCAGTGACCCCCCCTCCCTCCCCGCGTGAATCAGTGGAGGGGTAGGCGCTGCGAAAGCGCAGACACACAGTGTGCCCCATCTCACATCAGCTGGACGGACTCCCCGTCTGGAGGCGTTGCCCCTCCCTACCTGGGCAGGTCCAACTCTTCCCTAGGCACAGGTAACAGTGCTCCGCCCTTACAGACAGCTCTGATGTCAGGCAATGGTGCCTGTGTGACCTGCCGAGCCCACTCCAAGCACAGGAGCTGTGCCTTGGACCCGCGCCCGCCGCCATGTGTGCTGCACTCAACTGTAAGTACCAGCCGCCCGTGAGGGGTTAATCCTATATAATACTCTGGCTACCACGATGTGTATGTGTAGGTATGTTTTCATGAGTGTTTCGCATCACTTTAGGATGGTTCATGATTTTAACGACACCTGTCTGTGGCCAAAAGAGTCAAAGATGTGATCCTGGCTCAGTGGAATCCGCCGTTCATCCTTCCGATAACTAGATTAACATTAAGCCCTGTTCAATCATTAAAACAACGGATTTGCAAAGCGCTACTTATCACCCGCAAGTTTCCAGGCGCTGTGTTACCGACAGTGATGCGAAACAGCGAGACGTGCAGCCATACCCACCCGGGGGCATACATTGTCACTTAAAGGAACCCGCTGTGGAGGTCTGTGTCAGAGCTCACGTCGCAAGCTTCGATGAAAGGAGTGCCGCTGGTGACACATACATTTGCCGGCCGTGTCCAGCGGAAGGCTGGTTGGTCTCCCCCACTCCTAGGAGCCCCTCTGGGGAGGCTGGAGATGGCACAGCGTGCCCCTGGGCACAGACCTCTTCAGATCTCACGGATGAGCAGCGGGGCTCACACAGCTTCTGGTGAAAGGAGGTGTGAAGTGCTGTTCACCACTCCAGCTCAGAAGTACTCCAGGTTCGACCCCTCTCAGGTTGCTGCCAGTGACGTAGCGTACACTGATTGCCCCCAAGTTACGGAATATGAACAGCCCCCCATATCAGTAAGATAATTATTGTCATTGGCTTGAATTGGGTCCCCTGAACTTCTGGGGTAGTGAGAGGTGGGCTGGATGCCCCCCTGCGCCGCAGGGAACCTCGTTACACCCGTGTTTCCTGCTGCGAGCAATGTATCGTTCGCTTCTGTTGATAAAACTGCGCAGAAATGTTATTAAGTCAAAAACTTTTTAAGGCCTCGGCAAAGCTGAGAATGACCCAGCCCCCCTGGCTTTAAAGGACCCCCGGAAGGTGGTCGCTCTCTGTCTCACTCTTCCTCTCTTTCTTCGTCACCTCTTATTTTTCTTCCTTTTTCTCTCCCTCTCAACCTCTCCAATGTAATCTTAGGGATTTTGGGGGCCCCCCGGCATTGCATATATTTGCTTTATGTGTGAGCAAGTTTGTGTGAGTTTAACATACTTTGTTTCACCTTTGTTTATTGAGTTTTTCAATATATATAAAGCAGACGGGAACAGATATCAAATTCCGTTCTTTTATTGTGTCAACCAAAAACATGCTCTGTCTGACTAATCGGATGAGTTCTACATACTTTTTTTTTATATATAACCTATAATGACGTGTATAAAATATTATTGCTACCCAGCTTCAACTGTGTGCACGAGTCATACATGACACCATAGCAAGGATTTTACATATGTATATTCCATTGTAACGCACGTTACATCTAGTCAAAGACAGCAACCACCCCCACACCCCCACCTCCATTCATGGTCTGTCGATATGCTCAGGGTGGCGTTCTTCAGATGTGACGCACTCGCTATATAATTGGGGTCACACCCCAACGTCTACGATGAATTGTCATCTTTCGGAACCATTATTAGCCGTATTTCCTTATAAGTCCGGGTCTGGTGACTTAGTGGACAATGTGTCTATTGTGGGGGGCCCTGTGCTCGACCTCATGTCACAAGGTTCAAATCCCGGCGGGTCCACTCCGCCTTTAATCCTTCTGAGGTCTATAACATGAGAACCGATGGGTAATAATAAACATCTGTTATTCAGTGCTAAAATACACCCAGCGGGAGCTTGACAAATACAGGTTATGTTGTTGCCTCTGTTACTCTCCATTCCCTTCATACTTTTATATTTTTCTGATAATGCTAGCTTCAATTAGTACACAATGTGTAATACAATTCAACATTCTTTCAAACAGGGGTCCCGTACGTGTTGCCCAGGGCCCCGAAAATCCTTAACTCAAAGTACAATCAATTTACCAGAACACAGCTCCAGCGATGCGAACCCCAAAACCCTGTAAACATCATTGTTTGTGATTCCCCCCAAAACCCGACTGGGAGCACAGCCTGGGGAGACGGCGGCTGTACTGCTGCTTTTATGAATGACTTGTGCGTGCGTGTGCATCTGTGCCAACAAATTAATATCCACTCGGTGGTCCTAAAACCGTCCAACGTAAGGATTAAAAACACACATTAGAAAGCGGAGAGAGGATATATATACGTGTAGAAGAAAAGGTAAATATATATGTTTTACCCCAAATTCATATTATGCCAAGCGGAAGGAATTTAAGATGCGATTTTTTCACTTTGTATTCTTTAATGCATGTTTCCGCTTGATTTAAAATGTTTTAATTACTATGTGGTGAAGCAGCCCTCGGTGTCTGAGCCCTCCTCCACTTTATGAAAGATCCAAGCCACGGTACATATTTGTGATACAGCTTGCACTGACTGCAAAATCCCCTTGAGTCGCTTCAAATGGACCCACAATGTATTGTATCACTTTCAGCTATGGCATGAAAACATCTTTATAAATAAAAGAACATTTTTGGCAAAATCAAGAGGTCTAGCCTTGGCCAGCTGAGGCAGTGTTACAACTCCTACGGAACGGCCGTCCTACGTAAAAAAATTGAAATTATTAAAGAATGGTATAGAATTTCAATAGAACAGCACGGTGTTTCCGAGCAGGTAAATTTCCACACACATTGGTGTAAAATGACTCTTAACAATGGATGGTTGGATTTGTGGGGTAAAGTTTTATTTAATGTGATTTTATGTAGCGCAACTTTACCCGAAGGTGTCAGAGCGCTTTACATAAGAACCAGTTGCCAAACCTAAGGACTTTGATTTACATGCATTAAGTAAAAGACAGGAAAACAATTGAAATTTACTAGATGTAGTCACACAAAGAAGAGACTGTTGATTCTCGTTATATTTCTATATACATATGGAAGGGATATGAATAGATGTACTGCAAGAGTCACATAGGAATGTTAGAGTAGAAAGGTCTACTGCATATACTAGTGAATACAGTCATCTCTATATACAGAAAAAATGAGTTATATTTAGAGGGGTCGGAGTGGGACACAGTGGGTGGATGTATGCATGATGCATGAATGTATGGGTGGATGCATGGATGGGTTGTTGGTTGGATGGGTTGGTGGATTGCATAAATTGTTGAGGGATTGGCTGTATATATGCATCTATCCATCCACCCATCCACCCATCCATGCATCTATCCATACACCCATCCATGCATGCACCCATGCATGCACCAACTCATCCATGCAAGCATTACAACAAGAGCCCGCAGCTCTCCTTCGTCTCTCCTTGCCCCCCCTTCCTTGAGCCCGCAGCTCTCCTTTGTCTCTCCTCGCCCCCCTTCCCCGTGCCCTGCCCTGCTATTGTAAATTACAATGCCATTTATTTATGTTAAAAAAACATAAATAAAAAAAATGTCAAGAGCAATGCCAATAGCTCTAACTTTAACAAAGGCAAAACCATTGCATTGTAAATGCTTGTTCTGACACTCTCTTGTTTTTTTGCCCTCAAATAGAAATGGTGGCATTTGTTTGGGTTGGAGCTGTGCATGTTGCCTCTGGTTTCTCTCTTTTGTCCTCCTCAACCTCTCCTCTCCCTATTCGAAAGCCGTTATGCAGCCAGCACAGGCCCGTGCCCTCCGCGCGAGCCCGGAGCTTTGCCGCGCGCTTCTGCTGAGTGTTGTATACTCTCTGTAATGGCATTCATTAGTCTGTGTGACATAAATAGTGTTCTCGGGTTAATATGTTTAAATTAATGAGGCATTCATTCTCATCCGAGAAACTATTTAAATAGACATCCTCCTCCCAAAGAGACATGCTGATGAATAGATTAAGCAAGGGCTGAGCCAGCAGAGACGCAGTGGGAAAGAAAAGGGAGTTTTTGAGGGCACCTCAGATAAAGGTGAAATTGAAACTGCTTGAATTAAGATCTGCTGACTTCACCTGGGCACCTCCAAGGAGTCCTCTGAGGCTGACTGCCCCACAGAGAAAGTAGGGCATTCACCTACAGGGCAGAGGGGGATAAGGCTAGCTCACGCCAGCATATGTCCAAGATGAGACATTCTTGTGTTAACAAGGATGTTAAGTCAGCCCGGTCTATATCTTCATGACAAGTAGGTAATTTGTAGTCTTTTGTGCATGCCATGTGGGAAACCACTGCTTCAGGCTGGGGTAACCTGAAAAGTTGAAGTGAGCACAGACCTCAGATGTAACTCCCGGGCAGGCGGCCAACTAGAGCCTAATTTCGGGGGAGGGGCTGAAAAATATTTTGGGGGGGGGGGCTAATTCTTCCAACCATAGACAGAGTGGCTGTAAGAAGGGGTGAATACACAACAAAAGCCTCATTTACAAGTAAATGGTCTTTTAAAGACCTGTTAAGAACTCAGGTGCGGCAGCAATCAGATGCTAGCGGGGGGGCTGAAGCCCCGTGAGCCCAATGGGTGTTGACGCCTGCTCCCGGGTCACAGCTGTATACTATGAGCATGGTTTAATCGTTTGGTTATCATGTAAACAGTCAAAGTGTCAACAGTCACATTCATACAGTAGGATTGTGCTCTACTCAAGATGAGCTGTTCTCTACACCAGTGCTACTCGATTTTCAGAAACACTGGCTTATAGACAGAGCCCATGTAAACTAGTTCTTCTCTTGGTTTTTTCACATTCTTAGTGCCCAACTGGCATTGGCAATAGGTGGAACGTGTAGGAAGCTGGCTCTCTATACAGTGCACTAAAACAAAGTACACTCTGCAGTGTTCAGTGGGTCCCCAATTGGTATACAGAGGCAAAAGTGCATACTACTAACGATCTATTTGTGGTAGCGTGGGTGAGTAGTTAAGTTTATCAGGAGGTAGTGCTAAGCATTTTTTGTACTCACAGAGGAAATAAATGAGACACACACTCAAGAATAAATTCGAGACCAATTAGAAAAAATAACAGATTTTTATATCATTTTTAAGAACCAAGAACTTCATTGAGAGGTAAATACTATTTTAGGTATGAATTTTCAAAGTTCGAAAAATAGCTCACTGTTGTGCAAAGTTATGCACACTAAAAGTCTGTGGAGAAAAACACAAACATGCATCTAAAATCATACAGTCAGTTCTAGGGTTTCACCTTTAGCAGCAGGCAAAGGTCCAATAGTCCCCCACTGGATTGTTGTGAGCGTCCCAGATTCAGCCTGGAGCAGGGTGCTGAGGTCGTTGGTAGCTGGTGTGTTATGAAGAAATGGGGCATCCAAAAACAGGCTGAAGAAGGGGACTTACAGGTAAATCTAGGGGACCCCATAAGAGAGATCAGGTCTCAAGGGATTTAGGGCCACAGGCGCACAGCTGGTTTGACGGTAACCCGGCCAGGCCCTGGGTTGCAGAGAAGATAGGCTTTCCAGGCTCTGTGCGTCAAGATGATCTTTGCGGTCAGGGCAGGCAGGTTGCAGGGACGATTTCCAGACAGCAGGGTTACTCAAAACGTGGGTCTCAGGGGTCTCAATAACCCACAATGGGTGCTTGCTTCCTGGGCAGTTGGAGTCCAGATTGAACACTTTGTCTCAGTGCCAGATGTAGGTGGTCCGGTACATTCGGTATTACTATGACATGGCTCCGGTAGGTCTTGGTGTCCTCTCACTTGATGGAGGGTAGATCTAACCCTCCAGAGCGGGTGAACCTCTTGCTACTTGGGTGCTGTGTCAGAGTCACCCGGGAGCAGCAAGTCAATAAACCAGACACTGCAGGTTCAGTACCTGCGGACTGCAGGGGATCAGCCCCTCTACTCAAAGGGAGGTCTCTGGCAATTGGCAAAGGGCAGGCTGTGGGTCTTGGAGGCCTCACAGCTGCAGGCTGAGACAGCACACTAAAATAGTCAAGTCCTTGAAGACAACAATGCCAAAATTGTGCAGCAGGTACTGAAGCTTCCCGCCTTGGAAGGCCATTCAGGCCTGGAGAAGGTGTGAAGCACCTCCGCCCAGAGCAGGTTTTGTTCCTGGCTTCTGAGAGTTCAGACTCTCACCCTATGAGGTCAGAATCATGTCTGGTGAAGGCAGTCTGGCTAAGACTAGTCAGAGACCACACCAGTGTTTGGTAGGTTTCATAGGGAGCCTCTAAAGTGTCTCCTGTATGCATTTATTAATAAATCCAACACTGGCATCAGTGTGGATTTATTAGATGAGATGTTTGGTACCAGATATCCCTGGGTACAGTGAAGCAATCATGATGCTAATGAACTCGTAATGATGGATGTCCAGCCCATGTACTCTATATGACTTTCCTATGCGCTTACAGTATCTAACAATGGACTCCGATATTATAGGGCCATGTCTGCTCATGCAGATATGTCCACACATAGAACATAGTGCACCCTGCCTTAGGGCTGTAAGGCCTGCAGTAGGGGTGGCTTACCTATACCTAATGCAGTGTCTGAGGGCATGGTACACAAGGATGTGTGCCATGTTACTCTTCAACTTGCTCTGCACCGAGATGCACGCCCTGCAGTGGCAGTTTGCTTGGTCTTGATGAGGGGTCCCTAAGGTGGCACAATTTGTGCCGCAGTCATAGTGGACCCTTTTCCACTCCCACTTGCCCTAGTACCAGGGGTACCATGTGCTAGAGACATATAGGGATAGCTAAAGTTGTGCTAATTTTGGTACAGTTTTGAGAAAGAGCTCTGGCACTGGGAACCTGGTTAGCAGGGACCCAAGGCACTTTCAGCTGAAATACATCATGTTCCAGGCAAAAAGTGGGGGCTAACCATGTTAAAAGAGGCACTTTCCTACATGATGTAAGTGGAGCATTAGTGTATTACTGCAGGACCTTTATGAGTGAGCCGATTAAGGACATGATATAATGAAGGTGGCCTCATGAAGGTCATACATTTGAATCCGAGAAAGGTAGACCAGGTCTTGTATCTTTCTGATGTCAGTAAATAAAGTACCACCAAATTGGGCAACAGTAAAATCTACTATTTGCAATGCCTAGAAAGATCAAAACTGCCTATGAAGGGGTACATAAAAGTAAGTTGTCATTAATAACTCTTTTTGCAAAAGTCTGGGTTTCTTTAGAAGGAAGCATGATTGATAGTTATGTGTAGTGCTTGGTTCCCCATATCTGTGACTGCCATTACAGAATTATTCTCACATCCTTGTCCAATATGCTAAGTTTATTGTTGTCATAAACATTCTTAGCGCCTTTAAATGGTTATCGGTAGTAAGGAAACCATATACATAATTCTAACACTTGTGCAGTGACAACGTATACATAGTAAAAGACACACAATTGATGGACGGAAAGCATAACAAATCAAAACATTCATCCACAGTCAAGAGATCTGGGTTAAATCCATCATTCTTTTGCTCACCATGCCACCCCAGGTTGCCACTGAATTCAAGCTAGCCTGGCTGGTGAAGGGTAATACCCAGAAACCGGTCCCAGGATGCTTGTTTCCGGTCCAGGGAGGACCTGGCTTAGCAGTCCGGGCTGGACTGTTCCCACGAGGCACAGGGTCAAGATGGATTTGCATATAGCTGGGTCCAAACTGGGGTGGCTTAGTGAGCAGAACAATGGATTTAACCCAGATCTTTTGACTGGGGGTGAATGTATGATTTATCCAGCATTCCATCCATCATTTGTTTGAGTATCACTTTTAGCCCTGAGTGGTATGGGTATGCCCCGACGTGGGTCCCTTGCTCACTTTGCCACTGGATTCAAGCTAGCCTGGCTGATGAAGGGTAATACCCAGAAACCGGTCCCAGAATGCTTGTTTCTGGACCAGGGAGGACCTAGCTTGGCAGTGCGAGCTGGACGGTCTCATAAGGCACAGGGTCAAGACTGATTTGCATATAGCTGGGTACAAACTTGGGTGGCTTAGTGAGCAGAAGAACGATTGATTTAACCCAGATATTTTGACTGGGGGTGGATGTATGATTTATTTAGCATTCCATCCATCATTTGTTTGCGTATCACTTTTTGACCTGAGTGGAATGGGTATGCCCAGATGTGGGCCCCTTGCTCACTTTGCCACTGGATACAAGCTAGCCTGGCTGATGAAGGGTAATACCCAGAAACCAGTCCCAGGATGCTTGGTTCCGGTCCAGGGAGGACCTGGCTTGGCAGTTTGGGCTGGGCTGTTCCCGTGAGGCACAGGGTCAAGACTGATTTGCATATAGCTGGGTCCAAACTGGGGTGGTATAGTGAGCAGAAGAACAATCAATTTAACCCAGATCTTTTGACTGGGGGTGAATGTATGATTTATTCAGCATTCCGTCCATCATTTGTTTTTGTATCACAACGTATACATAGGAGGCATCATGCATACAGGCATCAGTACACATATCTTGTTGCAGGGTATAAACAGTGCAGCTTATACGCATACTGCGTCTCCCTGGAAAGCTGGCTAAACAAATACTTCCGAACATGAAAACACCTACACGCAACCTGTTCTGTAAATACTACCCCTTGTGGAACGCATTCACACAAGTCTTAGTCTATGTCCTCATCAGAGGTGGCAGAACCTCAATCCCCACCTTTCCATCCATAGCCAAGAGGTGACCTCCACCAATTGTAGAGTGATTGTACAATTGGCAGTGAGACAGCAATGAGAACACAAGTGCGGGTGTGAGATCTGTCTCTCTGAAGCCATCCAGAAATCCACTTAAATAACCGGCTTTGCCTAACACTCACTTCTAGAAAACATGCCCCTTGGCCATGGATCTGAGCCAATCTTTTGAGCTGATCCCTTCCCAGTGAGGTGTGATGCCACCCGATGCTCTATACTCACCCAGCTTGGTTGTTAATCCTGTACTGGTGGCTTGCAACTCATCACCTGTTTACTTCCTACACAAGCAGAAGTTCCTGCTTCTGGGTACTCTTCTCTATCCTCTGCTGCTCATGCTGTTGTGGGTGGGGGCTGGCATGAGTGACTGCTAGGCACTGGCCTAACTGTGGCTCAGACCCGACGTAGTGCCAAAATGTCATGCCTTTGGTCCCTGAGGTCATGAACCTCCACCAACAGAGTGCCTAAGTTCTCTCTTAGGTCTTCTATCAGAGAGAACTCCCTTTATCAACAGTGTCTGCCTTTAAAGAGAAGATGCAGCAAAGCACGGCTAGGGTAGGGCTCAATGGGCTGGTTACACGTGAACGTGTGTGCACACTCATGTGCATATGTGCGAGGGCTGCACATGTTAGACATGGTAGCCTGCCGCAAGAGGGTACTCTGCAAGATTAGATGCCGACCTGGAGTAGGCCTTCTAATATTGGTGAGCACTCATAAGTAAGGTCAGTAGGGTTTACTGGTTTATCTGCAGTCTCACTGTACTGTGCACATAGGGGGCAATCTGCGTTAAAGTGCAGTTTCACTTCCCATAGGCCTACAAAGTCCAGAGAGGTATCAAACTGGGGTGAAACATATACGTCAAGTTTGAAATAAGCAAGTCCCAAGAGTCTACATGTACACACTGTATGTTGTTCAGATTGTCATAGTTATCAGGATCAGAGTCCAGGCATTTTGTCAACCTGCTGGGCCTAGTTAATGGCTCTGCTCCCCAGCAGAGGGAACAAAGGCCTCCCCACAGTAAAGGAGCAATTAATAGTGATTCACTCAGCTCCTGAAGATAAAGAGTTGTGGAAGAAAATCGGCATCTGTTAATTATCTGCCACGCTGGAGCAGGGTTGGGGCAGCCCAAGCTCACCGAACAAAGGAGGAAGTCCAGACTTTTGGAGCCAACACAGGAGGCGGCTTCCCTTCGAATTTTTGGTGGAAAAGTCCTTGATAGTGATGCCAGCTGAGGGTGAAACTGAGGAGGCCCCCTGGTAGATATGTGCACCACTTACATTTGATAGCGCCACATTGGGGTGCCCCAGTATGCTGTGAAGGAGGGTTGGGAGGAGTGGAGGGGTAATGTGATCTACCCCTCACACACAGGTAATGTGAACCTGCCTGATGTCGTATTGGACTAGCCTCCGTACACCTCCTGAGGACCAGTTGGGGAAAGACTTGGACTCCACTGCCCCAAAATGGTTAGGAGGTCATGGGGTCTGTGGAGGGCCCAGCAAAGAAAATTGCTGGTCCAGGGAGCCAGCAAAACCAGCTCCCAGCAGAATGTGCCCCTTTGCAGGCCAGGAGGCCTTCTAAAAATGCTCCTGGTGGCCAGAACTTGACACTAGGAGAAAAATGAACCCACCGTTTCCCAGGATATTCACTTTTAAATGATTTGACCTTTGATACATACCCACATCGCAGGTGACATAGTTCATGGGCTCATCCACATTTTTAGAGAGAGCCCTGGGGCAGGGGAGTGCCTGGGGATCATTACAAGATTGATTATTAATGCTCTGGGAGGGGGGTGCATAGGGCCCTCACCTCAGAGCTCTGCAAGGCCCAGGACCCCATCACCCAAGGCTGGATTATGCACAGAAGGCCCTATTCCCAAGCCCTTCACAAAGAATGAAGAGGGGAGCATAAGTGTGCCCTGCCCCCATAATGGAAGGGCTTCAGGACCTATCCCTGGGCCTCCTGTGAGTAAATAGGAAGGGGGTGTGCCCAACAATGGAAGTGGGCTCGCCCCCGTGCCCATGTCTGGGGGAAGCAGGGCAGCCACCGCAAGAGCAGCCCTGCCTGCACACAGCAGGCGGAGAGAGTCTAGCTGGCAGGGTGGGGCATCGGCTTGCAGTGCAGGTGCTCCCTACCCTGCCCCACTGAAGTATTTATCGGGGTGTCTTAGGTGGGACCAAGCACCCGAACACAATAAGAAAAAAGTGAAATTACCCACTGACCCTGCAGCGAGGCTGTTGTGGGTCCTGTTAGAGAGCCCCTAATCAAATATTCATGGCTTCCGACAAGGAAGGTCCAATAATGTGCCCCGTGGGCCAATTTGCTTACATTTTTCTACCAACTCTTAAAAGTAGGATTATAGGTGCTGCAGGAGTCACAGCAACCCTTGCAACCCCCCAAAAAAAGAGTTTAAAAAATGACCCTAAGTTTATGGAATCAAGGAATGCATGACCCCAAATCTTTGCAATCTTGATGATAAGCATTCCCAAGAAGGGACCTTCTGCTCTACAGCCTGGGAGTGGATCGAACTCTAGTGGTTGTTTCTATGGATACATGTAATTTGGCCTACAGAGTGTTATGAAAGACTCAGAAACATGCAATGTTTTATTGACAATATTTATTGCACTTAAACATGGTTAGTCATTTCAACATAAAATGGGGATATTTTTAACATGTAGCTATTGCTTTTTTTAAATGTGATAACTCCATGACAATGTCAATATGCTGTAAATGTGGTGACCCCTTGACAAACACAATAGGTCTGCTTTATTTAAAGTTCTATCCTCTTATATTGTAATTGTCTATCAGGTATTGGTGAGGGGTAATTTTTGGAAGTCAAGGGTGAAATGTGATTTAAGAATGTAACAAAGGTATTTCTACCTGCCTGATCTGTATATTTGTAAATTAATGCATTGTATTTAGTATTGTGTGTGCGCACATGCCTGAATGTGATTACTAGCCCACACCACCTCCCCTGAGAAGCCCTGGGCTGCTCTCCCTCGCTACCCTCAGAGAGTCAAGTGCTACAATGGGATGCTTGGTTCCCAGTAAGGATAATTTGTGCACCTTTTACTTGCATATGCCTCACACCCTGCCAGTGGCGGCTGCCAAGTTTGGCGAGTGGAGGGGTGGGGAAATGGGTGGTCGGTGGATGGTTTCATAAAATCAAAACAATTACATTAAATAAAATAAAAATGTACTTACCATGGTTACTGCTGCGTCCTGCTCTCTAAGGTCTTCTTTCCTCATAACTCCAGGGCCCCAGCTAACTCTCTTAACCAATCCTGGTGCTGCTGTCACAGCATCAGAGCAGCACAAGGATTGGTGAGAGCGGCCTCTATCAGCGCACATAAGAGCACTGGAGGCTTTTGCTTTCTCTAACCCAGCTGTCTTAAGAGAGATGGGTTAGAAAGATTTAAAGTGTGCGTATGTGGCTGACAGTGGCACGATGGCTGGCCAAAGAGACATACGCACTTTAAATAAGGGCAAATCCATCCCACCCTGCTCCTTGCTGCTGCTGCTGCTCCGCTATAACGAAGGAGCCGCTCCTGCATCTTGCACAACTAACAAACCAATTTCTTACAATCCCAGATTCAGCATGCCTGCTTATCATGTCCGTCCTTAAAGCCCTAAGACATGTTGTTGCATTTCCTGCTGGACCTGACAATTGTTACAGAAAAGGGGGTGGTGATGAACAGAGTGTCTGAATTAAGCAGACCACTCTTACCCAGTCCAAAGATCAGGGCTTGATCCATCACCGTTTTTTAGCTCACTGCACCATCCCAGCTCAGAACTTGGCTATATGCAAATTAGGCTGACCCTGGCCCAATGCATCATGGGAACAGGGCAGACCAAACTACCAAGCCAATTCTTATACTGGGAAGGAAACAAGCTACCGGGGACCGGTTTCTGGCATTTCAGCCGTCTTCGGCCGGCTTGCTTGAATCCTGATGGTGCAATGAGCTAGGGACTCACATCTGAGTATACCCTTCCACGCTTATGGTGGACAAAATTGATACAGAAAAGGGGATGGTGATGAACAGAGTGTCTGAATTAAGCAGACCACTCTTACCCAGTCCAAAGATCAGGGCTTGATCCATCACCGTTTTTTAGCTCACTGCACCATCCCAGCTCAGTACTTGGCTATATGCAAATTAGTCTGACCCTGGCCCAATGCATCATGGGAACAGGGCAGACCAAACTACCAAGCCAATTCTTATACTGGGAAGGAAACAAGCTACCGGGGACCGGTTTCTGGCATTTCAGCCGTCTTCGGCCCGGCTTGCTTGAATCCTGATGGTGCAATGAGCTAGGGACTCACATCTGAGTATACCCTTCCACGCTTATGGTGGACAAAATTGATACAGAAAAGGGGGTGGTGATGAACAGAGTGTCTGAATTAAGCAGACCACTCTTACCCAGTCCAAAGATCAGGGCTTGATCCATCACCGTTTTTTAGCTCACTGCACCATCCCAGCTCAGAACTTGGCTATATGCAAATTAGTCTGACCCTGGCCCAATGCATCATGGGAACAGGGCAGACCAAACTACCAAGCCAATTCTTATACTGGGAAGGAAACAAGCTACCGGGGACCGGTTTCTGGCATTTCAGCCGTCTTCGGCCCGGCTTGCTTAAATCCTGATGGTGCAATGAGCTAGGGACTCACATCTGAGTATACCCTTCCACGCTTATGGTGGACAAAATTGATACAGAAAAGGGGGTGGTGATGAACAGAGTTTCTGAATTAAGCAGACCACTCTTACCCAGTCCAAAGATCAGGGCTTGATCCATCACCGTTTTTTAGCTCACTGCACCATCCCAGCTCAGAACTTGGCTATATGCAAATTAGTCTGACCCTGGCCCAATGCATCATGGGAACAGGGCAGACCAAACTACCAAGCCAATTCTTATACTGGGAAGGAAACAAGCTACCGGGGACCGGTTTCTGGGTAAGAGTGGTCTGCTTAATTCAGACACTCTGTTCATCACCACCCCCTTTTCTGGACCTGACAATTGTGGCATATCTAGTGCTCTACAAACCATGTATCTGCTACACTCGCTAGGGCCACACCACATTCACTTAAATACTCGATGGGACCTACATAAGTTTCAGTGAAGAAATCAGGCCCGCTTCTAGAGGGTGGGCCGGGTGGGCCAGGCCCACCCAAACATGAGTCTGGCCCACCCAAACATGAGCCTTGGCCCGAGGCTTGATGTGAGCCGTTTCCCCCCCACCACCAGTGTTCAGGCTGGCTCTCCTGATCCGAAGTCAAAAGGCTGCTGCAGCCTCTGCGGAGCCCAGCACAGATTATTGCGGCCCATTGTCTCATTAGGATCAACAAATGAGTCCGGTCCTATACTCTATCCCCGCTTCAGATGACAGCGAAGCCATACTGATTCCGTCAATCTACGAGCTAGCACTAGGGCAGAGAGCTAAGGGGTTTTTTTTGAGGCAAGTGGAAACAAACTACTATAAAAAGACTAAATTTAAAACAATCTCCAATGCATGGCGAATATGGACTAAAATGAAAAAATATATGCAGATACCAATAATAAATAGATATACCACTCTTTGGCACTCTAATCTATTCTTGGGTCTTGGGTTTGATGTCATATCAAAACAAGCATTGGAAATGCAAATTGTCTCGCATTAGGAAAGTTTGAGCTATTGGTATTGTAAATGACACTTTTTTTATTTATGTGTTGGTTTTGAAAGTAGCAAAATTAATAGCTTTGTCAGTTACAATGTCAATAGTTTTAACTTTTGCAAATGTGACACCTATAGCATTTGTAATGCAATGTGTGTTGTATTTACGTGACTTAGATGTATTGATATTACAAATAACAATGGCTTTTAATATTATAAATAATTAATACTTAAAAAAAGTTATTGTAATTAATAATGGCGATAGCTTAAACGCTTGTAAATAACTTTTGGGAAGATTATGTTCAGTGTATTTTATTGTGACGAAAATCCAAGAACATTGCATTTGCACCTAAACACACACAGAGCCACACACATATAGATGTGGTGGTGGTGGATCTGGGGAATATGGTGGTGGTGGATGTGGTGGTGGATGTGGTGGTGGTGGTGAGGGTGGATGTGGGGGTGGATGTGGTGGTGGATGTGGTAGTGGTGGAGGTGGTGGATGTGGTGGTGGTGATGTGGTGGATGTGGTGATGGTGGATGTGGTGATGTGGTGGTGGTTGTGGATGTGGTGAAAGTGGTGGTGGATGTGGTGAAAGTGGTGGTGGATGTGGTGGTGGAAGTGATGGTGGTGGGTATGGTGGATGTGGTGGTGGTGGATGCGGTGGTGGATGAGGTGGTGGATGTGGTGGTGGATGTGGTGGTGGATGTGGTGGAAATGGTGGATGTGGTGGTGGTGGATGCGGTGGAAGAGGTGGATGCGGTGGAAGTGGTGGATGTGGATGCGGTGGTGGTGGAAGTGGTGGTGGATGTGGTGGTGGTGGTGGATGTGGCGGTGGTGGATGTGGTGGTGGTGGATGTGGTGGTGGATGTGGCTGTGGTGAATGTGGTGGTGGTGGATGTGGTGGTGGATGTGGCGGTGGATGTCATGGTGGATGTGGAGGTGATGGTGGATATAGTGGTGGTGGTGGATGTGATGGTGGATGTGATGGTGGACGTGGTGGTGATGGTGGATGTGATGGTGGATGTGGTGGTGATGGTGGATGTGGTGGTGGATGTGGTGGTGGATGCGGTGGATGTGGTGGATGTGGTGGATGCGGGGGTGGTGGTGGATGCGGTGGTGGTGGTAGTGGTGGATGGGGTGGTGGTTGTATTGGATGTGGTGGTGGATGTAGTGGTGGTGGGTGTGGTGGTGGTGGTGGATGCAGTGGTGGTGGATGCGGTGGTGGTGGATGTGGTGGATGTGGTGGTGGTGGATGTCATGGTGGATGTGGAGGTGATGGTGGATGTGGTGGTGGTGGTGGAGGTGATGGTGGATGTGGTGGTGGTGGTGGTGGTGGATGTGATGGTGGATGTGGTGGTGGATGCAGTGGTGGTTGATCTGGTGGATGTGGTGGTGGATGCGGCCGTGGTGCTGGATGCGGTGGTGGTGGTGGATGGGGTGGTGGTGGTGGTGGATGGGGTGGTGGATGTAGTGGTGGTGGTGGTGGTGGTGGTGGATGCGGTGGTGGTGGTGGATGCGGTGGTGGATGTGGAGTTGGTGGATGTGATGGTGGTGGATGTGGTGAATGTGGTGGTGGATGTGGCGGTGGATGTCATGGTGGATGTGGAGGTGATGGTGGATGTGGTGGTGGATGGGGTGGTGGTTGTGGTGGATGTGGTGGTGGATGTAGTGGTGGTGGGAGTGGTGGTGGATGCAGTGGTGGTGATGGATGCGGTGGTGTTGGATGTGGTAGTGTCGGATGTGGCGGTGGATGTCATGGTGGATGTGGAGGTGATGGTGGATGTGGAGGTGATGGTGGATGTGGTGGTGGTGGTGGATGTGGTGGTGATGGTGGATGTGGTGGTGGATGAAGTGGTGGTGGATGTGGTGATGGTGGATGCGGTGGTGATGGTGGATATGGTGGTGGTGGTGGTGGTGGATGGGGTGGTGGTGGATGGGGTGATGGATGTGGTGGTGGATGTGGTGGTGGTGGATGCGGTGGTGGTGGAAGTGGTGGTGGATGTGGTGGTGGTGGATGCGGTGGTGGTGGAAGTGGTGGTGGATGTGGTGGTGCTGGTGGATGTGGCGGTGGTGGATGTGATGGTGGTGGATGTGGCGGTGGATGTCATGGTGGATGTGGAGGTGATGGTGGATGTGGTGGTGGATGTGGTGGTGGTGGTGGATGGGGTGGTGGTTGTGGTGGATGTGGTGGTGGATGTAGTGGTGGTGGGAGTGGTGGTGGTGGTGGTGGTGGGAGTGGTGGTGGTGGTGGATGCGGTGGTGGTGGTGGATGTGATGGTGGATGTGATGGTGGACGTGGTGGTGATGGTGGATGTGATGGTGGATGTGGTGGTGGTGGATGTGGTGGTGGATGTGGCGGTGGATGTCATGGTGGATGTGGAGGTGATGGTGGATGTGGTGGTGAAGGTGGATGTGATGGTGGATGTGATGGTGGACGTGGTAATGTTGGTGTATGTGGTGGTGATGGTGGATGCGGTGGTGGATGTGGTAGTGGATGCGGTGGATGTGGTGGTGGATGTGGTGGATGTGGTGGATGCAGAGGTGGTGGTGGATGTGGCGGTGGTGGTAGTGGTGGATGGGGTGGTGGTTGTATTGGATGTGGTGGTGGATGTAGTGGTGGTGGGTGTGGTGGTGGTGGTGGATGCAGTGGTGGTGGATGCGGTGGTGGTGGATGTGGTGGATGTGGTGGTGGTGGATGACATGGTGGATGTGGAGGTGATGGTGGATGTGGTGGTTGTGGTGGAGGTGATGGTGGATGTGGTGGTGGTGGTGGTGGTGGATGTGATGGTGGTGGATGTGATGGTGGTGGATGTGGTGAATGTGGTGGTGGATGTGGCGGTGGATCTCATGGTGGATGTGGAGGTGATGGTGGATGTGGTGGTGGATGGGGTGGTAGTTGTGGTGGATGTGGTGGTGGATGTAGTGGTGGTGGGAGTGGTGGTGGATGCGGTGGTGGTGATGGATGCAGTGGTGTTGGATGTGGTGGTGTCAGATGTGGCGGTGGATGTCATGGTGGATGTGGAGGTGATGGTGGATGTGGAGGTGATGGTGGATGTGGTGGTGGTGGTGGATGTGGTGGTGATGGTGGATGTGTTGGTGGATGCGGTGGTGGTGGATGTGGTGATGTTGGATGCGGTGGTGGTGGTGGATGCGGAGGTGGTGGTGGATGGTGTGGTGGTGGATGTGGTGGTGGATGTGGTGGTGGTGGATGCGGTGGTGGTGGATGTGGTGGTGGTGGATGCGGTGGTGGAAGTGGTGGTGGATGTGGTGGTGCTGGTGGATGTGGGGGTGGTGGATGTGGTGGTGGATGTGGTGGTGCTGGTGGATGGGGTGGTGGTTGTGGTGGATGTGGTGGTGGATGTAGTGGTGGTGGATGCGGTGGTGGTGGTGGATGCGGTGGTGGTGATGGATGCGGTGGTGGTGGATGTGGTGGTGGTGGTGGTGGATGTCATGGTGGATGTGGAGGTGATGGTGGATGTGGTGGTGCTGGTGGATTTGGCGGTGGTGGATGTGATGGTGGTGGATGTGGCGGTGGATGTCATGGTGGATGTGGAGGTGATGGTGGATGTGGAGGTGATGGTGGATGTGATGGTGGATGTGGTGGTGGTGGTGGTGGATGTGGTGGTGGATGTGGCGGTGGATGTCATGGTGGATGTGCAGGTGATGGTGGATGTGGTGGTGGATGTGGTGGTGGTGGTGGGTGGGGTGGTGGTTGTGGTGGATGTGGTGGTGGATGTAGTGGTGGTGGGAGTGGTGGTGGTGGTGGATGTGGTGGTGGTGATGGATGCGGTGGTGGTGGATGTGGTGGTGGTGGATGTGGCGGTGGATGTCATGGTGGATGTGGAGGTGATGGTGGATGTGGTGGTGCTGGTGGATGTGGCGGTGGTGGATGTGATGGTGGTGGATGTGGCGGTGGATGTCATGGTGGATGTGGAGGTGATGGTGGATGTGGAGGTGATGGTGGATGTGATGGTGGATGTGGTGGTGGTGGTGGATGTGATGGTGGATGTGATGGTGGACGTGGTGGTGATGGTGGATGTGATGGTGGATGGGGTGGTGATGGTGGATGTGGTGGTGGATGTGGTGGTGGATGCGGTGGATGTGGTGGTGGATGCGGTGGATGTGTTGGATGCGGAGGTGGTGGTGGATGCGGTGGTGGTGGTAGTGGTGGATGGGGTGGTGGTTGTATTGGATGTGGTGGTGGATGTAGTGGTGGTGGATGTGGTGATGGTGGTGGATGCAGTGGTGTTGGATGCGGTGGTGGTGGATGTGGTGGTGGTGGATGTCATGGTGGATGTGGAGGTGATGGTGGATGTGTTGGTGGTGGTGGAGGTGATGGTGGATGTGGTGGTGGTGGTGGTGGTGGATGTGATGGTGGATGTGGTGGTGGATGCAGTGGTGGTGGATGTGGTGGATGTGGTGGTGTATGTGGTGGGTGCGGTGATGGTGGTGGTTGGGGTGCTGGTGGTGGATGGGGTGGTGGATGTAGTGGTGGTGGTGGTGGTGGTGGTGGATGCGGTGGTGGTGGTGGATGCAGTGGTGGATGTGGCGGTGGTGGATGTGGTGAATGTGGTGGTGGATGTGGCAGTGGATGTCATGGTGGATGTGGAGGTGATGGTGGATGTGGTGGTGGTGGTGGATGGGGTGGTGGTTGTGGTGGATGTGGTGGTGGATGTAGTGGTGGTGGGAGTGGTGGTGGATGCGGTGGTGGTGATGGATGCGGTGGTGTTGGATGTGGCGGTGGATGTCATGGTGGATGTGGAGGTGATGGGGGATGTGGAGGTGATGGTGGATGTGGTGGTGGATGTGGTGGTGATGGTGGATGTGGTGGTGGATGCGGTGGTGGTGGATGTGGTGATGGTGGATGCGGTGGTGGTGGTGGATGCAGTTGTGGTGGAGGTGGTGGATGGGGTGGTGGATGTGGTGGTGGATGTGGTGGTGGTGGATGCGGTGGTGGTGGAAGTGGTGGTGGATGTGGTGGTGGTAGATGCAGTGGTGGTGGATGTGGTGGTGGATGTGGTGGTGGTGGATGTGATGGTGGTGGATGTGGCGGTGGATGTCATGGTGGATGTGGAGGTGATGGTGGATGTGGTGGTGGATGTGGTGGTGGTGGTGGATGGGGTGGTGGTTGTGGTGGATGTGGTGGTGGATGTAGTGGTGGTGGGAGTGGTGGTGGTGGTGGATGTGGATGTGGTGGATGTGATGGTGGTGGATGTGGCGGTGCTTGTCATGGTGGATGTGGAGGTGATGGTGGATGTGGAGGTGATGGTGGATGTGGTGGTGGATGTGGCTGTGCATGTCATGGTGGATGTGGAGGTGATGGTGGATGTGGTGGTGCTGGTGGATGTGGCGGTGGTGGATGTGATGGTGGTGGATGTGGCGGTGCATGTCATGGTGGATGTGGAGGTGATGGTGGATGTGGAGGTGATGGTGGATGTGGTGGTGGATGTGATGGTGGATGTGGTGGTGATGGTGGATGTGGTGGTGGATGCGGTGGATGTGGTGTTGGATGCGGTGGATGTGGTGGATGCGGTGGCTGTGGTGGATGCGGTGGTGGATGCGGTGGTGGTGGTAGTGGTGGATGTGGTGGTGGATGCGGTGGTGGTGGATGTGGTGATGGTGGATGTGGTGGTGGTGGTGGTGGTGGTGGTGGATGGGGTGGTGGTGGATGGGGTGGTGGATGTAGTGGTGGTGGTGGTGGATGGGGTGGTGGTGGATGCGGTGGTGGTGGAAGTGGTGGTGGATGTGGTGGTGGTGGATGCGGTGGTGGTGGTGGATGCGGTGGTGGTGGAAGTGGTGGTGGATGTGGTGTTGGTGGATGCGGTGATGGATGTGATGGTTGTGGATGTGGTGGTGGATGTCATGGTGGTTGTGGAGGTGATGGTGGATGTGGTGGTGGATGTGGTGGTGGTGGATGTGATGGTGAATGTGGTGGTGATGGTGGATGTGGTGGTGATGGTGGATGTGGTGGTGGATGCGGTGGATGTGGTGTTGAATGCGGTGGATGTGGTGTTGGTTGCGGTGGATGTGGTGGATGCGGTGGCTGTGGTGGATGCGGTGGTGGATGCGGTGGTGGTGGTAGTGGTGGATGGGGTGGTGGTTGTAGTGGATGTGGTGGTGGTTGTAGTGGATGTGGTGGTGGTGGTAGTGGTGGATAGGGTGGTGGTTGTAGTGGATGTGGCGGTGGATGTAGTGGTGGTGGGTGTGGTGGTGGTGGTGGATGCGTTGGTGGTGGATGTGGTGGATGTCATGGTGGATGTGGATGTGGTGGTGTTGGATGTGATGGTGGATGTGGTGGTGACGGTGGATGTGGTGGTGGATGCGGTGGTGGTGGGTGCGGTGGATGTGGTGATGGTGGATGCGGTGGTGGTGGTGGTGGTGGATGGGGTGGTGGATGTGGTTGGATGTGGTGGTGGTGGATGTGGCGGTGGTGGATGTGATGGTGGTGGATGTGGTGGTGGAAGTGGCGGTGGAGGTGATGGTGGATGTGGAGGTGATGGTGGATGTGGTGGTGGATGTGGTGGTGGTGGTGGATGTGGTGGTGATGGTGGATGTGGTGGTGTATGCGGTGGATGTGGTGGTGGATGCAGTGGATGTGGTGGTGGATGCGGTGGATATGGTGGTGGATGCGGTGGATGTGGTGGATGCGGTGGTGGATGCGGTGGTGGTGGTATTGGTGGATGGGGTGGTGGTGGTAATGGATGTGGTGGTGGATGTAGTGGTGGTGGGTGTGGTGGTGGTGGTGGATGCGGTGGTGGTGGATGCGGTGGTGGATGTGGTGGTGGTGGATGTCATGGTGGATGTGGAGGTGATGGTGGATGTGGTGGTGGTGGATGTGATGGTGGATGTGGTGGTGATGGTGGATGCGGTGGTGGATGTGGTGGATGCGGTGGTGGTGGATGCGGTGGTGGATGTGGTGGTGGTGGATGTCATGGTGGATGTGGAGCTGATGGTGGATGTGGTGGTGGTGGATGTGATGGTGGATGTGGCGGTGATGGTGGATGTGGTGGTGGATGCGGTGGTGGTGAATGCGGTGGAAGTGGTGATGGTGGATGTGGTGGTGGATGGGATGGTTGAGTATATTGTCCAGAAGCCTTGTATCAGCAGAGCTGGGCATTATTGACATAACAGCAGTGGCACACAGGTGGGTAACATGCACGTGACCTGGTGACCCTGAAGGTGTGAGTGGTAGGACATTGTTACACCCCTACAGTGTGTGTCTGTGTGGTGTGTCCTGGTGCGTGTCTGTCCGTTTTCACATGCATTTATTCTGGGAAGGTCTGTGTGTCTCTATCAGTCTTTGTTAGAAAATGGTTGAAGGGACATCTGTTGTAGAAGTGTTTGTGTGTTTGCGACTGTTTCCATGTGAATGCGTGCCTGCGGGTGTTTATCATCATCTGTGGGAGTCTCTTTGCAAAATGACATGTATGTTCGTGTGTATGTGTGCTCGCACGTGCCTGCGTTAATGTGAATGTGCGTGCTATTGTGTGTAGTGTGTGTGTCTATATGCGTGCGAGTGTGTTTCTCTGTATGTGTCTGTGCATGCGCGTTTGCACCATTGTGTGCGTGTCCGTGGGCGTGTGTGCGCAGGTAACGGCTTGCTGTGCACACGGTACACACTAGAACAAGTGTTCCCCTGGAGTGTAAAATAAATATGTGTACACTCTTCCCAAATATCCGTCCCGTTCGTCCAAATGAAGCCCGCTATTCTGGTGTATTTTGGGAAAAGACCGTTTCCTGGACACAGTCTGCAGACGTCTCCCAACAATAGCCCCTTTGCTTTAAAAGAAGACGATGACAGACGCAGTGCTTATCAGGAGAGTAATGCTGAAGGTAGACAGGGGGACGACCCATATGGCTGAGTGTGCCCTGTAGGACATGCACCAACTTACCAGACAGAAGCCCACAACATGGGGGAGGGAAAAAAGCGGGAAGATATTCTCTCACTGAAATAAGAAAAGCTAAAATACAAGGTCCAAGCTCCTCTGGTGTGGTCACTTAATTGTGCACTTCCCACCATATGTTCCCAGAGTAAAGATTACCAGTTAAACAAATGTTCCGCAAAGCGGACCGCCCAGAAAAGCCTGCTGAACTTTCCTGCTACTCTATCTACCCACAGCTCATTGGAGATCCAGCCCCATCAAGGAAAATCCTTGGAAAATATGTCACTCATGAAAGCAGATTTTCTGGATAGCTTGGCCACATTGAGGAGAGAGCTTAAGGAGGACCTAAAATAATAACTATAGGGCCTGAAAGACGACCGAATCCTACACGAGAAAACTTCAGAATGTAAGTAGATTTATTTAGAACGAGGATAACTACCTGGGAACTGAGATGGAGAACCGCGTCTCAGGATGTCACGCTACGGATCATGAATTAAAAAGGCTAGCAATGACTTTTTAAAATGTGCTAATGAAGCGTTAAGAAATAGAAAACCACTCCTGGAGAGAGAACATTCGCAACAGAGATTCAAATTAACAACAGCCTGCTGGAAGCGCATACTATTTGAAGACTCGAGGCTCCCGGACACTTGAGGGCATTGCTGTGGGGAGGGGGGAGGAGAAATTCGACACGGCGGGCAGGGGAGGGGGCGGAGCGGGGAGAGGGTGTGAAAGCAGCAGGGGCCTTTGAAGTGAAGCTATGCTTCACTTCAAAGGTGTGGGAGGAGTGCGGCTGAGGGAACAGACAGCGATTTGGTGATGTGCATGCGCATTTTAGGTCAATGCACTTGCGCATTGACCTAAAAGCCACGGGCACAGCACCAAATCGCCCAGTTAGGTAAAGTCTGTTTAAGAAGCTATAGTCTCGCCTCTTCAATGCGCTTGCACATTGAGAGGCAGACCTAAAAATGGGAATCAATAGGAATTAATACTATGGGGGATTTTTTGGTGAAAAACTACGAAACTACCTTCATAGATCTACAGACAAAATATCAATTGTCTAACGCCGACTACATTAAATTTGTTCTAGTATATACCATACTTAAATCTAAAGCACCCTGTCTCTGCACGGGAGCAATTAATATCGTCGAGGTTATAGCCAGAAAAACAACCAGAATTGGTTCACTCTATGGCAAAACTCCAAGACGATTTAGAAAAAACGGAAGCTACCTGGGCAGACAAACTCGCAAATCCTGATATTGATATCGATAGAACCCTGGAACTAACGGATTGTCTTCTCTTGTCATCTAGCCTTAAAGCTCAGATGTATAAAACTATCTTCAATCTCTATTACACTCCAGCAAAGCTATTTGCTTGGGGTCAGAGAGAGAACGATCACTGTCCTAGATGCTCACTCGGCCCAGCAACACTAATCCACATGTTTAGCGAATGTAGAGAACTAACTCTTGTTAAAAGAATGATGTCTGATTTCTGGGATGAGGTGTTTGGTTACAAAGATCCTGATTCTCCTACATTATATGTGCTCGGATATGATAATTCACTTAATTTAAAACCAAACGAGGAAGCACTCTTATTTATCGGTACCGCGGTCTTTAGAATTATATTGGCTCAAGGTGGAAAGACAATGAGCCTCCAACCTTTCAAATGTGGCTCGCACGTCTACTTGCGATCTTTAATCTCGAGAATCCTATTTATGCCACTAGAGGACCCAAAGCCGCTAAGCGTGGAGAGGCGATATGGCTGCCCCTAATAAGGTGGAAGAATGGGGTTTAAGCATATATATATTCAAATTGCTTACTGTTATGGTGTTTCTTTCAATGTATACTTTGTGTATTTACTTTGGTTTTTTTTATCTTCTCTTTTTTCTTTTTTCTTTATCATTGATTATCTGACATACTGAATATGTACTCTATATGAAGACTGCATTTCTGTTCTTTTTTGTTCTTGTTTGCTGGCTCTGAAAATAAAAATATATTAAAAAAAAAAAGGATGACAATGGGCCAAAGCCAGCAGTCACAGCATGTGGTGGGAGCTCCGGCCCTGGCCTTAGGGCACAGGTCTTCAAACAGTGGTGCGCACCTCCCTGGGGGTCCTTGGCTGCATTCCCAGGGGGGCACAACTACGTCTGCAAGGAAGGAATTGTAAATGAAGATAGCCTGGAAGGATCGACATTTATCTGGTGAGTTCACAGGCTGTCTTCTTTTATATGCAGAAGTTAAACAGCATAAAAAGTTTGCACCTGTAATCCTGAGTGTTTCCTGGGGCACTGTCAGTGAGTAGGGAGACAGGGCTCAAGGGTAAACACAATATGCTAATAACTATGTAATTTTTTCATCTTCATATAATTGCATATATAAAAAACGTGCACACACAGTAAATGAAAAAACAAAGCAAACGAAATAAGCTTTGGGAAAATAAACTCTCTTACGTTATAAACCTCTGTTATCTAAAGCAATCAGTGCAGATATAATAAACTAATATGAATTTGTGTTTGTGTAATGTAAATGGTGCTTATTTAAAGTTTTCCAATGCCCTGGGGCGGGGTCCCCCCTACTTAAAACCAAAAAAGGGATGGATAACCTGTTTCCAGATTGAAGTAATAACCATGGTCGGTAAGTTGTGAAAGAGGCAGAGGAGGTAGAGGGCTACTTAGTGCTCAGCTATCATTAGTGCAGAAAGTGCAAATCCATTGGGGCCCAGGAGTGCGAGGGGCTCACAAGAACCAAATTATGGAAAGAACAGTTTTTTTGTCAATTTCTGTTATTGTTTGAGGATTTTCCCTATCATATGTTTCACATTTACTGTGGATTATGAGCTACAAAAAAGTATCCATGATATGATCTCAAAAGCTCTGCCTTTGCGCTCAGCCCTGCCTCTCCCATTTCCCGATCCTTGGAATAAAGTTTTGTAGGGGTCCCCGACTTCAAAACATTTTGCTTTGGGGGGCTCCGTGCAAAAAAGTTTGAAGAACACTGCCTTAGGGTATGACAGGGAGGCCTCACCACGGGAGATGCTGCTACTGCGGGCCAGAGTTTTCACTCCCCTTGGAACAGGAAGTGATGGGGGCAATACACAGGGTTTTGCTCCCTCCCTCCTCGCAGTGGATGGCTGACCCGTTTCCAACTCATACTGGCCAGGCAAGGCATCCTGACTGCTCTACCAACCTCCCATCTCAAACTCAGAATTTAACCAGAAACCAACCCCCACCTTACCTGTCTCTTTGAAATGTGGCATTTAATGTATAGACTTTGTCAGCAGATGCCCTTGGCAGAAAGTTTCCTGGGCCCTAGTGCCACTGCAGTGCAACTTTTAAGTTACCTCAGTCAAAGGAGGGCCACCACAGAAACTGTTATGGTTCTTCTGAGACACCAAATGTTTGATCATGTACTCCTTCCTTGGAAAAAAATAAAGCCCTTTCAATCTAAACCAGCGAAACTGAGAATGTTTACGCCACAGTTTATTTGTTCAGACAGCACAGTCATTAACTGCTGCCTGCTGGGGTGTATTGATATAACCAGGGCCACTGGAATTATGCACCAATGGGGAGGGAGCCTGGCTGCTTGCATCCTGAGCAGGAGCCGAGAAGATGTGGGACCAGTAAGCTACATTAAAAAAATATATATATTATTAAATGAACCCCCCCCCCCGCGGCGTGACCCCCCTGCCCCCTCTCCATCCCCCCACAAGAAGTCATGCCGGCCACGACTAACTCAGTGACCCACCCGAATGCACCATTGGCCCACCTAAATAAAAATTCATGGAGCCGGGCCTGGAAGAAACAGAATCGATCAAGTGTCATGTTTAGGCCTAGACTATCAGTATTTATTTAATAGTGACGTTGGCAAATTGTGTCCTTGTTGAGCATTGAAATTCAGTATACCTTTTTTAAATGTGCACATTAGTGCATACTTTCAAATAACCATGAATACTCTGGAATGTTCACGAGCTGTGCAAAGATAGATACGTTAGCTAAATGAGTAAAAATCAAACACACCTCTCAAACACAGGCCCTAAAAAAGTTGGATTGCTAATTAGAAAAATATGAATAGAATAGGAAATAAACAAATGCATAGTCCGAAGCAGATGCTATAGTTTCCTCTGGAACACTGACTTGTTGAAATTGCTTCTGTTTATTGAAACAGCTCATAAAATTAAACGAGTAGAAAATGAATCGTTCTCCTTTGGAGCCACATCAAGTAATGTAGGCGGACGATTAGGAAAATACTTCTCCTAGCGATTGTTATTTGTGGTACTAACCCTGGGTGAAATCATGAAACAGTACTATGAATCCAACAGAATGATGCACAATTTCATATTCAGCGCCCAAACTGGACAAAAATCTGGAAATTGTATTTGAAAGTTCAATTCAAGCAGAAAAAGAGGCAGTTCAGATATAGCAAGGATGCCCCCTCACTCCTATTGCATTCTTGTCGAGATACAAAATTACTCTGCCTGTGAACATTTAACTCATTTTATGTAGGCCTCTCAAATTCTTGCATTGTCTGTCCAACCCAGGGTTGCCAGCTTGCACTGTTTGAGAAAATGTCACTCGAGCCAGCCAGGCACATCCTAAAATGAACACTTCAAGGAAAGCTGATAATTGATACATGTGTTTGTCCCCTGAGTTTTGACACACGGAGGATGACAATTATTGAGTTAAACCAAACGGGAGACAAACTCGCTGAGTGACTCACTCTTCGAATCAAGGCCCGTGAAAAACACCCGAGCATTAAAACACAGTCAGAAACAAAGAAGACATTCCAATGTGTGACTACAGCTATGGTGCAATATTTAACTCTTTACTATGGGAAATTGCCCTTGCACACAGAATAGGTTGTGGGGGAGAACCAGGAAGGAGAAAGGCATGGCTGGCGCGTGATGAGAGGGGAAGGGGGGAGCTGAAACGAATAGGAAGCAGAGAGGCCCCGGACGGTTCAGGTTGTCTCCAGTGCTTGATTTGTAAAAAAAAAAAAGTGCCAGGGCTCTCGTCAGGATGCCACTTCAGCTTCCACCGCACGTTGCCCAAACGGAAGTAACAGCACTACTACTAACCATCACACTCCTACAAGTGTGACAACTCGGACGATTTCAGGCCCCCAAAGCTACAAGAATTGCTTGGGCAGCAGGTAATAGTCATTTTTAGGTTTCGCCGGTCGAAAGCTGCTCAGGAGCGTTTCGCGCAGGCGAAATCTTATGTTAGAAACAGTGTGGCCTTAGTTCCGCCTCTCTCTTCCATTGGCTAGTTCCATAAATGGAGGCTAGCCATTGGAAGAGAGAACTGTCCGTCATTTCCCGAGGCGATTGGTGGGCGTTCGGCCGATTTTTTCCCTTTCCGCCCCTTTGAAAACGTCATGCGGCGGTGGGCGGTTGGTAATTTTTTTTTTTCTCGGCAATGCGGCCGCCATTTTTTCGTGGAGCTGGAGCTGAGCGGATACTTGAGATGTTCCGTTCTCCCTAGGAAACGCGGTGAGTCTGCACCCCCCCCCTCGCGCTGGAGCAGCAAAGGATGAGGTTGGACGCTCGGGGCCTGTGCAGACGTGAGGGGGGGGCTGGGGTGGCCTGTGTGTTGTTGCTTCATGCAGTATGTAGGCAGGGAAGGCATTTGTTAATGGCTTCCAGATAAACAGCCTACACTTGCTCTTCTGACTGTGAAGTGATAATAACTAGCTGCGGCAGCCCGGGGGAGGAAGAGTTTAAAGATGGCGCGACGAAGGCTGCCTAACCAACAAACATTAGCCTTGTGACATGAGATGTAAGCATCAAATCATATTTATTATATGTGGAGCGGTGCAATATTAAAGCTGCCGGCAGCCGCGCAGATCCCCTTTGCCGGCGTGATTTACATGTGGTGTTCCAGCACTTTCCGTCGGTGGGGTACGCCTGACAGCTGAAGGAGGGGGAGGGCTGCCTTTCTATTAACTTGTCAGTGCTGGTGTTGCCGAGGCAGCATTTTAACCTGTCGGAACTCTGCCGCATTAACCCCTTTGCCCCCAGGCAGGCGAGCAGGGAGCCCCCCTCCTGCGGTGCTGCACTCAGGTGACAGCAGGCCTCGCTGGCCTGCGATGGGTGCCTTCCTGGACCCCCCGCGTAGCCCCGGCTGCACTTTACCGGTCCAAGCACCCCAGTCTGCATCTGCCTCTCGGAAGTGTCTTTATGTTCATGCTTCCTCTGAAACTCGCACGAAAAGCACAGAATTGCCCCCAAATATTCCATGAGAGGATGGCGTACTATCCCTTGAATCTTTGTAGAAGTGTTTGCGAACCCTGCCTTGTGTTCGGCAAACAGGGAGAGGGCATTTGTAGCCGTGTCAGTGAGTTTGTGTGAAATACAGTGCCATGCACAATATAGGTTGAGGACACTGACAGATGGGGTACGCAAACAGACGGAACATCAGCCCAGCTCATGTTGGCCTGTGAAATAGCATGCTCATACATGTTTAAATGTAAATACCAAGGGGTTAGAGTTCCACAGCACTGTGTGTGCCAGTGTCTGTGTGTGGGCTAGTGTGCGTCAGTGTTTTCTGTAAAAGTACGTGTCTATGTGTTCCGTTTTTTTGTCAGATTTTTTTCTACGAATGTTTTTTGTTAGTATATGTGTGAGCATGCATATGTATGTGTGCGTATGTAGGTGTGAATTAATTGTTGTAAGTGTGAATGTGTGTCAGTGTTTGTGTGAAAGTGTCAGTGAGTGTTTTAATGTGTGTGTGAGAATGAATCACAGTTATAATTTCGGACATTTCTAGTGCTTAGGTTGTTTGCATACTTTTTGCTTGTGGGAAACTTAGTTTGAGCAAAAACTGCCTCAGAAACTGTGAAACTGGGTGTTTTTCGTGGCCGCATTTGCTGCAACGTTCTCCATGTCCATACAATTTTCACTCAGAAGCTGGTTCAGTGGACAATTTGTATCATACTTGTGAGAATTACATTTATCTTGTGTGGAAAAAAAGCAGTTTCTCTCAGCTCTGTTCAGAGGGTGCAGCTGACTGTACATTCAGTACTGTGCCTGTTGTTGTGTGAGTATGTGTATGTTTGAATATGTGTGCCTCTGTGTTGTATAAATGCTTAGCTCTGCTTGTGAAAAAGTGGGTCACTGCCTGTGTGTTTGTGGTGTACTGTCTGTGTGTCAGTGCCTGCATACCTGCAAGGGTTTTTATATGTCTCTGTGTGTTTACATGCATATCAGTATTCACATGTTCATTTAATGTGATATTTATGTAACATGTTGTGTGTTCCTAGGATGGAATCATATCGGACTCTACAACTAAGCACAAGTGAGTGTGTGTGCTAGGGTGGTGTGTCTTACCTTCCTCTCTCTGGACTCTGCTTTTTGTGAGGGCTGCTTCTCCTGGCATGAAGCAAACCTCCTAGGTTCCCGTAATGCCCTGCTACAGAGAGAGCGGCCTCCCAAACGAGCGTCCAGCTTTTACTGACCTCTGAGCAAGCGGCTCGGGTACATCCATATTGAGCGGGAACTGCAGAGGCCCAATAAAAATACCTTCCAAGGTGGAAGGAAATGAAAGTTCAGTATTGTGTCCGGCAGATGCTGTTGTCCATCATGTTCACTAGTTTTACAACCCCCCCCCACACCACCCAATTAGCTGCTGCTATCAGGTAAGAGTGGTGAGGCAGTGGGGAAGGGGGGGTTATCCACATGTTGCTCTCATGCTGGTAAAACTGTTACCCAGCGTTAGAACAGTGCCCGGATTGGCCTTAGCAGGCTAAGTTTGCTCTCCAACAGGGACTGGGAGCCTGTGCCTACTGTTCTCCACCCCTGGCATAGCAGCTCAGGTTGGGGAGATGTCAGTGCGTATGTAAATTTGGTCATCCTAAGACAGTCGGACCAACACATAAATAAAAATGTTGTCATTTACAATGCCAATAGCTCAAACTTTTCAAAAGGCGAAATCATTGCATTGTAAATGCTTGTTAATGAATATAGCATTAATATTTAACTGTTGCTGTGGTCATCTTTAAATTAACTAGACAGCGCCACCTTGCAGCAGGCTGTCGCAAGCACTGGTGCTGACAATTAACTGCTGGTGCTGTGCGACGGAAACCAAAGGTTCAGATTAAGCACTGGTTGTCTCACTGAGGAGATTATATCATCTGCTAGCTGCCCCTCAGTGCTTATAGGGGGAGATAGTAAAAAAAGAAAATTGGGGTTACATATTTTCCCCATTGATTAACACTGAAACATAGACAATTTTAGGCAGGCGGCATATAAAATAAAGCAATTTTGGCTAAAAAAATCAGGAGTATACCCCCCTGAATTGGGTCTGTTGGCATTTATGAATCTGGGTGAGGGAGAGGAATGGGCAGAGGAGAAGGGGGGCAGAGCTTACCCCCAACATGAAATTAAGGAAGGTAGAGAAGAAGTAAATATGTTAAGTACCCACCAAAACAAAACAAGCACTTGCAAAGCCGATAGACCTGTCTTCATTTGAGTTCTGACTAAAACAAAACCTGCAGTGGAGAAAAATAGTTTTCTCTATCGAAAGCTTCTAAGTCATAAATAATTTAATAAGTGAACATTTAAAGCACAACCAATAGCATAACTGGAGAGAAAAACAATGCCCTGGAAACAAAGCACACTTTATATATTTTTATATTTGGCAACAATAGGTTTTGCAGGCAGCTGTGCTGTCAAGCCTGACCAACACGCATTCATTCATGGTTGAGTGTCTCAACAAATTGAATATCAGATTTAATTGAGAGATGAGTGAAATGCTCCAAGACTGAAGCAAAAGTATTGTGTGAATGCTTGAACAGTTATTGTTTTTCTCATATTGGAAGCAGGTGAGGAGCTCTAGGGTACAAGAAGTCTTGACGTATGTTACAATATAGTTTGTAGGTCTTGAGAAAATTATTCTTTCACGTCCTTGGATGCCCTGCAGATAGTGTCCTACGTGAATTCAAGAAGTGGATGAGAGAGTTGCACCGAAAGGGTGTAACAGAAAGAGGAAGAGAGGGAAGTATGAGAAGCAAGAAGGAAAATAATGCAAAGGGGAGAATCACTTTAATAATTCTAAGTAACAGTTACTCTGAGTTCACAAACTTTTGTGATATCCTGTCACAGTGGTGAATGAAATTAAACATGCATTGACAACACCAATAGATCCCAGATTATGAAAGCTAATGGGTTAGCCAATTCTTCTTGCTCTCTTTGATGGCCACCCTAAAAACTCTTGCCATCCATATTGAAACAGCATTTTCCTAAAATAAAACATAGGGGTATGAAAAGATGTAGAAGTGGACTGAAAGGACCCTAGATTTGCATGTTTACTTCCGTGAGCCAAGGAGAAGGTAACCCAACTTAGGAGCATATTCACAAGGCCCCTGCTCCACTGCCCCTGGGCCCCTGTCCCTTCCTGCACAAAAACAATCATCCCTGCAATGCATGCACCCTTGCATGCATGGTGCAAAGGTGCCTGCATTGGCAATAAGCAGCCAATTGTGCACCAGTGCAGAGGTAAGCTGAGGGATGCGTTGTATTGCTGTAAATAAGACAAATCCCTACACTTTCCTAGTGACACAGCTCGGCAAAGTATGATGGTTTGCAGCACCACGCTGTGTCATTTTCTAGTAAATATGCCCCTTAGTGCTGTTGCCCTACTTTCGGCCACTTTGGAAAGCCATTCTAGAAGGACCTGGTGGTTAACTGTGTCGCATTCAGAAAAACAAGATATCCTCTTTTGTTCTTGCCAACTGAATAAAAGTTATTATCCACTCTTAGCATCAGATTTCAGTTAGGACTGGGTGAAAAATGTTATTTCGTTGATAGAATTGACAGAATTTGGTGATTCAGTGTTTCTTTTGTAATGTAGATCTCCAGTCAAATTCCCCCAATCACTGTGTGGTGGTATTTTTTCTCCTGTGAGGCTCCAGAAATGCAAGCTGAGGAGTGCAAGCAAGATTTGTTATCCCCTTGCATGATTTCCAGTCGCTAGGAGGACCTCCTGAGAAATGTACTTACACAGGTAGTCATGGGCATGGTCATAGGTCTACTTCTTGAGTAGATTTTGTACTCGAGCGGCAGCAACATAACTCGAATGGCAGCGTGCTCTTGCGTACCATGTGGTGCCATTTGCTATGATTTGTCTGCACGAAACGCAGTACCAGAGCCATATCGCAGAGTGGAGAGCGCAATGTGCATATTTCCACCTGTTAACAGAATGCCGTGGAATTCCTCAGAGTGAAATTCCATGAGTTAGGCCCACACCTAGTTATAGCCACTTGATGGAGAGCCCCGTAAAGGGATTGCGGCTTTCATCAGGGCCAAGTATCCCTATGAAGGAAGTGGCCCGATTAGGGTCACCCGGGTCACTCATGGCTACTTCTCAGCCTTCCACACCAAATGTCGGTCAGACAGTAGAGAATACAAAGCAATATCTATTTATTCATATACACTCAGAGTGGAGTCGATTCTGCCCAGTCTGTTAGGAGTGCCGCAGAGGGACTGACATCAGCAGGCATAGAGATACATTATGTACATTTCAGAATCAATGAAGGCACGCCCACAATGGAATTTTCCAAGCAGATGCAGCAAAGCAGTGAAATACAAAAAATAAGTTTCGATTCTGCGGCCGAGCATACACTATCTATTAGTCAAGGTCTTTCTACCCGTGCCCACTACTAGACAAGTGGGAGAAGGCATCTATCGAAAGGGAAAGGCATGTGTTAATAAGAACAGTCTATTCATTACTGAAGCAAAACCTAGCCTTGGAGAAACAAAACCTAACAGGGGCCTCTTCTCGAAAATAGCAGGGCATACGTTTCGATTATAACACAAAATGGCGCTGACAAAAGAAAATGGCGCCGCAAATGCTAACATACATGAAATTATGCGGAAGCATGAATTTTCTATTCTAACAGCTAGACTGACTTATACAGATGTACGAGGTATGAGTTATGAGTTATGTGAATGTGTGCTGAGATGCATAGAAAACTGATCCATAAGAATAATCTTCAAAAATACATAGGGTTGTTTTAAACCAGTTTTTATTTCCACCGCTACCATACATTGGACAGTGACCCCATGATGAGGACCCTTGGGTACCCCGCTGTGGGTATTCTCTAATCAAATCACTCACATCCTTTGACTAGGCATACCTTTTAGATTTAGGTGCAACTGCCTTGCCGACCAATTTACCATTGCTGTTTGCAAATAATTCAGATTAACTTTCAGTTTGTTTGTTTGATTGTTCATGTAATTTGGGAGGATAAACAACAGATCATTATATTCCTACTCCTGGTCCCCTTTAACTCTATAATACATTTTGAAGAGACATATCTTTAGCAGTTTCCTCATTCTCCACGATATACAGGTCCCCCCCCCCCTCCTCCTACCGTTTTTCTTTCCAGGCTAGCTGTCCCACTTAGGGCAGCCTGTGTAAGGTAAAGAAAACTTTGAGGACAAACAACCAATGCAATAGACCTTAATCGAATTCTTACACAACCCATCAGCCCACGGAGAAGCTGAAATCATTACTGCTCCATTTAATAGTAGCTTTGTTTGCCCAACCCCTGATTACATTTTCTTACAATATGTAATGCTCCATGAAGCTGTTTCTGAACAAAATCTGTTGCGTACCTCTGAGAGATACAAAAGTCTTTGTGTTGTCACTGAAGGAGCTTTGGAGGAAGAAACAAGACAACCTCCAGAGAAAATGTAGGGCCATATGTATGAAGGCAATTTTGCGATCGCAAAACGCCGAAATTCGCCGAATTTCCGCATTTGCGATCGCAAAATAGCTAAGTGGTATGTATGTAAGCAAAACAGCCTCGCGAAATAAGAAATCGCAAATTTGCGATTCCCTATTTTGCGATTGCCTTTAAGGAATCGCAAATTGCGATTCCTTAACTGCAATGTGCGAGGCCCAGAAAAAGTGCAATTTGGCCACAAGGAATCACAAATTACCACCAACTTCAAGTTTGCGGTAATTTGCGATTTCTTTGAAAAATTCACTTTTTTGCATTTTTCAAAGTGCCATGTGGCACACATACATGCCCTTAGGGCATGTATGTGTGCCACATGGGCACTCATGCACATTTCAGGGGTGCAACATGGTGTCCTTTTGACACCCTGACACCCTTGAAATTGCATTCTCAATTTGCGATTCTCTAATTGAGAATCGCAAATTGAGAATGTCTTCCCATTCATTCCTATGGGCCTCTAGGCCCATGGGAATGAATGGGGAGGTATTCCTTAATTGCGATTCGCAATTAAGGAATATGTAGGATTCGCAAAATTATTTGCAACTCCTACATACATAGATAGCATTTTGAGATTCTCAAATTGAGAATCGCAAAATGTAACTTTTAAAATGTAAATTCTATTTGAGAATCGTAAAATGTAACTTTCAAACATATGGCCCATAGTGTCTATGCATGATCATCCTAGAGCTTATCCAAAACAAGGAATATTCTCCACCTTTGGGCAGCTGATCTGCCTTTGATAGTGGTATTAGCATGTTTCTGGGCATTATCTGACTTATTACAGCATTTGTGACTAGATTAGTTCAGTAAGAAGACTGTTTGCTATGCTAGCGAGTTGGACCATGTGCAGCAGCTATTTAATATAGTTGTTAAGGCCTTTTGGTGGTTAGCTTTAAGTCCTACAAATAGAACCCATGTGAAACCTCTAAATATTTTGATTACTTAAGGCATCTCTTTTTCCCTAGGCTTCAGCAGCAAGAAAGAAACATGTAACAAGCAGCCCACCAGACCTCCCATTATATCTAGTCTAAGTATTGAATCTATCATTTTCTCAACCTGCCACATTTTTTTAAGCTCACTTTGTGAATGCATATGTCTCAAATGTTTTAACGTAACCACTTTGGTGCAGTAGTTGACCCATTGACGTCCTCCACATTATCTTCATAGCACGGTGGTCGTCAACGGGTTATCCACGAATAATGGAAAGAAAATATTTCTGGTGAAAACACGAGAAGTACTTTCTTTTCCAAACCAAAGTAAGGGGCCGAGGGAAATGATTCCCTCATGTCCACAATTTGTTTCTTTTTTTTCTTTGCTGTGCCGAACAGCGCACTGCTGTGATGACGTCACAACAAAGCAAAAGTGAAAGCAGACCGGGCTAATGCGTCAGTTGTCAGAGAAACAACCCACCATTATCATACATTGGAAAGGGAGAACAACCTTCCACTACCACTGAATATGAATAAAAAGAATCCATCTGCAATTACAATGGGAAAACAAGCACTGGCACAGCTAATTAGTGTATCATTGACCACCAGCCTGTTGTCTTTGTCAGTGTTTGTTTGTTTTGTTATGATGTTGTAAAACATTTATGTCAAAGCAAAAATATGTGATCTCAAAAAGCACACATCATGATAGTAATTCCTGGCCCCTACTGGAACCACTATGTCTGTGAATGTACTCTTTATGAAAAGGCAGCATTCCATCAATCACTGTCAAGTCAGCCAGGGAATGAAGTGGGCTGAACCATTGCCCCATGCTCTGTGCTGTAGTGGGTGGAAGAAAAAAGTGAATGACACAATAACAGTCTAATAGATGAAGAAGACTGAATGAAAGTGAACTAACTGCAGACCTAAGAATGAATCTGCTTGCCTGTTTTTACTTGTGGTTGTAAAGTCATAGGCTCGCTGGACCACAGTCTCATGACAGGAAGCTCTCAATAGAGCCAGACACTCATTGGAGCACACAGGATCCCAGTCGCACATTGAGCTGAGACTGAGGAGTGCGTCCCCAGCCACTCCGCGTACCTACCTTAAAGCACTGAACCCCTACACCGCGTGTCAAATCTCCAATCTATCAGAATGGAGTACAGCAAAGGTATACGGACACATCTGTTGAGTATTTTTAAAAACTAACAGTTGTATGACTGTCATACTCGGTCCACCACTGATAGTGGGAAGCAAACTGACTTACAAAACAGAGCATAGCCTTACAGTAATAGCTGTTCAATATATATAAAGATGGAGGTGAGGGGAATCATGAAAACCTTCCTAATGTGGATCAAGCGACTATTGAATTCAGTGTCAATCCCTATTTTAGTTGGTGAGGTTAAGTTAAGAATATCTTTTTTTTTTTAAACAAGCAATATGGTACTAATGTATATGTTAAAAGAATCTGAGGTACATGATGAGTACAACAGTTGAGCTAGATCACTTGTTGGGGATATCAGGGGCATATTTATGAGAGGCTTGCGTCACTTTGGCACCAAGCAAAGTGGTACATGCGTTAAGCAAGGCTCGAAGTCAGATTTAGGAAGCCACACAAAGCCACAATGCGTGGCTTTAAGTGGCCTCATAAATCTGAGTACGGCATTGCAGTGCAAATCGCTGCTTCGCCTTATTCTGTGGCATTCCATGGGCGTTGAGGTGGATGCTTCCATACAACTCCCATGGTTTGCAGCACATTCCCAGATTTACCAAAACTAGTAAACCTGGGAATGCATCAAAAACTTACACCTCCCAAGGTGAGGAGTGATGAGGAGAAATGTCTCTATTTCCCCTCATTTTTCCTCTTTCTATGTCTGCAGCACACAAAGATAGAGGAAAATGCCTCTCAGACACCTCTTTAAACCCACGTTGTACATTCTTAAATGACAGTGTTTCTATTCCATTTATTTATCTTGCTTTACCGCTCCCCAACCCTTTCTTTCCTTCCCCTGCTTTGTAGGACTTGGTTTGGTCTTGGAATGTTAAGAGAGTGAAGACTGGGGATGGGTAGTTGAAGAGTCACCCTGATTGGTTGTGTCTATACTCTAGAGCTGGGCCGGGCTGGGACCAGCAACCAGCCCTAGCAGATTGCTGCTCGACCGGCCCTGGGAGCTGGGAGGGGGTGGGAAGGTGAGACGTGGGGGGGGGTGCTAGTTAGAAATGCCCGGTGCCCGCTACGGCCAGTCCAGCCCTGCTCTAGAGAACCTTTAGGGAAAACTTTGAGGAAGTGGAAAGTCATGTCCCTTGCAAAAAAACACTATAGATTCTCTTCTGTCTACAAAACTTCTCTCAGATGATAGAAGTTAACTTACACCCCTGAAAGCTTGAGCAGAGAAATGTATTTGCCACGGGGAAGCCACAAAGCGTAGCAGAAGCTCAAAGTGTTGGAGATGATTTAACAGCCCACCAGGTCCTATTACTGGCAGGTCTATGAAGACTGAGAAGAAGAGGCAACGAAAGTGGCTACAGGCACTGCAACACTCAGGCATGATCCTGTACAGTTGGGCGGACAATGGAATCACAACACAGCAGTTGACCATAGCTGGAAGAAAATCCTGCTGTACATGAAAAACTAAACCTACACCCCACCCAGAATGCTTAGCATTATTGCTTGCCAGTCGTACGTGGGAGCCAAAGTGGTATATGCAATGCCATGCCCGACAGATACTGGAAAACGTATAAATTATCTTTGAATAAGTTTAGCAGCACAAACGGAAAGTATGCTCGATGACTGTGGCATGTACTCCACACACCTGAGAGCACCATTCAAAAACAGCCATAGAAAAGTATTTTAGCAACAGTGGCCAAGAGAGAGAGCACTTCATTGGCGTGAAGTTCACAGCCATAATCAGACCAGTGATCGGATCCTGCAGGATCTGATAATGCCTTTCCTTACTGGCCAGAGTTAAAGCATCTGCCAATAGGGGATGTTTTACTCTGGAAACAGTGGGCAAGGCCACACTCCCTCCCTGGTCAGGATATTACACTCAGCATGGATACAAAACAGGAATTCCCGAGGTCCCAAGTGGATCAGAGCAACAGGCTTCTGCAGGATGACCTTCCTCCACGAAAGCATGTAGGCGACAGTGAGTCTTATTTTAAATTTGGTAGACTGGGTACATTGTCACAAACATGGTGGATATTCCATCTACCATATTAGGTGCATTTGACTACAATGTTGTAATTGAACGGGGTATCCTCCACGTTTGTGATGGAACAACTTTTCCAAGCAAACTCTAAATAAGGCTCAGTGTTCCAGTGCGATGACAGAGCAGCCTATGCAGGGTTTTAATTCTGGTGGAAAGAACAGTAGTACACCCGACCCCCTTAAAACAAAAACCCTTCCCATACTGACTGATTGAATAACGCATTCAGTGCTGCCTCTTGTGCTGGTTCACAACATGCATGAGTCGATGCATCTTCAGTTGCAGACAGTATCCCTGAAACATTCTCTACAAATTGGAAGTGACTCACATTGTGCATGGTGTGTCCTGGCCAGGTGGTCTTCATTAGGCGCAAAACACCCATTGGGCTGAGAGGGCTTTAGACCCCCGCAGCAGCCTCCGTGGATTTGACTGAGCATGGGAGTCAGGCTGACAGTACCATCACATATATGGTGCTGTCATTTTCAGCTCATCTAGCCTTTGTTGTCTCTTTGAATGACACCCTGTTCCATCTGCAGCCCCTGATCTTTCTTACTAATTGTTGGACTTGACCTTCTCTGCGGGGTCATCCCCAAACGTTTTGCCCCCACCCTCTGTTTTTCTGAAACAGTTTGTGTTGACTTTTAGAAGTCTGTGCACTTTACCACTGCTGTGCAGGGCCAAAGTGCTTGTGATCTCCTTTAAAATGGTGAAATTGACTTACACCCAACTGGCACATTTAATGTATCTGTAAGTCCCTAGGAAAGTGGCAGTACCTGTATCCAGGGCCTGGAAATTAAATGCTAATAGTGTGCCTGCAGCACTTATTGTGCCACACACTTAAGTAGTCATCTAAACATGTCTAAGGCCTGACATTGCAGCCTGTTTGTGTACTTTTAAACTGGAATTTTGACCTGGCAAAAAAATCCTTTTGCAAGGTCTAATTGTTCCTTTTTACCACAGATAAGTCACCCCTAGGATGGGCCCTAAACTGCCCATAGGACAGGGGTACATTGTAATTAAAAGGCTGGACATGTACTTTTAAATTGTATATGTACAGATAGTGGAAAACGCACAAATTCTTATCTCAGTACTGCGAGGCCCACCTCTCCCCTAGGATAGCATTGGGTTACATTATTAAATCTAATAAGTGATATTGTTCAATTGGGAGCAGATAGGAAAGTTGAGTTTGGTCTCTAAAGAATCATCATTTAAAACTCTCTTTAGTGGTAAAGCTGGATTGAATGTCAAAATTCTGAAAATCAAGTTTGTACCACACTTGCACACACTGTTCTCTCTTTTTTTGTCAATTCAGGCGTGCTCTAGGGTGCACCCTCCGTGCTTGGGTGCGTCAAATATGTACCAACAGCGTGTCCCGACTGGGAGACGTCCCCTAGTCACAGCTCATTCTTCCCAACAGGGTTATCCAATTAATGATGAGTAATGCCGTCGTTTAATTCACATTCATTTTAATGTTTCATTATTTTCAAGAATTCCTTCATTCTTCGCATTTATAAATCCAAATAAGTGTTATTAATTCTCATTCTTCAAATGCATCCATTATCCAATGCATTTCGGCTAGCAAAAAGCCTTCATCAGGGATATGGGTTTGAAAACGAGATGATGTGGCTCCGAGTTTGTACTCGAGCAACATGAAGAATGAGAATTAATAACACTTATTTGGATTTATAAATGCGAAGAATGAAGGAATTCTTGAAAATAATGAAACATTAAAATGAATGTGAATTAAACGACGGCGTTACTCATCATTAATTGGATAACCCTGTTGGGAAGAATGAGCTGTGACTAGGGGACGTCTCCCAGTCGGGACACGCTGTTGGTAAAAATTCTGAAAATGCCACTTTTAGAAAGCTACTATTTTCTTTTCCAAAACATTTGGGGCTAGATGTAGGTAATTCTATTTTACCACTTCTAAAATACCAAATTTTACCGATTCGGTATTTAAGAAGTGGTAAAATAGAAGGGGGCACATGTAGGTATTTCAGAATCGGTATATACCGAATCTGTAAGATTCGGTATTTACCGATTCGGTAAATACAGAATCGGTATCCCCCATTGATTCCTATGGGGCTTGAAGCCCATAGGAATCAACGGTGAATACCGAATCGGTATTTACCGATTCGGTAATTACTGATTCCTGCAAGGGTGCAGGGGGTGTCACTTTGACACCCTCTAGCACCCCAAATACAGGCATGTGTGCCATGTGGCACACATACATGACCTAAGGGCATGTCGGTCTGTCACATGGCATAGGTGTGCATGCACACATGTGCATGCACACCTGGATTCGGTATTTTACCACCCAATTGGATTGGGTGGTAAAATACCCAATCTGAAAGGCCTGTGGCACTCAAAGATGTGCTACCTACATGTGCTTTTACAGAATCGGTATTTTTGCTGAGTCTGTATTTAATGATTCAGTAATTTTACCGAATCTGTAAATACAGATTCGGTAAAATACAGATTCTGTAAAGCATGCTTGTGAGAAGTTGGCCTGATATGTGATGCTCACTAATTCTAGTGATCACCTTGTATCATGCCAAGCAACCCTTATGATGATCGGTTGTAAGTCAACCTTATAGACCGGTTATCTTAGTGGTAACGTGGACAAAGCAGTCTTAGGCTAAACTCTGAAAGGCATGTGAAGCCAGCTGTATTACCATACACAACCCCCTTGAATACCACATGAAAGGACACCACACAGATATATATTGAAAATATATATATATATATTTAATAACTACAAATATCCACTGAACTCTTTATGAGCACAGAAGCACAAACGTTAAACAAAACACAGTTTAAAATACACAAAAGTTGCACAATATGGATGAGCCCTAGGGGCCACCTAAACCATATACTAAGAAAGTGGTATAAGAGATAACAATCGGAAAGGAAACAGGCCTAGGGCCTTGGGAATCGCTGGAGCTGTTCGGGACTAGCAGTGACTAAGTCGGGAAAGGCCCGCGGGACTCGGGTGCAGTGTTTAAAGTGCACGCACTCACCAATGCAATGTCTATGGTGCGTAAAAGTTACAAAGTTAGTTAGTTAGTTAGGAACCTTCCGAGTGACCTAGAAAGCTGAAACTTACGACACAGGCCCTAGAGGTGTGTACCAGTGTGGGAACACCGGCGTTGCTGAGTTACCTCACCCATGGGACGCGGGTGCATAGGGTCGAAGTAGTGTCGGGTTTCGTCACGCAGGTCGATGGTGCTTGGAGCTGAAGATGCTGCAGGCGGCTCGATGTGAAGAGTTCTGGTGGATCCAAGGGTGGATCTGCAGTTGTGAAGACCTGAAAGCAGAGGGGACAATGTTCAAAGTCACTAGCCAGTGACTACCGTGGAACCAGATTGGAACCAGGCGATGTCGGGTGCTAACAGGCATTGAGGTGTAGCTTCTCTCTGCAGCCACGTGGACATGAGGGGTTGAGGACGTCCAGGAGTCAATCATGAGCTGTCCCACGCAGGCTTCTCACTGTTGGCGGTGTCAGCAACTTGATTGGAGCAAACAGGCCTTGGCTAATGCAAGCCACGCAGGAATCAAAAAGGCTTATCACTCGGACCAGCAAGGTCAGAGCGGGTGCTCCCTTTTACTGGAGCGAGGGCAAGTCTGGAGCAGCCAGACCTGCAGTGTAAGTTGTAGGTTTCGTCACCAAGATGGCCGCTGACCACGTGGCAAATGGCCGGGATGGCGCGTCGAGTGGCACGATGCAAAAGGGACCCACGCAGATCGTGGAGATGCTGGAGGGCTGATCTTCGGTGCAAGGGCTGCTCGGTGGTGGGGGCTCTCAGTTTCCAATGCACCACATCGAGGGGGCCTCTGATGCTGCGCAGTCAGCTCTTCGGGTGTCATCCAAGAGGTCCGGTCCCACGTCTCTCGGTGCCTCCACGGGTCCCTTCTTTGCAGGGACTGTGGATCGGGCTGTGAGAAGTTTGGCAGTCTGGGTCTTGTCAGGCTCTGGGCTTGGGCTCCGGCGGGAGGCGGCGGCAAAGCAGATGTCGAGTTGCTGGTTGGTACCTGTGTTCACAGGGTGGCCACTCCTAGGCCACAAGGGAGATGCTCTTCAGTCTTCTGTACGATACAGAAAAGGGGGTGGTGATGAACAGAGTGTCTGAATTAAGCAGACCACTCTTACCCAGTCCAAAGATCAGGGCTTGATCCACCACCGTTATTTATCTCACTGCCCCATCCCAGCTCAGAACCTGGCTATATGCAAATCAGTCTGTCCCTGGCCCAGTGCATCATGGGAACAGGGCAGACTAAACTACCAAGCCAATTCTTCACCAGAAAGGAGACAAGCTACCGGGGACCGGTTTCTAGCATTTCAGCCGTCTTCGGCCCGGCTTGCTTGAATCCTGATGGAGCAGTGAGAAAGGGACTCATGTCTGAGTATACCCTGCCACACCTATAGTGGCCAAAAACGATACAGAAAAGGGGGTGGTGATGAACAGAGTGTCTGAATTAAGCAGACCACTCTTACCCAGTCCAAAGATCAGGGCTTGATCCACCACCGTTATTTATCTCACTGCCCCATCCCTGCTCAGAACCTGGCTATATGCAAATCAGTCTGTACCTGGCCCAGTGCATCATGGGAACAGGGCAGACTAAACTACCAAGCCAATTCTTCACCAGAAAGGAGACAAGCTACCGGGGACCGGTTTCTAGCATTTCAGCCGTCTTCGGCCCGGCTTGCTTGAATCCTGATGGAGCAGTGAGAAAGGGACTCATGTCTGAGTATACCCTGCCACACCTATAGTGGCCAAAAACGATACAGAAAAGGGGGTGGTGATGAACAGAGTGTCTGAATTAAGCAGACCACTCTTACCCAGTCCAAAGATCAGGGCTTGATCCACCACCGTTATTTATCTCACTGCCCCATCCCAGCTCAGAACCTGGCTATATGCAAATCAGTCTGTCCCTGGCCCAGTGCATCATGGGAACAGGGCAGACTAAACTACCAAGCCAATTCTTCACCAGAAAGGAGACAAGCTACCGGGGACCGGTTTCTAGCATTTCAGCCGTCTTCGGCCCGGCTTGCTTGAATCCTGATGGAGCAGTGAGAAAGGGACTCATGTCTGAGTATACCCTGCCACACCTATAGTGGCCAAAAACGATACAGAAAAGGGGGTGGTGATGAACAGAGTGTCTGAATTAAGCAGACCACTCTTACCCAGTCCAAAGATCAGGGCTTGATCCACCACCGTTATTTATCTCACTGCCCCATCCCAGCTCAGAACCTGGCTATATGCAAATCAGTCTGTCCCTGGCCCAGTGCATCATGGGAACAGGGCAGACTAAACTACCAAGCCAATTCTTCACCAGAAAGGAGACAAGCTACCGGGGACCGGTTTCTAGCATTTCAGCCGTCTTCGGCCCGGCTTGCTTGAATCCTGATGGAGCAGTGAGAAAGGGACTCATGTCTGAGTATACCCTGCCACACCTATAGTGGCCAAAAACGATACAGAAAAGGGGGTGGTGATGAACAGAGTGTCTGAATTAAGCAGACCACTCTTACCCAGTCCAAAGATCAGGGCTTGATCCACCACCGTTATTTATCTCACTGCCCCATCCCAGCTCAGAACCTGGCTATATGCAAATCAGTCTGTCCCTGGCCCAGTGCATCATGGGAACAGGGCAGACTAAACTACCAAGCCAATTCTTCACCAGAATGGAGACAAGCTACCGGGGACCGGTTTCTAGCATTTCAGCCGTCTTCGGCCCGGCTTGCTTGAATCCTGATGGAGCAGTGAGAAAGGGACTCATGTCTGAGTATACCCTGCCACACCTATAGTGGCCAAAAACGATACAGAAAAGGGGGTGGTGATGAACAGAGTGTCTGAATTAAGCAGACCACTCTTACCCAGTCCAAAGATCAGGGCTTGATCCACCACCGTTATTTATCTCACTGCCCCATCCCAGCTCAGAACCTGGCTATATGCAAATCAGTCTGTCCCTGGCCCAGTGCATCATGGGAACAGGGCAGACTAAACTACCAAGCCAATTCTTCACCAGAAAGGAGACAAGCTACCGGGGACCGGTTTCTAGCATTTCAGCCGTCTTCGGCCCGGCTTGCTTGAATCCTGATGGAGCAGTGAGAAAGGGACTCATGTCTGAGTATACCCTGCCACACCTATAGTGGCCACAAACGATACAGAAAAGGGGGTGGTGATGAACAGAGTGTCTGAATTAAGCAGACCACTCTTACCCAGTCCAAAGATCAGGGTTTGATCCACCACCGTTATTTATCTCACTGCCCCATCCCAGCTCAGAACCTGGCTATATGCAAATCAGTCTGTCCCTGGCCCAGTGCATCATGGGAACAGGGCAGACTAAACTACCAAGCCAATTCTTCACCAGAAAGGAGACAAGCTACCGGGGACCGGTTTCTAGCATTTCAGCCGTCTTCGGCCCGGCTTGCTTGAATCCTGATGGAGCAGTGAGAAAGGGACTCATGTCTGAGTATACCCTGCCACACCTATAGTGGCCAAAAACGATACAGAAAAGGGGGTGGTGATGAACAGAGTGTCTGAATTAAGAAGACCACTCTTACCAGTCCAAAGATCAGGGCTTGATCCACCACCGTTATTTATCTCACTGCCCCATCCCAGCTCAGAACCTGGCTATATGCAAATAAGTCTGTCCCTGGCCCAGTGCATCATGGGAACAGGGCAGACTAAACTACCAAGCCAATTCTTCACCAGAAAGGAGACAAGCTACCGGGGACCGGTTTCTAGCATTTCAGCCGTCTTCGGCCCGGCTTGCTTGAATCCTGATGGAGCAGTGAGAAAGGGACTCATGTCTGAGTATACCCTGCCACACCTATAGTGGCCAAAAACGATACAGAAAAGGGGGTGGTGATGAACAGAGTGTCTGAATTAAGCAGACCACTCTTACCCAGTCCAAAGATCAGGGCTTGATCCACCACCGTAATGCCAGAAACCGGTCCCCGGCTGTAATGCCAGAAACCGGTCCCCGGGAGCTTGTTTCCTTCCCAGTGTAAGAATTGGCTTTTGTAGTTTGGTTTGCCCTATTCCCATCATGCACTGGGACAGGAACAGACTAATTTGCATACAGCCAGGTTCTGAAACTGGGATGGTGCAGTGAGCTAAAAAACGGTGTTGGATCTAGCCCTGATCTCTTGACTGGGTGAGAGCTTTCTGCTTAATTCAGAGACTCTGTCCCTCACCACCCCTTGTTGTAAATACTTCAGTCTTCTGTACAGCAGAATGTCGAAGTCCAGTCGTCTTCTTTGTTTAAAGTTGATTCAGGATGATCTGAGGTGCTCTGGCACTGCTCCCACTCTTATTCCCAATCTGAGGGGTGGATCACCTGCTAGGTCCCTCCTCTGGGTGGGACCAGGAAGGGGGGAGGTTACACCCCCTTTCCTTTGTCCAGCTCCTCGCCAGGCCTGCGTCTGGAAAGTCCTAGGACCGGTTTGGGCTGGCTTATGCACGGGGACACCTTGTGTGCCCCGGGCATGTCTGTTTCTATTCAGCCCTGTCCTACCCAATACACAAAATCCTGTCTGGGGTGGTGCTCGCACCTCCCAAGGCAGGAAACCCTTTGTCCAAGCCTCCCTCACTGGAAGGACTCCCAGCAGCAGGAGGTCAGACTTGTGTCTGTGGTGGCAGCACCCATTTTGTGATGCTGAGGCTCTGGTTAACTTTAACCGGGGTTAAGGCTATGTACATGTCGTGTCCCTCTAGAAGGGTGGAATGCTATCCCCGTCGACAGAACTGTCGAGGGGATAGTATTCCAAATCGTATGACACCTTACTCGACATGTTTTGATAAAGCCAAACCAAAGTTAGCATATAACCGCGAGGATTATAATGCACTTAAGAGTATATGGTATGGCAATATCCTGGAACAGCTAAGGGAGTGGTTCCCGACATCTGCAGTAAGGCTCAGCTCATGCTAGAGCACCATCTCACATATTCCCAAGCACTCTGCCTCCAGGGTTGATGAGGCCTTCCATAGGAGTGGCTGATAGGAACATATGTGTCCAGTTAAGGTTAGATATAGGGATACTATATCTAAGTAAGAGGTGATTACACCAACTTACCCCAGCTGAGTGATCAGCCGGTTGTGTCAAATATGGAGGCCAGGCCAGGGGTGGCACAATACATGCTGCAGCCCCTGGTAGGCCTTGGAAACACCTATGCCCTGGGTACCTAGGGTACACTGTTACAGGGGCCAATAAGGTGAACCTGTTCCAATTGTGTATGCACCTAAGGTACATGGAGTCCATTTTAAGGAGAGAGCAATCAGCCTGGGGCAATGAATAGCAGGATCCCAGGCCAACTATGTCAAAAACCAGCTAAACACCAGGCAAAAAGTTTGGGGGTAATCATAGTCAGATGTCCACCTTCCTACAATGCTCCTACATTAGAAAACCCTAATACCGGTCGGAAACGGCCAAAATCGGCCGTTTCCGACCGGTATTAGGGCTCCAACATTGGGCCCTTGGTGCCTGTATTGTGGGTCACATGACTTGGATCAGCTGGCAGTTGGTCTTTGTGTATTGCTTCCATTGAGATGAAGGAGAAATATGTGTTGGCAGAATGACCCATCTCTGACTTGATAGGGTGGCAGAGCTGTCACTTACCACACTTGCGCATCACAAACACTCTGCCTCATCATACTCACCAAGTGTTTCACACTAGTCTTTTGTTCCCCAGACAAGCTGAGGCCAGAACCGGGAGGAAAGAAACGTCAAACTCCTTAGGGTGAAAACCTCTAGAAACGTCTACTTCAAAACTGACACCAAGTATAAATATTTGACCGTCAGACCCCCTCTTCAGTACACATTTGGATCTGTGGAAGACTCAGAAGAAGGACTGCTGTGCTGCTCTGCTGCAAGAAAGACTGCTACTCTGCTCCGCTGTCCTGCTACTCTGCTGTCCTGGTGCCCTGCTGCCTGACTGAGAAGGACTGAACCCTACTTCTTAAATCCAGAACCATCAGAGAGACTCCAATGGCTAATTGACAGGCATCCTGATTAGAGGTTCAGGGATAGAAAAGGCTCCAACCATCCTGCACCTGGATTCTGGTTGCTGTGAGTTTTGCCCTCAAGTAGTGGCCCCACAGTTTCAGACCGTTGGAATTTCTCTGCCAGCCCAGCTGTGGTCCTAGCAGAACAGATTACCTTGATGCATTGCCTCGCAGCTCCACATCGGAACCACCACTGAGCGATGCATCCCTGACATAGTACCTTGAAACTCATCAGAACCACCATGGCACAATGCATCCTCGATGGAGAACCTCGCAGATCCACCATTGTGCACTTCATCGTCGGAACGGTTCTGTGCAATGCACCCCTGCAGCTCCTTGGAACCAGTGCTATGTGATGCAACCTCAACATGGGAACTCGCAATGCTCCGCAACAAGGATTTAAGGTACTTTATTCAATGGGTGTAACTTGGTCATTGTATCCAACTCTTACTCCATTGCGGTCGGCATGAACTTGTGACTTTGTTCCAGGCTGGTGTGACCAGACAATCAAAGTTGTCACTTTAGGCTTCTAAACACTATTGTTACCTAAATAGTTAAAACGGCAAATCTCAGGTTCTACTATTTGGATTTTTGTCATTGTGGTCTCAAACAATTTATTACATTTTACTTGATGCTTCTAAATTGATGAGGGATTCTTCTTTTGTGTTTCCACTTTATTACTGTTTGAAGTACTGCATAATTTCTTTACACATTGCCTTTGAGTTATGCCTGACTGCTTTTGTGCCAAGCTACTAGAGAGTTGGACACAGATTAATTTGAGGTTTGCTAGTGTTTCTCGCTGACAAGAACTGTGGTTGCTGCTTGAGTAGGATTTCACCCACCCCTCCTCAACCAGTAACCCAGTTCTCTACACTTATCCAGATATCTGCATTCAACTATTTTATTTTCTCAGTGCAGTAAGCCCTTGTTAGAAATGGGGGTCTCTAGTTGGCAGTGGCTGGCCACAGTCCAAGTAGGGACCCTTCTTCCTAAGTCAGAGTAAGGGGGCTACACCCTTTGATAACCCCTGCTCAACCCTGTGGTAACGTAGCACAAGCAGTTAGGCTTATCTCTGAGGCAGTGTGTAAAGCATTTATGATCATACACAGTAACACAGTGAAGGACACTACAAAGGGACATCACACAAGTCATTATAAAAAATAAGTATCTTTATATATAGACTTAACACAAGGCCAATAACGCTAAAAAGCCACAATACTGAAAAAGGGGGTTACTCTTGAAAGGATGGAAAAAGAGTTCAAAGTGTTCAAATAGGGGTTCAGTTCAAAGCAGGGGTCTCAGCGACCTTCTTACTCACAAAGTACCTGAATTTCGTAGCAAAACAAACAAAAGGTCGCAAAGGAGCTGTAGCGATGATTTTCCCCACGCTAGGCCGGTGATGCGTGGAATCCTGGCCGCAAGGGAGGATGATGCGCCGGGCTGCGGTGCATGAGGGACAAAGCGACAGGTTTCCTCACGCTAGGCCAGCGATGCGTTGAATGCTTGCAGCGAGGGAGGATGATGCGCTGATTCTGTTGCGTGTGCGATCTCGTTGCGATGAAAAAAAATGGCGCTCCGCGAGGAAGCGAAGATCCGGGTGCGATGCGAGGAAAATGGCGGACGCACAGCGTCCAAGCTGCGATGATACGGGGTCAGCGAGCCTTCGGAAAGCCCACAACCGTGCGATGCGATGATCTCTAAGGTTAGCGAGCACTTTGGGGCCCGCAAGCGTGCGGTGCGATACGATGATCTTTGGTTTGCGAGCGCTCGGCGGCGGGTGGATTTTTCTTACGCTCTTCAGCTGCAGTGGCTCGCGAACAGCGTTAGCGATGATTTTCAGCTCTCTTTTCTCTGTAGTAGAACTAGAGGCCCTGGAACTCACAGGGGCTTCACCTGCAGATAGAAATCCTCGCTGGGAGGAATCAGGAGGCTGGTGGGGGAGTCAGATGTGCCTGTGACTCCAGCAGGAGGCTAGCTCTCTTCTAGCCCTTGGGTGATTGCTTTAGCAAAAATAAAAGTCTCTCAAAAGTCCTTTTCCCTCTTCTTCCAAGTCCGAGGGGAATTACTGCAGGCCAATCCAAGAAACAGCACACAAGCTCAAGGACAGTCCTCTCCTGCAGATTCCTTCAGTAGCACAGACAGAGATTCCTCTTGACATCCAGGAGCAATACCAATTGTAGGAGTTTGGGCACAGATATTTATACCCCAAATGTCTTTGTTCTCGGAAGTCTCTAGTCACTGAACCCAGCCAGAACCAGTTCTGCTCAGGCCTGGAGCACTTTGTTTACCAGGCTGCAGTCTTCCTTTCAGAAAGAGGGGGTCTGCCATCAGACGCACAGTAGGAGGTGGAGCCAGCATTCACCTTGCCAGGCTCAGCCCTATTAAGGACAAGGAGCTACCCCTCCCCAGTACTCAATGCAGATCTCTCTATTCAACCCAGGTCTGACTCAGCCTGCCTTGTTCCTGTAAACCCAGACAGGCAATACACATAACAGCAGAGCACACTGGAGGCTTAGGCAAGAAAATACCTACTTTCTAAAAGTGGTATTTTCAAACACAGAATATTAAAACCAACTTCACTAAAAGATGCATTTTATTCTGAGCTCAGGCATACTAAATTCGATTTTCTACCATGTTCCCTGAGTCAGATAGGACTATAGGATGTAATAGCCAGTCTGCCCATTCTAGCCTATAGAGAACAGGTAGCCTTGCAGCAGTGAAAACAAAATGGAGGGGGATTCACAACCAGGACATGCTACACATATCAAGCCATGTCCTACCTTACGCACACAATGCACCTACCATAGGGGCGACTGACATGAGGCTAAGGGAAGGGTCAAGGGCTGGGAAGTGTCGGCACTTCACAGCCAAGATGGACTGCGCGCAGACACTGCAGTGGCAGGTCTGAGATACACTTTACAAGCTACTTCTGTGGGTGGCGCGAACCAGTGCTGCAGGCCCACCAGCAGCATTTGGGTTACCAGCCCCGGGCACACAGGCCACGCTACTAGGGACTAACAGGTAAACCAACTAAGCCAATCAGGGATATACCGATTTGCAAGCATATTTACACAGGGAGCATTTGCGCTGTGGCACTGAATGGCAGTGGCACAGCGCCCAGATCATCTAATACCAGCGAAAACAGAGGAGACAACAGCAAAAAAACGGGAGGGAGACTCACGCCAATGGTGCCAGGTCTAAAAGGCCATCCATATCATGCAATGCTATTTAAATGTAAAATAAAATCAATGAAATGTTGCATTCTGATATGGAATTACATAAAACTGTTCTATCAGCCTTTCGATTAAAGCACATGTGTGCTTTTGTGCATGCATACTTGAATGTTTGTGTATATGGGTTTATTGACTAGTATTGTGCCTTCCAATCCCTTTGGGGGCATCCCCGTTGTATATCCTTCTAAAATTATTTAAATGAGTTTCATTGATTTGATGGCAGGCCACTTGAAAATTCAAGTGGTTTAACATAGCAAACTCTACCGTAGCAACCACTAGTATTCCTGCGAAAGGACTGCAGCCCATTTCATAGATCACAATCTTCCTCTCCCTGAAACTCAATAATACCTAATCCTTTCTAGCCCCTTTATTCACCTCTTCAATCACTTGCATGATGCCACCAAACCCTTACTAATATTATCAGCCAATTCCATTGAATTTACAGCAAAAAAACGGAAGTAAATTCATGGAATTGCTTCTCTAAAAGCAGTCTAATCCTAATAACCAATATTCCACTTGACTGACCATTAACCTTAGTTTCTCCGAATAGTGTGCTGCTGTTCGCCATAAAGCAATTTAATATCTCGTAAGGGATAGTGAGTGCGAACTAAATGTAATTACAGAACAACCGTGGGTACAGGCTTCAGTTTGAAAACAAAGAAAAGTTTGAAAATGACTGATTTTAAGTGTTTTATATATATAAAAAATAACGCTATGCAAACTATACCTTTATCTAAATAACGCATGAAGTCATGTCAGTATTAAAAGTTGCAAAGATTTACTTAAGAGTTTTCTATGGCACTATGATGCCTTTATTCAAAAGCATCTTAAGTGATATACTACTGCCCTATTGAACCACCAGGAGCATGCATCAAAGAGTCCCTATTACAGAGGGGAATTTCAAATAAGGTCCTTTTGAAGAGTGTACTGCCAAAAACAAAAGTTAGCCTGAGGCACCAGTAATCCTTGCACCATTTCTGCCTCTTATTGGAATCTTTGTATTAAGTGAATGACAGTGCCTTAGGTCCTGATTTGGAGTTTGGTAGGTGGTCCATCAGGACATCAGAGGTATTAACTAATGCTGACCTTCAGATTACCGCCCGGCATATTTAATGATCGCTGCTGGCCTGGAGAGATCTCTGTGCCTTCAAAGGTGCCCCTTTGCTGAGAAGCTGCCATGCCACATTTCAAGCAGCCACTCAGTTAATGTTTTTGTTTTTTAAAAAGAAAAAAAACTTTAAAAGCGTGAGTTTGTTTTTGAAAAACAAAAAAACAAATTACTCAGATACCCTAGGTGTTTTCTACCAGTGTGTGACAGTAATGTTTTTCCTGTTTCGGTCTGCCTGGCTCTCCATGGCTGTCCCAAACAGAAACAAATTAGCATTGGACCATCCGCTCTAAGTAGGGTGGGTGGTCTGGTGTACTTACACTGACAGACTCAAGTCCAGTCCATCAGCAGGCCCGGCCCGTGCAGGGCTTTATACTGGGGTGGTGACGTCAGGCAGGGGAGGGTCAGGGTGGGGGAATATAAAATGCGGGATATGGACCATTACAGGTAAGTACCGAAAAAAAGAAATAAAACGAATTTCGTTGCCCACGCTGCATCGCCAAATGTGATGCAGCGTGGGCAACGAAATTCGTTTTTTTTTCCCGGTACTTACCTGTAATGGTCCATATCCCGCATTTTACAACCCCCCACCCTGACCCTCCCCTGCCTTACGTTACCGACCCGGTATAACGCCCTGCACGGGCCGGGCCTGTCCATCAGGCTGTCAGTGTAAGGTTTTTCACTGGCTACGCCGGGAGGGAACCACTATTGGAAACATGACTGTCTACCCTAGTCTAAAAAGAGTGGTGGATGAATCTTCAGTTTGACCCTGCCCACCTAACTATACTTCGGACCCTATGTAAAGCTATGTAGAGAATAGTCAAGAAATGTTCAGGTTAAAAAAAATCCCTTTTCAAGTTGGCTTTCCATAGAACATATTTCTGCTATTTTGTTTTTTTCTTGAATGAATATGGATAGTTTGTAATCATGTCAGTTTGCAAGCATTTAGTTGAGGGTTGTCAGGGTGTTGTTGTGGGAATAGTATATGAATGTACATTCGTGTCTGTGTATTTACATTAATTGGTCAGAATTTTCTAGAGCAAATTAATATTAATAAAGTCAAATGCACTTTCTTAGTTCAAATGTACCATGGTTAGAATTATTTATAATGCATATATGTTTGAATAGTCTATTTTCCCATGTTCCAGATAGCAATCGAAGTGGATTACTTACAAGTCCCTTTATGTAAATGCCCATTGTATTTGCATTAGATAATAACCAAACCTACAGAACATGTTTTGGTAATGGCTTTATGGAGCATTGTAATTTATTGAGGCATTTGCATAGCAAATTCCTACTTAAATGATCCTGGAAGTGTTAATCATGGCTGTGAGAAACTATGTATCATAGTGTGGTCTATATTGAAAACATTTTGAAGTTGTGTGTGAGGTTCAGAGATGTGCTTTGAATCTGTGACAGCATGTTGCTGTGCTTAGCCAAGGTATGAATGCAGAAAAGGTAGAGAATGATTTTGCCTACACTTATCCTGCAATACTTACCATCATTATTTCTTATGTTGACGTTAGTGTGAGATATCCCTCCTATGCTTGTTGAGAAGAGGTGGGTTGGGAGCCTAGACAAGGGAAGGTGTGACCCAATAAACATCAACAGACATCATTGTCACATGGTGCACCAAAGAGTGTATATGCTCAGAACCAGAAAGAGCAAGAGACTTCATTCATGCATGGGTTTATTGGATCCATGTAGGGTGGAGATGGCAGGACACTGAAAAATCAAGATTTCTTATATGAGCCTATGTGGCCTACCATGGAGTGGAGTTGAAAGTACTCGAAGAAACAAGTGTTGGATATGTCTTTAGTACCTAGATAGATCAGGAACATCGAGAAGTAATCCATGGCAAAGAGAAGAAACAGAATAGGAGACATACTAGCTTTTTTTGGACGGCACATCATTAATTAATATGCTTGATTAAAGTTACCAAGTAGGGAAAGCCAATCTTTGGACTTAAAGTCCCTTGAGTGGCTCTGAAAGTGTGCTTCCCTGCCCTTGTCATTTTTTCCTGTGATAGTCTGCATTTTTGTTATCCCCCAGTGAACTCAGCAATCAATGGTGGCTCCTCTGTTATGGTGGAGGAGTGTCGCCCTGCCTGCTGCCAGAGCAGCCGGCACACACATTCATAAAATGATAAAAAAATACAATTTTATCATGTTTGGCAGGCTACCCCGAGGGCAGGGGGTGGGGCTGATTAGTGTAATTGCACTATTACGTCAGCCAGTGCACATGAAAGATTGGCTGGCTGTCTACAGCTGACCTATCTGACCTGCGCACTTCAGAGCCTTCAATCCCAAGGCTGAGCCACAGCGGAGAGATTGCAGCCGCAGGCACCCAGGCTCAAACTGAGAGCAGGGTTAGCTTGCTCCAACCAATGCAGCTCCAAGATTGGTTAGATTCACGTGGCACAAGGGAGGAAGTCCCTCCCTTTCCAACCGAGAGCGCCAGAAGAAGCTAGAGGCGGCGACCAGCCCCTGTGGCCAGCCACATACTTCTGGTGAGTTTTTTGAGCATAGCGCCCCACCTAATGTTGATGTTGCCAGCCACTACTGTCAGCAATACATGGAGATCCCTGCTGTGTCTCGCTGTTACATGGATCTAAAACTCAGAGCATTGATCTCATTGTTGATATCCTATCAGCGGTATTAAGTGCCTTTCACTCAGCGGTAGAAGTGGGCAGGGACGGAAGGGCACGGCGTGCCCCTACTTCTAAAAATAATTTCAGCCCGTTCCCCTACTTCTTTCTTTGAAAAAAGCATCCCGGGACGGAGAGAATAGTCCTACTAAAAACGTAACTTTTTTTTCAGCTTCCAGGGGCTGCTTGCATTCTCTGTTTAACTCCAGAGGCTGCAGCAGCCCCTCTCTGAGCTCGCACAGACTGCGGGCGGCCCATTGTCATTCCGACTGAGGCTGATTATCCCCTTTGGAATGACAATGCGCCCGCCCACAGCCTGCCTTTAGCATATGCCAGCGAGATCTGCATGAGGTGTCTCTGGTATCTGGGTGCAGGCCATGGCTCGTTGTGCAACAAATATACGAGATGGGTCCACAAATGTGTAATCAAAACTTTAAAACAATCCCGCGGGGCGTGAGAGGTGCACTGTGGGCAGTGTCATCTGCTGTTTAGAAAACACAACCCTGACGTCCACGACATTGAGGAGGCGAGGAAAAGCATTACATTCGATCAAGCTATTTTTATAGACAGTATACTTGTAAAAACACTTGTGGCTGTCAAAGGCGTGCCCGAAGGTGCTTGCTTCTTCTAATGCGTTTTATGGAATATATATTTTGCTTAGTGTTCTAAGCTGTGTTTTTATAAGTGTGTTTTGCTGCTCTGTACGTGATGTATTAAAGGGGAAATCCTGCGAATATTACATTAGTCTCAACACCCAGCAGACGTAATTGAACAAGGGAACATCGTGGGAAGCCTATTGTTGGGGATTGTTCGAAATACAGGTCTTGATTAACAGAACGGGGTTTTCCTTTAAACTGCCAGACCCCTTTAACTGGAGGACAACGTGATCTTAAGCCCTCCTCTGTGATCCTGTGGCCATTAAGGTGTGAGGCTCTGCTCAGGGGAGAAGCCAGAAAATCAAAATGCCCCGAACTTTGAAATACACTTATAATGGCAAGCAGCATGTGATGAGAGTGTCCTTTGCACTCCCTAAAAGAGCGACCTTCACAGATCCATCCAACCAAGGGAGTAGTCAGAAAATTAGAATGCCCCCCATTTTGCAGTAAACCTCTGATGCACACCAAGAAAAATAAGTAAATGTGCCCACCCTCTACTCGAAGAAGTGACAGGGACAGGAGAAGTGAAGGAACAGTAGAAGGAGAAGTGAAGTGAAGGGACAGGAGAAGGAGAAGTGACGGGGACAGGATAAGGAGAAGTGACGGGGGCAGGAGCAGTGAACAGGGCAGAAGTGAAGGGACAGAAGAATGGAAGGGACAGGAGAAGTGAAGGGACAGGAGAAGTGAAGGGACAGTAAAAGTGAAGGGACAGTAAAAGTGAAGCGACAGTAAAAGTGACGGGACAGGAGACGGAGAAGTGACGGGGCAGGAGAAGTGACAGGAGAAGTGACTGGACAGGAGAAGTGACTGGGGCAGGAGAAGTGACGGGGACAGGAGAAGTGAAGGGACAGGAGAAGTGAAGGGACAGGAGAAGGAGAAGTGACGGGACAGGAGAAGGAGAAACAAGGGACAGGAGAAGGAGAAGTGACAGGACAGGAGAAGTGACAGGACAGGAGAAGTGACGGGACAGGAGAAGTGACGGGACAGGAGAAGTGATGGGACAGGAGAAGTGACGGGACAGGAGAAGTGACAGGGGCAGGAGAAGTGATGGGGACAGGAGAAGTGAAGGGCAGGGACAAAAGAAGGAGAAATGAAGTGAAGGGACAGGAGAAGGAGAAGTGAAGTGAAGGGACAGGAGAAGGAGAAGTTACGGGGACAGGATAAGGAGAAGTGACGGGGGCAGGAGCAGTGAACAGGGCAGAAGTGAAGGGACAGGAGAAGTGAAGGGACAGGAGAAGTGAAGGGACAGGAGAAGTGAAGGGACAGTAAAAGTGAAGGGACAGTAAAAGTGAAGGGACAGTAAAAGTGACGGGACAGGAAACGGAGAAGTGACGGGACAGGAGAAGTGACAGGAGAAGTGACTGGACATGAGAAGTGACTGGACAGGAGAAGTGACAGGGGCAGGAGAAGTGACGAGGACAGGAGAAGTGAAGGGACAGGAGAAGTGAAGGGACAGGAGAAGTGAAGGGACAGGAGAAGGAGAAGTGACGGGACAGGAGAAGGAGAAACGAGGGACAGGAGAAGGAGAAGTGACAGGACAGGAGAAGTGACAGGACAGGAGAAGTGACGGGACAGGAGAAGTGACGGGACAGGAGAAGTGACGGGACAGGAGAAGTGACGGGACAGGAGAAGTGACGGGACAGGAGAAGTGACAGGAGAAGTGACAGGACAGGAGAAGTGACGGGACAGGAGAAGTGACGGGGACAGGAGAAGTGAAGGGACAGGAGAAGGAGAAGTGAAGGGACAGGAGAAGGAGAAGTAACGGGACAGGAGAAACGAGGGACAGGAGACGGAGAAGTGACAGGACAGGAGAAGTGACAGGACAGGAGAAGTGACAGGGGCAGGAGAAGTGACGGGGACAGGAGAAGTGAAGGGACAGGAGAAGAGAAGGGACAGGAGAAGTGAAGGGACAGGAGAAGGAGAAGTGATGGGACAGGAGAAGGAGAAACTAGGGACAGGAGAAGGAGAAGTGACAGGACAGGAGAAGTGACAGGACAGGAGAAGTGACGGGACAGGAGAAGTGACGGGACAGGAGAAGTGACGGGACAGGAGAAGTGACGGGACAGGAGAAGGAGAAGTGACGGGACAGGATAAGTGACGGGGACAGGAGAAGTGACGGGACATGAGAAGTGAAGGGACAGGAGAAGTGACGGGACAGGAGAAGTGACGGGGCAGGAGAAGAGACAGGGGCAGGAGAAGTGACGGGGCAGGAGAAGTGACAGGGGAAGGGGAAGTGACGGGGGCAGGAGCGGTGAAGGGGCAGGAGAGGTGACAGGTGCAGTGGCTTGGAAAACATTCCTGGACACGCTTCATTCTGTACAGCCCCTCAGAGAAAACTGCTATACACAGTTTTGCTTTTGCAATACCTTGGAGCTTTTGCAGAGACTTCAAGACAACACTGCCGAACACGTTTCTCCTGGTACTACTCCCTCGACAGAGCTCCAAAGACCTTACCTTCCATAGGACTCTGCACAGGCTTCATCCTTATTGCATGACGCATAAGAAAAGATTGTCCTCACAATGTTTTTACTCATGTAGACAGCCGCGCCAGCATGACTCGTGTGTGTGTGTGTGTGTGTGAGGGGGAGAGGATGGGGGGAGGGGGGGACCGCTGGGAGGGGGGCGCGTAGGGAGGAAGGTTTAATTTAAAATGAAAAAGCTTACGTTCACCGGCTGGGTTCAGCGTCGTCAGGCTAGGGTGACCAACTGTTATGGGTGCAAATTCAGGACGGCAACTGTAAAAATTCAGGACAAAGGGTCAAAATTCAGGACACAAATTCAGGACAGTAGGTCAAAATTCTGGACAAAACTTCAGGACAATTGGATACGTTTTACAGACAGATCAGAGGTCGCGCAATTGTATATAAGTAAGCCCAGCCATATCCAAACATATTCAACCATTTGCAAACCTATTCATCATGTATCCGTCCATCTATCATTTCACTCATCCATCCCTTCATTCATCCTTTCACTCATCCATCATCCATCCATCCACCCATTCACCCTATCCATCTGTACACTCATCCATCCTCTCTTCTACCCATCCATCCGTTCACTCATCCATCCAGCCATTTACCCTTTCACCCATCCAGCCATCCTTCACCCTCGCTGCAGGAGCCTTTTCAGGAGTGAGACAGAAGCCACCCAGGGCAGAGACAGGATCCACCACAGGAGGGGGACAGGAGCCATCACAGGCGGGGGAGTGGGATGGGGGGGGGGGGGAGGGGACAGGTGCCATCACATGGGGGGCACAGGAGCCATCACTGGGGGGGCAGGAGCCATCACAGGAGGGTGCAGGAGCGATCACAGGAGGGGGAACAGGATCCACCAGGGTGGGCGCAGGGGTGGGTATGCAGTATTCTAGTATCATCCTGTCTCTTCCAGGGTGGGGGAGGGCTCCTCACCCCCTCCTGGACAAGACAACGAGAAGACAGGCTCTCTTTCCAAAATGTTAGTTTTGCCATCCCATCAGTCCCCCACTGTGATGTACAGCACTTAAAGGAGATACTCCAAGAGAACTGATTTAACTGATTGTCCTCCATACTTTGTTAATCAGTGTGGGTGCGATTGTGTCATTTCTTTACTTTATTACATTATAGGCTGCATGTTTGAAGAACCGCTCTGTGAAGAGAACCACGTGCTGCCTTGGTGTAATCAGGGCCGGCCGGTTCTAGGATGTTTGGGGCCCTGGCAGAAAGGGAATGTGTGAGGCGGCGGCCCCTCTAAATTGCAGAGACGCATTCAGGGCAGTTTGCATCTGAATAGATGCTCCTGAAGCTGCAGCCCCTCCCTCTGTCACCTTCAAGCACCTCTTAACAGCTCATCAAGGGCTAGAGGTGTGAGGCCATCCCGCTGTGCCTCTCCAATGCTGCGGGGTATCTGAGCTTTGGAACAGCCTCGGAGTTAAGACGGGAGGTGGGTGGAAGCTGTGTTCGGTTAAAATTACGGACAAATGGCGTCCGTTAAAGGATCCTTCACGGACAACGGACAGACGGCCGAAATTACGGACTGTCCATGAAATTTACGGACGGTTGGTCACCCTACGTCAGGCACGAGCTGTCCTCTGCAACAGGAAGCAGGCAGCCTCACTCCCCTCCCCGAAGCCAATCACAATGCTGAAATGGCAGCATTGCGATTGGTTGGGACGCCGACCGCACAGGCATCTATGAGGAGGCAATTTTTGTCCATGTAGGCTGCATGTAGCCTACATGGAGAAAATGGAGTGTGTGCATGACTGGTTTGGTCAGCCCCAGAAGGCCAACCAAACAGTCAGCGCTCACAACAGTGGGCAAGCCACTCCTCCCCTGCCCTAGAGCAGGCCCACCAGCCCACACAACTGCCCGCCCGTCCCCCAACCAAACTTTTCTGCTTTCTCACAGTGCGAGAAGCAGAAACATTAAATGGTATTTATAATACCATTTTATGTTTCTGCTTCTCGCACTGCGAGAAAGCAGTGGGGGGACGCTCCTCCGCCCACATGGAGGAGCCGGCCCTGCATGTAGATATACTCTAGATCAGCATTATGGTCAGCACCCTGCATACGCTTCTTCCAGTTCACTATCCTGGTCAGATCCCCTATACATTCTTCCAGTTCAGAATCTTTGTCAGCTCCCCTGTGCATTCTTCTTCCTGTTCAGTATCTTTGTCAGCTCCCCCGTGTCCTCTTTTTACAGTTTAATGTCTTGGTCAGCTATTCTGTGAAGTCTTCTTCCAGTTCAGTGTCTTTGTCAGCTCCCATGCATGTCCGTCTCTCAGTCAAGTATCTTGGCCAGCATCCATACATACTCTCCTTCCAGTTCAAGATGTTTGTCAGCTTCCTGTGCATTTTTCCAGATCAGTGTCATGGCCAGCACCCATGCATAACATTCTTCCAGTTTAGTATCTTTGTCAGCTCACATGTGGGCTCTTTTTTCCGTTCAGTGTCTTGGTCAGCACCCCTGCATACTCTCTTTTAGTTCAGCATCTTTGTCAGGTCCTCTGTGTATTCTTCATCCAGTTCTGTACTGTGGTCAGCTCCTCTGTGTACCCTTCTTCTGGTTTAGTATCTCGGTCAGTACCCCTGCATACTGTTTTTCAGTTCTTTGTCAGGTCCCCTGTGTATTCTTCTTCCAGTTCTGTATTGTTGTCAGATCCTCTATGTACTCTTCTTTAGGGGTGGGAGAAACTCACGGAATTTGACTCTATGGAGTTCCGTGGACTTTCATGAAAGCTCAGCGAGATTCTGCGGAGTTCCACCAACCGGTTGGAATAGGCATGTTGTGCTTCTCGTGCTATGATTTAGCATGGGGAGTGCATTCTGTGCTGAAAAATAGGCAGGGATGGCTCCACGGGGCACACCAGAGGGCATAGATACTCGAGTTGATTTTGCTGCTGTGTGACTGGATTTTCTAATCAAGCAGAAACCATCTGACCGTGAATGGTTGCGACCACCCACGTTAAAATAATCTCACTGGATGTCCTCCTAGCGACCCTAATTCACACTAGGGCATGCCAAATCATCTCATGCTTGCCAACTTATCATCCTGAAGTGACCCATGGGAAAAACGTCCAGAGCCCGATGATTGGTGGAAATTGGCCGCAACTCTGCATTACAATAGTGATGCAGAATCGCCAAAATTCTGCCTATCCTGCTGATGGAAGGGAATATTTCACCCACCTCTACACTTTTTCTGGTTCAATATGTTGGTCCGCACCCCTGCATACTCTTCTCGCAGTTCAGTATCTTTGTCAGGTCAGCTGTGTATTCTTCATCCAGTTCTACATTGGGTCAAACCATCTGTGTACTCTTATTCCACTTAGGCATCTTTGTCAGCACCCCTACATATTCTCTTTCAAGTTCAGTATGTTGCTCAGCACTGCTGCAAACTCATCTTTAAATTGCCTGTTATGGTCTGAACCCCTGCTTTACTTAAGCCCTTCGATCATTGGCTGGTTGGGGGAGAGGTGGGGTCAACCATAGTCATTAAGGGAATCTTGCTTTGTGCATGAGGACAGGGTGTAGTGCCATCTCTCGCTTTCGGGATGGTTGTGGTCCTGACAGCGGGAGTCGAAAGGAACAGGACCTTCTGTGTCAAACAGGTGTTCCACGACCTGCATCCATATTAAGTCCAGCAGGAGAAAGCAGGGTCTGAGAGTGCCAGAGTGAAGTCGGAGTTCCTTACTATGGGAGTTATGGGAGAGGGAAAGGATGTAAGGTATTTGCGGGTCGCCACCTTGTCCCAAGCCGTTAATGCAGGCCCGGTGATGGACGAAAGTTATTGGTTCGGAGACCGTGCTTCCTTAGGGAGAAGGGGATACTCCACAAGGGTTGGCCTGCTAGTGCCTTTTCCATGATTAACTAATGTTTTTCAGACTCAGCACGTGTCCATTTAACAAAGGCGCTTAACTGCAAAGCTTGATAGTAACGAACATGATCCGGGTCCGCAATCCACCCTCTGAGGGAGGCCTGTACACCAATTCCCTGTTAAGTCTGAGACATTTATCGGCCCAGATGAAGTGGTTTAGATCGTTTTGAAGTGCTCGGATGGAACCCGGGAGTGGTTCTAGTGGTAGAGTTTAGAAGAGGTATAACAATTTGGGTAGAATTGCCATTTTTACAGTGTCTGTCCTCCCTATCCAGGAGAGAGTGAGTTGCCACCAGCGTCGCAAGTCGGTGTGTATCTGCTGGATAAGTGTGCAATAGTTGAGGGTCACGGTCTCTGATGTCGTGGAGGCGATCTGTATCCCCAGGTATCGAATATGAGAGGTGTCCCATTGGAGGGGGAAGGCGTGCTAAAGTGAGGTTAACGCCTGGTGCAGCATTGTTAGGTTTAGGGCTTGCGATTTATGTATATTCATTTTAAACCCTGAACTCATTGAAATGCCCTCGACTCATTGAGGAAGGCAGGCAAGGATGTCACTGGGTTCTCCAGCATAGCTATGATGTTATCAGCGTATAGGCTAATAGTATGGGATTCACCACCAAATCGGATTCCTTTGATATCTGGGTGGGAGCACACTCTGTGGGCCAATGGCTCCATGTATAGGGCAAAAAGTAACTGACAGCGGATACCCTTGTCTAGTGCCTCTGTTAATTGTGAACGAGGTGGAAGAATATCCATTTATTCGACTCACTGCTGTGGGGCTGTCATATATACTAGTGATCCACTCTCTAAATCTTTCCCTCATGCAGACGTGCCCTAAAGTGGCCTCTAAATAAGGCCAATGTACTCGGTCAAACGCTTTTTCAGCATCGACTGATAGGAGGATGCCTTCTTGGCCATATCTCTGTGCCTTGTCTATCAGGTGGAGTACCCTTCATGTATTGCCCCGCACTGACACTGTGGGATGAACCCTGCCTGATCTGGGTCAACAGCGACGGCCCGTGGAGGGAGTTACGGTGGGGCAGGAGGGCGGGGAGGGGGAGGGGCAGGGTGGAGGTTGCTAAAAACCGGCATATGGATAATTGCAGGTAAGTAAACAATTTAATTAATAAAACGAATTTCGTAGCTCGCACTGCATTGCATTTTGCGATGCAAGGCGCGCTACAAAATTCGTTTTATTAATTAAATTGTTTACTTACCTGCAATTATCCATATGCCGGTTTTTAGCAACCTCCACCCTGCCCCTCCCCCTCCCCGCCCTCCTGCCCCACCGTAACTCCCTCCACGGGTCGTCGCTGTGGGTCAACCATTTCCGGAAGTTGCTGATTAAAGCGTGCCACCAAGATGCCTGCAAGTATTTTAAAGTCAACATTCAGAAGAGAGATTGGCCTGCAGGAGGACCATTGAGTTTTATTACTCCCTGGCTTAGGGATCACTGTGATGGAGGCCATTTTCATCGAGGAACAGCTGAGTAAGGAGAGGTGCTAGAATCTGACAAAACTTTTTATAAAAATAACAGAAAAGCCCTCATGCCCAGGAGATTTAGAGATCTTTACCTTAGCTATAGAGAAGATGACTTCCTCAGTTTGTATTGGGTTGTCTAACTCGTCTTTCTACATCTGAATGTCCTCCGGTCACAAATTCTGCGCCACATCTAGTTGGTGATAGTAATCTCTGAAAACGTTTGCAATGTGGGGGTCTTCTGACTGCACTTGTCCCTCTGAATTGACAACTTCCTGAAACCACTGCTCCTGCATCTGTATTTGCAGCCTATTAGCAAGGAGATACCCAGCCCTATTGCCCCCGATGTAAAACTGATGCTTTAGTGCAGTGTATTCTTCCCTATTTCAATACCAGCTAGTTGAACTCTGGCGTCTTCCAGCTGTCTCCACACCCAGAGGGTGCTCCCGTACATTTATGGATATGCTCAGGTTCTGCCACTTGTCGGGAGAGGTCCTCCCTTTTATCCCTGCGCTCTTTGTTTTTGGCCGATGATATGGCGATCAGTTCTCCCCTTACCACCACCTTCAGCACATCCCACACAGAGGAGACTGTGGTTTCTGGGTTATCGTTAATAACCAGTTAGTCAGTGATTATCCTATTGCTTCGCTGCACATTAGCAGGGCTCTGGAGGAGGTTGTCTCGCAGAGGCCACGTGTTAGGGCCAAACCTCTGTTTGGGAAGGTCTATAGTGAGAGTCACTGCCGAGTGATCAGACAAAGATTGGGGTTTTATAGCAATGTCTTGTACCCTTGAAACCAGCTCTCGGGAACCCAGGAAGAAGTCAAGCCTTGAGTATGTTTTCCTCGCAAAGGAGTAAAATGTGTAGTCACTGGTCTGCCTGTGCACGTTACTCCAAATATCTATGAGGCCCCTGTTGGTGAGCCTAGGCAGGACCCCCTCGGAAAGTGCACCCGTCTGTCCATGTCATTGTGCCGATCTGTCCACGTTGTTATCAAAGTCAAGATTTAAATCGGCCCGTAGCAAAGTCAGTCGGCCTGGTGCCCCAATATTCTCTGTGGCCGCTTGTTTTAAAAATCCCTCTTGGACGTCATTGGGCGAGTATATGGAGGCAATTGTGATTGTTTCTGGACCTATTTGTAGAGAGTATGCAAGGAGTCTACCCTTTATTTCAACTTCTTTGGATATGACCTTGCCTTTACAGTGTTGGAAGATTAAATGGTCACCCCGCTGTCTTATTCGCAAGTGAGGAGAAGTATTGATGCGGGAAATGTCTGGAGTGGAGCCTAGGTTGATTTCTAGGGAGGAGATGGATCTTCTGTAGTAGGCATATCTCTGCCCCAGAATGTTCAAGATATGACAGTATAGAGCTTTGTTTCAAGGGGTGGTTAAGGCCTCTAATGTTTAGTGGGAGTATGTTTAATTTGTTCAACATTGGGTTTGAGTAGAGCGTGCTATGCTATGACTACGTGTGTGAAAGAAAGGGATTGTGCATGCTACGTTGGTGTATCGAGCTCTATTAGGAAATATGTGGGTCAAAGGCACACAGCTGCGGTTCCCAGGTCCGGCCCCAAAAAATAAGAAACTGAAACAAACCAAAGTCCCTATAAACTGTAACAGTGGAAATTTAAAATGAAAATAAAAAAGAGTAGAGTCCATTTCTCGTATGTCCATTTAGACACTAGTGAGGTCGTGGGTGTGTCCCCCTTTCTTCTCGGGCCCTGCCGATCGCCATTCGAGGGTGCATCTAACGCAGGTAGAGAGAGGACAGAACTGCTGACAGAGAGGCCTGAGCGGGAGTTCCAAGGAACGGATTTTGTCAAGGTGATGCTGGCAGCTAGGAGGTGCCAGCTAGCGTGTTGATGACTGCCTGCTTCTCTCTGGCTATTGTTTCAGTATCCGGTTGAAGGCCGCCCAGGGAGGCACCAGGGCCCCTCCATGTAGAATAATTGATACCATCTAGGTCTTCTCCCTTATGGCGTAGGGAGTCAGAAGCATCCCCCTCCAGGGCCAGCCCTCTGCATGCTTCCTCCAGGGATCTAATTGGGTGGAGCCTTCCTGCAGGGCAGAAAATGATATGAAAAGAATGGCCACAGGAGTAACGCACACCTGCTGCTCATAAATGTGCACTAATGGGATACAGGTCTTTTTGTTTTTGAAGAGTTGTTGCTGCGAGGTCTTGATAGAGCACCACGTGAGTCCCTTGATACTGCACTGGGATTTTGTCTCTAGCTTTCCGAAGGATACGCTATTTCAATGGGAAGACGTGGACACACGTGAGTATGTCCGGCGGCAGAGCCTTAGGTGAGAGTATGAGACCCAATCTGTGTGTTCTGTCAAGTTGGATGGTCATCTCAGGACCCACCTACAGTATAGCTCTGAATAGACCCTGTACATACGATGTGATATCAGATCCCTCCGTTCCGGATGGTGCGCCACGGATTTGAATGTTATTCTGGGGGGATCTGTTCTCTAAGTCTTCCGTATGGGCCTGGAGGTCCAAGTTTTGGCCTTTAAGTCGCAGAATCTCCTGCTGGTGTTGTTCAATTTATTCGTCCCTGATTGCTTCATGGTCCTCCAACGTGGAGACCCTTTTGCCTAGCCCATCCAGATCTCGCAGCTTATCTTTTAGTTCCTGCACAACCTCTTTCCTGAAAGAATGCAAGTCGTCACGGAGCGAAGAGCGAATTTTGATAGGGACGGGTGATCGGTTCCTCCGCAGCATCCGGTGCCCCCTAGGTCTCCCTTAAAGGCGCGTCCACCGCGAACTCCTGCGACTTTCAGCAGAAGGCCTTTTAGATTGCGGTCTTGCCGTTGCCATTTTGAGGGCTGGAGGAGTCCTCTGATGATCTCCATTCTGGACCCCTGGGGGCAGCAGTCCGCTTTCTAGAAACGCTCTATGTAGAGGTCGGGACTTCCCACCTCCACCCCAAGTCCCAAGCCAATCTGCTGCAGGCAAGGCGCTGGGGATGTCTTACCATAGTTGCTGGGTGAGGGTCAGCACCACTGGCTAGCACTTTGCCGTGCATCCTTAGGATTCTAGGGACAAGTGTGCAATAGTCAGTGTTCCTTTCCAAGTGAAAGAGCTCAGATACTTTCTCTGCTATGTTCCTGTGATTGGGCTCAGGTGTTGCAAATGCTGAGCAACGGTGAGGGGAGTTCCTCTACCAGCCATCCCGGAACCACTGGGAATCCCCTGTTAAAGTTCCAGCAAACAGGGATGCTGGGGTGACCCAAACAAACAGCATCCCGGTACGTTCCAATGGCCCGCTGTGATGCAGAAACAGGCCTACTGTGTTGTCCCTGGCTCGAGAGGTGCGGCGACCGGAAGGTAGCGGCTCTCTTTTCCTGCTCATCCCACTTGTGTGGCCCCCATTAGGTCCGCCCCTCGTTGACACCAAAGGGGTCTCGCCCTCCAGGCTATTTAGGGCAGGTCTATGTGCAGTCTAGGTCTACTGTGTCCCTCCTGGCTCGTGGGGCAGGACAGTCGGGATGCTGGGGCTCCTTCCTTCTGCTCTTTACCGCTTCTGCAGGCTAGGTCCCCTACTGCCTCGAGTGCAAGCCCTCTTACTAGACTCCTTACCTGCTGCTCCCTTACCGGCCAATAGCCTGCGGCCTGGTCTTCTCCCCGTCAGATCAGTACGTCGACACCACCTCCGGCCGCCATATGCCTTCACCCTCTGCTGAGGCGTGCACCAGATCCAGGGAGTGCTGCCGGGGAACTCCGTGTCAATCAGGCCTCAGCCGCGATTTTGGGCCACCACAGTTGCCCTGCCTTGCAGGCCCAGGAGTCCAGGCCGTCGCCCTGTACCACTGGCCAAGCCGGGTGGCTGCTCCAGGGCAGGTCAGTTGCTCCCGCTAGTTGGCTGAGTTGCTGGCATTGGGCGCATCAGCAGACTCCAGATCCGCTCCTTTCCAGGAGTTGCGGTCGCGGTCGCAGGATCACGTCACGCCGCAACTACCCGTGTTTGCAGGCCCCTCGGCAGCTGCGGCTAGCAAGCTCCGCTGTCAGGCAAGGAGGGAGCCGTGAGTGAATCAGGCTGGCCTCTTTCCTCCTCGCCACTCCGGCTCTCTCGCCGGATCGATCTGCGGGCTCGATCACTGCTCTACACATGCAAAGTGGCCAGGCCCGGCGACAGGGAGTGGAGAGACACTAAAGCATGTCTCTCCCGTCTGCCATGTTGGCCACGCCCATTGTATTCGCTTTAATTGATGGAATGACTTGAAGCTTCCTGATGACACACATTTATTCTTTTTGAGCTGTATTGTAAGGGAGCTACCAGCCAATCTGTGAAGTGTGTGCTTTTAAAAGACAGTTATAAAAAAAATTGCACTATATACAGTCTGGGTATTACTAATATCTAAATTTTTAAAGCACCTTTATATCTTGAAAAATTTTGCGCATTTTGTAGCAGCCGCTCTTATACTGGTTGTAATGCACTTTTTAAATATTTACTACATATTCACAGTACTTTCTCTCACAGACTGGGACCTTGTAGCACTAAACAGGCATATGTTACTATTCTCCACTGCACCAACCATGATTCAATTCTGTGGTTCTCTGGTGCAGTGCATTAACTAATAGAGGTTTCAGAACATACAATAGCGCATTTCCCATTCATTAACATAGCCTGCATTCATTTTCTTGTAAGCTGTGCCTTATTTTTTATGTAGTTACCTAAAGGTGAAATACTCGGAAAAAAAGTTAGATTTGTTTTTTTTTTAGCCAAGCCTTTCGCCGCACCCACACTCTCACTCAATCACGGTTCGCATAGTTTCTTTTAATGCACCTCGACCACTGTCAGAAATGCAGGCTGCTTCCAATTCGAGCTTCAGGAAGGTTGACTGTCGTGAACAAGACATCTTGATGAAACAGATGCTTGGCCTTCTCTCTTTGTCGCTGTGCAAGGTCTGCACTTCCACAAAGCGCCCCAAACATATCTGTCGACGCCACGGCTGTCTCGGTCTGTGGCGGACATTTTGATGTCCCCGCTTTACTCCAGGGCATTAATATGCATGCAGAGGCTCGGTGAGAGATCTGGGAAGAGATTTTGATTTAGGCATTAAGATTTGACAAGTAAATAAATGAAGGGAGTTCGGAAAACATGAAATACGAAGCGCTCACGCTTCACTGGGCACAACACCCCCGCTGTTTACAGTAGGACTTCCAGATGTTCCCCCTTCACGGTTGTGGAAATGAAAAAAAGACAAGGGAAAATAAAACCTCAAACATTTCTAGAATGGCAAAAAGACGAGCGGCGCTTTATTTATGCATTGCGGCCAATGAATGAAGCAAGAACCCTACCAAACATCAAACCACAAAAGAGACAATGATAACTTCCTCAGATCCACACAAAAGAGCACCCAGAGCAATAGAATGGCAGGTAGCCGAGAATAAAATCGAATAGCATAGAAAACATAATTGACTTCATTGCTCCACTTTCACGTCTTTCTCCTATCCAGACTTCATCGGCATTGTCTGGCAACTGTGAATATATGTCATCTGATGTTCCACTTAGGAAGACATGCCGCATCTTGATTTAGTATTTATCCACTGTAAAAAACAAGACTAAATAAGGTCCAATTTCTCATTTGCCAAAATGAATCCATTCTGTAAATGCAGCACGCAAATTGTGCTTGAAATTGGAAATTAAAATGGGATTTTCCGCTTTGAAAGGCAGATTAGCCAAGTCTTTATTTTGTGTGCAGAGGCCATTAGGAGTCAAGAATTTCACACCAATTAAAGGACCAGACCATGAACTGTCTCTGCACAAGCAACTGCTTATTACATTTTTTTAAGTTGGTGAGCAAATTGAAGTGTGGGGTGCATTTTCTCATTGGCCAGTCTCTTAGCTGGTAGTAGCCCACCTGAAGTTTGAAAGCACAATGTGCTCTTGCATTACATTTTAAAGTGAGATTTCACACAATTATTTCACGTAATTTCATATAATCTTAGTTAAAACATTTTTTGCAGATTATTTGCTTTGTGCTGTGCTTGCAGGACTGACCACGACACCAGCGCAGTGATATTATTAGGACAGCATCGGTAAGAAAAAGTTCAATATTATGTTTTTTTCTGGAATTTGTTTGCATTTTGTGTGGCAGTGATGAAGGAATTAAGGAATTTCTCGAGTGTTTGCTTTTTTTTAAAACTTGTTTTTAACTAATTTACTGCACTTTATTAGCTCTTACTGATCACTGCCCTGGTCCACCTCGGCTCTGTGCCGTTTGAGTGGAGGGCATGGAAGGAGTTCCTTCTTGGCCACTCCCTGCCATCTTCCTCTTCCAGGTAGGGGGCGGGCTAGTTGTGACGCACTCTCCCTATTTAATGCACATACGTAATCAGGCGTGCAGAAGACGCGCGCAGCAGGGACCAGAGGCCAGAAACCTTGGTCTTTTTCAGTCAGGCTCTAGATGTTACTCTTCTTTAATGCTGCATAACCTTCAAACTCCTATGGGCGAGACCTGCCAAGTTCTCACTCCAGATTTTCCTCTCCTGTAATGCCCTTGTTGCCGCATTGAGGGCACTTCCAATTTTCAGCTGGCAGCGGAACAGACCCAGAGTGGGGGTTCTGATTCTTCTACTAATTTTTTAAGCACTTCACACAGAGGAATGAATTTCGTTGTTTTAGTTTGAATTGTCGTTCCCTGTCTAAGCACCAGCTTCGTCTGTTTCACTTTCTTATTGATGAAGATCCTGATGTAGTTTTTTTAACTGAGTCATGGCTTCATGATGGTTCTATACCTGATAATATTTCAGCATTGCCTAACAACTTGTTGGGTATTAATAGATCCCTCAAGGTTGGGGGTGGTATTGCTATCATTTAAAAAACTATTTACAGTTGTAAAATTGTGGACCTTCAGATCCCTAAGTGTGAAGCCTTGGTCTTTTCCATTCCTTTGAATTCACTTCTTTCAGAAGCCCTTGTCTATCGCCCACCTGGGCCTTTGCTTAATTGGTGCTCAACTTTTTGTGATCTATTGGCTCCTCATATTCTCCGCTCTGTTAACTTCTCTGTGCTTGGTGACCTTAATCTCCATCTTGAGAATTTGAAAGACAAATTAGCCTCTACATTTATTGAGTATATTAATATTTTCAATCTTTTATTGTTAAATTCACTTCCCACTCATATTGCTAGTCATTTTCTTGACCCTATTTTTTCTAATCGTTCTACTATTTCTGTGGCACTTCCTGACCAGCTTTTCTGGACTGATCATTTTGGAGTTCCCCTTTTCTATTGAGTCCAAACTTAATATGCCTTCCCTGAAAAAAGTGCTTCAGGATAATTTTCCTGTTCTTCTTTCTTCTCTTCACCAAGCTCAAGTTGGTGTGCACTCTTGGTTCTCTTCCGTCACTGATGCTGTTTTACCTCTTGTCTCTAAACCCCAGTTGAGGACACATCACCCTGCACTTTGGTTTACTGATTCTCTTAAAAAAGAGAAAAAGTGCTGTAAAGTGTTAGAAAGACAACGGAGGAAACAATATGTGCCTGATGTTAAGTTAGAGTACTTGGGTGCTTTAAAGAAATACCACGCTCTATGTAGATCGGCACGTGCTGCCTTCTTCATAGATACGATTTCTAGCTATCAGCACTGCCAGAAAACTCTGTTTTAGGTGGTTAATCAACTCTCTGCTGCCAGTATGTTTCTGCCACCTCTTTCGCTCACTCAACCTCAATGTGATGAGTTAGCATTTTTTTTTTACAACAAAGTTAAGTCTATCCACGCCCAACTTGCAGTGGGCACTGTTCAACAAGGGTACATAATATTCCCTACTGGTTCCTTGACATGTTCCCAGGAATTTTCTTCCCAGACCTCTGCGTATGAGTTCTCTGAACAGATAAGCTCTTGGCCTCTCCTGAATTTGCCTTCCTTGAAGCTGTCATTGAGCTCTATCAAGTCTGGCTCTCCTGCTGATTCTCTCCCCACCTTCTACACTCAGTCGCCTGGATGACATGGTCCTTCCTGTGATTCTTTTTTTACTTTATAATTCTTTACAGACAGGTCTGGTACCGAAGGGATGAAAGCAAGCTCTTGTCCTTCCTCTATTAAAAAAGGAAGGTCTTGACCTGCTTTGTTGGTACAATTTTCACCCTATGTCTCTTCCAACAATTTTGGAATGGCATGTAAATACCACTTAAAATTTACTTGCATGTTTCACTATACTAATTCAACACTAATGCTCTATGGGTCACGAAGTAGCATGCTAATCGCCAAAAAAGCACTTCGACGCCTCATATGGGGTAGTAAGCGCTATACAAATGCGATTACAATACAATACAATACCTTACTTTCCTCTTTTGTTACGACATCTAAGCTACTACATCCTTCCCAGTCTAGACTAAGACATGGCCACAGTACTGAGTCTGCTCTCCTTGGGGTCACTGAGTATCTCAGACTTCAACTTGACTCCGGGGGAACCTCTGTGCTCATCCTGTTGGATTTGAGCACTACGTTTGACACAGTGTCTCACTCCATTCTGTTAGATCACCTTGAAGCTTGTGGGATTACGGGTCTGGCTCTGAAGTGGCTGAGGTCTTTTCTTACTGACCATACTTTTCTGTTTTTTTCTAACAATGTTAGATCGCACACATTAGAGTTAACCTCTGGACTTCCACAGGGCTCTATTTTGAGCTCCTTACTTTCTAATATGTATGTTCGCCCTTTGGCCGACATTGTGGAGAAGTCAGGTCTGACTATCTTCTTCTATGCTGACGATACTCAGATTGTCTTCTCCCTCTCCGCTGCTCAGCACCAGGATCCTTCCTTATTGCAGCGTGGCCGAAGGAATGTTTCATCCTGGCTCACTTGTAATGACCGGTTACTCACCGGTAATATTCATTACTCCGAGTTGTAGCCCTCCCCGTCCCAGTCCTAACTACATGAACCTGGACTGGGACGGGGAGGGCTGACGAGGAGGTAATGACCGGTTACTCACCGGTAATATTCATTACTCCGAGTCGTAGCCCTCCCCGTCCCAGTCCAGGTTCATGTAGTTAGGACTGGGACGGGGAGGGCTGACGAGGAGGTAATGCCCTGAATGGCTTGGTGAATTAGGGCCCTGTGCCTTACTCTGTGTCCAAAGTTAAGAACCTGGGCTTTATTATTGAATATCAAAAGCTCTCCCTTAAACCTCAGGTTTCCAGAGTTGCCTAATCCTGCTTTGCTGCTCTCAGATGAATTAAAAAAATCCTTTGGCTAATCCCTCTGGCAGCTCAGAGAATAGTTCTGCAGGCTCTGGGATATCCAGGTTGGACTACTGCAACGTCCTGTACTTGCGCGCTGATAAAGCCTCTTTACATCGGCAACAGAATTCTGCTGCTCGCCTTCGTTTCCACCTGCCCAAATCTGCCTCTGCTTCTTCTCTGCTCCACCAACGTCATTGGCTTAGAATCAGTAAGCGCATTGAGTTTAAGACCCTCTGTTACATGTTTCCTGTCAAATGGGCCTTGTTCCTTCCTACATTCAAAGCCTGCTCACACTTTATGTTCCGGCTTGATAGTTGCGCTCGTCCAGCCTTTCATTGTTCTCTGTTCCCAGGATTTGGCCGGTCTGTATGAGGGGTCGCTCCTTCTCATGTCTTGACCCCAGGTTCTGGAATGCCTTTCCAATTGACCTTAGAAACTGTCAATCTCTGTCTGCCTTCCTTAAGAGGTTAACGATGTTGCTCTTTAGTGACTCGGTCTGATCCCTCTTTTTCCCCTGTATTTCTACTCTTTTGTCTCTGCTTAGCTGTTTTGGCCAACACATGTCCAGCGCCAGGAGACCCTGTTGGGTAGCTGTGCGCTTTATGAATGTAAATACAAATACAGAGACCTAAAATTCTTGTACAAAGAAAATCTTAATTTTAAAACACAACCATTAATTGGCACTTGTAGAAAAAAGCAATAACACATTCACACTTTTAAACGTGATTGCCAGTCATATTAAAGGTGAAGCCAACTGCTAATGTGTTGTTTGGCCGGTGTTTCATGTGTGCAAGCAGCAGCAGGTGGGTCTTGATTATACTTCTACGAGTAGCCCTTAATTGGCACTAATCATAAAGCAGGCATGCATTTTTTTTCTCATAAATTATAAGGAAGATTTGCACATCTTATATTTCTCTCGATATTCATGTTTATTGTTACAAAGATGTACTTTACATAATTTCCAACAGATGCCCCTACCCTAGGTGGCACTAAGTTTCCGCTGTACTTTACAGCATTTCCAACTGATGCGCCTACCCTAGGTGGCACTAAGTTTCCGCGACTTATCTTTGCGGATGACACCCTAATTTTATCAAAAACCCAGAAGGGTCTCCAGTCCGTCCTAAATAGGTTTGAGGAATTCTGCCAATCTAATGACCTACAGGTCAACGTAACAAAAACCATATTTATGGTTCTAACCAAGAATAGGCCGCAGCTGGGCCAAGTTATTATGAATGGCTGTGATTTAGAGCAGGTTAAAATCATGGCATACCTAGGGGTTGTGTTGGAAAACAGGCTCAGCTGGAAACCCCAGCTTGATGTACTCGCTCTCAAGTTTGCTCAGTTAACAGGGTGCTTGTTTAAGGAACAGAGAACTTCATTGACAAAAAATATAGGCCCTGCCTTAAAAATTTATAATGCTAAAATAAGTTCAGCGATTTTGTACGGCGCGTACTTATGGACTTCTGCGGACCTATCACTGTTATTTTGAGTCCAAAATGAATTTTTTAGAAATCTTGTAGGCCTTCCCCAATCTAGTCCCTTAAAGCCCCTGTTAAGTGATCTGGGTTGTCACTCTATTGATGATGTGGCACGGTTCAAAACAGAGGCCCTGTGGAGGAGAATTTGGACAACCCCTGAACTGGCACTTTTTGCCAATGAAAATTTGGACGTTAGATCTGTGTTGGGTTTGGGTAATATCCCATGGTTCAGAAAAGTAAGATCGCTCCTAGAAAATATGGGCCTGAGCAATCTGTGGTCAGACCCGAACAAAAATGCTTTTCCTTCTAAAAAGGGTTTTAAAGCACTATATTGGTCCACAGTAAGACAACAACATATTGACCAGACAGACACCACTTCCTTGTCCGGTAGGTTCCTAAAGCATAAACTCGATCCTGCCCTAGAAAAATACTAGGATATTATCGTCAAGAGTAGTGACAGGAAGTTATATCCCCAGTTCAGGGTCGGGTCCCTTCCGATCATTCCCTTCCAAATGGCGAGGACAGGCAAACGAGTTCTGCCCTTGGTGTAGGGACCAAAAAGAGTCACTTGGCCACTTCTTCTTTGCTTGCCCTGCTTACTCAGTCCCCCGGAGTGAATGGCTAAAACCCATTTGTAAAAATATGAGTACGCGGGGGCGTGGCCTGGCGCCCGACGGGAATGGCGGTGCCTGAGTGAAGCTCCTCGGTCTGACCGGGCGACGGCAACCTTCTCATGCTGTTCCAGCTTTAATTTTGGGATGCGAGGACGTCGGAACTACTACTCCTCCTCCTCTGACCTTCGTGGTTCTGCTTGACAGCGGCATATCGGTTTTATGGACTTCAATGTCGCTGCCTTGCGACCGCCATTTTGTTTTTCTGGTCGCGCTGTGATGCCGACTTTCAATGCTTCTCTTGGAAGATCGTGGCTCTCTTTCTTCAACTTTTATCATCTTTCCTGGTGTCGGAGGCTAAAATACCTTCTCCACATGTCTCAAAGATTTCTATTGTGCCTGTTCTGACTGACTTCACCTCGGCGGCCATTTTGTACTTACTAACTTCTCTGACATTTAGGGTCCCGCTCCTATAGCCCTTCTTTATGGGCAGGTCCAAAGGCTCCTTATCTACGAAAACATCAGCGACACATATTTTTATTAAGAACTTGAAGTTGTTCTCCGAGTTCTCTCGTTTGCAAGACTCTCTGCCTCTTCCTCCAGCCGATAACATGGCGGCTTCATATCCTGCGGCGGTTCCTACTGGAAAATCTGTCTCCAAGCGCCTCAAACATAATCCTCCGTCACCGCCTAAATCATCTTTGCCCGTCTCGATGGAGATATTACTAGAGGAAATTAGAGCTTTGCGCACTTTTATGGAAGACAGAAACGCTAAACTTCAAGTCCTCACTGACTCTTGGTCGCAACTCGATAACAGAGTTACCGCTGTGGAACAATCGCTCTCTTCAATTACGGATGACTGTGCGAAAATAACTCCTCTTCACTCTCAAGTCTCTGTTCTTCAATGTCAAGTGGAGGAGTTGAAAACCGCAACAGACACAATAATCTCTGTATTTTTGGGCTTGAAGAAGGACAGGGTCCGACCCCATCACTTTCTTTAAATCCTTTTTCCCCAAAGTCCTCCACATGCCAGAGGCCACCACGCTTAATATTCAAAGAGCGGACAGATTGGGCCGCCCTTCCTCTTCTGCCTCCCCCTCACAGAAGCCTAGGGGGTAATCCTGTATTTCTTGGAGTATACAGACTTGTTGAAGGTTCTTTCTGCAGCTAAATCTTCTCAACGAGTCACTTGGTCCGGATCTAATTTGTTCTTTGTCCAGGATTACGCCAAGGCTACTACAAACAGAAGGAAAGCCTTCCTAAACATGAGACCTGCTCCTCGTGCTATGGGCGCTTGATATGGACTCTTTCACCCGTGCCTCTTTAGGGTCACCTACAACAACAGAACAACGACCTATGAGGACCCGCTCGGTCTTCAAAGTTTTGTCAACTCCCATCATTTTGATCCCATGGAATCCTCCTCATCGAATGTTGGCTGATTATTTGTTTTTCCTTTGGTTATTTGACTTCCCACCTTTGTCTGTTTGTTGGTTGAACTGAACTTTTTCTCTTATTTTGCTGGTTTCTATTTTAACCGGGTTCTCTTGATTCTTATTTTTCCCCACAGTTCTTCCCTTCCTTTGACGTGATGCTTCCTGGTCCTCCATTTTGCTTGATTCCGGTTGTGCCGTCGTTCCGTTTGGTTCCTCCCCTCCCCATGCATCCTTGAATCCTTCCTTTGTAGGTATGTTTCTGGTTCATGTATTTCTCTGGTTGTTGATATGTGTTCTTCTCTTCTTGCTCTCTTTGTTCTCCTTTACTCTTATCTTACCCCTTTTCGATCTTTCTGTATCTTCAGTTTTCCCCCTTACTTCTCCTTCTCTTTTTCTTCCTTATTGTTCTTTCTTTTCTCCTTCTCCTCTTCTCTCCTTTCCTCCTTCTCTTCTTCTCTCCTTTCCTCTGCTCTTCCTACTTCCTCTTTACTATTCAATTCTTCGTTTTTCTCTCTCTAACTACGGTTTCTTTCAATTGCACCATGATCTTGTTTTAAGCTTGTTTATTGCAATGTATGCTTTTTGTATAAAATGTACATTCTTACTGTGTTACATTCAGAGTTACCTCATGGAACGTTAAAGGTTTGAATAGTCCCATTAAAAGATAACGAGTACTATCTCACTTGGCTAGATTAAAATCTGACATTGCCATGCTACAAGAGACCTATCTTAATGAGACTGAAGCTTCTAAATTAAAACGGCTTTGGGTCGGTCATGTTTTCTCCTCCTAGCTTTAGGAAAAAAGAATGGTGTTGTTATTTTAGTCCACAAAAAGTTTAATGTTTCTGTTACTCATCAAGAAATTGACTCTGATGGTCGCTGGGTGATCTTAAAATTGTCAGTTGATAATGTACCTATTGTTATTTTCAATGTATATGTTCCAGTATCTATTGACAATACCTTCTGGCCTCTTATATCGGACAAATTAATTTCCCTGGATGACAATTATATCATTTTTGGTGGTGACTGCAATCAAGTTCATGATCACTTCCTTGATAGGCACTCCCCAGTTATTTTTATTAGGTCCAAGATGCATACTCAATTTACCTCTACCATAAGACGTAAATCTATAACGGATATCTGGAGGCTTTGCCATCCTGACCTCCAGGAATACAGTTACTTCTCTCCTCCCCATAAAACACAATCCCGTATTGACTACCTCTTTCTTAGTTAATCCCTCGTCCAATGTGTTCTTTCCTCAGAGATTGGTTCCATCCTGATATCCGACCATGCCCCTGTTATTGTGGAGAGGTGTGGCTCACTGGTTAGAGGCGGCAGACCTGTAAGCAGAGAACGGCCCGGGACCAGGGTTCAATTCCCAACGCGGCAGGGTTGTGGACCAGGGGTCAACGGACTCGATAATTCTCGCCTCAGTGCCTACTCTAACCAGGGAACACACTCGGTAACTCTGGGCATTAAGCTTGCCTCATCTCTACAACGGCCCCCCACAGACGCCGGGGATGCCTGGTTTCACCCTGGAGATACCCAGAAAGGGACCATCTCACAGGGAAAACCAGGACGGGTTCCCCAGCGGTCTACAGCGCCACGACACTCGGGTAGAGTAACAGTGCGCTTTACAAGTATCCCACATTTACATTTACATTTACATTGTTGATTTTGACCTGATCCCCTTTTCTCCCTCTTCTGGTAGATGGCGCTTTAATAATTCCCTTCTGGCTGATCCCAAATTCTCTAGCCAATTCAGTTCTTTCGCTGCTGACTTTTTCACTACTAATACTACTCCTGAATCTTCTCCGGTAATGGTTTGGGATTCTTTTAAAGCTCCCGCTAGGGGGTTTATAATTAATTACGTTTCCCAGAAGAAAAAAGGTTTTGAGCAACAATCCTCTCTTCTTCTTGCCAAGATTAAAAAATTAGAATATACCTATTATCAGTCTCCCTCTGAATCTTTTCTGAAAGACCTTATCACAGCCAAAGGTGCCTTCAATAAATCCTCTACTGATGCTGCTGCTTCCTACTTATTGAAGAGCAGTGCTCACTATTATGGGGGTCAAAATAAAATGAGAAAACTCTTGGCTACTTATCTGAAGACTCGTCAGGATAGAACTCAGATTTCGTCGATAACGGATTCGACCGGCGCCTCCCATTTCAAAGATGCTGATATCCTACAGGAATTTGTTACTTTTTACAAACAACTTTATTCTCCTGAATCCATCCCCCTTCCTTCTGATCTGTCCTCTTACTTTCATTCACTTGCTTCTCCTCCCTCTTCCCATATCGATTTTGCTTCACTTGAATCAAATATAACTTTAGCGGAAATTTCTCATGCAGTTTCGGTCCTCAGACGTGGTAAGTCCCCTGGTCCGGATGGCTTCACTATTGAATTTTATAATCATTTTTCAAAACTTCTCCTTCCACATATGCTCCTTCTTTTTAACTACTTTATTGCTAATGGTTCTTCCCACTGTACTTTTCAAGAGGCGATGATTTGCCTGATTACCAAAGACAATAAGGACCTCACGTTTTGTAAGAACTATCGTCCCATTTCTCTTGTAAATACGGACTGTAAGATCTTCGCCAAGTTGCTTGCTTTATGTATTGATCCCATTTTACCTGAACTTATTGGCCCTGAACAATTTGGCTTCGTTAAGGGTCGTTTGTCCTCTGACAACTCTAGGGTTTTCTTTAAAGTCCTTAGCAGAGCCTCTTCCTTACAATATCCATTGGCGGCCATAGCCTTAGATGCCGAGAAGGCGTTTGACAGGATTAGTTGGGATTTTATGTTTCGCGCCCTTACCTGGATTGGCTTTCCCCTAAATTGATCTCCCTTATTTCCCTTTTGTATTCCAGTCCTAGAGCTTCCATCTTTGCCAATGGGAACATTTCTGATAATTTCTCCCTCTCCAGAGGGGTTCGGCAGGGTTGCCCCCTATCACCCTTATTATTTTTTGTAGCATTAGAGCCCTTTCTGACAAAGATTCAACAGGACACTCAGATCACTGGATATAACCCAGGACCCAAGGACCCAACCAAGTCAAACTATCTGTCTATGTGGACAATATCCTTTTCTACTGTTCCTGAATCCACACCCTCCTTTCTGCGTCAGGTTGACACTTTCTCTCATTGGTTTCCGGTTATCGCCTTAATCGTGATAAGTGTGAAGTTTTACCTCTTAATGTCTTATGTCTTATGTCTTTGTGATTCTTTTGAGCAAACTGGATTTTCCTGGCAATCAACTAAAATCAAATATTTAGTATTATGGTTTTCCCCTTCTATTTCGGAAACTTTAAAAGCCAATTTTGACTATATTATTAAAACATTCTCTGATTCTCTCACCAATTGGCATTCTCTCTTCCTCTCTTGGTGGGGAAGATTGAATTCAATTAAAATGAAGTTGGCACCTATTATTTTATTCTCTCTTTCAATGATACCTGTTCGAATACTGGATATTACTTCAAGAAACTGGATTCGATTCTATCAAAGTTTCTCTGGAACAGTAAGCCTCCACGGATGGCTTTGTCTTCCCTTAAAAAAGATAAATCTCTTGGAGGTCTTAAGTTTCCTGACTTTAAATCCTACCATTATTCTTTTATCCTTATGCAAGCCTCCCGTTGGTTGTCTACGGATACTCCTGCTCACCCTCCGGTCTGGCTGTCTATTGAAAAAGCTCTAATTTTACCATTTCATTTTTCTGAAATTTTGGCTTTTTCTGCTAACGTCTCTTTTCTACATTCTCCTATCATTGCTCAATACCGTCACCTTTTGACTCCCTTAGTACCCTCTACGTACCATTCTTTGTCCTCTCTATCCCAACAGCCCATTTGGCACAATAAATTACTCCGAATTAAAAATCGCTTTTTTTTCTGGAAATCCTGGAAATCCAAAGGTTTGATGTGGATTTCCCAGCTTCTCCTTGATAAGGTTCCCCTTACCTTTGCTGATCTTCAATCTCAATTTCTTCTTCCCAATAATTTTAAGAAACAATATGATCTTCTACTCCCCGCACTCCTTCAATATCTTCAGTCTCTCCCTTCCTCTCCTGATTTTCCTCCCCTTTATCTGCATCTTTCCCCGCTATTGGTTTCTTCTCCTTCGGCCTCCTGCATTTACACTTGTTTGCTAACCCCCTCTGAACGACGTAAAACGAAGACTGAATTGGCTTGGGAGCAAGACTTGTCAGTCTCTTGGCCAGTCTCTTTATGGGATAAGATATGGGTAAAAATTCACAAAACATCACGAGCAGCCAATACTACTCAGACCCTTTATTTTATTTATCAGAGGTTATTGTTTTCCCCAGCTAAATTAGCCTCCTTCTCTCCCGAGTCCCGACCTCTTTTCTAACTGCTGGTCCTGTTCTTCCCCGTCTGCTGACTTACTCCATATGCTATTTCATTGCCCAAACGTTGACACCTTTTGGCGTTCAATTTGGTCACATATACACATTATCTTCAACCTTCAACTCACATTTTCCCCCTCCAATGCCCTAGTAGGTTCCCTTTCTCCGGATTTACCCCAATCCCTCACTCATTATAAGTTACTAGATCTTTTTGTAGCTGTAGCCTTCCACTTGATTACCTCCAACTGGAAGGATTCCTCAAAACTTAATTATTCTGCTTGGTGGAATGCTATTTGTTTTAAACACAGACTTGATACCAATTACGTTACCCCTATTTCCCTTGCCATTAAGAGGGATTTACTTTGGATTCCTCTTACCACTTATCTATCCTCACTCTCTCCTCCATACCCCACGATCATTAGCACTAGTCCCACCTCTTCCGACGAAGTCCTTAAACCCCCATGAGTTTCTTTTGTTGTCTTTTTGCATAGCTTTTTGTCATTTTATCTCCTATTTGATATTTATTCTTCTGATACTTCTTTTTATTGTTTTAATTATTGCATACAATGTGTACTTGCATATATAGTTTTATTCCATTATGTGCTTTAGTTTCTCTCCTCCTATCTTTTTTCTTGGTTTAGAGCTAAGCGTTTATTGATTCCGCTTCATTGTACTTTGCATTATACTGTTGTTTTTTTATATATTCTCTATCTTTGATGCAATGCTTCTGTATGTTTTTTATGCTTGGTTTCAATAAACTTGAACTTAAAAAAAAATATGAGTACGCGGGTGGGGATGGAGGCTTTGCGGATCATGAGGGCCGATACAACCGAGCCAGTGGTTATAGCAGTATCAAAGTTCCTGGGATGGTCGTCTATAATTAGAGCCAAGGACACAATAGAAAGCTAATTAGTTGTTTTAATTATGATTTTATACATGCTTTTGTATGTCTTAGATTTTATTTATGGTATAGTTGCTGTAATTGTACTTTGCTTGCTTGTTACCTTGCAAACTTTTACACAGATGTAAATTGTGTCTTAGGATTTAATTTTTATCCTTAGCATACAATGTTATGCCAGACTGTTTTTAATATCTATGGTAATAAGTGTCAATGGATGATGACAGAGCCTATTGTTATGATTGTCTTTTATGATGAAATATTTCGAAATAAAGACGTATGAACTGAACTGTTACAAATATGAAAGATGTGTAGACCAGGTGATGTAGAACAGGAACCCAGCTTTATTCATAGGACCACTTCTTGGTTATAGGTTATAAGATGTAAATCAGATCCTATAAAGTGCAGCACCAGGGGCAGCCTCCTCGCTGCTCAGCAGTACCACACCAACTGATTCACCCTTCAAATACAAACACACTCAACATTCTATATGACCTCATCATAGGCTGAGCAGCAAGGCAGAGAACTTCTGTAGGGAGCGTGCATTGAGTAACTAGTACATTACAACATATCTCCCCCCTTATAGTGATGGAAAACATTTGGAAAACATTCAAAATGTGTGAAGGTGATAAAACACACGTCTTAGCAAAGGAGGATGCATTGGGGGCGACCAATTAAATGGTCACTGGTGGGGCAATAGGGGTGTCAGGTTTGTTCAAATCCATGGGTAATAGTTTCTTCAGTTTTAAAAGTCCAATCTCCCTTGAAGTAGCACGCAGGTTCTTTAAAATCGTCGCCATTGTTGCAAAGATGAAAGATGTGTAGACCAGGTGATGTAGAACAGGATCCCAGCTTTATTCATAAGATCACTTCTTGGTGACAGGTTATAAGATGTAAGTCAGATCCTTCAAAGTGCCCCACCAGGAGCAGCCTCCTCCCTGCTCAGCCCTTCCACACCAACTGATTCTCCCTTCCAATACAAACACACTCAACATTCTATATGACCTCATCATAGGCTGAGCAGCAAGGCAGAGAACTTCTGTAGGGAGAGTGCATTGAGTAAATAGTGCATTACAACATGTATCTTCATAGTTAGGTGCTGCCTCAAGAAACCCCTATTCTATGTGTTTGAAAGACATTTACACAGACCTCAAAGGTATAATTCCCCTTTCCTGAGATGCAACCATTTTTTCCGACAGGATGGTAATGTCTAGGAAATTCGGTGTGTCCTATGAGCAAAAGGACACCTTTTATAAGTATGTAATATATTTCACTTGTATACACAAGATACCCTGTGATCAGATTACACATTGGAGCTATTTACTCCCTTTCAATTGTAATGGCAAGAGAAAAAGATAAGGGCAGTGTGACTTCTAGTTTCAATGTCATTCTTTGCTTGTTATATTTTAAGAATAGAACAACTTGACTGCACAGATGTGTGTGTATGCTTAGCAGGAACAGGGTTGTGCCCTAACCAAGCACAGTGTTATCATCAATGATGTAATTTCCTTTGTGGTAAGTGATGTTATCAATGATGCCATGAAACAAGTTATGAGGGATGTGTTATGGGAGGGTATAAGCAGTGCGTGGGAAGGGTGCGAGTTATAGCTACTTCAGGGCTCGTTATATTTCCTTTGGCTAACTTTAACTGGTGAATTTCAGTGTTGTTTTGGCTTAAAATTAGGCTTTCTTGTTTTCTGTTTCGATTTTGGGTAAATTCTGGTGGGTTTTTTCTGTGTTTCCCAGTGATTTCAATATCTTAAGAAAACAGTGGTTGTAAGGGGTTACACATTTTTGCGTCAATAAAAATAACAGAAACAGTGCTTTTCCAGTATTTATTTAAGATTTTTCTCTTATTATTGCTGGGTTTCTGTGCTGATATTACATGGTGTATAGACAGTGTATGTGCAGTGTATATGAGGTCGAAATACATTTTTACAAATCAAACGTAGTGAGTCTTTGGTAGGGCGATGTTAAATAGAAGATTGCTCTACCAACGTGCAACTTCTGCCCTCGTCTCCTTTTCCAGAAAAATGGGTAAACCATCTCCCCCAGTACTGCTTAAAATCCACCAAGCAAAATGCCTGAGCATCGCCACATACGGAGCCGGGGTTTGGGGCTACGTAAAAACAGCTGAACTACAAAAAATACAAAATGGCTTCGTAAAATATCTCCTGGCTCTCCCGCGGAGCGCCCCCTCTTTTGGATGCCATATAGAGCTTGGGATAGACTATTTAACAGATTATGTTAGGTGTCAACCAATGCTCCTATGGCACCGCATATGGACAAAGCCCCAGTGTCACCTTACGCGTGCCCTGATCTCAGATTGTCTCGAGATGTCGGCCTGGAAAAACATCCCATGGCTGTCTTACGTGGTCAATTTCCTGAAAGACCTTGACCTTACCAAGTACATCATCGAGCCTTCAGCCATTACTGAGATGAGTAGAAAAACCTTGAAAGTTCATTGTCTTACTCATCTAAGGGAACTCCGTATGTCCGGTGAAGTATCTAAACAATCTAATGCCCATATTCTGATGGTTCAGATGTCCCTAGGTATACAACCATATTTATCGTATCACATATCCAACTATGAAAAGTACCTATTAACGAGGTTTCGGTTTAATTTGTTTTTTCGTTTAGTTACCTTTCCCAAAATGTTAATCTGGTCACATGATTTGGATAAATGTCCATGCGACAAGGTCTCCCCTCAAACAACAATGCACGTAGTACTGTTTTGTCACTACTATGCAGTACCACGCAGGCGCTGGGTTCTACCTTTGCTGCGCCAAATGGGGTTGAGGACCTGTCGCCCGGCGTTTTTAGCCTTGCAACAGCTCGATTCGCAATATGTGGCAAAGAATTTAGCTGTGTTTTTGAAAACTTGTATAGCCATTCGTAAAACTCTGGAAATGAACTCTGCTTGATTATCAGTATTAGTGCTGTAAATGAACAAAAACTGTATTCCTAAACTGTATTCCTAAAATGTATTAATAACAATTGTGATTTTATGATGTATTGTTTAACTATGATGTACTTTTTATGATTGACAAAACGGTTAATCGAATAAAAGATTTGACTTTGACTTTGAGTCTTTGGCAATGTGCACTTGCTCTTTCTTTCCCATATAAACTTTTATCTGTGAAAAGGCCCTCTCAACATTGGCACTTGAGAAGGGCAATGCCAAAACAGCCAGTACACAATTTACTAACTCTGGCCAGTGACATAGCTTTTCATGCCAATTCTGGTGCACCTGAAGATTGTGATTCTCCGGGACAGGATCTGCAACATTGGGCGCATATGCCCTCAGAGTTATTGAAGTGGTCAAAAATTAAACAGTACTTTTCAAAGTCTGTAGCAAATTTTCCTTCACACAACGGATCTAAAACTTGTGCAGAGTACCACAGTGAGGCTTCATTGACTTCAAGTACCATGATTGGTGAAGGGACATTTCTAGGCATCATTGCAAGCCATTTCTCATGCATTGTAAAATAGAATTTCCTGAATTGCTCCTTACCATTTCTTTGCTTACCAAGTGGCAAGCATTCTAACATGGAACATGTTTCCCCACATAACGAAACAGAGCACCAGAATGGACTACAAAGTCAATAGCATTCTTCATTAACTCCGAAGATTGTGAAGATGCTTTCAGCATACCATATAGCAAGTGGCATGGATCTCGAACACGAAGCACTTCAGCCCAGTTATCGATTTTGACAGGTCATCACACAATTTTTTTATGGACGTAGCTGAATCACTGCAAAGTAAAACAATATCACCCCAATCGTTGTTGACCTTGGAATAAACTTTTTGCAGTAGTATTCTGAGTGACTGGTGTCATGTTTTAACCACTTTTCCAGATGCTTTTTGACAGCAATCGTTTCACATATACCTGTCACTACACCTTTCATTGAATGTTTAAAGTCTGTGATGTTTGACAATTCATCTACTATTAATATTGAGAAAGACTCTTATGAGACCAGCCATTTTACCTATCAGTTGTAGAATCAAACATAGCCAAACTATCAAATATGAGTTTGATATTTCCTTATTCTCTACAGTTTATAAAATAATTAAATAGGACCAAAAACATACTTCTAAAACATGCATCTTTAGACCAAAGACCTCGAAACTGAAAAAAACAAATGGAAGAAACAATATTTTAGTAACATCTCTAAACAACAAAACTGAAGCAAAATAAAGTTAATCCAGTCTTTCTTGCTGCTACCTTGTTACATTGTACATTGTATTGGCCTCTACAGGAAGAAATAAAAAAATATTCTTTCACTCTCCTTTGCCTTTCTTTGAATGGAATTTAGCTTCTGGTAGTGCAGGTGTTTATCAGTGATTATATATTTACATTGGTGAGGGCTAGGTCCCTTTTGGTGGGGTTTTATCAGTTATTATAAGTTTAAGCCTAAAACGGGATAACCTATTTATAATATAATGTTGCAACTGACATTGTCATCTAACTATAACGCGCCCTCTAACCTTTGTTTTTTTCTGGGAATTTCATTTTTTTTACTGTAAGTCATTGCCAATATATAACATGAAAGCCTATTAGTTTTGTCAAGGAGTTATTACAATATTTGTCAATAAACATTTAAATAAAGCATTAATCAAAACACTATTAAACAAGTGTGATACTCTTTCTTTTGCACTCCTCAAACCACATAAAACAACCATAAGACCAACTACAAGGGACCTTTGTATTCCCAGGCTGAAGAGGTAAAGCTCCAGCTCTGGAAATGCTTTAAAATATTAAACTTTACCTGGAGTCATGTTATATGGACTTCAGGAAACATAACTTCATTTAAAAAAAAGTATTTCTAAGGGGCTGCTGTACTCTTGCATACCCCCACAACATTAAAAAAATGCTGGTGTTGCCCCTGCCCAGATTAGGGCACTGCCGTGCCTGAAACAATATTTAAATTAGCCTATGAAAGGCATTTTGGGGTGCCCCTTAAATGAACAGCTCCATCCATTCATTTATTATTCTTTGTCCTTTGGTTTTGTTAAATTAATATTTTGTAGGTGCGCCCGTGTCTACCTTAGACACCTGAAAAAAGAAAAGAGAGAATGAGGAAGTTAACGGGGTACGTCCCTATCCCTTGACTAGTATTAATCAAGAGCAATGTGGACGGACCCACTAGTGAATCCTTAAACAAGGATGCCTCTGTTAGAAGTATTGGAGTGCCATAACCACCTAGGTTTTTAAGAAGAACCCTCACCCACCAACCTAGTTGGTGGCATGCATCATCATCGGGTTCCCAGCCTTGTAAACAATAGTGAGGCTTTCTTCAGAACCATAACGTGTGAAATTGTGCTGTGACAAAATAAGCCACATGTATTTATTTCAGCACACGCGCTACGGTGTACTGTGCAGACAGTGGTGTCACCTTACTTACAAACCCACCATCTGGTTACAACACTAGCTACGTGTTTACGGTAGCTATATTAGATCCCAGAAGAGGCGGACTCCTGTAGTCAAACATTCATCAAGCTGACCGCCCGCTTCTCTCACCTATTCCGGTCTTTTCGGGATCTCCCCACTTATTTTTGCCACAGCACATTTTCACACTGTAGGTTCCAGAAGAAAGCCTCACTTTGTTGACGAGGTTGAAACATGTTGACCAGTATTTGAAGGATAATGAAGACTAATTGTCTGTCTTCACTTTATCCCCCCTTTTATCTTTTAACTATGTCATAGGACGCTGGGAATAAAAATCTTGTCAGCAGGAGTCCCCGAGGCATTTTTAACTTCACCACCTTTTGAGCACACATGACCCGGAAAAAAAGCAAAACCCGCCCACTGTAACTCGCGTGTCTAAGAACAGCTGGGTTGCATTCGGCAGCCCAGCTGGGAACTCGATGATGAAGCACACCACTAAGTAGGTTGGTGGGTGAGGGTTCTTTTTAAAAACCAATGTGGTTCCTGGCACTCCAAAACTTACAACAGAGTCAACCTTGTTTAAGGATTCACTATTGAGTCTGTCCACATTGTTCTTGATTACCTTAGGCACCTAACATCTTTAAATTCCATTGAGGGACATGGGGGAGCCCCGGCTCCCCTGGCGGGAGCTGGCCATTTTTTGTTTTTGGTTTGTGCCGTAGTGCCCAACCAGGGCAGAAACATCAATATAAATTATTGGGGGCTGTGGAGGGATCCCCAAGGCTCCTACAACCACTGCTGGCTGGCTAACCAGTCTGGAATCAATCACTTTTAGTTTTCTGGTGGGTGCTCCAATGGGAAACACCCATTACATCGATATCAAAACATCGCAGTGCCATTGCACCGCGAGTCTTATATCGCAGGATCGCTTGCATCGCATGCATTCACTACGCATGCGACAAAGGCGCAATGCCAATAACATCGCATGCGATTACTATTGTTGCACGAGGCTTTGAAAAAATGCGGTGAAATAAAAAAAAACGGCATGAAGAACAAAATATTGTTGCACAAGGCTTTGGAATGCAATGCTGTGTCAAATTATTGTAAGAGGTTCAAGCACCAGGCTTTGAAAACATGCAAGTACGGCATGAAAAACAAAATATTGTTGCAGAGGCTTTGAAAAAATGCAGTGAAATAAAAAATGCGGTGAAAGAACTATAATTCGGCATCAAATTATTGTTTGAAAAAACAGGAAGTACGGGCTGGTGATCTGTGGGTGGTGGATGTATGGGTGCATGGACGTATGATGTGTGGGTGGTGGATGTATGGGGGGATGGATGGGTGCATGATGGATGGATGGATGAATGATGGGATATATGGATGGATGGATGCATGATGGATGGATGGATGGGTGCATGATGGACGGATGGATGGATGATGGATGAATGGATGGATGGATGGATGGATAGTTGGATGGATGGGTGCATGATGGATGTATGGATGATGGATGGATGCATGTATGATGAATGGATGGATGAATGATGGATGGATGATGGATGGATGATGGATAGATGGATGGGTGGATGGGTGGATGGATGCATGATGGATGGATGGATGGATGATGGATGTATTGATGGATGGATTGATGGATGGATGCAGGATGGATGATGGATGGATGATGGATGGATGATGGATGGATGATGGATGGATGGATGGGTGGATGGGTGGATGGATGCATGATGAATGGATGGGTGGATGGATGGATGATGGATGGATGGATGGAGGGATGATGGATGGATGGATGGATGCATGATGGATTGATGGATGGATGATGGATGATGGATGGATGGATGGATGGATGATGGATGGATGGATGGGTGGGTGGATGCATGATGGATGGATGGATTGATGATGTATGGATGGATGGATGCATGATGGATGGATGTATGGATGATGGATGATGGATGGATGGGTGAATGGATGGATGGATGCATGATGGATGGGTGGATGGATGATGGATGGATGAATGGATGGATGGATGATGGATGGATGGATAGATGGATGCATGATGGATGCATGATGGATGAATGGATGGATGATGGATGATGGATGGATGATGGATGATGGATGGATGGATGATGGATGGATGGATGGGTGGATAAGTGGATGTATGCATGATGGATGGATGGATGGATGATGGATTATGGATGGGTGGAGCGGTGGATGGATGCATGTTGGATGGGTGGATGGATGATTGATGGATGGATGGATGATGGATGGATGGATGGGCGGATGGGTGGATGGATGCATGATGGATGGATGGGTGGAATGGATGCATGATGTTAAAGTACACCAGAAATTACTAAGGATGTGTCCACACCCACAAATAGGGCTATCAGAGTGCTGTGCACCATGGCACCCTGCCTAGAACTAGTCCGCACACACTGATATTGGCATGATCACTCCAAGGCTGAAGGGAGAACAAGTGGCTGCATGACTTAAAAATGTCCCTGTAGCTGGGAAACTCTTGTCTGCTATACTGGCAGATCCGATGGGCACACACACTCTTATGCTTCTGGAGTACCCACTCTTAGTGGAGAGCTCCAACAGTTGTCTGAGGCCACGAGTCCGCCACATCAGTTTTTCTCTGGCTTCGGGACTTAACTCTCTGTCAGCTCTGCTATGCGTGTATACATGACTGGACGGGGCTCATCTCATCCCCAGCGCTGTCCTAGTTCTGCAGCCGGTCTCCCCTCACTTCTGCCTGGCCGCCAACGCACGGCTCTAGCTGCAGTCCCCGGCTATACTGACCTTCAAAAATCGCACAGCATACTCCGTCCGGACCCGACCAATATCCAGTAAAGGCAGTTGGCGGCCCGCCAATGCTTTACAAAGGATATATTAATCGGATGTCGGGGAGTCAGCAACGGAGCTCTAACAGAGCACATCTGACACCATTGCCTGTGTGACCACACCCCCGTGAAGAATCACTCATAGACCAGTGCTCCCACAAGGTTGGTCATGAATCAGTAAGTCATTGCTTGTGTGAAAAGTTTCCTAATTTCAAAGTCATCAGTCACTACTCTCAACACTGTAGTGGGGTTCCAGTGATATATTCTATAACAATAGAAAATTGTTCAGAGTATACTGGGAAACATATTCACCTACAATTTCTAACTTAGAAATCTATGGCATTAATAAGCCCTAATTGTTTGAAAGGTGGGAAAATGCAGAGAAAAGAAAACCAGAATACGCAAAAAATTATGAGAAAAGGAAAACATGTTTTGAAGGGAAACACCCATTACATCGATGCGTTGTCATGACGCGCGATGTAAAGTCAGAGATGTGACATGCTATCCAATTAGTTGGCCGCATTCGCATCACCACAATGTGCGATAATAACATTGCCGCTGTGATCGCCGTTGCGATGTAAGTGCCGCAATGTAAACGCACGCGAAAACAATGTAGGCGATTGATCATCATACAACCGCTCCAATGCCCCCTAGGGGACCCACATCTATATAGTGTGTTGGGGGCCACAGGGGATCCCAGGATGCCAGAAGCCCCTGCTGACTCCCTGACCAGCATCCATCCTGGGTGCTGAGACAGCTACAAGCATGCTCCAACCATGCAGGAACAGAGTTTCTATCTGCTCCCACAACGGGAGCAAACATTCTTAAATGTTTTCTCCCGGAAGGGGGTGCCATTCTTACAGCCCCAGGGCCTCAATCCACCCTTCCCAAAAAATTGCTCTTGTTCAAAGGGGGCCTTTCCAAGGCTCGCAGAAGGGGGGCACATAATCCTCCTTCTCAAAAAATATAACATATGGCATAGATAATGCGGTCCCCCGGGGCCTTGCCAAGACTTGGGGAGATGGGCATGTGGCAAAATATTAACCTCCTAGCTCTGGCTTAATGGGATGATTTATTGTCATAAATTGTGAGGCCCTGTCAATTATTTCTGTTTGTCAGGACTGCAGATCCTCAGTACCTTATAAAGATCAGCCATTTTCGGCCCTGGGAAAGGGACTCCCTATCAGGCCTATGTGGACAGGGCATCCCTGCTCTGACACCATATGTTTTTTTAACTTATTTTCAGGACAGGGGACTGAGTCCCAGAATCCTAACATTACTGCCATCACTTCTTTGTTGCTTTGGTGGCAGCTAATCAGATCACATCACTATATCTCTTGGCTCTGAGAATCCTCTGCGGCGTTATATATGATAACTTTTGAATAGGGGTGGGCGGCAAATTCTGTTCCGCTCACAGAACTTGCGAAATGTCAGCATTTTTGCGTTCCGCACGGAATGCGAAAATGTCAAAACTTCCGCGATCCGTGGCTGAACGGAATTGTATTGCAAAACGGTGGCATCTTCTTGGATAAATATGCAGGGCAGGATTCTTTCTAGAACAGTGCTGCTGTCACAAAAATTAAACCTCAACAGCAAGCACTTACAGATATAAATAAAGCAGGTGCCCGAGTGGAAGCTCAAATTCAGTAACTCATTAATCAGCTCAAACAATCGCGAGCTTTGTCGAGGGTGGGCAGGTGTGCCTTGCCTTTCTCCCCATATCTACTGTCGAAAATTAGCTGTGTTGCTTGATGGAGGCCTTTGCATCCCTGACTTTCACGAGTGTAATCCCCGTGCAGTTCCTGTGACCAGGAGCTTCTTTCTCCTCATCTACTGCTCTGATCGGTCTCAGACCTTTTATAAACCGAAGAGACATGTGAACTTGCATTGTAGCCCGCCCGTTTGGCCCCGCCCCACACACTAGCAGTGTGCACCATCTTCCCCTCCTTTACCCACTAGGCTGGACAGCTCACTCAAGGGACCCTGGCGCCCTTCGGCGCGATGCCAAAGTTACACACACATAGTCCCTGGAGACAACTCTTCTGGCCCTTTAAGCAGCTGTAGTGTAGGAAAAGCACTATACATTTATCCAACAAGGTAGCACTTACTGATTTGCCGCCACTAGGAAGTACTCCAGTTGAGTAGAGGTTTCGCACACAACTGTGGCGTCTTCTTGGATAAATATGCAGGGCAAGATTCATTATGGCACGATGCTCCTGTCACAAAAATTAAACCTAAACAGGAAGCACACACAGATTATTAACGCAGGTGCCCGAGCTGATGCTCAAATTCAGTAACTCATTAATCATCCCAAAACAATCGTGAGTTTTGTCGAGGCTGGGCAGGTGTGCTTTCTCCCCATATCTACAGTCGAAAATTAGCTGTGATGCTTGATGGAGGCCTTTTCATCCTTGACTTTCATGAGCACAAACCCGGTGCAGTTCCTGTGACCAGGAGCTTCTTTCTCCTCATCTGCTGCTATGATCGGTCTCTGACCTTTTATAAACACAAAAGGCATGTGAACTCACATATAAGCCCGCCCATTTGACCCCGCCCCGCACAATAGCGGTGTGCACCGTCTTCCCGCACTTTACCCACTATGATGGACAGTTTACTCAAGGGACCTCTGCGTCTTTCGGGCGATGGCAAAGTTACACACACATGGTCACTGGAGAGACAACTCTTCTGGCCCTTTACACAGCTGTAGTGTAGGAAAAGCACGATGAACTCGCAAAAAAGCCCCATCCCCGAAATCCTCTACGAGCACGCGAAATTCCGCGTGTTCACGGAGATTTTTTGCCGTTTCACAGAATTTTGCGAAAGCCAATTTCGCAAATTCCGCCCGACCCAAACTTTTGAACAGAGTCCTAACATTGCTGCCATCACTTCTTTGTTGATGTGGTGGCAGTCAATGAGATCTCATCTCTATAACTGTTGATTCCACCAATCCTCAATATTAACTTTTAAACTTTAATTTCTTTAAAATAACTACACAGATTTATACCAAATCACAAAAGGCATGCTTTCTGGACCAAGATCTAGCTTTCTGCTGAATTGGTGTAATTCCGGTCAACCGTTTTGGCTGCATGGGGAAATTGCGTTTTGGGATCCCCCTTTTTTCTCGTCCCCCAGATTGACAGATCACCCCAAAACCTTCCATGAAGGTGATGCAGTGGATTCATGTTTTTTGGGGAAAGGTTTGTGAGGATTCATTAGAATACTGCACTGATACTGCACTATTACTTTCCGATCTTACAATTTTAGGATTAGAGATCCAAAATAAGGGTCCTACACATATAGGTGGGCATACTCTGGATCTAATCTTTACCAATTGTTCTAAAATTAAATATTGGTCAACGTCCCAAGTGAGCTGGTCTGACCATCATATGGTTGAATTCTTCTTCTGTGGTCTGGCCGCTTTACATCAAAAGTTTCTCCCTGCTATTTTGCGGAGATCATGGCACAAAGTAACTCCAGATGAATTGTTGAGGGTCTGGAAGGAACCCATCTTCACAGAGATAGAGGATGTTGAGTCCACCTTAGCTCAGTACAATAAAGATCTTTTAGAAGCAGTGGACCTATTGGCGCCACTGAAGCTTCATAAACAGCATCCATTATCCAAACAAGAGATATGGTACACTGAAGAACTTAGAGGCGAGAAACAGAAGTGTAGAAAGCTCGAAAAGGCTTGGAGGAAATCACACATGGATGATAGTAAGAAAGAGTATACTGATGCCCTGGCCTCCTACCATAAAAACTTAAAGATGGCCAGGAGGAGCTGTCTTGCATCACAATTGGCTGAAGCAGGCAACTCTTCCAGAGAACTCTATAAGATCCTACAGTTCTTTACAAAACCTGTAGCCTGCGAGAGTCCAGGTGACTTCTCTCAAATCCTGTGTGATGAAATATCGCTATTCTTCGAGAACAAACTAGAGCTTATCTATGAGAAGATTAAGCAGTCAGGGATTGTCGGGAGTAATACCATCAGTTCCTCCCTGACATCACCTATTTCACCTATCTCAACGTTGCCTTCTGTGGGTGCCAGTATCTCACTTACCACATTTTCAGAGATTAATCTTCCTGATGCTACTTCTCTGGCCAGTCAAATTAAAACAGGATCTCCCTCAGATCTTCTGCCAGCAAAGATGGTGGGCTCTCTAGGGAATCTGCTCCTACCTGGAATTCAAACTGTGATCAATCTCTTCCTTAGAGAAGGGTCATGCGCCGTCCTATTTCTCTACTTCCTCATATCAGCAAGATGACCGAGAAACATGTGAATATTCATCTATCCAAGTTTATCGAGGCAGCGGATGGTCTGGACCATTCTCAATCTGGGTTCAGACCTAACCACAGCACCAAGTCGGCCCTCCTCTCCGTGACCAATACCATCAGGATGGCACAGGATAGAGGAGGCTCCATGATCTTGGTGCTGTTGGATTTGTCCGCTGCCTTTGATACGGTTTCGCATGACATTCTTCTCGGTCGTCTGCGGAAGGTGGAAATAGGTGGTTCGGCTCTGGCCTAGCTAAAAATCTTTCTCTCGGGTCGATCACAAACCGTCAGGTTGGGCTCCCATCAATCAATCTTAAGGGAGCTCACTAAGGGGGTTCCACAGAGCTCATGCCTAAGCCCTACACTTTTTAATGTTTATGTGGCCCCCTTGGCGGATATTGTGAGAAAATATGGGTTCACTCCAATATCGTATGCTGACGATACTCAGCTTTTGTTCCCCTTCCATACCCTGACACCGGCAATCAAACAGGCATTTGCCACCGGTATGAGAGCAGTATCTGACTGGATGGCCTCCAATTGCTTGCAAAGCAATGTAAGTAAGATGGAGGTCGTGCTTTTTGGAGAAGCCCCCCTCTTGTGGTCACCTGAGTGGTGGCCCCCGGATTTAGGATCTGCTCCTCTCCCTAAGTACGTTATGGAAAAACAGGGTTAAACCCAATAAAGTCAGTAAGGACCTGGGTAGCAATTAGAATGAAAGGAAGGGGTCCTAAGACTTAGAACAAAGAAATTACAAATTCATTGCATTTGTATTCAATTAATTCAAAAGAAGCAAAGCTATTCTATGCAAAAAGAGTTTAATTCAAAATTGCATATACATCCTATATAATGGATTAGGACTCATCATACAATTATTTGATATCAACAAGTTTATATACATACATGTGCCCACATTCACAACGGGAAGGGGGTTTTGGGTGAAGTGAGGGAAGTGTCGGGGATAGGATAGACGTGGTCTGAATCATTCAGTGACAAGTCTTATTCTAGATTTTAAGACAATGTACAAGTGGTCCCATAAAGTCAAGGCCACAGCTTGAGGCTCATATAGAGTCCTAATTGTAACTAACAAAACAGGCCTAACTCCGTTAGAGCCATAAATGTCTAAATTGGGACAGGAGTTGGTCGTTAGTTGTGTAATCGTCTACGTTTCGACCCAAATAGCGGTATGAATCTTTCCCTTACAGGAGGGTCTTCATCAGGACAAAGAAGTTGTGGGTGGGCACCCTCCTTTCGAGAAGGGCGAGAGGGGTTTGATCAACTGGGGAATAGATTCTCCTGGTCACGATAGAGGCTCATATAGAGTCCTAATTGTAACTAACAAAACAGGCCTAACTCCGTTAGAGCCATAAATGTCTAAATTGGGACAGGAGTTGGTCGTTAGTTGTGTAATCGTCTACGTTTCGACCCAAATAGCGGTAGGAATCTTTCCCTTACAGGAGGGTCTTCATCAGGACAAAGAAGTTGTGGGTGAGCACCCTCCTAGGGGATAATTAGAGAAACGAGAAACCAAATTAGAAACACACCCATCTTGTTCTGAATTCAAGCAAGGGTGGAGTACTAGTGAACAATTAAGAACCGTGTTGTCTATCTGAGTCTGAATCTCACATTGTTAAAATTGAACAGTAAACGAGAGACTCGCGCTCACCTTTCGAGAAGGGCGAGAGGGGTTTGATCAACTGGGGAATAGATTCTCCTGGTCACGATAAGTGATTTGTAACTGTAGAAAACAGGGAAAAGACTATGTTTTCTACACGTCTAATGGATTGACAGCTAGTACAAACGAAAAATACACAACATTAGACTAATATGATCTTGCCTATTATTAGCAAAAAATCTAGACTCAAGAGAACAAATAAGTACAAATGCTAATTACATGGAAGATTCGCGGTCAGAAATGCCTAATTGTGGTTTTACCTGTTGACCTCTACAGCTTAGAGTCTTAGTAGAACATACTACGACTCTAACTATAATAATTGTATGATGAGTCCTAATCCATTATATAGGATGTATATGCAATTTTGAATTAAACTCTTTTTGCATAGAATAGCTTTGCTTCTTTTGAATTAATTGAATACAAATGGAATGAATTTGTAATTTCTTTGTTCTTAGTCTTAGGACCCCTTCCTTTCTTCCTCTCCCTAAGTAGACAGTAAAAAATCTGGGGGTGCGGCTAGATCAGGGGCTATTACTAAAGGAACATGTGAGTCTGGCGGCGGGAACCTGTTTAGGACCATTGGGCTCCTGAGACGTGTGTTTCCCCTCCTGGATGACTGTTACAGGAAAACACGGGTCCAGACACTGGTCATCAGTAGATTGGACTACTGCAACGGACTACTACTCTCTGCCAACGAGGAGCAACTGAGTCGTCTACAGGTGGTCCAGAATACTGCGGCCAGATTAATTCTGGGCGCCCCTCCTAGGTCCTCTTCACGCCCTCTTTTGCATAAACTCCACTAGCTGCCCATTCACCAGCTAATCAAGTTCAAAGTGTGCTGTATAATCCACAGATGCCTTCAGGGATCTGGCCCTAAATATCTGGCTGAACTATTTCAGCTGTATATTCCTACTCGTTCATTGCGCTCTAGTAACCTATTATTGTTACAAGTCCCTCGGATAAAGAAGGCAAGACAAGGGGGCCATGCCCTGTTCTATAGGGGCTCCACTTTGTGGAACAATTTGCCCCTTGTCCTAAGACAAATTATTAACATACATGCCTTCAAGAAATCCCTAAAAACTCATCTGTTTCCAGCTATATAAGATCTTGGCCTTCCTATGATTATGTTTCTGATCTGGCATCTTGGAAGACAGAGATACCCTCCGGGTCGATTCCTGCGCTATAGAAGAATACAAATAAATAAATAAAGGTTTGTGAAGATTCATTAGATGGTGACAAAGTCATTAGCAAACCAGATAGTGTTTTTTCTGTAGAAATGTTGTCCAAACTAAATACCCAGCGGGCAACTGCCACTTGGCAATATTATATATATAATATATAAACTTACAAACAAAGACAGTACACTCATGATCTTGAAAGTATTGAAGACATTTATTCAGACAACAAGAGCGAGCACACCCATGCCTTTATTACAGGTGTTATGAAGTTCAGCCATTTTAAAGTGTAAACATTATATGTTAAACATAAAAGCAGATTGCAATGTAGTGGGTCCTGTCTGTTAAACATGCCAGACATCTTAGAGTAGGTTAACATGAAAGCACAGCCTGTGAAAGATATAACAGCAACAATTAATGTCATTACACTATTAATGTACAAAGTAAAATATACATAGGTAAACGAAAATATATTGAATAATAACAAACCTGTCTGTATATAAGACAAATCAAATGGAACCTGACGAAAAAATGGGGGTTCACATTCAAAATACAGCTGATTCCAGTATACGAAAGTCAATCAATAATAACAATTATCCACATATTTATACTGCCGGAGCCAAACAACAGACATCAATCCCTGACGCAGTCAGCATGTAATTAGTTGCAGTCAGAACAAATATATATAGTACTTATTTTAATTCAAAATAATATTGGACAGACAGATAGCAATGCGTATATGATAAACAAATCCAGTCCCAGTGGTCAAGCAAAAGAAAGACAATAATAAATTCCCGATGTGCCACAAATGTTCAAATAGGAAGATTCATGAAGATCCACAACCACCACATTGTATTATAAAAACATAAAATGAAAACCAATCATATATCACTGCAACAGCAAACAAAAAGTACAAGAATTTGGCAATATTTGGCAATACTATCACCCAAAGTGGATGCTGTTCTTCATCAGAAATAGGCTGTCTTGTAATTTTGTTTTCAAGATTTATGATGTATTTATATTCCATGCTTCGCAAGGTGAGCTGTCTATGAGAGCCCTAACTTTTGGCCGTCACTCTCTCAATTACAAAATATCTAAATAACCTGGCATCACTGTTATGTTTTTCAAAAATTACAACCTACTGGTAAGATTGGTTATATTGTGTGTAACAAATTGAATTGTTGGCAGACTGGAGTGTGAGCCCTGGTCAAGCAACAACCATAATCCTGTGAGGGTGAGGCACAAGCCAACCCTAAATTACCATGTGTTAAACCCTCTGGTAGCTTGGCACAGGGCAGTCAGGCATTAGAGACAATGTGCAAAGTACTTCAAACAGTAATAGAGTGAGAATACCACACAAAAGGACCCCACATCAAGTTAGAGAAATAGAACTTTCTTAAAAAAATAAAACAAGACCAAAAGATTCGACCGAAAATAGCGCCAAAAAGCACAACGTGCCAGCTGTGGATATTTGGTAACCTGGACCAGGACAACGTCACTAGATCATGCCAATCACAATGGAGTGCGGGCCTAGTTAGGCCTACTGAGCAGAGTACCTAAAATCCTGGTTTGCAGAGTGTTGCAAGGATCCACATCAAAGATTTGTTGCCCAGCCAAAATGCAACAAGGTTGGGATACGAGGGCCTGCGTCCTCTGAGGATCCTGACAATGGGGTTACAATGGAAAGTCCAGCATTGAGTTTGGGATGCGCAGTTTGGGGCTATGCTTTGGTTCTGAAGAGCTGCAACATTCTAATGTGGAGCCCGTCGTCATTGCTGAGGCTGCCATCGAGGCGGGGTGGTTGGGCCTGCACTAAGCATGCGTCGTGCAGTGGTGGCTCCAATAGGGCTGTTGAGGCAGTGTGGGTCTTTGCAACAGGTCCAATCTATGCAGCAGCAGAGAAACACTGGTTCTACCTGGATTTGTGCCACGCAGCAGGAGAGATGTGTCGGTTCCGCTGGATCCACAGAGGCTGGCAGAACCCCTTAAGCCCACTTCCAAGGGTCTAGGACTGGTGGCACCATTTGGAAGGATTGACTCACATATAGCAGGTCCAAGGTTGTTGAAAGCCTGTTGGGTACCTAAGGCTTCAGATCAGGAGGCCAGCCAACTAACCCTTGAATACACTCTGGGTACTGGTTTCAAGAGATGCAGGTTCAGTCCTTCTCACCCAGGCAAGAGTGCAGAAGGTCAGCACAGCAGGGCAGCAGTCCTTCAGAGCAGCAGTACAGCAGAGTGGCAGTCCGCTCAGCAGCACAGCAGTCCTTCTTCCTGGCAGATTATCCACATGTACAGAAGTGTACTGAAGAGTTGGTGTCTGAGGCCCAGTATTTATACCCAGTAGTTTCTTTGATGTGGGGAAGAAGCTTCTAGAAGTTTCCCTTTAAAGTCTCCAGGCATCCTGTCTTTCCTGCTGTTTCTCTAGACTAACTACAGGGGGTATTAGCCTGGCTGATGAAGGGTAATACCCAGAAACCGGTCCCAGGATACTTGTTTCCGTTCCAGGGAGGACCTGGCTTGGCAGTTCGGTCTGGCCTGTTCCCATGAGGCACAGGGTCAAGACTGATTTGCATATGGCTGGGTCTAAACTGGAGTGGCATGGTGAGCAAATGAATGATGGATTTAACCCAGATCTCTTGACTGGGGGTGAATGTATGATTTATTCAGCATTCTGTTCATCATTTGTTTGCGTTGCACTTTTCACCCTAAGTGGATGTTATGCCCAGACGTGGGTCCCTTGCTCACTGTGCCACTGGATTCAAGCTAGCCTGGCTGATGAAGGGTAATACCCAGAACCGGTGCCAGGATGCTTGTTTCCGGTCCAAGGAGGACCTGGCTTGGCAGTTCGGTCTGGACATTTCCCATGAGGGACAGGGTCAAGACTGATTTGCATATGGCTGGGTCTAAACTGGGGTGGCATGATGAGCAAAGGAACAATGGATTTAACCAAGATCTCTTGATTGGGGGTGAATGTATGATTTATTCAGCATTCCGTCCATCATTTGGTTGCAAAGCACTTTTCACCCTTTGTGTGGCGGCAGGACACAGCCTCTTCAGGTGTAGAACTGTGCCCAGCTCCTCTCTCCCATCCTGCCAGTGATGGTGGCCCATCCAAGCACAATGAAGATCTCTATTGTGTGTCGCTGTCTAGGAGGAATACACAGGCTCAATTTTCAGATTCACCCAGTCATGTGACCAGAGACAGGCTACAGGCTCTAAAGGGCTAAGGCAAGAAAATGCCAAATTTCTAGAATTGGAATTTTCAGAATGTAATTTAAAATCTGACTTAACCATAAGTTAGGATTTTACATTGTTTCTAGAGACACCAAACAGTAACTGGGCATCTTTTCCCATTTGGAGATTACACTTATAGAATGTAGTAAGGCAACTCCAATGTTAATCCTAGGGAGTGATATGTCTTGCAGTACTGAAAAACATATGTAAGACTTTTTCACTAGCAGGACATGTAAATATTAAAATTGCATGTCCCACTTTTCTAATACATTGCATTCTGAATTCTGACCTGTCCAGGTCCTACCCTAGGGGAGATATATGTATTCAAAAGGAAGGTTTGGTCCTTGCAAAAGGTTTACATTGCCAGGTCGAAATCGCTGTTTAAATCTGTACACACACAGGCTGCAGTGGTAGACCTGAGACATGTTTAACGGGCTACTTAAGTGGATGGCGCAATCAGTGCTGCAGAACCACTAGTTGCATTTGATTTACAGGCCCTGGGCACATGTGGTGTCACTTTACTTAATTTATAAGTAAATTTAATACACCAACTGGGTATAGGCAAATGGTACCATGTTTAGAGGAGAAAGCACAAGCACTTTAGCACTAGTTAGCAGTGATAAAGTGCACAGAGCCCTAAGGCCAGCAAAGGCAAGGTCAGTAAAAATGGAGGAGGAAGGCAAACATTTTAAGGGGAGACCACCCTAAGGCTGACAGTTCTAACACCCAGGAATAGTCTACATGACCAACATCCCAAAACTCCCTATTGATACAAGAGAGAATGATGAATCACTGATAAATAAGGTAAATCATTTGGTAAGAGAGTTTCAGAAATACCCTGATGTCATTCATTCGGACATCCTAAAAACTACCTGTTACTGTTTTTCGAATGATGTTTAGGACCATATAAAACTAGTCTTATACACAGAAAAATTGGTCCACGGGATAGTTGCTCAAGCGCTCACACTTTGCCCTCACAAAAGTCTTTAATTCAATTTAAATACAATTGTTATTTTGAGAGAATCTAACAGACAAAGTTATGTTCTAATGGTAACTGTTGGGTAGGCTACCGGAATCAAATCTAGTGGGGTTGGCCTCTATAGCAGAAAACCCAAATAGGCATCTAAATGAAGTTACCATTATGCTGCAACTCAATTTATTGATTCAAGCACTCTTATAACACCCATAGTATCTTGTATGACCATAGCAGGGATCGCAAATTGAGACCCTTCCAGACAAATTATTCTGGCAAGTTAGAACTTGTCTAGTATCAAATCTAAGACCAATGATTCAGGCTTGGGGAATTTATGGACAACTTTAACTTTGAATGTTGCAGGAGAGATGGGAAATAGAACCCCACTTCAGAGAAGGTCTTAAAGCATACTATTTTCCATCTCAAAATGTCAGTGTAGACCAGGCCTCTGGTGGTTTATATACTTGGATTAAAACTAAATTGAATTGTCAACTTAAGCAGATCTGCGGAGACACATTGACCCTTAGCCTGGATCTGCCTCAAAATCAAAAACTTCTCCTGATCAATGTATGCAGTAGAAGTACTAGTAAGTCTTTTAAATCTCAAACACTCCATTACTTGATTTCCTAAATATATTTTGCAGAGATTGTCAGGTTATTGTAGGGAGTGATTTTAACACTTCTTTTGAACCATCCACTGTACTTAGTGTTTTGACCAGAGATGAAGATGCATATTGGGTTATCTTGGAACGAAATGTTCCTGCTACGATTCCTCACCTTACGAGGACCTCCTGGAAATGAGTCAATATTAAACTCTCCCATGGCCTAAGTGCCTGTTATGGTCGTTCACCTTCAGATATCTGTGTGAATCAAACATTTAAAAGAGGGTTATATAGAAGTGCATTGACTATGTTTATCTTAGACTTAAGTTTGTGGGCTGATGTGATTGATACGGCTGTGGTCCCAAGACATGAGAGTGATCACCATCCCTTTATGTTTATTATCTCAGTGGCTCTTTGTTTAACATGCCACGTGATCTATCTCAAAAAGGTACAGTTGATTTGACCATTACCCAGACCCCCAAGGATTTTGCGACTTTGAGTGGCAAATACTGCGGCATAAAAAAGCAAAATTTGCAGCCCAAAACCTCAAAATTTGCTATTTTTGCGGTGGGCAAAGAATGTGCCCACCACAAAAATACTGAAGGCTTGTGCTCTGTCACTGCTGGAGACTGTGCTATATCACAGTCTGTAACTTTGCAGAGTCTCCAGCAGCACAAAGCCTGGAACCGGAAGCTGTCTGATACCAAAGAGAGCATATTACCATATGAAACCTGCTCTTTTTGGCGTCAAACAACGTATGCGTGCAGGGCAGGAGTGAAGGGCAGGGAGGGGTGAGGGTTGGGGGAGGGGGCAGAGAAGGTTGAGGGTGGATAAAATAACCAATAGGAGATATGGGAGGTTAGGGGTTAGTCTGCAGGGGGGCACCCAAAGGTATGAGGCGGCAGGCTAATTGCTCAGAGAGGTTCTAGCTGCATTTCAAAGGCAGGCAGCAGAGGCCTTTAACACCTCTGCTGGCCTCTTGATCACCCTTTCTTTTCTGTATCAGTGGCAGCACAGAGCCAGTAAAAAGAGGGTAAACAGCAGTGTTTTTTTAACATATTTTGCGGGCACTTTTGTAAAAATCACACCATTTTTACAAAAGTGCCAATTTTGCGATTTTTTTGCAAATCGCAAAATTGCAAAATCCTGGGGGAGGTCTGATTACAACTAATATAAGTAACTTAAAGTGAGAACTTATTTCCAAATGTCCATCTGCCTTCAAAGCAATGTATGGTACGCTTGTGTCACGTGGCTACATTATGCCGTGGAATAAACACTGACATTTTACATGCACATGTTCCTTAAGTTGCCTTCTTTTCCACATGAAGTCGTTTGACACACATTTGGGACAGTGCAGAATTAGTTTCTCTGAAACCACATTTCTTACAAATTCCACTTCACAAGTACACTATCACGACACCTTGAACATTTAGTAGAAGGACTGAACACACATTGTGCAAATGTTGTTTGTTATTCGTCCATGAGGCGACATGGCTATCAGAAGAGAATAATCAATGCCAGCTTGGCTGAAGCCTCGACTAGTAAGTATGGATACTGTTATTATAAATACACATGCATTTCCATGTTCAAATCAGAGGAGCACTCTGCTGTCATTGTGAGGTCGCTATTCTCAGAGTCTCAGCCCAGCTGATTCCTGTTTACCCTCTGCAAGGAGGGATATCCAGCTTGTGACCAAGACCGGGACCTGCATACATTTACCTTCAGGTAATAGGGATCCTCAAGTAGGGGATTCTTGGCAGATCACTCACCCTAGGCAACTTGGTTAGAGAGGGCATACGAGTACACTATACACACTACTTATATGCCAGCATATATTTAATGCTTTCCCACAATGGTCAAATTGTTGATCCTTTTTACTGTCTTCATATTGCTAATCACTAACATTTGCTTCTGTCTATTAAACATTGCAGTGCATATATTCTATACAAGAATCACAATGGTTCATTAAATATTGAAACATCCTTTTATGTATTTCTTGTGTATTTCCCTGAGTATGCAAGAATGACTGAGAGAAATGGTTCTAGATCTGTTACCATATCTTCTTGGGGAGTCATAGATGTCATGTTCTGAAGTTTCCAAAACCATTGGTTTAGGGGTAATCATGGGGCCACTGTGAGCTATCAAGACTATCAGCCAACATATACGGGGGGTCCATAGATCAGTCTAGCAACATTCCAGCATTTATGTTGTCCAAATAAACAAACAGTTCTTACTCAGAAAGGGGAAACCATACAACACTTGTTGCTGTTCTCCACTGTTTTAGTCAAGGTTTAGAGAATGCACCAACATTTCTGGCAGGGCCGTCTACATTCCTTAAAAAGCTAAAAAAAAGTTTTTTTTAAAACCCCAACAAAAATAATCCTGCTAACACTAAAGGAGCTAATACTTGGTTCAACAAAGAATGCTGAGTTGTCAAGAATATACTCTTTGATGCTATTAAACAGGACAATAAAAGCAGTGTAAGAGAGGCTAGGATTATTTATAAAAGGACCCAAGATTGGTCTAAAACAACATGGGAAACAACAATTTTGAGCAATTGGCTGAAGCTGCCTTTTTAAGGATAGCAAAACATACTGGTACGTTTTAGCTTACGGGGAAAGCAAAACGTCCACGAAACCTGAGATTCATGATTTGTCCTCCCAGTGGATTAAACATTTCAGAGCACTATATTCAGCCTCTACACAGGGAAACATGCTTGAGATTTCCGTCAAAAATTGTAATGTTGATGATATGCCTTCACCAGCCGAGCTCCCAAACCCCCTCGATGAAACAATTGCATCTAGAAATGGTTTCCGCACACCTTTACAAACACAGCTGCCAACCCCTCTAGATGGAACTATTTCATCTGATATAGGTCCTGTCAGGCCTAAGACATGTACCTTTTTCATTCTCAGTGACTGACACAAACCTGGTTATGCACAACCAGAGAGCTGGGAAGGCATCTAGTATGTATAGAATCCCTGCTGCTTTATACCGCTCAAAGCCCTCATTTGAGGTTCCCTTATATTAATGGCCTCTTCAGTGCCATTGCAGCTGGAACTCCTGTTCCAATTACTTCAAAGGTGCAGAAATTGTTCCAATCCATAAGAAGGGTTGTCATAGTATACCTGGTAACTACCCTCCAATCAGTTTACTCGACATCTTATGGAAGATCTTCTGTAAATATGCCCTGGATAAATCATCCACCTGGATGTTAGAAAACTACATTCTTAATGATTTCCAAGCCAGCTTTAGACTGAAAACTAGCAGAGTAGAGCAGGTATTCACCTTTCTTATGCTCAAGTGGATGACAAAGTATATCAATCGGGCAGCCTTTAGCTAGCTTTTGCTTAACTAAAGGTTGCCTTCGATGTAGTCCCATGGGGGAAGCTCTGGGACATTACGAAGGAGCTAGATGCTCCATAAACTCTTCTGGACGTAATAATATGCCTGCATGCATGCAAATAACTTTGCTAATTTGTGCTGGGGCCCAAATGGAGAGCTAACTGAGACTATTCCAGTCAGCAAAGTTGTGCAGGAGGGATGTGTCTTGGCCCCTACCCTTTTCTTACTATTTATAAATAGTTGTGTTGAATACTGAAGAAAGTGTGCAAATGATTCTCCAATTCTAGCATGTTAGAAAACTTCTGCATTATTATTTGTGGACGACACACTTCTAGAATCAAAGATACCCGGAGAGCTTTAGGTCCTCCTAAAGAGATTTTCCTCCTAATGCACCATCAATGGTCTAGAGAATAATGCCATTAAAACAAAGTTTATGGTTATAAATCCGTACGAGAACTTTAGGTGTAAGGTGGCACTAGTGGAAACATTACTGTAGACAGTATCTGAGTTTGACTATTTAGGTGTCAGGCTTTCAGACTCCAAGTCCTGGTCCTCTCAAATTACAAAGAGCACTTTTTTGTTGAAACACAGGTCGGCTGCTATCATGAGGTTCCCCAGCCGGTCTGTTTTTCACCAAGTCTCCCCTGTCCTGAAATCTTTAGAGCTCAAGCTGTCAATGCTGCCTTGTACGGGTCTGAAGTGTGGGGGCATGGTAATGTGGACACCCTGGAAATGGCTGAAAATAACTATTATAAAATCATTGTTGAGACTCCCCAGCAGCTCCCCTTTAGCAAAATTGAGATTTAATTTAGCTTTAAAACAAATAGTTGGACAAATTAAACTGAGAAGTATCATTCAATGGTTCTGTATATGGTCCACAGTAGAAATCAAACCTTACAAGAAAGGCTTGTGTGACGTCTTAGAAAGTCCTGCTGCTCATAAGCTCCATGACTAAAATATATTAAGAGTTCTTTATCTGCATTAGGCTTGTGTGATTATTGGCATAACACATCTTCCATCACATGAAATTTTCTAAAATGTGTGAAAAAAGATTCCAGTGTTGTAAATGGGAGAAGTCTTATATGATTACACTGATGGGAAGCCTGACAATTGCCTTTTTAGGTCTTGCGCCTAGCGTTGCAGTGTGTAACCCTGCCCGCACCGCGCAAGACTTTTGTAGGGGGTTTGAAAACGACCCAAGGAATCGCACACACTCGTGCGTGTGCTTTTCCTTTTGGCCCACGCTATTGGCCTTTGCGTGTGTCTTTTTATGAAAAACAGTACGCAATTGGCCAAAGGTGGGCGCCTTGCTCCGCCCATGGCTTATTGGTGACTATTACGCGCACCGCTGCCATGTGGTTTCAAATATCATGCCCAGACACAGGCGGGATAATTGAAACCACATGTCTCGCTGTGGCGCGCGCTCGCGCACCACTCGTGAGATTGTTGTTTGTTTGGATCCATTTCACAGGGAATTAACTAAATGAAAGAAGGAAAGAGAGGTTTGAACCATTTTTTTAAGTCACAGTTTAATTCATTTAGTTTTACTACTTGTTACACTGGTTAACATTTGCAAATGTATTTGCACAATTGGGCAGCGCTCACCTGTGGACTGCGTCGTCACTAGGCGCTTACCGGCAGAGAAAGTGCTGGTACCAAGACTACAAGAATGTGTCTTTTCAATTTTCGAAAAGTCTGGTAATTTGCCTCCGCGCGTGGGGAGGCGGTTTAGTTGTATTATTACTGCTGAGCGTCAGTGTAGCCTCCTTCAGGCCGGTACCACGTTCAGGGGTCGCGTGGTTGATGCACTGACACAGGGTGATATCGATCTCTGCATTTCATTTTCAGTTAATCAAATAGAAGTACAACTTTCAGCGTTTGAATCGGGCTTTCATAAATTTTGGCACTTGGTGCAAACCCCGGTTGGCACACGTGTCAAAATTATGAGTTACTCATGAAAAGCAACCCCCCCAGTACATTTCAGCAGTTCAAACGTATCAACATTTTCCAGACGAAAAAGCCATGTCAATCAGGAACATGCAGATTTTAATGAAGTAAACACCAAAATCGGCATGGTGTTTACCATGTTCACAAAGAAGTTTACAGTCAGTGTTATTCATTGCAACGGATAAATAGTGGTCGCCGGAGTGGCATTACCTATGGGGTTCGACAAGTAACGCAGCAACACCAGGGCGCACGTAATCAAGGCCGAAGAACTTCATTAGTATTCCCACAGACTATGCCCTAGTTAGAGGTTTTGGCTGACCTTTCACTGCGTCCTTCCACATCACTACGCATGTCCGTGTGTCAGTTGCGCTCATGCCGAGGCCAGCTCTCGTGCTCTAAACAAACAGGAGACTCTACTGCTGTACCACATGCACCAGCATTAGCAATTTAGCAAACAACCAGTCACCTATCCAAAGGCAAACATTCCTAGAGAACAGCCCATGCACGCGCGGGAAAGGGAGCTGGAAGACAGATTAGGTTTCAAAACACCATCCTCTGGAGGGCCAGAGACCCTCTAAGCCCCTCTTGAATGCCAGTTGCAGATGGCTCGAACTTCTGCCGCTCATGGATGGCTTGTGTCCTGTCCGTAACAGTTCTCCACCATCACACCTCAAACATTGCCAAACACAAGTAAAAACTACACACTTCACAAAGCACCACAATCCATAGTGCGACAGCATGGGGTTACAGTTGCATTTGCGAGGATTGTTATGTTCTAAGTGCATTAAATACCTCAGCCTCTACAGATGCCTGTCCGTTACGTGCTTTGCATTGATAGGCTGAATTTTGACAATGCATTCAAAGTCTATGCGCAAAGCTCTAAGAAGGCCATTAGCGAACGTACTTGACCTACACAGTGCAATAAAATAAATTTATTTATCCATTGTATCACGCACCAACTGTATAGTTTCATTAGAGCACCAAGTGCAGCTGATATTTTGTCCTCTGCTTTGGGGTGCTTCCCACGTGGGACCGAGATGCTGGTAAGAAGCTTACTAATGCATTCAACAAAGATTCCTATATTCCAAACGCACCGAGAGCTAACATTTCTGAGAAAGGTTTTAGCAGCCCCCGCGCAGAACCTTAAACAAGCTCTTGCTCAACTCAAGCCTCTTTCACATACCGAAAACCCCTCCACCGTCCCTGCAGCTGGCAGCTCCACTACGGTGCACCTCCGAGTACAACCACCCCATGCGGCCACAGCACTTCCACAACCCAACCACACAAAGAGACAGCTCACTCACTGGGCATCCTCGGAAGCACTGTGTTCTCCTGCGCAAGGATGGTCGGGGCATTGCAGGCGGCATAGCTGCTGCTGAGGTGGGTCTGGTACGGCCTCAGTAAAATGTTGACCAGAGGACACATTCAGTGGCTTCTAGACTTATCTGCAGCTCTAAAATTAGTTCTGTGGCCGAGCTCTAGTTAACACCTGCTAAAGTTAAGCATTGACTGCTATAATGTTTGCACTTGAAGCTTTACTTAATTCTCTTGGACCCACCAGTTCTGTTTGTCATTTCCACGCCACCCAAATGCACCAGGCCTCAAAATAGAAGACAAATAGAAGACCCCACTATTTACCTCTATTTCCATGATGAGGTAGAAAAGGCTGCTTTGTTTAAGTGCATTGTTCAGTCAAGGAGCCCTACCAGATTCGTAATGTTAGAAATATTCACAGCCCTTCGGCTGTGATTTACTTACAATTTTTTATTTTTATTTTTATATTTACCTTGTTGTAATCAAAAACGACATGCTGTATTACCTATGGGCTGGCAACATCTTAACAGAAAGCAATCCCTTTTATACAGGGATTTGCTTGTGGCGTTGCTATATAGACGATATCTTCCTTATTTGGAACCAGGACATACCTACACTGCATTCCTTTAATCATTGGCTGAACAACAACTGTGCCGGCCTGAATTTCACTCTGACCCATGACAAAAACCAGATAGCTTTCCTAGATCTGACCATTTTCCATCATGACAATGAGCTACTGACACGTCTTTTTAGAAAGCCCACGGAACGCAACACACTTCTGAGCTACCATAGCAACCATCCTAGGGCATTAAAAGACTCCCTACCCTATTCCCAGTTCCTGCGAATCAGGAGAAATTGCTCAGTTAAAGCAGACTACTTCAGGGAAGCAGACGTGCTGTCAAACAAATTAAAAGCACGCGGCTACCCGAGAAGATTGATTAAAACAGCCACCAAAAGGGCCTCGTACTGCCCCCGAGAAGCCCTTTTGAGACCTAAGCTAAGGGATAAAACTGAACGTATAGCATGTGTAACCACTTTTTCCCCTGTCTCCAATAAAATCCGGCAGTCCATTCTCAAGCATTGGCCCACTCTAAATGCAGGCCCAATACATCTAGAGAGGCCGCTATTTGCTTTTAAGAAAAGCAAAAATCTAAGAGACCATCTAGTAAGAGCAGCATTACCAGCTCCTACCCCATTAACTACAATTGAGACCAACTGGGGCCTACCTCCTATCCTGGGGCACGTTAAGTGTGGCTGTTGCACAGTGTGTGAATTCACTATTGAGGCACGGAATTTCAGCCATAATGATGTCACAATGACAATGAAAAGCTTCACCAATTGCAATACCCATAATGTCATTTATGCCATCTTGTGCCCTTGTCCGAAAATGTACGTTGGCCAAACCACCCAGAAAATAAAGACTCGCATCGACCAGCACAGAAGCCGGATACGTTGTGGAACTCCAAACGCACCCCTCGTTGAACATTATGCAGAACTGAAACACACTGCGGACGATATCAAGTGGACGGTGCTAAAAACAGTGAAACTTCCACAAAGAGGTGGCAACCTTGCCCAACTTCTCAATCGAGAGGAACTCAAGACAATCATTCAATTTGACACTATCCACACAGGGCTCAACAGAAGTGAGGATTGGACAACCCTACTGTAAGCTTGTCAATTGTCTCTAACCACAAACTTTGGTCCAGAACCTACGGCATTCTGAAAGGTCGTTTTGCTGCAAAAATCATGCATTGAAGGTTTTAATCGTACTGTGTTGAGACTCAATGTATTTTTAAGGTATTCTTCGAACTATTTTCACTTAAAATTATGCACTAAAACGAAGCTGTTCACAAAACGAGCACATTGATGGCACTTCAATTTTCATTAACCTCACCCCCATCACTGTTACTTCCAGTAATCCCACTCCCCTGAATTTAAGCGGTTCGTTCCTATAACCATAACTTGAATATCTGTCACTTTCATCATCCAGAGAAATCCCTAAAGTCACAAGGGCTCTCCCCAGAGTAAAATGGCCGCCCGCCCCGACAAACGAAGCCAACATGGATCCAGGCTTCCCCCTATCACATGACCCGCGGTCAACCAATGAAACCATGCGGATCACGTCCCCTCCCCGCCATGTGACCTCTGTTCAAACCAATAACCAGGGAAGTGTTTCAGAACACGGAAGCGATCCATCGAGATAGCTCCTGTGACCGGCGCCTGCGGAGCATTGAACACTCCACCCGGTAAGCTCGCCAAACTACTGCCCCTAACCCTAATATTAGGCTAATATTTCGCACTCGAACGTTTGTAATACTTGTTATTTTGCCCTACAGCGGACCAGTCATCTTTCTGGCCGCACCGCCATTGTTAGCGTTACTCACACTGCCGGAGGACGGCGATCCTGCCCAGAACTACCCGGTAAAGTAGTGCTCTATTCTGGCGCCCCCATTACCACCTGACCACATTCTAAACTTTCTGTTCTCTTCTCCACAGAGGTTGGCCATATATCTATGCGCCAATCGGATAGATCATATATCAGTCCCAGTACTTATCACGGACTTCTGAATACTACCGAGACCTTCCTACCAAGCATGGTAACACTGCCCTGTGAGCACTTTATAAACTCTCTCTGATCACCAAAGACCCGTCACCTTAATACTGGTTAAACATTTTTTTTTGCAGCCACGCAATATCCTATCCGATCCTATGAACAACCTGACTGGAATAGGGAGGAGAATATCAAAGTAGTACCCACTGACTCTAACAGAACGTCCAGAAAGAATGACAGGAAAGCAATTCACCAAAATTTACAACATATTCAGCTAATCGCACCTGAATCTGATAATGGAATACGCATTTAGTCACAGAAACCCATAAATTGTCTACTACTTAACTGTCGCTCAGCAACTAAACATGCATCAGACATAGCTGCCCTCATCTTGAATAAGGAAATTGACCTTGCCATCCTCACGGAAACATGGCTCAACGAATCATATTCCCCCACCATGGATCTCTTAATACCACCATATTATAACATTGTCAGGTTAGACAGACCAAGGAATGTGGGAGGAGGCATAGCTTGCATTCATCGCACAGAGATCAAGGTCTGCCAATTCCAATCTGACCCCCTAGAATCATGTGAATACCTTGGTATGAATGTAAGAACACCAAATAATCAAAGCTGCAACTTGCATGCATTCTACCACCCACCAGGAGAGAATGCTAAGTTCACAGAGCAACTGATGGAGATCATAACGACCAACTCCAATTCGGATGCCAATAACATATACCTAGGCGACTTTAACCTACATTGGGAGGACGGCAATGACAAACTGATCAACTCTATTAAGGACTTCCTCAGTGAGCTAAAACTTATACAAGCATGCAACCAACCCACTCACTCACAAGGAGCGACCTTAGACTGGATTATCTCAAGAAATGATGAGGCATCAATCCTCGCTATAGACCCATGTGATTGGTCTGACCATTACGCTATAACATTTGCGATACCTACAATGAAAAAGGGCAGGACCGTGCAACCTCGCAAGCTCACGAAACTGATCCGAGACACAAAAGAGGCCAACATTGAACTACTGGTTGAAAGGTGTGAAAAAGATCTGAAGCCACCCAACAATAAGCAAAATGTCAATGAGCTGACGGATCACTACTTAACCTCGATCGGTAATATCGTCAATGACACCATGCCCCAAAAACTGAAAAAAGTCGCAGAGAAATCAAAAAATCCCTGGTTTAATGAGTCATTGAACGAGGATAGGCGAAAACTGAGAATGGCCGAAAGGAAATGGAGACAACATCCCTCCTCCCCGGAGCTGATAGCCCTTAGGAAAACAAGAAACGAATATAACAAAAAGATAATCAACTCCAAAAAAGAATTTATCAGAGCTGAATTGGACAATGCCATAAACAGACCACGAAAACTCTTTGAGATTTTAAAACAACAGTCAAACAAACTCACCAAAACGGTTCAAGAGAATACTAAAACTCCCATAAGCTGCGAGGAATTCTCCTCATTTTTCACGGAAAAATCCAAGCTGCTAGAAGTTGAACTCACAAATGCAGCAACTAACCTGATGACCCTTCCTCCACCGAAAACTGAGGCCAATGTCTCAACAGAGGGTCTCCAAACAAAAAACAAGGCAATATGGGATACATTTGAACTGTACGACCAGGGAAAGATCGCCAAAACGCTAGCGGAACTCAGACCAAACAACCACTATCAAGACCCGCTACCGGGAAAGTGTCTAAGAGAAATCAGCCATACGCTGGTCCCAATTTGGACTGAGATAATAAATGCCTCACTTGCACAAGGGACTCTCCCTGACTGCCTAAAAACAGGGCAGGTAGTGCCCATCATCAAAAAACCGACAGCTGATGCAAGAGACCCGAACAACTATCGTCCAGTGACCAACATCCCTCTACTGGCCAAACTCATTGAGAAATGCGTGCAGGGCCAACTAAGCCAACATATAGCGAAATTCTCGCTACTTGACGATTGCCAATCAGGATTCAGAACAGGACACAGTACTGAAACTGCGATCCTGCACATTGTCGATGACGCCTTACAAGCCCTAGACCGTAACCAAACATGCCTACTGATCCTCCTAGACTTGTCATCAGCATTTGACACGGTAAAGCACGAAGTACTAATGACCAGGCTACAAGACAGGATGGGTCTGTCCGGAAACGTACTGAAATGGTTCAATTCCTTCCTACAGAATAGGACCCAGCGATTCCTGGTTAATCAAGCAATCTCTTCCCCGAGCCCCAATGCTATTGTGGTCCCACAAGGCTCAACGTTATCCCCAGATCTATTCAACTTATATGTAGAACCTCTCACGGAGATTCTTCAAAAATCGCAGATATCCTATCATATGTATGCAGACGACACGCAATTATACATAAAGATCGCCTCCCTTGAGGACATTGACCTAATGAACAAGACGCTAAAGGAAGCCTTGCGATGGTTAACAATGAACCATCTGAAATTAAACGCCCAGAAAACAGAATTCCTGCTAATTTCACCGACAAGGAGCCAATCTGAAGTTAAGGAATGGACTAAAATGGTGACGGCGCTAAATTGCACCCTGACCCTAGTGAACTCAGCCAAATCACTAGGAATCACACTAGATGAAAACCTTGACATGAAAGACCATATTAATTCAATGGCCAAGAGCGCCCGCTTCCACCTGAATTACTTAAGGAAACTGAAACCCTTTATCTCAGAGACGGATCTAAAACTGGCGATCCAATCACTAGTTATCTCGAGGATCGAATACGGCTGCACCACACTAGCTGGCCTACCGAAAACATCCACAGCACCACTAAAAGCCTGCCTCAACGCAGCGGCAAGACTCATTACGGGAACGAAGAAATTCGATCATATATCTCCTCACCTGAAAGCACTAAACTGGCTACCTTACGAGGCCAGAATCCAAATGAAGATGGCCTGTATTACACATAAAGCGGTTCACTACAACACCCCTAGATACCTAGCCAAGAAACTTAAGTTATCAGGAGGTAACAGAACAAATAGAAGCGCAAGAGAGCTGCTATTGCGACCAGCCTTTTTCCACAAGAAAAAGACCTACAACCGAGCATTCTCTGGAGCTGCTCCCAGAGTCTGGAACTCAATCCCGCCAAACATCAGGAAGATCCAAAATACATTAACATTCAAACGAGAACTTAAGAACCACTTGATGAGTAAATACCCGACCTAGAGAAACCTACGGATTACTGAGATGACCATTTACGCTAACAGAGGATTGTCCTCTTCATGAAAACTGGAAGATCAATTACCTGACAATTGATTGTGGCCATGCTCAAGCAGAGGCTTGACACGCTACTGCTACCTCATATACCTGTAAACTTATAACTATATCTCTCAGACAAAACTATATAACCTCTACCTCACTCTATGTATTCATCCTTATTATTCTTTATATGCACTGGAATGCCATATAACCCTACCTCACCGAGCTTGGTCTGATATCAGGACACTAGCCAAGCCTTTCTAGCCATCTAAGGCCAATTGCACATACATCAGGAAATTATATATCTAATCACGCCCACACATTGTATAGCCTTCTACCTCATATCGATTTTTTGCTGTTATTAATGCTATTATAATGGATATATGTTTTGACATTAGGAATTTATATAGCTAATTACGTCCATACACTATACTGCTTCTACCTCATATCTATTTTGTTTTGCTTGTTTTTACTGTTTTGATAATGTTATATGTCATTCTTTACCTGTTAAGCGCTCTGATACCCACGGGTCTTGTCCGCGCTATATAAAACTCTATAAATAAATAAATAAATAAATAATAAATAAATATACGTATAATAATCCCTGGCTGATCGGTTTCAAGGCTCTAAACTCGCTATATCAGAGACAGACTCCACGCAACCCATACGGTAATATATAACTCCCTACCATGGCCACATAGCAAAGGCGTTCTTTGACACGTAAGAGCACACGTAGTCATATTAATATTTATTTCAGACTAGGCGTTATTCTACACTAATCTCGACGCCTGCACAGAATCCTCAACCAACCGCACCCAAAAGGAACGGTTTACCTATGAAGGTAAATAGGTTAATATCCCGCTTTTTACTCTTTTTCTCCCTCTGGAAAGTATGGCTTTTTAATACCTCTTATTGCCAACAGAACGACTTGCGTTGTTGACACCAATCGGACCATCCCAATTGAAGATAACTCTACTTCAACTCACCAACCCGGTAGGTCCTCTCCACCATCAAGCGCTACACGCACCGATAGGACAGCATTGGCTTCATTATGCCCCCACAAACACCATACTTTTCTCACCGCCACAAGCCTCACCATCCCCACGGCTGACCTAAAGTTCTTAAACCACTCTCACTTGCTCTAGCTATTCGAGAACTCACTACCACCACTGTTCATAATCGAATGTACTTTTTCACTAAATGAGGAATTTCACTAAAAGAATGCATGAGTATGAGAGGCCTTGCACGGAATACTCACGCCTCATGGCAACACCTAACACTGCGATTCCGAATACGAATACCGTAGTTACAATGTGAGCGCTGACTATACAAATAATGACTGTATATATATCTCTGTTTTCCTCCCTCTTGCTTTTTTTCAAAAACAGGTGTTGTTAAAAACTTTGTTCAGGCAAAACTATTCTCTTGTCCTGAAGATTATCCAGTTGTAACTGAGCTTGGGATCGAAACGTCGACCGTAGAGTAATTCATACATGTAACTCCATTATACTATTGTTTGTATGAATAACTCCAGGATACACTGTCAATGTAAACTAGTATCAGTGACCTGCAAGCTCACTCTGTTTGCCTGATATTTCTTTTCACTTACCTTCACTTTCTCACTTCTCCCCTTCTTGTATGGCACAGGACTGTGCCCCAATGTAACCCTTATATTTTGGGTTATGTGTTGTATTTTGAGATTAAAAATCCATCAAACTAATAAACATCCCCTGACCGGCTGGTCAAGGAACTCTGAACTATATAGAATTCCATTGTGATCTATATACATTAATTGTGCTTTCTACATTCTTGTATGCTCAGGACCACTTGTTGTTTTGATAAGTATTACCTATGGGCAGCAGACACCTTGGTCCAACTGCACAACTCATTTCAACCCATATGTGTGAGTATATAATTGCGTTTGAATAAATAAAAGGCATTGTCATTTAAAATGGCAATAGCTCAAACTCTCTCAAATGCGAGTCCTATTGCATTGCAAATGCTTGTTTTTAAAGAAATGTGAACCCAAATTTCAATAATTCCTCATGTGCGTTTCACCCATTTCAAATAAAAGTGGGGATATTAATTTGAGGCCAGGCATACCTCCCCTCTTTTACAACTAGATTGCAGATGAAATGTACTGATTCTAGAAAGTGCCTTATCTCTCTCCAGGCACAGGGAAAGGAGGGATATCTATGTTTTGTTTGTTTGGCCTATGCAAGAAAAATGTCTCGATGGATTAAACCATTATGCCGCCTATTGGGTGTAAGGCAGTACCAAAAAACCCTGAGAATTTGTCAATTTGAGACACGTCCCTTTGTGGTGTTTACAGTCTTGAAATACCTAGAAGCCGTTTTACATGTGAGATCTAGACTCTTGAGAAGTGTCCAATGATGCCACTGGGAGGTTGTTTGTTTGTTCTGAGATTCAGACCACTTACTGTCCTGTACTTTAAAAAAAACTAGTAAGCAACTAAGGGCCTGCTGCAATAACGGAAGTGGAAGTGCAGTAAGCACCCATCTTGTCCTGTAGTGCATGTGATGTTCTTGTCCTTGTTTCCTTTATCTATTTCATCTAATCTAGAACCAGTGCACATTATTTTTCTAATGTGGATTTTTATTAGACACCAATTAATTGTGGTTGTAGTAGGCTTGAGCTTTGTTTTAACTTTTTTTATGAATTTTGGGAGACTCTTACGGAAATTTTATATCATTTTGTAATATATGCGAACATTGGAATTGTATATACATGTATTAAATTAATGCATTACTGATGAACTTTATCCGATGTTCCGATGTCACGATAAAATAATTGAATTTAATTGAATTGATTTGAATTGGGTCCTTGCCTCCTTCTACCTCTTCCACGTCACACTATGAATCAGGGTAGGAATATGTATGGTCTTTATTTAGAGTTAGTCAGATGGCCTTTTAATAGGACGGATGAGACAGCTACTACTTTTTCGCAGCCCTGCCACACTCTAAGGGGCCAATTAGGATGGTGGTCCTGTCGTAGGAAGGGACCGTCCGCCACAGTGGCAGAGGTCCCGTGCGTCGAATTAGGATGCACCCGTCACAGTGGCGGGTGCGTCCCGCATTTTTAACATTGCAGTGGGCGGTGCTGAAAGCACTGTCCGCCGCAATGCTAAAAATGCATGTTGTGCATTTCACAGCACAACATGACAGGCACCGTGCGGTGCCTGCCATGTTGTACTTTGAAACGCAGGGGGGTACCATAGGTACCCCCCATGTGCACCCCCACTCCACCCTGGGGGCCCGCAACGGGCCCCCAAAGCAAAGACTGTATACATTTTCACGGCGGCAATGCCGCCGTGGAATGGCATAGGACCACCGGCATCGTAATATGGTTGGCGGTGTCTCGCAGACACCGCCACCATATGTAAGCACATTTTTACGTCGGTCGCGAAGGTGAGCGGCGGAAAAGGGGCAGACGGTCTTACCGTCCGCCGCGGACTCCCCTGATATCCTAATGTGGCGGGGATAATTTCTGTGAGAATGGCGGACGGATTTACCCCGCCGGGCCGGCGGTGGCTACCACCAGCCCAGCGGTGGGCAATCCGTCCGCCATCCTAATCGGCCCCTAAATAAGGCCCTATGACAAGACAAATTAGAAGCATTTAAAAGTACTGGTAAGTAATTGTGTTATTTAAGTTTTTCTTCGCTGTAAAAATCTTTAGGTTAAATTCTTTGTAAGGCGTTGACAAAAAACATATCCTCCAGTTGTTCCTATCCATCCTGGCAATACCTTTCCACCTTGCTCATGTCTCCATCTCCCTTCAATCGAGCACTCCCCCACCCTTGTAATCCGCTGTCTTGGTGCTTTGAATATACTGCTCTGTTGTGAGGAGGCTGCTTTGTTGGGAGTGAAAGCGGCTCAAAACAAAAGGGGCAATGAAAGAGACTGAAGATCTTTATTGCCGCTGTAAATATTCCTCCTGCGCAGCAACCTCCGTTCTCTTCGCGCCCGCCTTTACTGCTTCCATTGTTCTGCTCGGACACCAAACAAAACTCATATGAGTCGATCGATTTCAAGTGTCAGTGTCTCCTCCGCTCTCGGGGATAGAAGTCTGGAGCACGAGTTCAAATGGGAACATGTCTGCGCGCGCTTGGTTGTCCACATGTTCATGTCTTCAGCATAAGAGTGCATGCGGCCCAGGCAAAATGTTTGTTATGCTGACATAATTTTGCACAGCTTTTCTAATTTTGTGTTCCACTTTGTTATGCAAAATTCCATAAATTAAGCTATTTTGCCACGTCGCTTAATTATATGTGGTTCGTGCCGAAAAGGTTGCGTGAGCAGGCAGGAACAATGCGAATGGCCTGAAGGCGAGCGGCTGCTGTTTTTGGCGCTTGTGTTAATTGTGACATTCTTATTCTTTTAGCACAAAATAAAAATGTGCTTCGAAAAGGACGCGAGGGGGCGTTTTTCACTAAAATACAGCACCAATAAGTGGTTTTGAATTTTGCATAATAAAGCATAATTCTGTCGCATTTCACTGCAATTTCTCATAATTGCTTAAATGCAAATTACGAGACGTCCAAGCATTCCTTACTGTAGGTTCCAACTCCTTACTTCTACATGACGCATTTGAGTTCCAGTCTTACTTCCCCATACTGCCTTGTCCCCGTCTGAGGTACAATGCCAACTGTTTCCATCTGGAACTGGAGCAGGGTCGCGGGAAATCCTGATCGAGGGCGGGGTTGGGCTGGCCTAAAGGGCAACGAGGCAGTGCCCGATGGCCTGGTCTGACAGGCATGTGTGTGAGCCGCTTTTTTGGATGTTTGTGGATCTGTTGTCAGGTCTACTGGACTGATTTTTGCTGTTGATTTCCATGAAATTGAACTAAACATTGTTTACAGCAAGCTAAATTCAATGCCGGCTTCCCATGCTTGCAAAACACATATACAGCATGTCTTTACAAGTTCAGAACTCTCCCAATTTGCAACTATAGGCCACTTTTTACATTTTTTAATGTTCTTCATTGAAAACAGAGCTTCAAAAAAGCGTAGTGCCATTTGATTACATGTGGCATGTAGAGCAATTCTTTGCTAAGGAGAGAGGACAAAGCATTCTTTGACAATTTGCAACATTTTGAAAACAATTTACATAACGGCTCCTCGTGAGACATTAACAGACAGTACATTATATATAATTTGGGGCATGTTATTGTTTACAGATAGGTCACGGCATTACATATGACCATAATAGAGCTCTATCCTAACAGCAACAAGGGATATTGTTCTACGAGTCACCCATTTCTAGTGATAGGAGATGCTGCAGAGCAGATTACATGAGTGACAACCTTATGTTTTTTTGGTTGGACCTCCCAATACAGCTCCCGTCTTTAGCAGTCACGTCCTAAATCCTATGAAATTTCATTACCACTCGACATGAAGTCTAATGGATGAAAGTTCATGAAAAGCACGCTAAATGAAAAGAGTGACCGTATCCATAGAATAAGAACTGGAAAACATAGAAAGGATGTTCTATTTCGGACATCCCACATTACCCAGTTGACTACGATACTCTCAAGCCACGAAGTGGTGAAAAAAGTGCTGAGCTGCAAAACAAGGGAAATCCACTTATATTTAGAATCCACTACAGATCTAATAATGCTCAGCTACTTGTTAGAAATTGGGATCCTGGTTGGCAGAGTATGCACCCCATACAAGCAGGAGCCATAATCCTATTCAGGGTAAGTCAGATACATACTTTAATTTAATCTGTGCTCACCCTCTTGTATCTTGACAAAGAACAGGCAGGCTTTACTTATGAGAGACTGTAAGTATTTGTGCAATACAACAACAGTAGAACAGTGGAAACAACACAAAAATACTCCACACAGGTTTAGAAAAAAAGACTATGATTTTATAAATAAAACAAGACCAAAACAACAAAAATCCAATACGTAGAAGTTGAGATATGAATTTTTACAGATGAAATGTAGTTATTACACTTGGAAGCAAATAGCGTGTAAAGGGGTTATCTGGACGTGCTGGACTGGGACAAAGTCAAGAGTTCAGGCTGCCGGCGATGGAGCTCAGACTGGCTAAAGGTCCTACGCAGGGCTTGCTGAGAAAAAGTACCTTAGTCCTTCTCACAAACACGAGATGCAGGATGTGTCGATCGATGCATGGATGTCACTCCTGCAGATGAAGAGATGCGTTTATTTTCTCCACGCATTGTTGGCAATGCTTTCATTTTAGAAGATGAGCATTGAAGTCGCTGTGCATTGATTCCGAAACTGATGCACCAGGTTTCTCCAAGCTTGTAGAAGGGATGCGTTAATGGTCCTTCAGTGGTGGCAGCAATGTGGTGGTCTATTCGCTGCATCTGTAGCTGATGCACTGGGTTTCTCATCACTTGTCGAACTGATGCATCATTCCTCCTTCAGTAGCGGCGGTTGATGCAGCGGTTCCAGTGGTGCTGCTCGGGCTCCGGGTGTGATGCAGCGATTCTGCTCCCACTTCGGCAGCAATGCCTTAATTCTGCCCGTCGCAGCAGAGGTTGCATCGGTTTTTCCTGAGCAAGCCCCTGGAGTCACTTCCAATGACCCAGGCACAGGAGGAGAGTTAAAGACTTTGATGTCCCTGTTTCTTTGGCAACAGGAGGCTAGTCTGCCAGACCTCGGAGACAGTCAATAGCACCAATCAGGCAGCAAAGAGCACAGCAAAGCAGCAGTCTTCCAGAGAAGCAGTCCAGGAAGCAGCAATCCTCACCATAGCAGTCATTCTTCTTGTCAAAAGTGGTTTCAAGACCAGAAGTCTACTGGTTGTTAGGGTCACAGGTCCAGTACTTATACCCAGGTGTGCCTTTGAAGTGAAAGGTGACTTCAAAGAGAGTTTTTGAAGTGCACCAGGTCACTTGATCCAGCACTGGTTTCAGACTCACTATAGAGGGTTATGCAGATCTTCGTGTGTGGTTAGAGTGCAGCCTATTAGATGTAAGTGCGAGGCTGTGTCCAGCCCTTCCCCTCCTTCCTCCCAGGAAGATGCATGAAGTCACACCGAGCCCTTCCTTTGTGTGGGACTGTCTAGGGGGAATACACAAAGTGAACTGTCAACCATGTCCAACCAGTGATCAGATGCAGGCAGTAGACACCTGTTGCAAGGTGAAAGTATTATGTGGTATGGCAGGGGTGCTTTTCCATGTAATACTAGTACAATGCAGAAAGATGGACCCTGGTTACTCTCTTAGTACACCTTCTCTCAGTCTTGGTATAGTTGCAAAGAGCAGACAGGCTACTTAAAGGAACGTGTTAAGCATTTCACATCACCAACATGGGCGATAAATAATCAACTGCCTCGAGAGAAATCAAAATCCAATTTACAAAAATAGCTCTGATTTTTATACATTTGTAGACACCAAAATGAAAGCAATACATACAGTATAACCAGAGAATCACTGACAGAATATTGAGGGCAAAAATATCGACATCCAAAATATCGGAGGCGAAATATCGATGTCAAGAATATCAAACTCCCATCTACATTATGGTAAGTACAAAAATATTGAGAAAAAAAATATTGTTGTCATCAACATCGTTGTTAAAATATTGTTTTATTAAATGTTTATAAATAATGTAAAATAAAGTAAATAATACATATATTTAAAATAAACAGCTAAAAATATGTTCAAGATTATAAGTAATACATATAATATAACAAAAAATTAAACACATATATATAAAATATAATATATACACATACTTAATAATCTTTACAAATAATTATTGTAATAACATAAATTGGTCAAACATTTTTATAAATTATAAATACATACATCCACATACTACAATAATATAAATAAAAAGATAAAATATATATATAACATATTAAAAATGTATTTTAAAATAAATTATATACTACATTAACTAAAATAGTAAATATTGGATCGCTTAGGGGTAAAAATTACTATTCCCATTCCAGATAGTGCAAAAGTAGGGAAAGTGTTCGATAGTGTAGGGGTAAAAATTGCTATTCCAACTCCAGTAAGTGCAACAGTAGGGAAAGTGTTGGATAGCGTAGGGGTAAAAATTACTATTCCAACTCCAGAGAGTGCAACAGTAGGGAAATTGTTGGATAGAGTAGAGGTAAAAATTACTATTCCCACTCCAGAGAGTGCAACAGTAGGGAAAGTGTTGAATAGCGTAGAGGTAAAATTTACTATTCCAACTCCAGAGAGTGCAACAGTAGGGTAAGGGTTGGATCGGGTAGGGGTAAAAATTACTATTCCAACTCCAGAGAGTGGAACAGTAGGGAAAGAGTTGGGTAGCACAGGGGTAAACATTACTATTCCCTTTCCAAAGGGTGCAACAGTAGGGAAGGTGTTGGATAGCGTAGGGGTAAAAATTACTATTCCCACTCTAGAGAGTGCGACAGTGGGGAAAGTGTTGGATAGCGTAGGGGTAAAAATTACTATTCCCACTCCAGAAGTGTAACAGCATGGAAAGTGTTGGATAGCGTAGGGGTAAAAATTAGTATTCCCACTCCACAGAGTGCAACAGTAAGGAAAGTGTTGGATAGAGAAGGGGTAAAAATGACTCACAAATAATTAAAGTAATATTTTTAAATAAATAATTCTTTAATTATTAAATAACAATAAATGAATTAACAATACCAATAAATAATTAATAAAAAATAATTGCCAAATACTAATTAACAATTACATTAAAGATGAATACAAATAAATAATAATTATTAAAAATAATTATCAATTAATAATTACATAACAAATAATTACATTTCAAAACGAAAAAACAATAATGATTAAAAACATATTTAGCAATGAATAATTAATTAACAGTAAATTATTGCTAAATACCAATAAATAATAATGAATACAAATTAATTCCAATTCTTAATTAATGAACAATACATTAATTTTCAAGACAAAATAATACTAATTATAAAAAATATTGCCAATTAATAATGAATTAACAATACATTAATTATCAATACTCAACAATAAAATAAATAATTACTTATTTAAAATTAAACTACTTCCCACCCTATTCCCCTATAAACTCGCAACATACTTTAATAATAAAAGAATACACTTAATATAATTACCAAGTAATCAATTAATAAAAAGTAATTACCAATTAATACAAAATAATTACCAATTAATAATTATTTAACATAAAATTAATTATAAATACCAATAAATAAAAATAAATAAATTACTTAATTACAATTAAATTACTTCCCACCCTATTCCTCAATAAAACCACAACCCGCTACATAAATAAAATGCAAAATGTACTTAAAAATAATTACTAATTCATAATTTTTTAAAATTAATTTACTAAATTTAAATTACTTACCATCCTATTCCCCTATAACCCCACAACCCGCTACGGTACTAAAACACATAATTTACTTAAAAAGAAATTACTAACTTTTAAAAATTTTATACATATATTCTAAAACTAGTACAATAATTAACAAAAAATATAAACACAAACATTTAAAATACATAATAAACTACATAACACTAATATAAATATCGATATCAGTAACAGCGATATTTTTTCTATCGATATTACTAACTTCAATATTAACAAAAACGATATTTCTAACCTTCAGGTCGATATGCTGGTCGTCGATATTCTTGATTTCGATATTCTGTCCCTACGATATTTCCAACTCGATATTATTGTAGGTTGAAATGAAAAACTTGATATTTAGACTGTGCACCGTAACCGGAGTTATCAATTTCAAATCATTAAATAATTCAGTACTTGGCAATGTAAAAGTATTAACGTTGCGGTCAACAGGAAAACACATATGTGCAATCACTTACTTAGAGAGTGAGTTCAACACGACCCATTTAGAGTTAAGGTCCCATTATTCCCTAGACCAGATCCCAACAGCTAGCACAATTGTACCTGGCTAAGGGAAGCAGCATGCAGAGGTGCACTTTAGCTGTCAAACAGAGCTGTCAATCTGACATGGTGTTGAAATGGTTACCTTATCAAAAAGGTACTTGCAGGGTGAGTTGAGAAGAACCATTTGGAACCTAAGCAAGGAGCTGGCTCTAGACCAGGAGTCTCCAGGCAGATCTGATCTCCCTGGCTTTCGGTGATTGGCTGCAGAGGTGCTCTTGGCTTTCCATGGTGCTGAACAGTCTCTTAAGCCAGAGGAGCTAGCAGGAGTGCCAAGAGAGGATGAAAACAAATGAAAGCTCTTCACATTAGAGCGATAGGGGTGGGTGGTCATTTGTGCAGGTGAATATCTTCTCTTGAAAAGTTGAGTGAAGCAGGTTGTAGTTGGACTGACCACCAACAAGTCTTGGTACCTACCTGTAAGCACTACGGTTGAGAACATCTTTGTCCAGATGACCAGGGGAATGTTATAGAAAGCAGAGCCTTACTGAGGTTCGGAACTACAGTTCTCAGAAGCCACCTGCCCAAGGCCTTTGAACGGCCATGCTGGACAGCTCAGGAACAGGACTTCAAGGTCATGGACTTAGCGGTTTGTGCTTACAGGGGACTTTCTCCTCTAGCCCAAGGGTGTTCCTGTGAAGTCTAGAGTTTGCAGAGATGTTCACCTTCCTTTTGGAACCGGCCTCATGCCATAGTTGCGTCAAAATACAGCTGGTGCAGGGTGGCTGCCACAGGTGCAGAGGTTAGCGCCTCTCTTTGGGGAGTCCTGCCTTGTTGTGGAAACGGTTCATTTCTTGTTATCACGTCAAATTTAAGATTCCGTTGTCTGGAGTGCCCCTTAAATGCTGTACTTGGGAGTGTTAGTGGGTGTGAGGACTAATAGCCAATGGGCATCTAGTCCTGCTGTTAATCTGCACTAGTAGTTATAACATCCTGTGGGTGTTAATCAATAAAGCTAGTCAGAATTTTTTTTTAGACTAAATTCATGATAGCCAAATCCATCATTGACTGTATACCTCAGTGCAACACCCTAGAGATGTGGTCTGCCTTATGGATGTGAGCGCCTCCTGCATAGCTAATTTCCCACCTGCCTGTGACAAACAGTGCCTGGGGCAGGGGAGGCTTTGTGCTTAAGTGGGAGACACGTTCCTTTGACCTATGGCACCAGTGAAGCCTTTGCAGCTCACCGCTGCACAAGTCTAATCATTTGCCATCCTGTGTGGGCAGAGATACCATCTCCTGTTCACACAGGTCTTTGTCTATGGCCTCTGGGAGCGGCACACACTCCCCAGCAGGAGGCCAGAATTCTTTCTTGGATGCAAACCTTCAGAAAAGCCTGCCAAGTCACGAGAACATTGGAATAACTTGGTGGACACAGTCTAAAGGGGCACCTAGGTACATGCTGGGCAAACCTCAACTCTACCATTGTGTCGGGGGTTGAAAATTTCAGTGTCTGACACCAAACATGAAAGAAACTGGCCGGGTCATCATGGAGCTGGATATATAGGTAATGCCCATATGCCAGTCCATTTTATCCGATGAAACTGCGGTCACTTGCACTAAAATTATGTTTAGAATACTACCACAGAGCAATATATGCTTGCACATATATTCACACACATGTATTATAATGCACCCTGCCTCCTGGGCTATAGGAGGCCTGCCTTAGGGGTGGCTGACAAATGCTGTGAGGTGATCCTGTCACACGTAGTGTGTGCAGGGTCAAACTTGAGCAGGCAAGCTGCTTGTGCGTGGCTGAAATGGCTAACATACGGAGTCCAGTTTTATCCAGTCACTCAGGGTGGCACAATAAGTGCTGCAACCCTGGTGCCCCTTTTACATCCTGTCCTGAGTGGCACTGGTACCATATACTAGGGTCTTACACATGTGTAAATGCACTTGCAATTGGGTGAACCAATTCATATTTAAAGTTTAAGGTAAAGACCACTGGTGCTGGGGCCTGTTATCAGGGCCCAACACACTTTCAGGTCAATTACCACAGCATTAAGCAGCAAAAAAGTGAGGGGACATCAGCAAAAAGTCCATTTTACTGCAACACCAAAGAGCTAAGAGCAATAAAGCGTCCCACTTTCTAAAAGTGCAATTTTCAGAAGGGTAACTACAAATCCACTTTTACCATTAAAGAGGATTTGTCATTACCTTTCCAGAGGTACTAAACATGACATCTCTATCTGGTTAGGAATGACAGCTTATTAAGTGTAATAAGGAATTCCCAATGTTAACTTATGAGAGGTGGTAGGCCTCTCAGTAGTGAAAAATGAATTTAAGAGTTTTTCACTACTATGACTAGCAAAACTTAAAAGTATATGTCCTTCCTTTTAGTTAAAAAGTACATGTCCTTCCTTTTTAGTTACATAGACCCCGGCCCTACCTGGGGCCTACCTTAGGGGTGATATATGAGGGGAAAAAATTATTTTTAGTCTCTATATGAGTTTAACTTTCCAGGTCAACATGGCAGTGTAAACTGCACTATTGCTCTGCAGTGTCCGGCCTGAGACATGTTTAAGAGCTACTTGTGTGGGTGGCACAATAAGTGCTGCAGTCCCACTAGTAGCCTTTAATTTTCATGCCCTGGGTACATGTAGCACACTGTTACAGGGACTTACAGGTAAATTAAATGGGTCAAATGGGTATGTTCCAAGATTATCATGTTTAAAGGAGAGATCCCATGCACTTTACCGTGGATTAGAAGTAGTAAAGTGCTTAGACTCCTAAAGCCAACAAAAGCAAGGTCAGAAAAAGAGCAGGAGGAAGGCAAAACGTTTGGGGTGACCCTTGAGTGGGGCCATTTTCCAACACCACCTGTATACCAAGTTTCAAATATCAGATGCCAACATATTGTACCTGGAGACACACAGCACTGACTGCACAAACAATGGTGAAAACTAAAGCCCTTTACTGATGTAGATGTTACCATGCACTGCATTTACCATAATGTATCTGGGTAAACTGACTACTGGAATGCCAGACAGTGTTCTCCCTTCTTCCTTTGTTTGATAAGGCTTCATTGAGCTGATGAGCTGATAAGCTGATGAGCTGATGAGCTGACAAGCTCTGGCTGATGAACCTGCGCTTTATTGAGTGGTACAGAGACCTGAGAAGATTGTCTGTAGTATTTCCAACACCTCTAAACCAATTTGTTACTCTCTACTGAAGAAGGACAACAATCCTGAAAGATGATCCTAGAGATACACAGCACTGGCTGCACCAACAATTGTGAAAACAATTTTTGTTTACTGAAGAAATTGTTATTACGCACTGTATTTATCAAAATGTATCTGAGCGAACACAGTGCTAGGATGTGAAGCAGTGTGCACCCTCCCCCCCTTGAAGTATAAATAGACAACTATGGATTTGCTATACTAAACTTCAGACCAAGGTACCTTATTGATATATACTGTCAAGGAACATATATGTGAAGTTAAGTATAGTAAATCTATACTTACCAATATTCTCTTTTCTTCACAATATTTTGGTACTCTAAATTCTTGCTATGACAGTAGTATGAAGTATCGAAGAGACAATATCGAGGTCACACAACATTGTGAGCAGAATATCGAAGACCAAAACATTGATAAAGTAAGTTTACCGAGGATGGTATACATTTACCATTCTTAATTCCACATGTTTATGCCATTAAGATATATGTATCATCATGATATGCATATGGGGAGTTAGGTATAGAAAAAATATACATGCTAACCTGTCAATATTTCGGTCCTTGCTATTCTGGTCATGATATTGTAGGACCTTGACATTTCGTCCTTCTATTCTGTAGGCCCCTACTACCCCGGCAATGATATTTTGGTGGCACTATTCTTTAGTGCTTTATATTCTGACATTCAACCTAGATAATGCCAAACGCCAATGCTAGAGAAAAACGGAAAGTGAAAATGGATTTAAAGGTTCATATGAACAAACTAAGCCTAAAAAAAATTACAAAAGGGATAATAGTTAACAGTCAAAGTTACAGTAATCTCTGTGAATTATATAGTTGAGATTCTTGAGGCCTGCCAGAGGGGCACTTAAAGACCTGATGCTGGATTGGAAGTACTCCTCACACACCATTTTAAGTTAAAGAGTATACTGGACATCAAAAGTTACCCTGTTGTTGCACTCCTTCCCCACATTTCACGGATAAGGAATGCAGCAGGTGCTTGGTTCGATCTTGGAAAGTTGGTTGGCAAACAGGGATTTCCCCCAACACTATATTCAATGGCAATGAGACTTAGTAAATAAATAGTAAGTGCCCAAAGCCTGTTGGAGTGATGGGTAGGGTTCATTGAAAAGAGTTTGTGTCTCCATGTGTGGATGAATGTAAGTGACTGACTGACCCTCTACTGTGGGTTCTGAAACACAATAATGGGCAGAGAGGCAAAATAAAAACTGAAAAACACCGGAAGAATAAATAAAGCGTAGGGGACACAGCTTGCTCTCAATTCAATTTTTATTCATTATGATTTGAAATTCTGCAGAATTCCACATAAAAATACATCTTAAAAGCACATTTCATTCCACAAAAATTACCAACGTTAATTCATATTGACATTACATCTAAAAACCCGGATAAACAAACAGTAGCAGTTGGACTTGTGGTGTTCCAGTGCAAGAGGGCGTGGACCTTGAGTAATCATTTTGACATACATGAATTCATGCGAATTTATAATCGAACGCTATCCTAAAACATTTGGTATGAAAACTTATTATAAAATAGACAAATTTAAAACTCGCTATACAGTACTAGATCATGGACGCAAGAACCATGTAAAAAGATAATTTATCTATTCACTAAACCGTACTGTATAGCCAGCAGCATAATAACGGTGCAAAGTAGTTCAATACCATAAACTCGCTTCTTTTAGTCTGAAATCTACAATAGTTTAGCAGCAAACAAGGATTTAGTGAGGTGCTTGGGATCCTAGAGGATAAGAATCTAGAAGAGGAAAGAGTTTATAATAGTGACCATACTTATTTCCAAACCTAGTAAATTGGGCAATAATCGTCTTGCTCTCAAACTGTGGCAAGAGCACTACACACCAAACATATGTCCAAACAATAAATTACCATTAAAGATTTCTTTTTTTGCCTTATGCTCTCGCTAAAAGCAATCAGCAGCCAAATAAACAGTATGGACCGCCTCTGTCTCATCCCATTGAGCAAGGCAATCATTCCCCTTGGCAGGTAGGTTTGTGGGAGCGCAGTGATAGGTTCACAAATGCCCTTTCTCCCTTTCCCCTCCAACAACCCTAAACTGGTCTTGTGCAAGCTGCACCTCTTGTGAGGCTCCACGGCCTGCTCCTCATCGACCTACCTACACCTGGCACCATGCCATGGTTTTTGAGGGAAAACTCAAGTGCTGAGGGCAGCAGACAGCAGTTGCACAGCTATCCAGACTCACTGTCTGCTTTACAAAAAAAATAAAAAGTATATATATATATATATATATCCAACGTAGTTTTGGCAAGAAAACAAGCCACGAATCACGGCGGGCAACACGGCTGGGAATGCCACTCCCACAGATACCAACGTAATCCAGGTCTACCCGAAGCCTAAATAAAGAGACCGTTTATTAATCGTGGCCATGGCTCCAGTGGATTCATTCATTTATCCATAATCTGGATTACGTTGGTATATATATATATATATATATATATATATATATATATATATATATATATATATATATATATATATGTATATATTACTTACTGGCGGTCGCCAGTAGGTATATATAGTTAGGATTTTTTCTCTATGGAACTTTTCAAAATTCTATGTCTAATAACTTTGGCGTTTGGGGACGGAATCGGCTGAAATTTTCAGGAAAATGGCACATTTTGTTTCTGAGCAGCCCCTGAAAATTTGGGGGGGTTCCGTTAAGGGGGGCCGAGAAAAAAGGGGGGTCCCAAAACACGTTTTTTCCATTCATTTATCCATAGGGCGTTTGGCCTCACTTTTAGCTCGAACGGCTGAATGGATTTGCACGAAACTTGGCAAAATTGTAGGGACTGTTAGCCCGATGTGCCTTTGCTGGGTCTCAATATATGTGCTCCAGTGGATTTTGAGAAATTAACGTTTAAAAAAACAGATATATCTGTGACAGCGTCCCGCATAGCGCACCGGTTCGCGTACTTTTCGCGTAACGGAGCTTTGCAAAGCGAAGCTGATTGGCTCTCCGGTGTCTGTCAACATTCTAAACAGTCCGGAGCGGCCGCCATCTTGTCTCTCGGTAGGATCGAGAGACAAGAGGAGGCCAAAGCGAAGGGGGAAATGAAGGAAAGGGGGCAAGGTAGACCCCTTCTGACCCCCTAGGATTGATGAGGGGGATATTAAAGTGCCCCACGGGGCCAAAAAAAAAAAAAAAAATAGCGATTTTTTGTCGTAGAGGCGCAAATCGGTACGTGAACCGGGGAGTTAACTGGGCAGCTAACCGGCAGCATAACGGGAGTCTGAGGAGACGCTGATTGGCTGTCAACATTGTAAACAGTCCGGAGCGGCCGCCATCTTGTCTCTCGGTAGGATCGAGAGACAAGAGGTGGAGAAAAATGAAGGGGGAAATGAAGGAAAGGGGGCAAGGTAAACCCCTCCTGACCCCCTAGGATTGATGAGAGGGATATTAAAGTGCCCCGCGGGGCAAAAAAAAAATAAATTGCGATTTTTCGCCGTAGAGGCGCGTCCTGGTACGCGAACCGGGTAGCTAACTGGGCAGCTAACCGGCAGCGTAACGGGAGTCTGAGGAGAAGCTGATTGGCTGTCAACTTTGTAAACAGTCCGGAGCGGCCGCCATCTTGTCTCTCGGTAGGATCGAGAGACAAGAGGTGGTGAAAAACGAAGGGGGAAATGAAGGAAAGGGGGCAAGGTAGACCCCTCCTGACCCCCTAGGATTGATGAGGGGGATATTAAAGTGCCCCGCAGGGCAAAAGGAAAATAGAAAAAAAAATTGCGATTTTTCGCGGTAGAGGCGCTTCCCGGTACGCCAACCAGGCAGCTAAACGGTAGCGTAACGGGAGTCTGACATCTTGTGTTTTTGGAGCGTCCGGTTTGCGTACCGGGTAGCGTTCCGGTAAGCGTAACAAGGGGAAAACCAAGAGAAACAGTAAAATAAAATTTAAAGGAATAGATTTCCACCAAACTTGGCAAAATTGTAGGGACTGTTTGTTTGATGTGCCTTTGCAAGGCCTTAAGATATGTGCACGTGTGGATTTTGTCTAATTAAGGTTAAAAAAAATATATATATATCTGTAAGCGTGCTCTGGCGCGCTTACGTTACGGGTTTTGTTTGGGCTGCAGAGACGATACGTCACGTTTATGTGACGCGTCATGAGGCGTCTCACGTGGCTACGTGATACGTCACGTAATAAAGAATATATTTTACAGCTATAGATATTATCTTTTAAAAAACCAATGAAATTCACTGAAAAAACCATAGGTTATAGACCATATATAGTTAGGAATTTGCATTTACAAAACCTTGAAAATTCACTGAAAAAACCATTGGTTATAGACCATATATAGTTAGGGATTAGCATTTTCAAAACCTTAATTTACTCGCACAAAACCATAGAAATTCGCATGTATAGTTAGTTGCAATAACTATATATCGCGCACCCGCAATCCACTGCTGATGATGTCACATATTACATCATTCATGACATGGTCAGTGACATCACTGATGACATCTCAAATGACATAACTGATGACATCACTGATGACATATCAAATTACATCACTGATGAAATCACTGATAACATCTCATTTGACATTACTGATCACATCACTGATGATATCATTCATGTGATAATACGATGAACCTCTTCAGACTCTAATATAACCTTAGATACAATCAGTGTAAACAGACACTCACAGACTGTCACTCATCCATGGAGTTACTCACACACCTAGTCAGTCATGCAAAGAATCAATCACACCTCCATTTCCTCAACTATACAGTTATACACACCTTACTTAATCAAACATATACTAACACATACTTACTCTCTTATACAATCACTGATACAAGTTCACAATGATCCATACAGCCACTCACACATTCACTGGCTCTGATGCACAGTTATTTATATATGTCAACTCTTACATGTACTGTGTTTTACATATGTACTTACTTTGACATGTAGCACTGAGAAATCCAATCACTCACCAATACACTCATGCAGACAGTCAACCGCCCATACAGCTGTTTCCACATGCACTTTTGAACCCATACATCTAGTGAATCAACTGCTCACACATCTATGCACAGAGTCACACACCTCCCAGGCACCCCCACATACACACTCACTCTCCCATACAAATACTTGGGCAACCAATCAATAACCCATATAGTTACTCATATAGCTACTGATCAACACATGCAGCAGTTTACAGAACAACAGATATAATGATGCACAAATTAAGACAGTTTAGTCACTAACCCATGCACTCAGTGAGACACATTTAATCATTCTCTCATACAGTCAGTCATGCACCTACTAAATCCTTCATCCAGACACTTATACATCCACTCATTCTTCAATATGTAAGACATATTTTAACTTTACAGAAACATACAGTCACTGGATGTTGTCATCAGTGATGTCATCAGTGATGTCATTTGAGATGTCATCAGTGATGTCATCAGTGATGTCACTGACCATGTCATGAATGATGTAATATGTGACATCATCAGCAGTGGATTGCGGGTGCGCGATATATAGTTATTGCAACTAACTATATATGCGAATTTCTATGGTTTTGTGCAAGTAAATTAAGGTTTTGAAAATGCTAATCCCTAACTATATATGGTCTATAACCAATGTTTTTTTCAGTGAATTTTCAAGGTTTTGTAAATGCAAATTCCTAACTATATATGGTCTATAACCTATGGTTTTTTCAGTGAATATATATATATATATATATATTACCTACTGGCGGTCGCCAGTAGGTATATATAGTTAGGATTAATTCCCTATGGGATTTCTGAAAATTCTATGTCTAATAACTTTGGCGTTTGTGGACGGAATCGGCTGAAATTTTCAAGGAAATGGCACATTTTGTTTCTGAGCAGCCCCTGAAAATTTGGTGGGGTTTCGTCAAGGGGGGGCCGAGAAAAAAGGGGGGTCCCAAAACGCGTTTTTCCCATTCATTTTTCCATAGGGCCTTTGGCCTCACTTTTAGCTCGAACGGCTGAATGGATTTGCACGAAACTTGGCAAAATTGTAGGGACTGGTAGCCCGATGTGCCTTTGCTAGGTCTCAATATATGTGCTTCAGTGGATTTTGAGAAATTAACGTTTAAATCAAGATATATATCTGTAACAGCGCTCCGGGCAGCGATCCGGTCCGCTTACTTTTCGCTTATCGGAACTTTGCGCGCAGAAAGCTGATTGGCTCTCCGGTGTCTGTCAACATTCTAAACAGTCCGGAGCGGCCGCCATCTTGTCTCTCGGTAGGATCGAGAGAGAAGAAGAGGTGAAAAACGAAGGGGGAATTTAATGAAAGGGGGCAAGGTATCCCCCTCTTGACCCCCTAGGAATGTTGTTGGGGTTATTAAAGGGTCCCGTGGGGAAAAGGAAAAAAAAATGATTTTTCACGGTAGAAGTGCTTCACGGGCCGCGAACTGGGCCGCAAACTGGTAGCGAAACGGGAATTCGCCATTTTGTGCTTCGTTAATTAAATTACTAGGTATAAGGGGGTGCGGGAGACGTATCCTAATCCCCTATGTTTCCTGAGGGTGGCTGAGGAGGCTGATATATGTTGATACATCTCTTCCAGCGGCTGTGCGTGAGCTTTTTTTTTTTTTTGCTGCGTGACAGTCCGGAGCGGCCGCCATCTTGTCTCTCGGTAGGATCGAGAGAGAAGAAGAGGTGAAAAACTAAGGGGGAATTTAATGAAAGGGGGCAAGGTATCCCCCTCTTGACCCCCTAGGAATGTTGTTGGGGTTATTAAAGGGTCCCGTGGGGAAAAGAAAAAAAAAATGATTTTTCACGGTAGAAGCGCTTCACGGGCCGCGAACTGGGCCGCAAACTGGTAGCGAAACGGGAATTCGCCATTTTGTGCTTCGTTAATTAAATTACTAGGTATAAGGGGGTGCGGGAGACGTATCCTAATCCCCTATGTTTCCTGAGGGTGGCTGAGGAGGCTCATATATGTTGATACATCTCTTCCAGCGGCTGCGCCATCTTGCCTTTTTTCCAATGCCACAATTTTGTCGTGCACGGCATCCATTTTAGATGCCAGGCTGGTCCCAGGCTATCACCTACCCCTGCGGATGTAGTTTATGGCCCCAGCTGTAGAGAATTCAGACATGCCAACCCTCCCGATTCAGGCGTGTGACTACTGATTTCAGTGCTAGTCTCCCGCCTCCCGATTTCTGCAAGCAAAAACCCGGGGGCATATTACGAACAACTAGCGATAATTTTTGTCTCTAACTTGTTTAGAGACAAAAATTTTCGCCGCACATCGGCGATTTTTATCGCAGATAAACCTTGCTATTATCGCAGAAAAGTCAGCGATATTCATGTATTATCGAGCAAATGCTCTTAGCCATGTTATCCACCTCCCATTGGATAACATGGCTAAGAACTGCTCAGGGCAGGTGTTAGATTTTGGAGATATCTCCAAAAGTTGGTAATAGAAGGTAGCGATGTTAGGGACTGTTTTCAGTCGCTAACATCTTGGCACGCCACTTTGCATGTCATTAGTGATAAGTATCACTGACATGCAAAGCGGGGCCCAAGATGGTCGCTATCTCCTTTTAGCTGTCACTAACTGGTGTTAGCGACAGCTTGGTAATAGGGAGATAATTTTATCTCCGCTTTCTTGGCTTTTTAAGCCAAAAAAGCGGAGATAAACCCCCTTGATAATATGCCCCACGATTCCTTGGGGGTTTCAGCTGACAGGGCTTGGTATTGTGTTACATGGTAATTTTTCCAGGAAACGTCAGAGGGTCGATGCAGGGGTTCTAGAAGAGGTGATAAACCATTTAAGCCTCATGAACAAGCGCATGGTCTTTTAAAGATTTGTGAAGTACTCGGAGCGGCGGTGTGTGTGTTTCCTCTTTCAGGAGCGGGCGGGGGGGCACTGCCAGCAACTTGCCAGGTCAGGTAGTGTTCAACACGTGCATCACCCTTTCTCTGCTTGCTATTGCGCTCCATGCTTCGGAAAGGTGAGAAAAAGAACGTGCATTTGAGTTTGAAATGTCCGATCCTGCAGCAGCACACTTCCAAAGCCCACACATGACAATAACCCGATTCAAGGCCCCATTCACCCGTTTTTAAAAAAATAGATAACACTCCAACAAAGTAAGGTTATAAAACTTTATTAACTATTAACTTTAACGAACGGAACAAAAACTAAAAACATTTAAACATTTCTCAACACAAAAAGCAACAATGGTTAGAAGCTGTCTTTTGTGCGAATAGTCCCAAGGCAGCACAACGTGCAGAGTTCTGGACGGCACCCAGGTGATGTCGCCTGGGTGCCGCACTGGTTTAGGGATCCTACAATGCTGCTCCGAAAATTGGCGTGGGGCGTCCCGGGAGGGGCGGGGGGAGGCCTCGTCAGTAGCGGTCTGTTGTGCGAATAGTCCCAAGGCAGCACAACGTGCAGAGTTCTGGACGGCACCCAGGTGATGTCGCCTGGGTGCCGCACTGGTTTAGGGATCCTACAATGCAGCACAGAAAAACAGCGTGGGGCGTCCCGGGTGGTGCGGGGGGAGGCCTCGTCAGTAGCGGTCTGTGTCCAGTGTCACATGGCTGACACAACATGTACGACAGGCACCCAGGTGATGTCCAGTAAACTGCCGCACTGGTTTTGGTATCCTACAATGCTGCTCCGAAAATTGGCATGCGGCGGCCCGGGGGGGGGGGGCGTGGGGGAGGCGGCGTGAACGGGCCTCCCCAGGTGGCGGCCATCTAGCTGAGTTGCGCCCGCTCTTGCGGTTACAGCGTCTCGCTCACCATGTTGTTGAGTTGCTCCCACTCTTGCAGTGCAGCGATAGGCGGCTGCCACATGGCTCTTAAAATGGCGGACGGCTCCTCGGTTTTGGGCCTGGTCCACTGAAATGGCCCTGGGACACTTTGGAACTCGGACGCTTGCCTGCTAGGGCTTGGGCTCCATTCTCAAAAAGCGTCCCCTCAGCCGTGAAGATTGTACAAAAGTCTTGGGGGCCCCCGACTCCCGCAGGCTTCCGGTGGGGAGCGGCTGCCATGATTGCTCGCGGAATGACCACGACGGAGCCACGAGATGGTGGTGCTCTCATGCTGACGCCAGCTTCAGTCTGAATGATCCAGAAACAAGGTGGGGCTTTCATCGTTTGGGAAAAAAAAATGTTCTAAACCAATGAAAAGTGTTATTTTTAGGTCATATGACCAAGCCTTCCATCTTTAGGAAACCAAAAGTAAAATGAACCAATGAAAAGTTTTATAAACAAGTCACATGACCTGTTATGCGACATAGGGCTACAAAAAGCGTAGAAAATCTGTTGGCACGTGAGGCGGCGTCAGTAGCGGACCGATGTGCGAATAGGCCGAAGGCAGCACAACGGGCCGAGATCCGGATGGTACCGAGGTGGTGTCCAGCAAATTGCCGCACTGGTGTGGCCATCCTACAATGCTGCGCCGAAAGACGGCGTGTCCAGCTGAGTTGCGGTCACTGTTGCGGTACAGTGACTCGAACGAGCCGAGATCCGGATGGCACCGAGGTGGTGTCCAGCAAATTGCCGCACTGGTGTGGCCATCCTACAATGCTGCGCCGAAAGACGGCGTGTCCAGCTGAGTTGCGGTCACTGTTGCGGTACAGTGACTCGAACGCGCCGAGATCCGGATGGCACCGAGGTGGTGTCCAGCAAATTGCCGCACTGGTGTGGCCATCCTACAATGCTGCGCCGAAAGACGGCGTGTCCAGCTGAGTTGCGGTCACTGTTGCGGTACAGTGACTCGAACGCGCCGAGATCCGGATGGCACCGAGGTGGTGTCCAGCAAATTGCCGCACTGGTGTGGCCATCCTACAATGCTGCGCCGAAAGACGGCGTGTCCAGCTGAGTTGCGGTCACTGTTGCGGTACAGTGAGTCGAACGCGCCGAGATCTGGATGGCCCCGATGTTGTGTCCAGCAAGTTGCCGCACTGGTGTGGCCATCCTACAATGCTGCGCCGAAAGTCGGCGTGGGGTGCCCCGTTGGCTTATGAGGTGATGTCAGTAGTGGACCGATGTGTGAATAGGTCGGAACCAGCACAAGGCGCCAAGATCCGAATGGCAAGTCCTGGATGTTGAGTGCCTCAGTTGAGAGTTCTGAGCAGTGCTTGTAAGACTGTCTGAAGCTTATTTGCACCTGCTGCAGCTTCACTAGGTCCGGCGGAACTTTTTGCCTTTTCCTTTCTGCTTCTTTTCCTACAATCCGTTTCATCTGAAGACACGATCAGGTCCCTGAATGTGTGCAGGGGGACGCTATTGATTGAATGAAAAAGGCGGCTTGACACAAAGCTGACTCAAGCGTTACTGTTGGTGCTATACAGACAAAAATTGGTTTTCAGTTTGTACATTCTTCAAGTTTTTTTTTTCCATCCAAGTCTGATTGAGAGTTTGTAGAAAAATGGCTTCAGATTTTCCACATACTACTCTTCAACATTCTTCCTAAATGTAACAAAGTGAAACTCACTAGGAGAACGGCTGTTTCTGTTTCCTTTCAAAATGCTGCCAACAATATTTTCTGAATGGAAGACACCATCTTGTAGCATAAAGGGCCGAAAGGGGTTCTGGTCTGGCCGATGGTTGGTGGAGACATTTTGACTATATCTTGGACCTGCCCGGCCTCGCCCAAAATGGCGCCGGTATAAATGGGACTCGTAACTCCTTGCCCGCAAATGTATATCTAGAAAATGTTATTGTAAGTGGCCCTGTTCTATTTTAATTACAAAATGTATGTCCACCGATTCCGCAACTGTTAGACACCTTAGTTCTTGCAACCTAATGGCCCGCTCATTACGTTCCTCTACAGTGTAAATGTCTCCTCATCATATACGATTTCAGTTTGCTCCGTGGCCGGCCCACGTGGTTATAGGCCCGTATTTGTATACTGACATTTTCACAATAAAGGTTTTTAAAACAAAACACGGTAGTAGTATTTACATTGGTAAAGTTTTTACTTTTAGTCACTGTTTTCGAATCAGTAAAAGGCAAGTGAAATAAAGCAGTCCAATTACATGACGGATAAAAGGTTTTATATGTAGGAACGCAGTAAAGATAAATGGTCAAGGGCAGTTGTGTTTTTCATGTCTGCAACATAAAGTGATCGATAAGAATCTGATAATCAGGCGTATCGGCGACTAAGACAGCAGGCCGAATCTCTTTTACTCAACGGCTCCGTCATGGAAGGAAGAAACGTCCTTTTTCTCGAAAAAGGAATATATTTTACTTGCAAGACAGTTGTAAATTTTCCGGGAAAGTACATTAGCCTGGAATATTATAACATATGTTTGAAAAAAAAATATTGTTCGAAAATAATAAAAAGCGTAATTTTGACCAAGCTTTTCATCATTAAATTAACAAAAGTAAAATGAACCAATGAAAAGTTTTATTAACAAGTCACATGACCTGTTATGCTTACGTTACGTGCTGCGCGCCGCGCCTCGTATCGCTTCCGGGTGCGCTAACGCGGCGTGTCATAAAACGCATTACGCGACAACGTAGGTCAAGAATATAGTCTAAATGTCTCCACCAACCAGCGTTCAGAACACAACCCCTTTCAGCAGTCCAAAAAGTTCTGTTAAATGAGAACAGAGGGGACAGGCAACAAGAACCATCAGTCAAAGAGGGGAGGGCAAGTTCTTCTCTTCCGGGTCATGTTGGGGCGCTACCGGAACTGATCGAATTGGTAGTCTATAGTGTTTCTGGATGTTTCAGACTTAAGCAGGCGTCAGCATGAGACCACTACCATCTCGTAGCTCCGTCGTGGCCATTCCACGAGCAATCATGGCAGCCGCTCCCCACCAGAAGCCTGCGGGAGTCGGAGGCCCCCAAGACTTTTGTAGAATCTTCACGGCTGAGGGGACGCTTTTCGAGAATGGGACCCAAGCCCTATCAGGGAAGCGTCCGAGTTCAAAGGTGTCCCAGGGCCATTTTAGTGGACCAGGCCCAAAACCGAAGAGCCGGCCGCCATTTTGAGAGTCCTGTGGCAGCCGCCTATCGCTGCACTGCAAGAGCGGGCGCAACTCAACTACATGGTGAGCGAGACGCTGTAGTCGCAAGAGCGGGCGGTAAACAGCTGAATGGCGGAAGAGGCACAGTGTAGCAAAAGCGGGCGGAATGGCAACTAAAACGATAAAGGGGCGCCCCACTACAGCTTGTCTTCAGGTCAAACGGATTGTGGGACAAGGTCCAGAATTGAAGAGTCATCAAAAGGCAAAAAGTTCCGCCGGACCCCGGGAGCCGGCCGCCTATGTCGGGGGCGATCTCAGGCTACACCAGTGCTATAAGACTTGGGGAGGGTGTCGGAGCCATGCGTCTTCTCCGAGTCCATGGCCATCACACCGCCCCTCAGGGGCCTCTGTCAAGCTGTTTAGGAAGGTAACATATCACATTGTTTTCTAATGCAGTCAGGTCTACAAACGACACTCACTTACTTTGAGAATAGTGAAGCTGCAGTAGGTGGAAATAAGCTTTAGACAGTGTTACAAGCCCTGCTCAGAACTCTTAACTATGGCACCCAACATCCAGAACTTATGCTATTTGAGAATGGCAGTGACATCGAAGCATCTCAGGGACCAAAACCATTAACGTACTTTCACGTATGAAAATCTTACTTGGGGAGGGGGCAGGAGCGAAGCGCCCTCTCCCAGTCAGCGCCACCACACCGTATGTTGAAAATCTGAAGCCATCGTTCTACAAAGTCAACCAAACTTGGATTGAAAAATCTAGAAAAATGTACAAACTGAAAACCAGTTTTGGTCTGCATAGCATCAGTAGCAACGCTTGAGTTAGCTTTGTGTCAAGCCGCAAATTTGATTCAACAAAGCACAGACATTGAAAAAGGCTGAAATTCAGAACTCTAAACTATGGCACCCAACATCCAGGAGCTTGCCATCCGGATCTTGGAGCCTTGTGCTGCTTTCGATCTATTCACACATCGGTCCACTACTGACATCATCTTATAAACCAACGTTATGTAAATAGTTTTTTAATAAAATGTTTTACCCTGTTTCTTTGCTGGTGTGTTGTCTATATTTTTAATATTTGCATAGGGTTTGTCGTTATTTTGTGTGGGATGGGTGATGGAGCCGAGCGGTCTTGCAGCCCTCATGGTGTGGAGCTCAGTTCATCTCACTATTTTCGTATTTCTCATGAAGGGTTGTTCCTAATATTTCTATTTTAGCGAGGTCAAAAAGAGATCCAATTAGTGGCCTACTGATTTTGCTCGATTACTTTTATTTTTTTACACGATTTTTCACTATCTGCAAAGACTAAACAGAGTATTGCGACTTTGTGCTTGTTTGTAAATAGAGAATGATCCAAAGAGAACCAATTCTAAAACAGTAAATGCTTGGACAACAATCAATCAAATGGAGAGACAAGGAGGCACGATGGATTACAACGGGGGTAAAGGCCTGCGTTAACTACCCTTCAGTATCTGCAAAGAGAGAGTACTACTAAGACAAAAGAGGGGAGGGGGGGGGTGCAGCGTTCAAAGCACATCAGCGTGCATAAATACGAAAATGTTTTTAGCTATCACGTACTTGACATTTTAAAGCTTTTCATATTTGCTATTAAAAAACCAATGAAATTCACAGAAAAAACCATAGGTTATAGTGGATATATAGTTAGGAATTTGCATTTACAAAACCTTGAAAATTCAATGAAAAAACCATTGGTTTTAGGCCATATATAGTTAGGAATTAGCATTTACAAAACCTTATTTTACTCGCATAAAACCATTGAAATTCCATATATAGTTAGAAGCGCTAACTATATATCGCGCACCCGCAATCCACTGCTGATGATGTCACATATTACATCATTCATGACATGGTCAGTGACATCACTGATGACATCACTGATGACATCTCAAATGACATCACTGATGACATCACTGATGACAACTCAAATGACATCACTGATGACATCTCAAATGACATCACTGATGACATCACTGATGACAACTCAAATGACATCACTGATGACATCTCATTTGTCATCACTGATCACATCACTCATGTGATAATACAATGAACCTCTTCAGACTCTAATATAACCTTACATACACTCAGTATAAACAGACACTCACAGACTGTCACTCATCCATGGAGTTACTCACACACCTAGTCAGTCATGCAAAGAATCAATCACACCTCCATTTCCTCAACTATACAGTTATACACATCTTACTTATTCAAACATATAATAACACATATTTACTCTCTTATATAATCCCTGATACAAGCTCACAGTGATCGATACAGCCACTCACACATTCACTGGCTCTTATGTTCAGTTATTTATATATCTCAACTCTCACATGTATTGTGTTTTACATACGTACTTACTTGCACATGTAGCAATGAGAAATCCATTCACTCACCAACAGACCCATGCACAGTCAACCGCCCATATAGCTGTTTCCACATGCACTCTTGAACTCATACTCCTAGTGAATCAACTGCTTACACATCTATGCACAGAGTCACGCACCTCCCAGCCACCCACACACACACACTCAGCCTCCCATTCAAATACTTGGGCAACCAATCAATAACCCATATGGCCACTCTTATAGCTACTGATCAACACATGCAGCAGCTTACACAACAACAAACATAATGATGCACAAATTAAGACAGTTTAGTCACTAACCCATGCACTCAGTGAGACACATTTAATCACTCACTCATATAGTCAGTCATGCACCTACTAAATTCTTCATCCAGACACTTATACATCCACTCATTCTTTAATATGTAAAACATATTTAAACTTTACAGACACATACAATCACTGGATGTTGTCATCAGTGATGTCATCAGTGATGTCATTTGAGATGTCATCAGTGATGTCATCAGTGATGTCACTGACCATGTCATGAATGATGTAATATGTGACATCATCAGCAGTGGATTGCGGGTGCGCGATATATAGTTAGCGCTTCTAACTATATATGGAATTTCAATGGTTTTATGCGAGTAAAATAAGGTTTTGTAAATGCTAATTCCTAACTATATATGGCCTAAAACCAATGGTTTTTTCATTGAATATATATATATATATATATATATATATATATATATATATATATATATATATATATATATATATATATATATATATATATATATATATATATATATATATATATATATATATATGTGCACATGTTGGGGAAAAGCACTAATTGTCTCCATCTCTACTGATAGGGTAGGTTGTGGCTCTGGTGGACACTACCTGCCCCAGCACCTCCAGCCTCCCTGTGAACTTCCAGGGGCATATTCTAAAGAATGTGTGATAACCATTGCACAACTTACTTACTGCAGCTTCCAACATCGCAGTGAATCGCAGGTAAATTACACTGTGTTAAACAAGCATTCTCAACACAGCAGTACCATGCGATAGTCTCCAGATAACACTTCAACTGACGGCGTTAAAATCAATGCCATGCCGCAAAAATGTGAAATATGAATGCAAAAAAAGCTGCGATGAGGCTAATTGAGATACTAAAATCAGCAAAAAACAGCTACAGTCCTGCAATTAACATGCGTCAGGCAGTAAAAATCACCATAAATGTAGAAAAAAAACTGGCAACAAATGCCAAACAACAGCGAAGCGCAATGGACATTGCAGGAGCAGGTATGGAGGAGAACCAGAACCCGACAAGCCCCCCGGAGGACCTGCCTGGGACCTCGGGGTCAGGGAAGGCCAAGGAGAAGAAGAGTAGGAAGAAGTGCTTCAGTCCGCAGGAAAACAGGATCCTGATAATGGAGGTGGTCGAACACCATCAACAACTGTTTGTCACCTCCACTTTTCCATTGGCAACCAAAAATGGACTATGGCAGACCATCGTGGACAAGGTTAATGCAGTGGGAGTGCTGAAGAGGACAATGGAAGAGGTCAAGAGGCGCTGGAATGATGTCAAGAGCAAAACCAAGCTGAAACTCTCCAACAAACGGAAGTCACCAATGCATACTGGAGGTGGGAGTCCTGCGCCACAGGAGGAACTGGACGACATGGAGGAAAGGGTGTCCACAGTCGTCAGTGGGGAGATGGTGACTGGAGTCGGGGGACCTGACACTGCTCAACATGTCCGGGCACAACAGCAACAGGGTGAATAACGACCAGGAACTGGGGGACGGGAGGAGATGGCCACAATCGCACACAAGTACAATTGAGCTGCGCACATCTGCGGACAAACCATGCCCCAGACCCCAACTCCAACTAAGAGACCAATGTACACAAGTATGCAACATCTCAGCACTGTATAAGCACAGAACGCAAAAGCACATCACAGAAAAGGGATACAGGGCAGCAAAACAGACCAGCAGGGGCCACACCCCCGAAATGCAGCACACACACATAACATGCAGAGCACAGAAGCACTGACAACAATGTGGCACAAACCGCAACACTTCCACAACAGAACACAGGACACAACTGGTGCCGACTGGGTGTAGACACTAGCCAATCACAAGTGGAATTGCAGGGACATGTGAGATTACTATGTACAAGTACAAACACACACATGTCTGTTGTCGAAATGTCCACTGTCCCCCATCAAATAGGCAGCTCCTCCCAAACAGCCATGATGTACACAGTCATGCAGTCTGTATGTAAACATATACAATGCGACAAAACACATGTGAACACATTGTTAAACTGCATATCCCCTTCACATTGCAGAGAGTTAATCAACACCTCCTGCAGAGCAGGAAGAGGACCACCACAGCTTCGACTCCGACGCCCTCCAAGAGTTCATTGACAGCCTCTGTAGTCCACCTCCAGGAACAGGGCAACCCAGCTGCAATAGGGAGACCCCACCCCCTGCACAGACCACACAGAAGGCAGCACCCACCACCACGGCTGCCTCCCAGGACCCTCTCGAAGAACAAATGGCCTTCCAACGCCGTGTGTTGGGATGCCAGGAGCAGCTGGCTGAACAGGTGCGGGCGGGCTTCGACCGCATGGCAGACAAACTAGATGCCATACGTGGGTGACTAAGTCCAATCAGGGACCACGCACAGTCCTTAACGGAAACCCACAGTCCACTCCATGCTCTCCAATGAACCATGGCTGACATCATCAGAGTCCTGATTCAGAGACAAGAATGACTGACTAGTCAGAGGGGTTCCATTAAGCTCTCCCGGGAGGTGAGAAACATGCGAAGACTCATTAAGACCATGGAGTGGGTCTATGCGGAAAGAGCGGCTGCCACGGCTGCTGCCAGCGAGTGGTAGCTGGGTTCTCTATGACCTCAAAAACCATCCTTATTGCATTGCTGCCACAAGGCCTGGTGCTGATGCATGCTGCTGCTACCTCTACATCCACATCTCCGCCCCCTGAAGTGTCAGTGCCACACAGTGTGGTAGAAATTTCACCTCCGGCCCCTGAGGTGTCACTGCCACACAGTGCTGGAGAAAGGTCAGCTCCACCATCACATGAGGCACATGGAACAGCAGAGGTCGCAGAGGTGGATGAAAGCGCCATCGTGGTAAGAAGGACGCAGTAGCATTCATCTCTACCATATGGCCGGTTTCAGCTTGATTCTGCCCTCTGCATCATCACCTCCCACTGTCCCGATGCACTCTGCAACACTCACCTTGAACCTCGCAATGGACTGCCATATTCTGTTTGATCACCAATGACACAGCAAACAGACTGCGGACTGAACTCTTCCTCTTCCTTTGGACTTGTCATTCCCTGAAGGACTCTGGCGGGCCCTCCAAGGGCCAACATTGTAAAGTGGGGTTTGAATGGCCCTGTACTGTTCTAGATGCAACACTACACTGAATGTGCATTAAACATCCCAAATCACACAGATGTCTTGTGTCTATGGTCTTTCATGTGTGGTAGTATTGATGAATGTAGTGTCAGTGAATTCCCCCTACGTCCATATGGCTCATGTCTTTGAACTTGGGTCACAGGGTGACACATTGCTGAATGTTGTCCGGGTGGCGCTGACGCATCAACGGTGACACACACATTAGTTCCTTCCTTGTCCAGCCCCATACCGAACCACACCCAGAGCCCCGGGGTCATTGTTCAAACCCTTACGCTGGACTGGCAAACACCATGCCAGCCCACTATGCTTACGCTCCGGGGGGTGTGGGGGGGACATCACTACATGTGCTAGGACTTCCCTGTAGTGATCTGCTGCTCACAGGTCTAGTTGTCAGCATGCCACGGCCACTCTCTCATGGCTGGTTTACACCCACACCACACCCCCGCACCCATCCAGCACACGCGTCACAGCACATGTGACCCTGCCAATAAAAAGGGACAGGTGCATGACACCATTTAAACCTCTCTCTGGGTGAATCAGTGTGGTGTGCATGTAGGCATTGGGGCCCAGGGGCCTGCGACATCACATTCCATAGGCCTGGAGGTGACATGATGGTGTCTGCACCACAATACCCAATCATAAAGGGTCCATGACTAGCAGGCACAGACTTGGTGGCATTGGATACACTGCAGCCGGCACAGGCACACCGCCACAGGACAGTGGCTTTCGATGCACTGAGGTAGGGGCACCTTAAGTGCTGAGCGGGTGTGCAGCCTGCGATGATACCTCGTTCCGGCGGTCTGGACGGCTTAGGTTTTGTGTTCCCTGCTGGACGGCAGTGTAGGCCTGAGCCAGCGGCAGTGCGGGCCTACCGCCATGTGGCGTTGCCTCCTGGATCACAGAGTTAGTGGCAACTATGAGGCTGAGCGGGTGTGCAGCCTGCGATAATGCCGGGTGCACTAGTATGTCCTCTTCCATGGAGAAATCAAGACCCAGCACCAAATGTGAGACCTGGGGGCCCGCGGAGCTGCATGATGTGGAGGGTGCCATGTCTGTAGGCCCGGGGTTAAGGCTTGCAGCGGCACGTGGTGGGCCCTCATTTCTACACGCTGGTGGCGGAAGGTGAGCAGTGAGACCTGGGTGCGCATGGGCGGGCATGCACCGCTGGGCGGCAGGTGGGGCTGGAGTGTAGCTGATTGGGTGTGCAGGGTCGGACAGGCAATGCTGTTGCGTGCAATTGTATGTACTTTGCCATTCATGTATCTGGACTCTGTTTCAGATGACGGGTCTGTCTCAGATGTGGGACCTGGTGAACTGCACTACATTCCAGCACCTGGTTGGAGACACACCGGTGGCAGCAGGTAAGCAGTGTGGCCTGGGTGCGAAGTGTCGGCACTCTCTCTCCCTGTCCCTCTCTTATTTTCTCTATCTATCTCTCCCCCACTCTGTCCGTCTAGCTCTCTCTCCCCCACTCTATCCTTCTATCTCTCTCTCCAGCACACTGTCCGTCTATCTCTCTCTTCCCCACTCTGTCCATCTATGTCTCTCTACCCCACTCTGTCCGTCTATCTCTCTCTCCCCCTCTCTGTATATCTATCTCTCTCTCCCCCAATCTGTCCTTCTATCGCTCGCTCCCCCACTCTGTCCGTCTATCTCTCTATCCCCCACTCTGTCCATCTATCTGTCTCTACCCCACTCTGTCCGTCTATCTCTCTCTCCCCCACTCTGTCTGTCTATCTCTCACTCCCCACTCTGTCCGTCTATCTCTCTCTCCCGCACTCTGTCCGTCTATCTCTCTCCCTCTCTCTCTCTCTCCTTCGCTCTCTCTCTGTCCATTGATGTGTGCAGGACACACCTTCTCATCATGATTTTTGTCTTGCAGGCTGTGACCTGCGGAGTGTCCTGAGGTGGGCCCCCATGTGTCTTCATTTCTATTCTGTGTTTGTTTTAATACATTTACATTTGTTGCTTCGAAGGTGAACGTGTGATGCTCATGTTTGTGTCGACACATGCATGTAACTAGATGTGATTGTGCGACATCAGGCAGAATATTTGGTACATGATTCTGTGTAGTTGATGTGGCATGTCTTCGTCAGGAGGCACGGGGAGGTGGGGGTCTGGGGGTGGTGGCCGTGGGTGTTGTGGCCCTCCTGGGTGTCCAGGCTGCATGATCCATGGCATCTGTTGTTCTTCAGATGTGGCTCTTAGCTGGTCTCCAGTTTGTAGTGCAGGCTGTGGTTCAACTTTACACCAGGTGAGAGCAGGTGTCAGTTTCCTGCTGCTATTGTGCCTTATCGCATGCTTTGTGGCTGGTCGTTGAGAATGTTGCGGAGTGGTGTTGTGGCGGCATTTTGCTCCGGAACGCCTACTCTGCATCTCGTTAGCAATAGTTGCAAGGTCATCAGTGGTGATTTTTTTCAGATTCTATCGCAGGTAAACTGGTGCTTTGGGCTGTTAGCACCAGCTTGTGAATGGGGCGATCCATTTATCCTAATGTCCCTAAGAAGGGCAACTGCTCCAGGAAACAAATGAGAAGCAGAGGCAAGTCCCTCCTCGGCAGGTGTGGAACAACTGCTAATTATCTCTCTCTGTATGTCCTGTAAAGTGCACACCTTTACTGGTATATTATTGTTGTTTTATTGCTATTTTCCAAATAGATTTGACTGGATTTTCAGTGCGAGTTAGCATCCTGCAATATTACTTGCATTTCTGTTCTGTTGGTTATGGGGGCTAAGGTTTGACATTTAACCATTTCTTGCTGGGCTAAGTGTGCTTCCTCTTTGACCCTGCTTTTATATTGCATTCTTTCATGTGGTTATTGGCATTCTCTGCTAAGGTCTGCTTTCCTATGGATATTTATGAAGGACATAAGATCTCAGCGCACTATGAAATTGCTGTAGGCCTGAGCCAACGTATTTCCTTGTGTCACTTTAAGAGACAAGAGAACAATGTTTCTGTTCTTGTGGTAGGTACAATGTTTTGTTTCAAAGGTCACAGGACAGACAATGAATGCATATACACAGCCGCTCTTATTTTGCGCACTGCCTTTTCTCTCCCTGGGAAGTTCAGTGGCGGAAAAATGGCCATAAAACGAACTTGGGGTTTACTGTAACTCATTGATGGTGGGTGGGGAGTGGATAGATACAACGGCGGTCACCATAAACAAAGTGTGGTGGGGCGGGAAGTGTTCCAATGGGGTGTGTTAAAAAGACATTATTTAAAAAAAAAAAAGAAAAAACATACCATTTGCCGTCAGCCGCCTCCAGCGCCGCATCGCTTTTGCCGCCTCTCCTCTTCCTGGGTCCCAGCAGGCCCCGAGACCCAGACTCCCATCCAATCCCCATGCTTCCGATTGGCTTAGGGGAAACTGTGTGCTTCCTGCTTCCGGGACTTGTCAGGAAGAGAAGCAATGACGGAGGAGAGACAGCAGCTATAAAAAGGTGTTTTTTTCAACATTTTCTTTTTTTTCAACCCCGCCACCCCTGGTCCCTGTAGGCCGTCACAGGGTGCTGCTCTAGGTTTGCGTGATTTTGTAATTCTGGGGCAGCATCAAAATCAATAGGTGTTGCACGGGAACACCCCAAGGAACGCCTCCTTGATGCAGAGTCAGGCAAAGTAGTGATTTGCGCTGCCTTGCCTTACTCCACATCTATGAGGCCATGCAAATCTACGTAGAGTGGGTTTCCGTGGCCTCATAGATATGATTGAGACTTGCACAGCCGCAGCTTTTAAAAAAACCTGGCTTTCTGGCTGTGCAGGCCGCATGTAAATGACGCCCTAAGTGTGTATGATGGTGCAAGGCAGGCTCAAAAAGCATCAGCGCAGTGCGAGAGGGAATACGGCAATGTATTGCTCTCACCCATAATGCAGTAAAGCAACTATGGTTACTGAGCTGCGTGAAATGTTAGTAAATCCCCCCCTTGACGTGCTGTCTCATAGGGCCAGATGTATCAAAGGGTTTTGCCCATTCTGTGTCTATGGGGAAATGTGTTGATACATATGGCCCATAATGCGCTACTTACTCTGCCCCTCCGCGAGCTTAACTAAACTGACCTGGCGCACAGCAATTTTAACTGTCTCTTTGATACCTTGAATTTACCTTCATTTTATCTTTCATGCCACAGGTTTTTTTCTATTCTTGTGGTAGCTTCAATGTTTAGCTTCGAAGGTCACAGGACAGACTATAAATACAGATACACAGCAGCTCGCATTTCTCACACTGCCATGTTCTCTCACTGTGACATGGAAAGTTCAATGGCAAACAAATACAATGTTTAAGGTCATGAAATAAAGCTGTCGCCTGGTTATTGATGTTGTTGTCAAAGGGCCATGGCAGCCTTGAAAAGAACAGAGATATCTGTGTTAGCACAAACATAGACAAGCTGCGAAGTTGAAAAGCCACAGGGGAACAAAAAGGCAAAAGAAAAGCATCGCAGCTTCGCCAGGCCTGAGCAAACTTCGATAATACTTATCCGCACCAGGCTTGATTTACGCCATAGATCTGCACAGCCTCACAGAGGAACATCTGTATGCACCGTTCATCGAGGTTTGTTATTCCATTTTGTTTTAGGTTATCTATCCGAGTCAGACTGGAGGCTTGACGTCTGTGCTAGGACAAGCAAGGGACCATTCTCCCACGTAGAGTTGGTGTCTTCGCAATTTGGGGGTGAGGCTTCTATCGAATGCTAGAGGTACAGTCATAAAAGGCAGACTCTGATATCCAATTCTTAAAACCAGAGCCTGCAGACTGGCCTGCAGCCGGTGTCATTCCATGTGCCGGTGGCCACACAGGCAGCATTTGTAATGCTCCAGAGAGGCAGTGGTGTAGGGGGGCGGGGAATCGCTGGAATATTGCCTGCCCGCCCCCCGGCTCTTCCATGCGGCAAAGGCAGGAACTGCCACAAGCAGCAAAGTGGCTAGCTACACCACTGCAGAGAGGGCATCATTGACAGCAGGGCCGGACTGGGAACCACAACCGGCTCTGGCAAAGTGTGTGTGGGGGGGGGGGGGGGGGGGGGGGGGTTGGAGGTGCTGCTGAGCTCCTTGCCGGAGCGGTTTTCTGCCGATTTTGGTACAGGGCCGATTTTGCAGCCCAAAACCGGCCCCCACCCGTGCGGCGCACCGGGGGATTGCCCGGTGCCCGCTATGGCCAGTCCGGCGCTGATTGACAGTAACTTTTGTGGCAGGAACTAGTAAATAAATCAGTAAAAATACTGTCCCTTGGAGAAGATAAAGCAGCACTAAAGGAGAGGGCCCACGTTTGTTTCGTCATTTAGAGCTATTCCAGGTGCTCGCCACAAACGTACCTTGGTATAGGTTTTTCCAGAGCAGCAAAGGATAGATTCCTGCAGCTGAGACTAGGCATCCTACCAGCAATGCGGCACCTTCCACCATGGAAACAGTTAGATACAATAACACAGTGTAGATTATCCGATGATGCCAAAGAAGATGTACTACACTTACTGTACATCTGTGAGGGTTTAGACAAGGAACGAAGATCATTAATAAAAGCAGTCCTGAATGAAAGATATCCAGCTAGCCTGCAGCCTGGTCCCCTTCATGAGCGCAGCAGGAACAAAGCTAAATCCAGCAGGTAACTAATTCACCGGACACAAACCTGAGATTACCGCTTATTTTAGAACAAGCTGGAAAAGTTTTTAATTGCAAAAGTCGAAATGAAGTTTAACCTCCACAATGATATCCTTAGTTTTAACATAGATATTATGGCATTCATTGTTTAAAACTACTGTGTTTTTTAGTTTTTATAACGTGGTTTTATGAATTTGGGGATAGACACCACAGCATATGTTGTCTAAAATTACTGAGCTATTTCAGATTTATTAACATGATTTTACTAATCTGTGGATTCCTTTTAGCACGGTTGTAATTCTGCAATGGTTTTAAGTAATCAGCCAAATAAAATAAGAAAAATAAAAAATTGTGGCTGGAAAAGTTTCTGGGCTTCCTTTACAAGTCCATTATGCCTCAGGCGCGTCACTTTTTTAGACGCACCTGTGGCGCAATGTACCCGCCCATATTTACAAGGCCACGCCAAGTCACCTTGCATGCCTTTTTATGGCCTTGTAAATATGGGCCCTTTTCAAGCATTAATGATTGTTTTTGTGCAAGAAAGTGTCCCTTCCAGCACAACAATAATCTCCCTGCAACACAGCACCCTTGTACCATGACACAAGGGTGTCTGTGTTGGCACAAGGCTGCTGTTTGTGCGCTGGCTCAGGGGAGAAGGACACAGTATCTCATAGATACAATTACTTCTTGCCCTTTTATTTTGATGCACAGCAGTTTAGCAGGAAGGCTTGCCGTGCTGCTGTGCGTCAAAAGATAGTAAGTGAGAACCTCTATATTTTAAGCATTACTGGTCTATCAGGAATGCCGTGGAGGGTTTAATATACTTTATTAAGAAATTATGTAATGCTTCTGTTTATGAACACAAATGTCCCTCTTTTAAACAGTCAAATTGGGGGTTGCAGGTTAAATATCTCTAGGTTTCTTCCTCTCGATCAAAGGAAGTTAAAAAGAGGGTAGTGAATAACATACGTTGAGGCTTGTCTGTACAACGTACTGCAACATCTGTAACGAGTGCTTAATTCACAGTGGCTCTTTTTCTTGACTATAAAAGAGTGAACATTTTAGCTGATCATGATGCAGTACGTACCGTGATCGACAGGATACATGCACATAGCAACAGTAGGTTCATGTGATGGAGCGAGGTGGCAAACACAAAAGTTTGTGTACCCCTCTTGAAGTCAATGTCCCTTAACCACATCCGTGCGGCAGGAATTTCAGCACTGTGCTGAACATTCCTTAACTGGGTGTGGTCTTGACGGAACCATTCCATCATCAGCACAGCTCAACCGTGACTGATGACGGAATGGTTCCGTCACCCGCATCGAAGGGGTTATCAATAATGTTTACTAATTGCATGTTTTGTGAAAATAATCAACCATAGGGTAAGATGCACTCATTATTTTATTTTTACACACAGGAATACTAATTTTGCTTGCATGTTGCAATAAACCTAGCTAATATGTAATGTTATTGGGTTGTGAACTAAAGTGCTGTTTAGTTATAAACAAAACACTATTTAAATGTGCTTTTTGTACACAGATTGTGAAAAGAGAAGGTCGATTATGTAAGTATAAAACGCATTTGTTTGGATTATTGCTAGGTAGCAACTAATGGGAAACATTAGTATGGTGGGAGGTAAACAGAATGGGTTTCAATTCAATAACTAACATGAATTTGTGTTTGTTTCTATGATAGTTCCAAAAAGTGGCCTCTGAGAACTAAACAAAATGGACGTGTGGGTAAACTGTGAGCAAGAGCTGAAAAGCGCAGCCACGCTAAAATCTGCAAGTCAGAGTGAACTGCTTGTGTCCGAGAAAGTTCAAGGCTAAATGTGGCCCGGAACCTAGGATGGGTGCCAAGCATGGACGATGTAATACTCAAGAGCCTGGGAAAGAGGATTGATGTTGCTAGTCGAGGATGCGCTTAGGCCACAAACTGAACATAACAAAGACCCTTTATTTTTCTGTTGACACGTAGAGAAAAGTATGTCGTAATGGCGAGATGATGCTAACCCACCCCGAAACTGTCCAATGAGAATTTGAATGAGGACTGACAAGTTACTTTTAGATAGATTAAGTTGGGAGAATTAAGGTATAAAAACCCCTGGATTTGACTAGAAGGGGTCGCTTTTTCAATGTCTATCGGAGATGCTGCCCGTTTGCTGACCGATTCCTGGATGTAAGACTCTGTTCTATTTTACCTTGTTTGCTTTGCAAGACTTAAGGATACTATGAGGGTGTTAGACAGGGATGTTAGGAGAGAATGAAGTTGGAACTATCTGTTCTTTGCTAAACTTTAGTGGAATCTAAACTAAAGCGATTTTCCTTGAGCTCTGAATAAAATTATTGAAATAAAGTTTGAGATTTTACTAAATAAAGATTTGAATAATGCATAAATGTCAGACATAATACAGTTTTGCTTTTAATAAAATTGGGAAATGGAATTTTAAAAGCTGGTCTTGTGATTTTCCTGCGCCTAGTTTTCTTTCTAGCAGATCCATTGCCATTATGGTGGTGTGTCTGAATAATCCAATGTTTAATAAACTATGATAATTTGTTTGTTTTAAACTGCAGGTATAAATAATAAATAGTTAAATAGGTTTAGATGCTCCACCAAATGTTACAGCATTTCTCCATTGCGATTCACCAAAAGCCTTGAAGCCAAGTTTAAGTGAGTAGAGTAATTGCGCAGTGTTATGGGCCCCACTGGTGCATGTTTTGTGTGTCTAAAGGTTTCAGGGAAATGGTGAGTAATGATTAGAAGAAATTTTTGGAGCCGCGCTGTAGCAGTTATTACTTGGTAGCAGAGTAGTGGTTGCTAAGGAAATTAGCTAGGGTTATGTATCAAGTACTATATAAAATTTGATGCATAGATTTATGACTAACATCTGTTGAGTTTGTATTATGTTATATGTAGTTTGAAAAAGGCTTCCAAGTGTTGCGCGTAGCCAGTGCCTCTGTCTGCAGACGGAGGAAGTGTGGCAAGGTAAAGTCGCACAGTGAATTAGTCTGTTTCAAAATAGTAGTATTGTCATATACTGTGGTGGTATCGTCATATATCCCTGTTTAGGGACTTTGGGTGTGAAAGGATAAATGTATAGTGAGGACAGTCTATGAAATTTCAGCCTTCAAGCATAGGGATCATTCAGTGAATCCTGATTAAAACTTACTGCTGGAAGAGTAATAGGTCTTAACCCAAGCTTGATTGAAGGGTAAAAGGAGTGGCGTCCCTCTTTTGCTAACAATAGAGGAATTCTGTGGTGGGTTAGATAGACGCGCTGCCTACTGGTAAAACAGAGTTCATGTATATATGAATAGGGTTTTCTGTATGAACGTGTGTAAAGGATTTGCAATACGTGTTCAAGTGAAACTTTGGGATTGTCTCTATGGAGGTGAAAAAGATCTCTGTATGTGCTTTCCTAGAGAAACAAGATCATTATTGCCTGACAGAAGGGTAAGGCCAGAAGTGTTGCTTTATCGGCGAGTCTAAAAATTCTGAGGAGATAAGCGTCGTCTACTCTGGTTACAGAATAATTGTGTGATTGAAAATTCTATCACTTTATTAGCGAAACAGATTAGTGGAATTGTTTTGTGTAAGTTACTAACTGGTTTTGTAAAATTTCTTGTAAATACAGCTTCTTGAAAAATCCTTGTAAAGGAGGGGTCAGACGGCGCTGCAGAAGCCGAAGCGCTGGTGATGTCAGAAGTGTCGCGCTGGGATTGGTCCGCGTGACCAAGACAGAGTAGAAGCTGATTGGTTCATCACAGAAAGCAGCAGAAGCTATTGGTTAAGCATTATAGTGACGCATCGTGTTCTTACTGGTGCATTAGTGCAAACCGCGCTGTGATAGATTGGTGTTACGGAATCAGCAACAGAATAGTACGCGATCTTTTGAGAGAAGGGAAAGTTTACCGAAAATGTCATATTACTATTATGACGATGACAAGAAGAAACCTTCATGGTTTAAAAGACTGAAAAACGTGTTTGTAAAAGACAAGGAGGTAGTTACAAGAGAGGGAAAGATACTTCCTTCACCGAAAACACCTGCTTCTTACATGTTGACGAAATATGGATATCATACGTATGTTTGGTTGGATAATTGGATACAGTATACCAAGGATGATGGTGTGTTAGCCTTTCCAGAAGGAGAATCATTTGATGTGGGAATTATGAGAAATTTGAGAGACAAAATGATGAAACTTGAACCAAGACCTAGACCAACTCAGTTTGAAGCACTGGTTGAATGGGAAGATGAAATGCATCAAATGGAAAGTGAGAGTTTGAGCAGGCATCTTATACCAAGAGGTAGAGGTAGAGATTTGTGGGGAGAGACACATGAGACTAGAATGCGAAGATGGAGAGATAGTAGTATGTGCGATGGCATGTATCCGGTCAGATTGGTAGAAGAATATGAGGGACGAAAAAGTGCAGAGAAGAAGAAGAATATTGATTTAGGAAATCAAAGCTATGGTGACAGTGAATCAGAGGATGCTGTGTTAGAGGAAATATTAAATAGAAGACCGCCACCAAATCAACCAAGTTCTTTATGGATTACCCCGAATGCCCCAACGACAGAAGAAAAGGTTAATGAAACGTCAGGAGAGCCATCAAATTTCAGAAATTTCCCTGAAAGAATAGAAACAAGATATGTCCCAAGTACACCAATAGGAGAAGCTAGAATTATAGGCACTCCTGTACAAAGTAATGATTCACACAGGATTGTTTTAAGGCCAGAAAGACAAAACAATGAACAGCCAAGTATGTCTGAATATGAGCGTTCTGCACATGATTTGATTCAGAATCTTACAAAAAATATGGAAGCTGTAACTGTCCCAGTACCGATAGGACCTATAATACCAGTATTTGATGATCAGAAAATATTAGAGCAGATTAACAATTCCATTACAACAAAGCCTGCAGTGAGCAAGAGAAAGTATTTATCCACATTTATCAGAAATAAGGCAGAATACAAGTGTAAATCCCTCAGAATTAACTTTTAATAAAAATTTGACATGCGGATTCCCGACAGGAGCAGAATCTGACTCTGCAACTCCAGAGAGAAGTACAGACAAAATAGACTTAATGCAAACGCCTAGAGATCCATCAGACACGGAATTGAGTGAATGGATTAAAGCACTGAAATTAAAGGAGCAGGAGTCAAAAGTGCTAGATGTGGCAAAATTAAAAGTAGATATGGAAGAATTAATAATTGGAACAATTGGGACAGATAGATTTAAAAATTACCAGGATGATGAGCTCATGTTTTTATGTAAAAGCATAACATGGAGAGCTAAGACAATGTATGATCAATTAGAAGAAGTGGCAGGTGAATATGGAATAGAATTTGCAAAAATAAAATCATTGCAGAAAACTTATCGAGTGGATTTTGCAGAAAGAGACATTGAGAACATGAATACTGTTGGAAGATTAATCCAGATAAAAGATTTAATTGTGTTTTTGCGAAAATGGGGTGATGTAGGTAAATGGCGAGTCAAGTGGGCAAAGAAGAAGGAGGAGAATAGTGATAAATCAACATTAGCTTTTCCAGTTAGAGAAAAAGAAACAGTGGTAACTGAATTCCCTATGAGAGAAGTTCCTGGAGGAGGATATGTACATGTTCTTTGGAGCAGACAAGATATATTGTCATTTACAAATGATTTCCTCAGATTAAGAGAAAAACCAGTAGAATGGTATCGACAAGTTGACAGATTTGTAAAGGTGTCAAAGGTGTTGTGGATTGGTTTGGAAGGATTATTTGACATAGTGGTGCCAGCAGATTTATGGACAGAATGTTAAATTTCTGTGGATTGGCCAAGGGAAGAGTATCCTAGAGATGAGAAAACAGGAGCTCCATCATCGGATGTGATGAGGAAATGTAACAAGTGATAGTGTGGATGAAAAACAAAATACCTCCAAAAGAAACTGATTGGGTAAAGATAGATAGGACTACCCAAGAGCTGAAAGAAACTGTGCATTCTTTTTATGAAAGGTTGCTATTAGTTTTCAAACAGTATAGTGGTTATGAGGAATTAAGTGAGAAAGACATGAGCCATTTTATATATAGATTTATGTATGGATTGAGACCAGAAATTTCAGACATGATTAGACATAGCATGATGGATTGGCAGTCGAGTTCAGTAGATGAGGTATTGAGACAAGCAAAATATTGTAGTGAGGAGATTGATGCACAACAAAAGAAATTAAAAGAGAAAGTCATGTGGGCACAAGTAAAAGTAGCAGAACAACAAGTAGCGCAAATGGAGAACAAGAATGTAGGGGATCAAAGTGGGTTTAAAGGCAAACCTAAATTAGTAGGGAACATTAATGAAATGAAAAAAGAAAATGCCATGTTTTAATTGCGGCAAGTTAGGGCATCGGAAACGAGAGTGTAAATGTCTGCCTAGAGTTAATGGGGAACATACATCATTGAATCCACAGGTGCAGTTTGAGGTAAATCTGCAGCAGTCACAGCAACAGCAGATAGCAAATCAGCAAAGTCAGGTGCCACAACCGCCACTGCCAAATAGTGGAAATCAGCAGAAATACAGTGCAGCGACAGGATTCAGCGGAGGTGAGCAGGTAAAAAGACCGTAAAGAGTAAATGCATGTCCGCAATATTGGTTGCAAGAAGAGAACGGCAGTGAGCCGGATGAAAGTTTCTGACGGTGCCTGAGGGAGGAAGAAGAGTGTATGCTTGGAGCCAATCTTGAGGTAGATCAGTCAGGTCCATTTGTGAGCGGAAAGGTGAATGATGTGGAAATAACTTTCCTAGTGGACACTGGTGCTACCCATTCTACTGATAGATCAGTGGAAATTCAAAATCTTCCTCTCTCGGGTGAGACAATCCAGGTTGTAGGTATAGCTAATAGACAAATAAATACTCCTTTGACAAAACCAATTGAAATAGAGATAGGGACATACAAAGATATGCATCGGTTTGTGGTGTGTGACAGTAGTCCTGTTAATTTACTAGGTAGGAATATATTGTGTAAGATGAATATACTGTTCACCAGATGGCATAGAATTGCAGACTCCAGATGGATATAGTTTGTATAAATTGATAATGCTCATGATTGAGGCAGAACAAGATAAACTGTTTCCTGTTTTTGATAAAGAGAAAATTCCTGTTGAACTGAAAAAAGCAGTGAAAGAAAGTGTGTGGGATTTCACTGGAAAAGATATAGGTTTGATAAAAGGGGTTGATCGGGTGAAAGTGACCATAAAAGAAGGTGTAAGTTACCCGAATATACCTCAATATAAAATGACTGCAGAAGTAATTAAAGGAATTACTCCAGTAATTGACAAAATGATTGAGCAAGGAATTGTAAGAGAAATTGAGAGCAGTCCATGTAATTCACCGATTATGGGACTGAAAAAGCCAAATGGAACATTTAGAATTGTGCAGGATTTGAGAAAAGTTAATAAGATTAATGTCCCAAGTTGTCCGATTGTTCCGTTCCGTTTCCAAAATCGTATCCTAGCATGGTGTAGAATTCCACAAGGGTACACTGAAAGTCCATCGATTTTTAATCAGCTGTTAAAGAAATCACTAGAAACTTTGAGCATGCCTGGAGAGTCTGTGTTAGTACAGTATATTGATGACCTACTGATCGCATCAAAAACAATGGATGCCTGTGTAACTGATACAGTGGCATTGTTAAATCATTTGGCTGAAGAGGGACATAAAGTGTCTCCATCAAAATTGCAGTTCTGTCAGAAAGAAGTACAATATTTAGGTCACAAGATTGCTAAGGGAATCAGACAGGTTACCATTGAAAGAATTAAAATGATACAAGGAATGCAGCCACCTAAAACACAAAGACAGGTAAGAATGTTCCTGGGAATGGTAGGTTATTGCAGACAGTGGATAAGTGGATTCTCATTGATAGCAAAACCATTGCAGAGATTGACAAAGGCAGATATCAGAGACCCTATTGTTCTGATCAAAACAGAGATGGAAGCATTTGAACAGCTAAAAACTAAGTTGTGCAAAGCACCAGCTTTGGGAATGCCTGATTATGAAAAGGAATTTGAATTGTATTGAAGTGAGTGAGAAAGATGTGCTTTATCAGTATTGATCCAAAGACATGGAAAAATTAGAAAACCAATTGCGTATTTCTCGGCTGTTTTGGACCCTGTAGCAAAAGCTTTGCCAGGATGTCTGAAAGCGGTAGCAGCAACAAGTGTAAGTCTGGAACAAAGTGAAGGAATTGTGATGGGATTTCGTGTGAGGGTGTATGTACCTCATTCAGTGGAGATTCTCCTCACAAGAGCAAAAACACAATACATGACTAACAGTAGATTGACCCATTATGAAAAAGTAATTCTGGGAGCTGAAAATGTGACAATTGCAAGATTTGTGAATGTCAACCCATCTACATTGTTACCTGAGACCGTTGAAGCAGAAGTGAAAGGTGAGCTTGATCACAAGTGTTTGGATGTCTTGGAGTATTGTACAAAACCTCGTCCGGACATCAAAGATGAGCCTTTGCCTGAATCAGATTTTGTAATGTTTGTGGACGGATCATGTCTAAGAACAGAGGGTAGTGTTCTAAGTGCTGCATATGCTGTATGTACAGTGGCAGAAGTGTTGGAAGCATCTTGTCTGAAAGGAATTCATTCTGCTCAGATAGCGGAGTTAATTGCTTTCATAATTGACGCCCTCCCTCTTAGGTATAAATCATGTGCTTCGCCAGGAAGCGCAGCGGACGGGCGCAGCGGGCGCGCCGTCAGCGCGCCTAAGGCGCGCCAAAGGCAAGCCCATCTGGGCCCGTCCGGGCCTGGACCGGGCCCAGGGCCTGTCCCCCTGTCCATGCTGCTGATTCCGCACGCATGTGCTGGACCAACTCCCAGCTCCACTCACTTAACCCTCCCTCTGTGCTGTCACTACCTGCAACCCTACCCATCTTGATTCAGCACCATTTCACTGCCCTCAATGCAACTTCACTCTCCCGCCCTTCCTTCCCCATTCGCTACCTGATCCCACGCCGCAGCTCTCAACCTCCAATCATCGGACGCTGAAAGCAGGCTTAGTCAACTGCCGGTCTCTCCCCCGTCATGCCAATGACATCTGGTTGTTGATTTCCTCCGAGGAGTGGGACATTTTATTCCTCACTGAGTCTTGGATGACTGACTCCTCCTCCCCGGACATCTATTTAGCCATTCCATCAGGCTACGACATAAAATGTGTTAATCGTGCAGGGGGAAAATCGGGAGGCGGGCTAGCAATCATCTTTAAATCTCATTTCCAGCTGACCATTACCAAACTCACCAACATTGGTATCATTGAAGCCCTCTACTTCTCAGTATCCGACTCCGCGGCTGTTATTCTAGCTGGCTCTCTAATCTACAACCCCCCCACGGCGGCCTCCTCTTCTCTTACCGCTCTTACCCACCAGTTAGCTGATCTAGCCTTGAAACATCAATATTTTTTAGCTCTAGGTGATTTTAACCTTCACGTCGATAATTCCCTCTGCGCAAAAGCGAATAATTTACTGGAAATCATGGACAGCCTTAATTTTACTCAACTTGTCACTGGTCCTACTCATGTGGCGGGTCACACCCTGGACCTTATTTTCGCTAATTTCCCCACTATTACTGTTTCCCCCTCCCTTCCTCTTACATGGTCGGACCATTACCTTATTCCCTTCTCTTTGGCCTTAGACCGTAAATCCATCCCTCCTGTGCCCAGGAAAGAGCTGGGAAGGAAATGGCACAAAGTCACTTGTGCTTCCCTGGACCCGATATTCCATTTCCAGACGGACCATCTATCCCCGGATATCGATTCTAATATCGCCAGGCTAAACTCCGCCCTTATCAATGCTATTGACCTCATTGCCCCCCAGAAACTCATCACTTCCACTAGATCCCGTCCTTCCGCTCCCTGGTTCTCCACCTCCCTCCGCGAGGAAAAAAGTAGCTGTAAAGCACTCGAACGGAAGTGGAGGCTTAATTACGATCTTGAAGCTAAGCTTGCCTACAAGGCGGCCTTGAAAAAATTTCTCAAACATAAAAAAACAGCCATGAAAGACCACTTCTCTCTCCAAATCGCCAAGGCCAATAACTCTTCTAAAACCCTCTTCTCCATCGTTAAAGATTTTATCACCCCTCCGGCCAGGACCAGTCAGGTCTCAGCTAGCCAGAAACTATGCGAAGGACTCTCGGACTTTTTCCTCGAAAAGATCAATAGACTCTGCGTTTCCTTCCCTAAAGGGCCAACGCCTCGGCCTTCGTCTACCGATCTCCCTGACTCTCCGTCCCTTCTTGCGTTCAATAAACTTGCCCAGGAGGATGCTATCAGACTACTCATTCATTGTAAGTCTGGTGCACCCTCTGACCCCGTTCCGGCCAAAACTATGGGTGAATTGGCCCCCCTGCTAGCCGACCCGTTCCTCTCCGTCTGGAATGCCTCTCTGCACCATGGCTTTTTCCCTACCACCTGGAAGGAAGCCTTGGTGATCCCAATTCTAAAAAAGGCAGACGCCGATCCCACTGTATTCTCCAACTACCGCCCTATATCCCTCCTTCCCAAACCTGCTAAGGTTTTGGAAAAAGCCGTGCAGTTGCAACTCACGGAGTACCTGGAGAACAACTTACTACTGCACGACTCGCAATCTGGATTTCGGGCGGGATACAGTACTGAGACGGCTCTGCTGGAGGTCTCGGAGACCATTCGAGAGTGCGTGGACAGAGGCGAGGAGGCCATGCTGGTTCTCCTCGACCTGTCCGCGGCATTCGATACGGTATCCCACTCCATCCTCCTTGACCGACTACGGCATATGGGCATTGGCGGCACTGCCATCAGTTGGATCGAGTCCTTCCTCTCTGGAAGAAGTCAAAGGGTGCTGTTGCGGCCTTTCAGATCGGAGGAAAAACCCTTATCTTGCGGCGTGCCACAGGGCTCGGCCCTCAGCCCTCTGTTTTTTAACATATATCTTGCCCCACTGGCCGGCGTGGTGGAGTCCTACGGAGTCAGGGTGGTCTCTTATGCTGATGACACTCAGCTAGTGTTCTCCTTTAGAGGCCACTCTGACTCCGCGTTCTCCAACTTCCGCCGGTGCCTTAACAACATCAGTGATTGGATGTCTGAAAACCATCTACGACTCAACGCTGACAAAACAGAGGTGCTGTTTTTTAACCAGAAAAACTCCATCCCCTCCTCCTGGTGGTGGCCCACGGCACTCGATCCCGCTCCCTCTCCCGTCCATTCGGCCCGCAACCTGGGCTTCCATTTCAATGACTCTTTATCATGCAAGACTCAGATTCAAAAAGTGACCTCGGCCTGCTTCCTGAAGCTACGCATGATCAGGAAAATCCTCCCCTATCTCCCTTTGGATTCCCGCCGGACAGTTACCCACGCTCTCATCACGTCCCACCTGGACTATGCTAATAGCCTGTATGCCGGAGCTCCCCAATACCTGATTGACCGGCTGCAGATTGTCCAGAATGCGGCGGCGAGGCTGATTGGTAATATTTCTTATCGTCAGTCAGTCGCCGCATATCGTAGGGAACTGCACTGGCTACCTGTGGCCAGCCGAATTCAGTTTAAGATCCTCACTCTGACTCATCGAGCCATTAATGATCGCGGACCAAACTATCTAAAAAAACGAGTCTCAATATCCCGGTCCATCAGATCTTTGAGATCCAATGACCTATGCCTTCTGATCTCCCCCCGCTTTAGACTCTCCAGAATGGGTGGCAGAGGATTCAGTGTCATTGCTGCAAAACTATGGAACTCCCTGCCAGTCGACCTCAGATTCTGCCCTTCTGAATCTGTCTTCCGGGCCAGACTTAAAACCTGGCTCTTTTCTAGACTCTGATTTACCATGTCACTTCCCCTGTCCATTCCTTCTCTCCCCTCTAAGACTCAGGTTCCAGCGCCGGGACACCCCTCCGGGGGTAGCTGTGCGCTTTATAAGCTACATAAAATAAATAAATAAATAAATACGAGCATGTGAGTTGGGAAAAGAGGTGAAAGTAATCATAGTGACAGATAGTCAATATGGTTACGGAGTTGTTCACGATTATGGACAGCTTTGGTCCCAAAGAGGTTATTTGACCTCTGCAGGAACACCTATTCAGAAAGCTGAGTTTGTGAAGACATTGATAGATGTGATACAGTTACCTGAAAAATTTGCTGTGGTAAAATGTTCTGCTCATAAAAAGGGTGAGGATTATATCACTCAAGGTAACAATTATGTGGACGCAATTGCCAAGCATTGTGCAAAGAATCAAATTTCAATCAATCGAGAGAAAACTGAAGAACATGTTCCAAGTCCTTTAATGCTAGCAACTGTAGTTGAGACCTGGCAGGAAGTGAAGCAAATGCAGGAAGAGGCAGGAACAGAGGAAAAAGATATCTGGTTAAAATCAGGATGTAGGCAAAGGGAGGAAGATGAAATTTGGGTTTACAAAGATGAAAGACCAGTAATGCCCGATAGCATGATTTCAGATATGGCCCAAATGTATCATGGTCAAGCCCACATTGGAAGAGACGCTATGATTTGTCTCTTCAGACAGACTTGGTATAATCCTAAATTTAGAATGATTGCCGAAAGTCTATGTCAAAGATGTTTAGTCTAGCAATATAGGGGGTGGGAACCCAAGTCACCCAATGGCATCTGGGTAAGTTACAAAACTATAGAAAAAACAATGATGCCAGGGGCTCAATATTCGCTCTATTTGTAGAAGGAAAAAATAAATTAGTCCTATCTTCAATAAATAATCGAGAAAAAAAATCAATTTATCTGTTTCGAAAAACTGTGTATAACCAAGTGTAATCCAGCAAGTGTAATCAAGCAAATATTTTTAAAGCATATATCACATTTATTTTTTCATTTTTTCAATGCTTTAAGTACTGTCTTTTCTTTTTTTGTCAAACAAATATATACAAAAAATTACATAAATATATACACCTCATACATACTATACATATAAACACATATTGTACATTGTAGGCCAAATCACCTGTTGGACCATATTGCCCTATACTTTCACAAAAAAAGGATTCTTTAAAGATTATGAATGGCATTCCTTTAGATACGGATCACCCTTGGAACAATGGAGTGCCCCAAGGTGTAATACTTCCACCTCAATATTTTGTGTACTCTCTTTTATTTATTATACCAATATTTTTTATAATTTCATCTGGGGTGTCTTTGTAGAACTGTCGACGCGTTTCAGCCCTCTGGCTATGGGCCTCATCAGGACATGGGCTTTCCAGGGTCCATCATCAATCTTATATTCACGGAGGGGGACGAGAAATGGCTGAGTAAGCACCTAAAAAGATGCGCTAATGTTTTCTCCAAACTAGTCTAAACTTAATCCTCTTCCTACCGACGTGGATGAAAGAAAAACGAGAGAAGAGTGGGGACACTGCTACAAGCGGTGTGTTACAGAATAGTGTCTGTCCTGGACATTAGAGTGTGCCCCAGCGATTAGTATATACAGTGAAAAACCGAAGATCACGAAGAGAGAAAGGAGCTAGAGCCCGGTTGTGATGTATTCGTACTTGGAAGAGGATTAAGTTTAGACTAGTTTGGAGAAAACATTAGCGCATCTTTTTAGGTGCTTACTCAGCCATTTCTCGTGCCCCTCCGTGAATATAAGATTGATGATGGACCCTGGAAAGCCCATGTCCTGATGAGGCCCATAGCCAGAGGGCTGAAACGCATCAACAGTTCTACAAAGACACCCCAGATGAAATTATAAAAAATATTGGTATAATAAATAAAAGAGAGTACACAAAATATTGAGGTGGAATTATTACACCTTGGGGTACTCCATTGTTCCAAGGGTGATCTGTATCTAAAGGAATGCCATTTATAATCTTTAAAGCATCCTTTTTTTGTGAAAGTATAGGGCAATAAGGTCCAACAGGTGATTTGGCCTACAAAGTACAATATGTGTTTATATGTATAGTATGTATGAGGTGTATATATTTATGTAATTTTTTTGTATATATTTTGTTTGACAAAAATAGAAAAGACAGTACTTAAAGCATTGAAAAAATAAATGTGATATATGGTTTAAAAATATTTGCTTGATTACACTTGCTAGATTACACTTAGTTATAGACAGTTTTTCGAAATAGATACATTGATTATTTTTCTCTATTATTTATTGAAGATAGGACTAATTTATTTTTCCTTCTACAAATAGAGCGAATATTGATACCCTGGCATTATTGTTTTTTCTATAAAGATGTTTAGTCTGTCAGCAATTCAATCCAAACATAAAAACTGTTGTAAGCTTGGGAACCATAGGAAGGGAGGGTGGCCCATTCACAAGAGTTCAGATGGATTTTATTGAGCTACCTCCATGCAACAGACTTAGATATGTCCTTGTGATAATCTGCTTGTTCTCTCAATGGGTGGAAGCTTTCCCAATGCAGAGGAATGATGGAATAACTGTTGCTAAATTGTTCTTGCGTGAGATAATACCACATTTCGGGTTTCCGGTGACGATTGAATCGTACAGAGGCCCGCATTTCCAAAATGAAGCTCTGCAAATGATCTGCAAAGCTCTGGACATTCGCCAGAAGCTGCACTGTGCATATCGACCTGAGGCTTCAGGGGTAGTTGAGCAGGTAAATGGAACAATTGAGAATAGAATTGCAAAAATGTGTTTGGCAACAGAAATAAAGTGGCATATTGTTTTAGCACTTGTTTTGATGACACTGAGAAGCATACCTGACAGAAAAACTGGATTAAGTCCACATGAAATTTTGATGGGCAGGGTGATGAGACAAGCTTATGTACCAGTTGACAAGTTATTAACAATTAATGATGACATCATACTGGATTACTGCCAAAATCTGTCTGATGTGGTAACTTCTGTGCTCCACCAGGTGGGAACTAAATCAAATTCCAAAGTGCAAAATCCAGCTTATGATCTAGTCCCTGGGGACTGGGCAAGAGTGAAAGTTCATCGCAGAAGGAATTGTTTGGTGCCAAGGTGGCAAAGACCATGTCAAGTTATCTTGGTTAGTACCACTGCAGTTAAGTGTGCTGGATTGAAAAGGTGGGTTCATGCTAGTCACACCATCTGTGTGCCTGAACCTGAATACCCATACGACAGTGAAAGTACAACTGACTCTGATGGCGAACCAGAGAAGGATCTAGATATTGAAGATCGACAAGAACGTCGACATCTGGAAGTATCAGAAGCCAGTTCTGCGTATGAAGGTGAAGGTGAAAGGGAGATTGTTGAAATACCAGATTCAAAAGATCAACTTGAAGATCGAGAATCGGTAGAAACAAGCACCAGTAAAGACGCAAGAGAAAGTGAAAAGAAAGCTGTTGTAAAGAAGAAAACTGAAACGCAAACTGAAGACTCTGAAAGCAGGAACGGAAATCCTGAAACTAGGGAAGAGGAAGTGACTCAAGATAAGGATGAGATTCCAAGTACCAGTTATGAAGGTGTTCCTAACAGAGTAACAGTAGAGAAAACTAAATCTGATGAAGACAAAGATATTGTGAAGATCATAATCAATGATACAGCAGAAGACACTGAAAGTAAAACTGATGACAGTGCAGACGAGACTCCATTAAGAAAAAGCACAAGAAAAAGAGCTCGGAGAGTGGAGCATAATACAATAGAGCCAAAGACTAAGTAAGTCTGTAAAGGAGACAATTGGCCTAATGGAGCTGGAGGATTGAAATTCAAAATAGTGAATACAGCAAAAGAACAAGAAGATCAAGTGAACGAGATTACCAGTCAAAAAGATACACTGGGAAAGAAAATAGAGACTATTCAAAGGCCAAAGAGACTGAGATGTCCAAATCAGAAGTACAAATCACCTGAATGGACATATATTGTTTTACCACCAATTGATGAAGTAAGTAGCAGTCAAGAAAATCTGTACGACCCAAAGCCAATTGGGAAAAGTGAGTAAAGAAGTTGATTAAGAAATGAAAAGTTAGGTGCTCAAAGTATATGATATAAAAGTAAAAAGTCTGAAGTCCTGTGAGACGGTTTCTGTAAATATAGAAGAGGTCAGAGTTGACACAAGGTCGAAGAAAACTTGTTAGAAAACTAAACTTAGCATAATATAGAATAGAAATTGACACAAGGTCGAAGAAAAATTGTTAGAGTGCTGAGTGGTGTGAAATGTATAGGTGACATAAGGTCGAAGAAATATTGTTAGAGAAAATGGCAATAAATAACCATAGAATGAAATGCTTTATTTGTAGAAAATGGTGTAGATGCTTTACACTCTGCATGGGAATATTAGTGGTGTTATGGATAATTTTAGCTATTGTGATTCCTTTTCAAACAAACTTAACAAAATTAAAAAATGAATATGAGTTCAAGTAAGCAAGATGAGAAAGAAATAGTACCGAAAACTTATGTATATAAGCCAGAATTGCATCAAGATAAGTCTATAAGCGATTTTACTAAGAACACTTTTTCGAAATTACTGCTTGAGTACATTAAAACAATGAATGTTGATGACTGCTATGTTTGTGTGAAATTGCCAGCGACAGTGTCAGAAGGGGTGACTTATCACTATCTTCCTCTTACATATGGAGTAACTTGTAGTGTAATTGCAAGTTTGTTTTATAAAACTGGGAAATTGGAATATCAATATTCCAATGTGGATGAAATATTTGCAAAGGTGAAGATGGACAGTACATTAAATAAAGGAAAGCATGCAGAGGTAATGGGAGAATATTTCCTGGAAGTAGATGAATTAACACATGAATACGCTTTTACTCATAATTTGACATGTAAAATGAGAGTTGAGGAGAAAACCTTTTTAAACATGGTTGAGGAAAGAAGAATTGCTTACAAATGAAAGGAGAAAATGAATCATAAAAAGTCAAAATATTACACATTTGAAGATGAGAATATTGAGGATAAAAATGTGAATGTCACAATAAATATAGATGCACCAATGATAGGAAAATTGTGTATTAGAAGAGACAACACGATGTATGATAATTATTTTCTGGGTGCCAGTCAATGTGAAGATACTTATAGAATCTTAGGGGGTTGGGGATTTAAAGGAGGAAATGATCCTGTTTTTCCTGGAATTTATTTTATTTGTGGGAACAGAGCTTATTATAGATTACCGGACCATTGGTATGGAACATGTTATGTGGGATTGGTCTTTCCTAAAAGTTTCCATGTAGATAGAGGTACTAATGGAAAGCATGAGATAGGTAAAGTTCTAAGCCGAAAAAGAAGATAAACTGTGTTAGAAATAATAGGTGATGTATTTGGAGCACTGATACCAGCAGTGGGAATTTCGTTCAATGCAAATAGAATTAGAAAATTGTCCACAATTGTTGATCGATTATCAACAGACACAGCAGGGGGATTCCTGATGGTAAATACTGAGATGATTACGATGAGAACTATGGTTATGCAAAATCGACTTGCCCTTGATATAATTTTAGCAAAAGAGGGAGGAGTCTGTGGTATTTTGGAGGTGCAACATTGTTGTACTTATATCCCAGATAATAGTCAGAATATTGAAAAGTACATTATCATTACAGATTTGCATGGAGAGATTGAACCACTGGAGGTTGAGGGTGTCCTTGAAAAGCTGGGTAAAAGTTTATCAGCAATTAAGCATTGGTTTCAAGAAATAGGTAGTTCAATTATAGGTAAAATACTAATTCCAATAACAATTCTAGTAATATTAGTTTTTATGATAAGATTATGCTGTATATATAAAGGTAGAAGAGAAGAAAGAGAAATGAAGCACAGAAGGAAAAGAAATGAAGCACACCAGGCAAGAATGAGAGAAAAGAACGAAATAGAAATGAAAGAAATCAAAGAAAAGTTTTTCAAAGATTAAAAAGAAAAAGAGACAAAAGTATAGATGACATTAACAGAAAGGAAAAATTTGAAACATGTTCTACTAAATTATCCAAAATTTTGAGAGATATTTGGTGATAAAATCACCAGGTGAGGGAATTGATGGAGCGAGGTGGCAAACACAAAATATTGTGTACCCCTCTTGAAGTCAATGTCCCATAACTATTATGTTTACTAATTGCATGTTTTGTGAAAATAATCAACCATAGGGTAAGATGCACTCATTATTTTATTTTTACACACAGGAATACTAATTTTACTTGCATGTTGCAATAAACCTAGCTAATATGTAATGTTATTGTGTTGTGAACTAATGTGCTGTTTAGTTATAAACAAAACACTATTTAAATGTGCTTTTTGTACACGTATTGTGAAAAGAGAAGGTCAATTTTGTAAGTATAAAACACATTTGTGTGGCTTATTGCTAGGTAGCAACTAATGGGAAACATTAGTATGGTGGGAGGTAAACAGAATGGGTTTCAATTAAATAACTAACATGAATTTGTGTTTGTTTCTATGATAGTTCCAAAAAGTGGCCTCTGAGGCCTAAACAAAATGGACATGTGGGTAAACTGTGAGCAAGAGTTGAAAAGCGCAGGCGCGCTAAAATCTGCAAGTCAGAGTGAACTGCTTGTGTCCGAGAAAGTTCAAGGCTGAATGTGGCCCGAAACCTAGGATGGGTGCCAAGCATGGACGATGTAATGCTCAAGAGCCTGGGAAAGAGGTTTGATGTTGCTACTCGAGGATGCGCATAGGCCGCAAACTGAACATAACAAAGACCCTTTATTTTTCTGCTGACACGTAGAGAAAAGTGTGTCGTAATGGTGAGATGATGCTCACCCACCCCGAAACTGTCCAATGAGAATTTGAATGAGGACTGACAAGTTTTTATATGTAAGTAAATTCTTTATTGCTCGGTTAATTAAAACCATTACAATGTATAACATTCTGCAGCATTTAAAACAACTATTAGGAAATGAGGAAGGAATAATAAATAGGTAAGGGGATGGGAAGAGAATTTAAAAGACGAATATGAAAACTATGTTACAAACAGGCTGTCACTGATTTCAGTGAACTTTGCTGGGGCACAAATTTGTCTTTTAAATGGTGTTCTTAGGTCTCAACGAGGATCGGGCCTATGGCTGTGGGCCTCGTTTTTTCACAAAACTGTCCAGAAATTTTACTGATCGGCAGATCAGTTGAGGGTCCGCTGAACATAGAATCTGGACTATCGCGGATCGACAGGTGCGGACTCCTTGCTCGTTAAATTTGTCTTTAAGCCAGTGCCGCCGACCTTGATGCATGGCAGGACAGATGCAAACAATGTGTTTAATGTCTTGTTTACCTGCACCACAAAGATCGCATTCCGATGATTCTTGCGGTCGTCATTTTTGGTTGATCTAGTTTTGTGGGCAGAATGCCCAGCTGTAAATGGGGGAATTTACTTTTAAGTGTCAACGAGAATGCGGTGTCTAGGTAAGGTGCTGGGGCAGGCCTTGTGTACGATTTAAGTGTCATCCAGGCGTGGGTTTGGGTGCTAAAAGTTGTTTTGTCAATGAGGAACGAGTGTTTCTTAGCAATCCTTTTGACCACCTGGTTAAACGAAGGCACTGACAAGTTACTTTTAGATAGATTAAGTTAGGAGAATTAAGGTATAAAAAACCCTGGATTTGACTAGAAGGGGTCTCTTTTTCAATTTCTATCGGAGATGCTGCCCGTTTGCTGACCGATTCCTGGATGTAAGACTCTGTTCTATTTTACCTTGTTTGCTTTGCAAGACTTAAGGATAAGATGAGGGTGTTAGACAGGGATGTTAGGAGAGAATGAAGTTGGAACTATCTGTTCTTTGCTAAACTTTACTGAAATCTAAACTAAAGCGATTTTCCTTGAGCTCTGAATAAAATGATCATTATTGAAATAAAGTTTGAGATTTTACTAAATAAAGATTTAACTAATGCATAAATGTCAGACATAATAAAGTTTTGCTTTTAATAAAATTGGGAAATGAAATTTTAAAAGCTGGTCTTGTGATTTTCCTACGCCTAGTTTTCTTTCTAGCAGATCCATTGCCATTATGGTGGTGTGTCTGAATAATCCAATGTTTAATAAACTATGATAATTTGTTTGTTTTAAACTGCAGGTGTAAATAATAAATAGTTAAATAGGTTTAGACGCTCCACCAAATGTTACAGGATTTCTATATTGCGATTCATCAAAAGCCTTGAAGCCAAGTTTAAGTGAGTAAAGTAATTGCGCAGTGTAATGGGCCTAACTGGTGCATGTTTTGTGTGTCTAAAGGTTTCAGGGAAATGGTGAGTAATGATTAGAAGCCGCGCTGTAGCACATGTATCCATGTATGACATGCAAGTGGGATTGCAACCACATCTGTGGAAGAGGCACAGTAAGCCTCTAGTCTGCACCAGGTGCACTGACCTGATGAGGATTACCAAATAGAGGGACAAGCTTTAGAAACCAAGAAAACACATTGATTCCTTCTGCAAGTTTTTCAGCAGTGAGTTACTGGTACTCATTTAATTCAGAATAGAAGCACGTTTTGTAGACTCTGTGACTTTACCACCATTGAGATAAAGATGCACTTTTAGGCCATAATAGAGGTGGGCAGCTCGGTTCTGAGATAGTTGTGCTTGTAGTAGGCATGGATACATCTCAAACTGGAATGCCAGCTCATATTCAACACCTGGGCAGACGTGCTTTATGAGAGCTATTACAATTTCTGAGCAATGGTTATTAGTGTGTTACGCAAATCACAATTGAGATGCATTGTGAGAGCTCAGTGGATGGCTCAGTACTGGAGTAACAGTGCATACTGCAGGTGATGGTTGTGAGAGTTTGGTGATTGTCTGAGTGCCTGGAGCTTAGCGCACAGCATCTGTCACAACAGAAGCACATTGTGAGAATACTCAAAATATTGCATTGGTGCATGATGCCAGATAACAAATACAGAGATACATTTTAGGAGTTCTGTGGCCGAATCAGTACTGGAAAGCTTTGCATGGCTATCTGTGAATGGCTTTTCCTGTCTGCACTAGTGGTGGCCACCATAAACAAAAGTGGTGGGGTGGACGGTGAGTGTGTGATGAGACGGAGCACGGGAGATGGAGCGTAGGGGGGAAATGTAATATTAAAAAAGAGAAATACTTACCTGAAGCTTCTGGACACCTTCGGCGCTGCGCCTCGGTGTTCTCCTTCCTGGTTCCAGCAGACACTGGGACAGCGTGACAGACTCCCTGTGCAATTCCAGTGCTGCTCTCATGCTATGAGAGCAGCCTGGGGATTGGCTTGAGCTGGTTAATTTGATGGTCCACTCGGGGGTCTATGCTGTTTTTCCAACCTAGCTGTTCAATACAGTTAGGTTGGAAAAACCCAAATATGCATGTGTGTTTGGTCAGCCTAAGACGGCCGCACAAACACACATGCTCACTTAGAAGTGCATCAGCCAGTCCTCCTACCCCCTCCCATGGCCCCAGCCCAACCCCTTCCTACACATGCAGGCTCAGCCAGCAGATCATAAGTAAAACAATGGTAAAATATAATTTTATTTTTCAGCTGCTGGGTCAATCTAGTGGGGCAACGCTCCTCCACCATTGCGGAAGAGCCCCCCCTGATTTGCACACTCCTGAAGCTTCTCATTTTGTCTGTCACATCCTACCAGACACATTCCCCATATAGGCACTAGTTTTTGGAATCCCACCTCTCTCTGGAGAAGCTTTCCTATCTCATGAGGTCTCCTAAGTGAACTTAAAGTCAAGCCCTGAGGCCGACTGATTACAATTTCTAATTTTTTAATTTCCTTATTTATCTAGCTGGGGTAGAGGGCCCTAAAAGGAGTCTAGGGCGTGCTCTTCAACCCCCACCACTCCTGGTACTGTTCAGTATGTGGGGCATTTGTAAAAACTCTAATCGTAAATGCATTAAAATCTGTGCTTAGTAAAAACACAGCGCATAGAAAAAGCATGGCGGGAGTCAAGGGGAAGAGTAGACTTTCCCAATTGACCATGACACCAGTTAGGTCACCAAACTGGACAAACTCCAACAGAACAGCAGCTACATTATGGACAGGGTCATGAACATAGACTGTGACGTCATCTGCGTACATGGAGATAATGAGCCTCTGAGATGTAAAAGCCTGTTCTCGCTATACATGGTGTTCCTGGAGTTGGGCTACTAAGGGCTCTGTAGCAATCACAGAGAGCACAGGGGACAAAAAGCTCTCATGCGTGTCTCTGCCGATTGTGAAGGTGGGCAATGCCAAGCTGTTTACCTGAACTCTAGCAGTAGAGGATGTATAAAGCAGAATGACCCACTTTAAAAAGCTTGTGCTGATCCCAAAGCACTGCAGAAGGAAAAATAGGTATGCCCACTCCAAAGAATCAAAAGCCCTTGTGGCAGCTAGAGAGGCGGCCACAGCAGGAAGCTCTGGAGTCAGGGTGTGGAGCACTGTTAACAGAGTGCACAAGTTATGTTCGGTTGACCAGCTAGGTACAAACAGCAACTGGTCAGGCGCACGATATGTGGGAGGAGCGACAGCAGGCGATCAGCAAGGAGTTTGGCCAGTATTTTATTGTCAACATTAGTCATCAACAGGGGTTGATAGGAGTCACACTTGGCAGGGGGTTTACCCAGCTTTACACCATGCTCCAGTGGCTCTGGATTCTTCAAACATGGCCAGAAGGTGCCAGGCCAGAAGTTCAACATATTCTTTGTTGTACTGAACAGTGAGGCCGCCCAGTCCAGGGGCCTTACCGCTAGACACGCTCCCGATGACACATACCACATCCTCCATGTCAAATAAGGTATCTAGATACCGTTCATGCACATTGTTGAGCCATAGTACCTATACGGGATCAATGTATTCCCGTATAACCTCCAGGACCACTATTGTGGAGGATTGATAGAGGTGCGTGTAGTATTGAGTGACCTCACGCATCACCAAAGTGTTTGCGAGGAGTCCCCATGAGAAAGCCCGGTCCCTAGCCGCAGTCATACTTTACCTTAACACAATTAGGGCATGGTCAGAGAGCATGCATGGCAGATGTTCTGCTTCAAGGGCCGGAGCTGCAACATCTGTTGATATTAACCATAATCAGTTTGACACCAAGATTTATGTGAGGTTCAGATGCAGGTGCCCTCCAGACCCTCTGGGTGCCGTGCCAGCCGTATACCAACCAGGTCATGGTCAGGGATTGTGGTGTGCAATTCCACAGTTGCGAGTGGATAGGGGCGCCATCCCATGAGACACATATTCTAGTAGGGGCAGAGAATTAGATTAAATCCCCTCCCCAGATTTTTGTTGAGCAGCTTAGTCCTAGCACCGGATGCCGTAAAGATAAGAAGAAGTCAGGGCTGTCCATGTTTGGGCCATAAACAGATTCCAATCTAACCGCCTTGCCCCCCAATATGCCATGCAAAATTAGGAGCTCATTAACTATTGAAAGCTTGAAGTCCTATTCATTACAGAAGCATGATTCACCCTCAGACATCCTAGATGTCCTTCTTACCATATGCTACAGCATCCATCATGTGGACTATACACTTAAGACATAAATCCTTCCAGTCCTGCACTCTAGGCAAGTACGTAACACTCATCTCCATGGAACTTCTCACACACTGTTTCTTACTTTCTGCAACATCAGACCACCATCTTCCATCTCATCTGCAGGTCTTCTGGGCAGGACAAGGGCTTAATTGACCTCCAACCCACTTTGTCCATCCAACATGTCAAGACCACCCTTTTGGGTGTTTCATCATTAATAACATCTGTCATGCCTGTCTGAATGAGCTCCTGCTGCTTGGCTTGGCACTCCGAGACAACGGGATCCAAAATATTTTATAAGAAAATGACTAGGTAGTCAACTACTTGGATATTTTTTATGGTTGCCCCAGGTAAGATTAAAACTGAAAATAGAGTTGGATTCATAGTAATACAATTATTCCCTTGCATCCTCTGGCTAACTTGTTTCAGTGAAACTCAAAAGCCTCAATAAGATCTGTGGACTTCTTCAGGACTTATGAATCACATTGTGTGAGTGGTGAATGACACAAATTTCAAAGTAGAGATATTGTGCTACCTTAATAATATCAAAAAATATTGTGGCAATTAAAGTACTGTGAAACAGAATATCAAATGGTAAGAATATAGTTTTTGGGAATATAATATTGTTTTAATAATATCATCGTATTTCATATTGTTTATTTTAATATAGTTGTAATAAATACAGTATTTTAATCAATGTAATATATAAATTAGTATTATAGTATTATATTTTTAGGTAATAGTATTGTTGTAATTGTTTTTAATTATTTTAAATATAGTTTGCATTTTGAATGTTTAATTTAAATATTGATTTATGTAGTAATTTATTAAGTAGGAGTGGGTTGCTGGGATTGTAAAGAAAAGAAAAAGACGTTTATTAAATTATAATCCATTTATATTTATTGTCAATTTTTATTGTAAATTAAATATTACATTTCTTAATATTAATGTAAATTGATTGCTTGTTATATGAGGTCTTTAGGTTTAATGTATTTATTTTTAGGTACATGTTAATCTATTTTGGTGGGTGTCATCGGGTCTGCAGGGAGGGGCAGGAGACGTGTCTTGGTTTTGCAAGGTTTTATTTGCTGCAACAAATGATCGGTACAGGTCTTTCTGTTTCCAACTCTCCTCGGTGATCGACTTCTCTCCTCTCGGGTCTTTCGGAGTATTCCCTCCTCCTTCCGACGGACGGTGCTCCTCCTCCGGCTATTCTCCTTTGTCTCCGTAATGGCCCAGGCTCCACCGGGGCAGGGGAAACACAAACAGAGGCAAGTATCAGTGCTCTACCTTCGTAATGCTCGTAACAAGGGAGGGGGAGTGAGGGAAACCTTAGTGCAGGTTTTGTCGGGTCGTGAAGAGGGGGGGTAGTGCGGGGTTCCCAGAGGACAGGGAGGGGGGGTGGGGTCGTTTAACGGAGGCTTTTGCCTTTCTTTTTCACCCAGCCCACGATACGGGTACGCACCTCTGATAGCCACACCCTCCTGGTGTGCGGCTGGGCAAAGCACGGTGTTGGCCTCCTGGCTTGCTCTTCTCCTCTGCGGGGCCATCGTCCTCCTCTCCTGATGGTTCCTCCAATTCGACTCTGACCCGTTGACCATATGACTCGGGCTCTCCACCTTTCTCTGCCTCCTCCTTTGCGGTCCCGCTCTCTCCGCTGTTCAGTCTTCTTCGCTGCTCCTCGCATCTCCGCTGCTTCCCGCCTCTCCGCACTTCCACACTCTGTCCGCTCCTCCGGTGTAATAACACACCTGTGGGTTCTCGCAGCTGTCGTTTATCGAAGGACGTAACTCCTCCTCCTCCATTCGGCTTCCCATCCATTTAAAGAGCCCGCACTCGTCCTCCTCGTCGCAGCTGTATCTCTCCTCTCCGGTCCACCCTGGGAGCTGCAGTGGCTGTGGAGATAAGAGGGGGGGGTCGCACGTTATCTGTTCGCGCCCTGCATCGGGGTAAGGGTGGTCCCCCTGGTTACAGTAAGTTTGTAGGGGAATACTGTGGGAAGTTAATGAAATTATAATTCTAATATTTTTTGTTATTAATTTGTTATTGTAAATTAAATATTTGATTTATTATTTATGTAATTTGCTTAAGTGTTTATTTTTTTATTTGAAATGTAATTGTAATTTGTTAATTTTTTGGTATATGTTAATTTATAAAATATTTGTATTTGTTTGTCTTTTTGTAGTAGTGGGTTGTTTAGGTTTGAAGGGGAATAGGGTAGGAAGCTAACTAAATTATAATGATTTCAATTTTATTGTTAACTAATCGTTGTATTGTAAGTGAAATATTTAAATCATTAATAATTATGCAAATTATTTAATCATGTATGTTTTTATTTACATGTAATTTGTGAATGTAAATGTATATTTTAGTTATCACACTGTTTTAAAGTAATTTAAATTTCAGCTGCTGTTGTTATGAGAGTAGGGTGGTGTTATTGATGTTATAATATGTTTTCAATACATTTTCATTTTTATTTGATTGTTAAATTAATAATCAGTCATACTACTTTGTAATTTCTCACTTATGCCAATTTTCTGTTTCTTTGATTTTGATCAAAAAATTCATTGGAAGTATTTTTATTTTATTTACTTAAGAAATATATACATTGAAACATGTTTTAATTTTATAATGTTTTTAGTGTTTAATGTTTTTCGGGTTATATGTAGAGAGGGGATTTTTATTTACTTAACTTTATTGTTTTCTTTATTATATTTATTTTGTATTTGTGCTTGTAGTGTATTTAAATGTTTGCTACTAATCGATTTTGAGTTGGAGTGTTACACAAAATCTCTTTGAAGTCAACACTTTCCTTACTGTTTCTCAGAACAGAGTATGAACATTTAAATTTAATACCTCCAAAGTCCAGCACTTTTCCTACTGTTGCCCAGGTTGGAGTGGGATTACTAAATCTTACCCTGCCAAAGTCCAACACCTACCCTAGTGTTTTTTTGACTGGAGTTGGAATAGCAAATGCAACCCCTCCGAAGTCCAACATTTTCCCTATTGTGCTATAGATTGGAGTAGAAATACTAAATGTAACCCCTCCGTGGTCCAAAGCTATCCCTACGCTTGCTTAGACTGAAGTGGGAATAGTAAATGTAAACTTAATGAAGTCTAACCCTTTTCCTACTGATGCTTAGATTACATTTATAATAATTATTTTTAAAATCGTTTGATATTTTCAAAAATATTTTTAATGTTTTGTTTTTTGTAATGTTCTTTTTTTAAATATGTTTATTGAAAACAAGAGAAAACTGATGCTAATAGTAAAATAGTTGCAGCATTTAAAACATTTCTTATTATCCATCGGAAGAGTACAGACAACATTGGAGTCTTTGGTGTGACAAACATAGTCAATAAAGCACAACCATGATGCATCTGACAGTAGTAGAGTATCAATATAGATCCAGACAGGTACACCGAAATTACCTGCTCCCCTCCCGCACCGCCTTCCCCCTTTTATTCATTCACCTCGATAGGCAGACTGATTGCCCCTTCACTTTGGCCCATTTTTAGGGCAGACTGCTTTGACAGGCCATTTGTTCAGCCCTCTGACACCAGCCAAGTAAGACTTCCACTCCTCTTGCCATGGAGGGGACCCTGCACCCCTGCCGCACATGATGATGTACTAGGCCACAATTACAGCTGCTGTCAGACAAACCCTCTGATATCTTGGCCAAACCTCTCTTCGCCTGAAACATTTAAAATGAGCATTTTAGCATCCAAGGGAACTACATGGCCCAGGACACCGGTCATAACCTGAAATACGCTCACCCAGAGAAATGTATTGATGAGCATGTCCATAGGATATGAAAGCAAGTGCCATCTTGCCCACATTCTCTCAGATAAAGCGGTGTATCCCCCGACCCATTTAATAAAGTGGAACTCTGGAATAATAGGCCCTGTGGCTTAGCCATAGTCGAATCAACCGAAAGTGTGCCCATATGGCTACTTCTCTGGGGATTTAAATAGCTTCCATCCAGTTATCGTCATCATATGTCCCCACGTCCCTCTCCCAGGCCTCTCACAGAGCAGCCAACAGATCAACAGAATTGTATATAATTTTCCTGTACATAATGGAGACATCGCTGTACTCCGGTGGGGCTGAAAAGTGGAAATGTTAATTTTATTTTTTTAGAAAAAAGTTTTTGTATTTTCATTTATATTTTAGTATTTATTATATACCTTGATTTAATTGTAGCATTTTTAATCCCCATTCGATAAGTTCATGTACAAACATTGAATGTGTTAGCAGAATGTGTTGATTTACATTGCACTGCCTAACGTACTACACCACTCTCTAATGGCGGATTTATGTGAGGAGAAAATCATGTGACCTGAAACTATGGTAGCCATACCTTGTTTATGTTTATTTAACATGCCGGCTGTGTCGGAGCATTACCGTGTGAACAAGACACAAGTTAGTGTCGAATTTCGTAGCGTTATCTGAGATTAAGGAAAATTCTTCAGCAGCCTGTTTCCGAGTGCGCATTGCTTACGAGCGCTTTGTGCATTTTGGATTAAAACTAAACGGCATGGGTTCGCTGTCTTATTGCGCCACCTGACTTGGGAGCGGATCTCAGGAGGACCCTCTTTGTTTTGGAATATATCTATATATAGCAGTGAAGAAGAAGCTTTGAGTTTTATCAATAACATCAATCAAAATGATCTGAATTTAAAGTTCACTGCAACACTTAGCCAGAATTCAGTTACATTTTTGAATACTGAGTTATACATAAGAAATGGACCGAATACACCTCCTCTCCACATTGGACAGAGTGCCCCCACCAATCGTTAGTGAGGCGCCCTGCATAAATCAGTGGACATTGAGCATGAAATTAAGAAGGCATCTGAAGAAAGCACACAATGCTGAAACGCGTCATGCCGCTCATCGCTGCTGAAGTGAAATAAAAGGTGCTGTGTTCGTCAAAATCCGAGGTGGCTCAGTTCTTTTCTTTGAGAAGAATTAGGTGGAAGATGTGAGGGTGCGGCCACGAGCACCCTGGAGCCCCCGTCCCTCAAGTGTTCGGCGTAATAGTGGCAAAACAAGTTGGACTGTCTCAATTGTTTGGGAATACGCCGAACCGCCACATGCAGCTGTATCAAGAACTAAGCCAGCTCTAGTTTCTGGGATGTGACTTCACATCGATAGCAACGTCTACTTACCTGTTGTTATCCATGCATGCAGTGGCAGAAAGCGGCGGGACGATGGATCAGGCAATGGGCACCCTGTTTTTTCATCATGGCCCCAGGTGGATTGAGTGAAGCTGCAGACCCCGCCCACTTGGGTCTGTACTTACGGGATTGTGTCTGCAGCAGGAACTCGGAGCAACGAGTTCCGAATACACCTCCTCTCCACGTTGGACAGAGTGCCCCCACCAATCGTTAGTGAGGCGCCCTGCATAAATCAGTGGACATTGAGCATGAAATTAAGAAGGCATCTGAAGAAAGCACACAATGCTGAAACGCGTCATGCCGCTCATCGCTGCTGAAGTGAAATAAAAGGTGCCGTGTTCGTCAAAATCCGAGGTGGCTCAGTTCTTTTCTTTGAGAAGAATTAGGTGGAATATATATATTTATATATATATATTCACTGAAAAAACCATAGGTTTAAGGCACATTATAGTTAGGAATTTGCATTTAAAAAACCTTTGAAATTCACTTAAAACACCGTAGGTTTCAGCCACGTTATAGTTAGGAATTAGCATTCAAAAAACCTTGCAAATTCACTGAAAAAACCATAGGTTTCACACACGTTATAGTTAGGAATTAGCATGTTAAAAACCTTTGAAATTTACTGAAAAAAACATAGGTTTCACACCAGTTATAGTTAGCTGGTCATTTTACTCATACAAAACCTATGAAATTCCCCTGTTATAGTTAGTTCAGCTAACTATAACTCGCGCGCCCGCAATGCACTGCTGATGACGTCACATATCACATCACTCATGACATGGTCAGTGACATCATTCATTACATCACTGATGACATCACAAAACATTGTGTTGACAGACATTGGCAGCCAATCTGCATGCAGCTCGCACACGATTTTCTCAACAACTACTGGAGGGATTTACACCATTTAAACAAAAGGGTGATCTGCGAATCAGACTCTACCATTTTGCAGAATTTGGTGTAATTCCGTTCAGCGGTTCGGGCTGTAGCCGTATTGTTTAAAACAACTTCTTTATATTGGTTTATTGTTAGTACATTAAAAAAATTACTAAGTCAATATTAATTTAAAAAACAGTATTCTTACCTGTTTTGTCGATATTCTATTCCACAATGGGGCATATTACAATGTCAAGGACACCGTCTCACAAACAAGAGCGACCAACCGACGTCTGGTTGGCTGTTCTGACCTCCTAATTATGATGTGACCGCACATGGTGCAGTTGCATATCAACATTTCACTATGGAAGCAAGTGTTACAGCTGTAAACTGGCCGTAGCACATGCTCCCATAGGGCAATATGAGGTGGTGTTAATCCCTACACCCCGTTCTGCCATGGGGTGAAAGGATTAACATGGGGCACGGTCACAAACCGCAGGCTGCCAAGGAAAGAGGGCCCCTCTAGGGTCCCCCAAATGTGCTTTCCGACAGGGGGGCTGATTCTGATGCAGTTCGGAAATCATTCCAACCGAATCGGCTTGGGAATGGTTTCCAACTGACTCTGATCAGGATAGTCTGAATGACCAATTACGATGAATCTGGATGCTTCCAGATACGATTCGGTTGTACTCCCATTGACTTCAATGGGAGCCTTTGTTCCGACCGAATGCATCGGCTTCCATTGAAGAAAGCGGTGGCTGGGATAAAATCGGTCACAGTGTGGTGGGCACCCCTGGTGCCTGCCACATTGTGCATGGCTCCCAAAGTCTGATTCTGACTGCCGACTCGAGCCAGACGGCACGATTCGGAAAGGCTGTCCGAATCCAGCATCGTAATTGGTAGTTCAGAAACGTGGCCCGTAGAGACTTATGAGTTTGCTCCATACAGCTTGGTCATTCCGAATGCCGTAGGGTTCGGATTAGGATATTCCAAATGTCTAACTCGCATCCTAATTGGTTGGTCAGAAATGTTTCCGATTTGGTCGGAAAGACACGTTCCAGATACGACAGAGCAAGTGCCGTAAGAAGGCCTTTCAAACTGCATATGAATTGGCCCCTTGGTTTCCATGTCAGAAAGTCCAGCATGGATACCCTGCCAGAAACGGCGCATCATAATCCGGACGGCGTAAACTGCCGTCCATTTGAATTATGGGCCAGTTCCAACTGGCCGATCGGCTCAAGGAGCCCGTCGGAAGTCAGCCAAAATGACCGCCCGGTTTTAATTCCAAAAGGCTGTATCGCAATCAGCCACTCAGAATTAAAACCGACGATGGCGGTCGTAAAGTCTCCATTATGAGATCTGAGGCATTATCATCGACATCGTACTAGGCCCCAAAATGCTTTAAACAATATTTGTGTCATTTTACATATAGGATCACAATATTTTGACAATGATGTTCTTGACACATTATTTGTGGCATTGATATTTTTATTCATGATATTTTGTCATACAACCTTGTGAAGTATATAGTGTGACGGAATGTGTCCAAGTAATTTTATTATACAATATTTTGGATCCCATTGTCTCTTTCAAGGATCAATCTCTTATAAAACAGATTTCTATAAGAGCCCCATTCAACCAGATTTGATATCTATTCTAAATGAGGAGGGAACCCGATGATGAAGCCTCCTGCCCTTGGTGAGTGTAAGTTCCATGCCCTAAGAAGAGACATTTCTTCATGGGTTGACAGACTTCCAGTAATCATCCTAGTAAATCAGGTTCACCATGCTTTAGTTGTCTCTATCTTGATCTTAAGGGGAGGATGTATAGTGGATATAAGGAAGTTCCTCTCAATCTTATTTTATATATTTGAACAAAGTACCAATGATGAAACATATGAAGCCCAATGTTATGCTGCCAAAAAACATTCAGAGAACCAACCAACACACACATATGTGAATGTTACATTTAGCCCACATTGGCTTTCAAAGATGCATACCCCAAAATGTATATATTAAAAAAATAACTAAAACATTGAAGAAATAGCTATTAGGTAGCCAGAAGTTACAATACAATCAGTATATTAAACCTGAACACTAAATAAACCTTCAAACACAAAACATACATACCTCAAACTAACCCATAGGTCCCCTAATCTTATCACTAATGACACAAGTAAAGAAGCATAACCCTTCATATCATGTCCCCAGAAACATCAGATGCATGCCTGTACCTTCATAGTACTTGTAGTCTCAGATAATTCTCAAATATATGATGGCACTACATTACATATACCACAATGAAATGCGTTGGCAACCAGTAGCCCTGGAAGCTTAAATGTTGACACATCTGACATTGATACATCTCTCATTCCCGTATGTAAAATGCAACCCACATTCTTCCAGATTCCTGCATAAAAACACAACAAAACACAGTTGTAACATAAAATAGATTTATGGCACATATTATATTTAAAACACATAAATAGACACCTCAGGTTGGGACGTTTTAGAAAATACAAATATGAAAAAAGCATAATTGAGGAATTAAAGTTCTTGGTCACTGTCCATCTGTGTAGTCTTGCCTTTCCACATCCTCAGCAATAGTACTCCACAATATGAAACCATTCACCGGATTCTCTCGTTGATCAGATACCTCATGGGAATGGCGGTCCGGAAGTGAAGGAAATGGCCCAAATAGGGTCACTCGGGTCCCTCACGACCAACTCTCAGACTTCCATACCAATTGAAGAGTCAGTCAGACAGTATAGAATACAAACCAATGGTTGTTTATTCAAACACATTTAGAGTGGAGCCCGATCTGCATAATTGCTTAGGAGTTCTACAGAGGGACTGACATAAGCAATCATAATGATACATTAAGTATACTTCGAGACCAGTGAAAACAGGCCCACCATGGAATTTTCCAAGCAGATGCAGCTAGGGTGAGGAAACGGTGAGAGGCCAGCAATCTCGCACATTTTTTTTGTGAGATCTTGGGGAAAATATCAGAGAATCCCAAAGATAATGAAGAAGCCTTCTATGAGCATTTTGAACAGGTTTATAAGGAAGATCTAATCCCACAAAATAATCTGATTCAATCATGACTTGATCAATATGCTATGGCAGAAATTGACGACGATAAGTCTAACAATCTCAATAAAAACATTAGCCTAAGCGAGGTAGCCAATGCAATTGAAACGGGTAAGAAAGGCAAAGCGTATGGCCCAGATGGGCTGCCAGCCGAATTATATAAAGTTTTAGCGCCAGTTCTTGTTCCTGTCCTGCAAAGGCTTTTCGCACATATTTTTGAGGATAGAGGGAAGGCACCCCCGTCATGGAATGAGGCAACTGTGGTCCTGATCCTAAAACCATCAAAACCACCATGCCAATGTGACTCTTATAGGCCAATCTCTCTGCTTAATCTTGACTTCAAGATCTTTGTCAAGATTTTAGCAGAGAGATTAAATGGGGTAGTAGGAAAGTTGTTTCATAGCGATCAGAAAGAGTTTGTTAAATGGCGGAGCATTCAGGATTTAACGCACAGCCTGGTGGGTGCAATAGATTTAGCAACTCAAAAGAGGGACGAGGCAGGGGTGTCCCTTGTCACCCCTACTGTTTAATCTTTATATTGAGCCGCTGGCAGAGAAACTTAGGCAGGAGGCCAACATAGCTCCCTTTAAGTTCCGGAATTGGGAAAAAAGTATCTTTATATGCAGACGATATGATGATCTATACCTCTGACCCAACAGAGGAAATCCCAGTAATATATAACATAGCTTCGCAGTTTGGGCAGATTTCTGGTTACGAGATCAACCAGTCAAAATCAGAATGTATGGTGTGGAATATAAATGTTCAATTTCCCATATTGAAGAGTAAGATAAGGTACCTGGGTATCAGAATCACACAGAATATCGATCAGATCACTGACAGAAATTTAGCTAGGCTAGATAAAGAAAGTGCAGATTCTTTAAAAGGTTTTGACACTAATAGGAAGAGTTAACATATTGCAAATGATGCTCTTACCCAAACTTATATTCCTATTTCAGAATATCCCTTTAGCATTTAAGGAAGAGAAGCTAAGGAAAATACAAGCCAGAAGGAATTCTTTTGTATGGGTATCCAAGGGCATAAGGATTTCGTGGAGAAAGCTGAGGAGAAAAAAAAATAAAGGGGGCTGTGTGCACCGGATTTGAAGCCGTATGCCTGTTTTTTTTATTAAGGGCAGGAAAGATGCTATTAAATCAACCTGATGACTCAGACACAGGGTCAATGTTTACAGAAATGCTATGGGACATTAAAGGTGAAAACCAAGGCTTTATGTATAAGTTCGGGGATCCGAGTATCTTTAAAAAGGTGCGCTTAAAGCAGCTGAAAGATATAGCGTCTATTTCCACATAATTACAGACGGAAAACTATTTTTCCTTTGTCTGTATTTATAACTTAGAAAATACTGAAAAACAGTGCATCGCAGCCTCACTCCTGCAGAGGGTTACCTCGTCATGCTCCTCTTACTAATCTACATCACTTAGGCCCCTTTAAGAGAACTGCTAAGATAGAGGCACAAAGCAGCAGGTGGTAGTAGATGTTGCATGGTAAAGGGATGGGGGACGCTGTAAGGAATGCAAGTACTTAACCTTTAAAGCAACACTGTGTCCATTCTAGTAATGCCTTATAGCCGATCACGAGGTGTTAATGGGTGCATCAGGAGGCCGGCCCACTGATAGAATTTTAGGCATCATCTGGCGGGGCCTGCTGGGGTCAGCGCAAATAAGGTAGCCTGTGAATACAATCAGTGGTAGCAAGGCAGAGAGGACTGTTAGCAGGTAGTGTTGTGCTCAACAGCAGGTGGCAGGCTTTAAGGAATCAAAAATTAACATACTGCCAGTGTACAAACTGTATGAAGACCCTGTTTAAAGAAAATACTCAATTTTATTTTTAAATGTTTACACGTGAAATGCCAGCTGTTTCTATGCAATTTGCCATCTCCATAGAGAGGTGTGGATCGCAGTCTCTTTCCTTTCTTGATGTTGCCCTTGCAAAAGCAATTTCCCATGCTTTCATGCATTCTTCATTCCTTTTCTAATCTTACTGCCCCTCGTGGCGGGATGCCTGACTTTCACCTTGTGGATACCCGCTGGGGCTATCACACAAGGGAATATCAGGACGGGTTCCCTAAGCAAGCGCCGGGACAACCACTGCGGGTAGCTGTGCGCTATATAAGCTCAACTACATTTACATCTACATTTACATTTACTCATTAACGCTGCGCTTGCTCTCTGCATCACAAAGGGTTAGAACAGGTTGTAGATAACTTTCAGGAGAGATTTTGTACCACAGTGCGTGTTTGATGCCATCGGAATAACAATTATTTCAAACATTGCCAAAAGAGAGGCTGCATCCAACATCACTCCCTCTTGGAACTAGATGTTTAACGATACCTGCGTAATCTGCCTCAGATGTCAGTACAATAAATGCACATTTTTTGTTAAAAATAGAATGTTATGTCTTCCAGTGTTTTCAATTTTGTTTGGTAACCTTCTAAGTGTGTGCAGTCGTTACAATCTCTACATAGCTCCTTTCGCATGAATGTGAAAAAATACTAGCTCCAGCAACGTCATTTACTTGCGACAAAAATAAATGTGGATAAATACAGAAAAAATGACTAAAAAATAAATATGGATAAATACAGACGGAAATGGTGAAAAAATAAATACCATAAAACCGGGAGCCCTACTTATCAATACCCTTAGCACTAATATGAGCTGGGCCATGAGCCATTGTGACCACAGGAAGAACATATGCATCTGGTAGCATCCATCTCTGTTTTCCTGACTTATCAATTCAACACCCCTCATCATTCAATTGTGCTGTGCTTTACTGCTAACTCTTCCACGGTGGCTTCACTTTGTATCTCTTTCACATTCTCAAGTGTGTCCTCAAACATGGTAACTTCAGGCACCCACATAGCAGGACCTGCTACAAACATTCTTTTCATTTTAGTCCGGGTTGTTTCCTTAGCTATCTGATCTGCAAATGCATTACCCCTTCCCACGTCATCAGTAACCTTCCAATGGGCACTACACTTCACTGTAGACAATTTCTTAGGAAGTGTCAAAGCAGACAAAAGTTTCAATATAAGATGCCCATGTTGTATCTTTGAGCCATGTGAAGTAAGAAACCCTCTCTACGCCCAGTCGCCCAAAGTTATGCGCGACTCCGAAGGCATACTGGTTGTCAAGATAAATATTGACAACGAGTCCCTCATTTAATTCACAAGCTTGTATCAAAGCAACGAGCTTAGCAGACTGAGCTGACTGATAAGGAACTCTGGATGTCTCAACTAGTATACGCAGTGTAATGATAGCATACGCAGCAGTTGTTGTGCCATCTGGTAATTTAAAACAACAGCCATTGACATATAGTTGTGCTTGTGGGTCAGATAAGGGAACATCAGTCAAGTCTACCTGTCCTTTCGTCTCTTCTTCCATCCGGAAGATGCAGTCATGTTTGTCGATCACTCTCAGAAGGGAGGGGCAGTAACGTGGCATGGTTCAGAGTACCACATATTTTAATCATTTTTTTTTTTTGTAATTGAGAAGTCATTGATACAAAACAGATGCAGCAAATATATTGTTTTCTTTACAATAAATAGACATTATACTAACGGATATATATTACATAGTAAAATTCATTGATAAACAGGGATACATCTTAGATAAATTCATACAATATATATACATATAAATAAATATTTACACATACATTATTAATATAAGTGGGGCCAGCCTCATTTAATTCATTATAACTGCCCAACCCTCCAGGTTTTCAAGGGGTCCCACATCTTATTGCCTAAATCGCGCATTTTCTTACCCTTATAGAGATATAGAGTGGATTCAATATTATGGATACCAAGAAGTCTGGACAACCCCATTTGGAATGTTGGGGCATTTGGATCCTTCCAGGCAGCTGAGATTAAAATGCGTAATACCGCCACGGCCAGAAAAATAAAAGCCTCTGTTTCCCTGTTAAAAGAAGCTGTTTTACTATCGCTCCCAAGAATCATCACCGTCGGGGATAGGCTGATCTTTATGCATAGCAGCCCCTCCAAAAAGTTCTCAATCTCATTTTTTATCAGACTGAGCTTCTCACAATAGAAAAACATATGTAAGAGATCTCCAGGACCTTTCTGGCACCTGGGACAGTTACTATCGATCCTCATACCCCAGTCATGTAACTTAGATGGGGTGTAGTACAGATTAAATAATGTCTTAAAATGTTGGGCCTTCAGGTTTGAGGAACGCAGTAGTTGCTTATCCAACCCCAAAGCTTTATCAAGATCGGTGTCCGGATCTTGTAATCTGTCTGCCGAAGCAGCCTCATGCTTCTCGAGGTCATCGGGTATTTTTTCTCTAAGAGCTTGATATATGTTCCTGATCTTATCTCCTCCTATCAAATAACCCAGCACTGGGCAAGGTGGGCCAGGAGCGATATCCGAGATAGCCGTTTTCAAGTGTTTGCGAGACCTGGAGATATTTAAAAATGTGGCCGCTGGTCAGGCCGAACTTCTGCTGTAGCCTGTTAAAGCTCAGTATCCTGCCATTTGGCATCACATCTTCAACCGTCCGAATACCCAGTTGTTCCCATTGTTGCCAGGCCCCATCCACGCTCAAGTTTGGAAGATAACCTGAATTCCACAGCGGGGTGTACTTATTAATTTTGGGGATATGAAGCAATTTCTGCAGATTTTTCCACAAATCCCAGGCACTAAGCAACCCTTTATACCGGGATTTAAAAAAAAATCTGCGACTAGTTTTTCTCAGCAGTGCCCCTACGGCCTCCCTGCCCATCAATAGTTCGTAGATTGATGGTGGCTCATATAAATCAGATGTCGAGTCATATGAATATCTTCCACTGGGTGCTGATGTAAATAATATAGACATCTGCGTCAGCAAGCAAGCCCAATGGTAGAATCTTATGTTTGGTGCTGCTAGACCTCCACGTTCTTGTGGGAGGGTCATATACCTGGCTGCCCTCCTGACTTTACCATACTGCCAAAGAAAGCTATTAAAGATAGACTCAAACTTTTTTAACATCCCTTACTCAATTAAAAAGGGTATGCATCTAAACAAATAAAGAACTTTGGGTAGCATGGTCATCTTTAACACGTTGGTCCTTCCTATTAAAGATAAGTGCAGTGCATCCATCCGCTTGAAATCTGCCTCAATTTTTTAAAAAGTGGAGCATAGTTATCCTGAATAATAGAGCCTGTTTGTGCATTAATTACAACCCCAAGGTAAATCGCGGAATCTACATATCTTTCATCAGTTTTAACAACCTCTTTTGAGCAACTTACCTGAGTTTTTGACTCATTCAGCCGGTACCCCGAGTGCTTTCCAAACTCTCTGGTGACTTCCACCAATATCCGCATGGCCTCACCTGGCTCTGGAGTAGTGACTGCCAGATTATCGGCGTACGCCAATATTTTGCTTTCAAATCCATTGGTTACTACTGGATGAATTCCCAAGTTCCCCAGAATTTGCCTGATCAGTGGATCAATGTATAGTGCAAACAGGATCGGTGAGCAGGGGCAACCCTGACGGGTGCCCCTGCTAATCCTGATCCTATCAGAGCACTGGCCCATCATCTGAATTCGGGCCGTTGGGTCTCGATACATGGCCTCTATGGCCATACGGAATTTTGGGCCAAAACCTCTGTCTATCAGGACGTCACACAGATATAGCCACCTGACGCGGTCGAACGCTTTTTCCGCATCGAGGAGGATCTGCTGTTCAAGGTCATTCTGCCTGTGCCCACCACTAGACAAGTGGGAGAAGGCCTACATCTAACAAGAAAGGTATGCGCTAATAAGAACAGTGTATTCATTAATGTAGCAAAACTCAGCACTGAAGAAACATAACCTAAAGAAGGCCATTTCTCAGAAATGGCAAAAGACAGGTTTCGATTAACAGAAGGGACCAACAGAAGGAGGGACATGTCACCAACAACAGGGAACTCTGGACTCTCTAGTTGTAAGAAATGGAAAGAGGAGTGTCAGTCCTGCTTCCCAGGGGGAAATTACTCCCAGGGACACCCTGTGCTGGGCAGGATGGGCAGAATGAATAGCCTCTACAATCTCTTTCAAATTCTGAAGGGCAGCCGTCACTGTTACCAGCCCAGCTCAATGGTCCCTCAACACCTGTTGTGTCTTCATGGAAAAAAGGTGTGGATACATGGGGCCTCGGAAGAGGTTACTGGGGCAAAGTAGACCCTAGTCCATTGTCTCCAGGCTGGGGGCCAGCTCCTTCAGGGTGTTGCAGGAGCAATGTAGAGGATTGCGGATGTGTGCAAGGTCTTGAAGTAGATGGCAAGTCTCAGTCACCACCACAAGTGGCTGGTGAGGGACTTGTGAGTAAGTCTCTCAGTTAGTGACCAACTCTGAGCCTGAGCTGGCTTCCATGCTAGTCCCCTCACCCTCTGTGCCACTTGAGCCCTCCGATTCACTTACTGTACCTACCCTGGACTTCATTAGCTGCTCCAGGGCTTACCCAGATGACGGGAAGACATTTCCCTCAGAATGTCCAGTGGAATCTGAAATTCCGGCACACAATGACATCATTGTTTACCAAATAACTGGTATGTTGATACATTGGCGTAATCTTGTGTAATTTCCAGCATTTTGCTTATTAGGTATTATGTGAAATTTCAAAATTAATACCATTATTTTTGGTTGCTTAATTACAGACTGATCCCACAAAAATCCTATTCAGAACCATGGAAGCAACTCGAATGGCCTGGACAGGAGTGACTGTTGTTCACAGCACTTGTGATAGTTGCACTTTTTTTTCATGTGAAATGCATCCCCATGTGCAAAATAGTAGATTTCCATTCCATGTCATTTTATGTAATTTTTCCAAAATGGAAATCATGCGAATTTCACACCCCTTAAATATCAATAATTTAAGAAACACGTGCAAAACACCATCCAAGTTCCAGAGATAGCCACATTACTCTCTCGAGACACAGCAAATTAAAAACAGTAATAACTACAAAGCATACAATTGGCCAAATTTAAAAACCTTAAATGCTGAGTCACATCAGACATGTTACCAGTGCATCCAAGGCACAGGCAAAACAATAACAGCAGCGATGCTTCAGAATGACAGACAGAAATGAAACATATTGCACTCAAATGCCTAGCTATGCCACTATGCTTTGTTGTGAAATGTCAGATCACAAAAATGAAAGTTAGGAAATTTAGCCATGATGTCCAGGCACATTGAGCATTGATGCTTTACATCGATATCTGTTGTAACTAGTATTACCTGCATAATTCGAAAATAATGAGATACACACAGATGCGAGTGTTTGGCTAAGAGTAAATGGTGTATAATGCCATCACACATTAAACGAACCTACAATGTAGCCCAATATATAATAAAGACATTACTTGTGAACTCCTGCGGAACACCACACTCTTCAAGACCACCAGTTGCATACAACCCACATACTATGTAACAACCTAAAATAAAGACCCACCCTCTATCAATGTCTACAAAATTCTTCCCTTCAAAATTACAGTTTACATTTTTAGGCGATTTGTTTGTACCGTCTGCACAGGCTACATCCCATGTGAACCTCTGAAGGAACAGCACAACATGTATATGAACAGGACATATCTCAAGAAGGATGTCAGGCATGTCTCATACAGCACACGGAGGCACACCAGACATGACCTAATGTAAATCCTACAACTAACAAAGGCCTATATGCTGCCACAACAGTGCCTAAGTGTGATGGACCAGCAGAAAGGATTGTGATGAGTCCCTGTGAAGAGAGAGCGCCGAACACTATTTAAGGAGTGCGTGCTTGTCGAATACCAGTGTCACTTACCAGCCAATCATAGTTGAAGGGAAGCATCAAAGTAGGCAACTGTTGCACGTTTACCACAGATTGAAACATTCAAAACCACGTTTTGAACAATTAAAGTCTTTCTGATCAATAATTGCATTAACATAATACAAGACTAATGGTATTCAGCTGTGCAATTTCCGTATGAAATGTGACGTCAGTGTGCCAGTTCAACAACTCCAAAGTGTCTCCGATGTATAGTTTGTTTCTAGCTGTTTACCTCCTTACAACATTGACTTTGCTACAGTATATTGTGGCTTGTACATGCAACCAAATCTGTTTAACCAAAACTTACCCCCAAGAAGGCCATAGGTAGTAGCAAAGGCCAAAGAGAAATCCTAAAACAACACAATCGCATATGTATTGTGAGTGGGCCTATAGTAGATGTCATTCAGACAGATGTAACTTGATTGATGTGAATACAGAAGTAGCAACACGTGGTGTGTTCAAAACATGTCTTGTTTGAGTTTACAGTGTGATACCATACATGTATGAATAATGCGAATCATAAATGTATTTGGAAAGGAAATGCGCTTTAGTACAGTAAATCAGATTGAAATTACTTTACATGACTCATCTATTAGATACATGTTAAGACATATAGTATTCATATCAATAAAAAAACATGCTCAAGGTGAAACATTACCCACTCACAGCACATTAGAAAGATGTCTATGTTAGAAATGTGTAAAACTCATCTCTTGCCTGCAGCTGGTCTGTCAAGTCGGGGTAAGCCACCTCAAGTATGGGACCCATAGTGTGTGTGTGGGGTGGGGTCATACTGCACCAGACATTTTTCCCCTGCTGGGTGAACCTCTCCAGCTGATGCAAAGTAGTGAGCCAGCAAAACTAGTCAGGGTCCTACTAAATTTTTCTCACGTGAATGCTGAAGCCCTGGTTGGTCCTCTATGCTTGCACACTCTTGACACTGGCACACCAGACCTTTTCCTTAGCATTAGCACTGACCTACATAGTGGATGAGATAAAGATAGAAAAAAAGAAGTCAATCAGAGACATATAGCACCCCACATCAATGGACACTTGTCTTCACTAATAAATTAAACCAAAAATCTCAACATTCCTAGATTGTTACATAAACAGGTCTTACACAAGAGAGTGTTCCCATGGCACGTTTGAAAGTTATGACCCGGTGGCAAGACTTTGCCATAGTTGGCCTTAGTTATTCCACTACATATATAGAGGTCAACCACTTTGCTTGTATTTATTTTTTTTATAAACTGGAGAGACGTCGGTATGATTCATTACTTAACTTGACTAAAGTGTGATAATCGGTTTCTATTACATTTTGGGAGCATACACGCCTAAAGAAGAAGGGTGTCCATTCTAGAAATCTATACAACATGAAGGTGTACATCAACTGTGCTGTGTGTGACATGGCGTGTTTAACCAGGGCAGAGCAGCCCATATTGGGGTAGGATTAACATTAATTAACTCCCATATCTAAAGGCAAATGGAATAAGAGCCAGCAACTCCTCTTTAAACACATGTATTATTCAACTGTCATATCAGATTAGAGGATTTTCAAAGTTAGGTTTGCATATGTAAATGAGTAATAATTTCAAAGGCATACCCTTCACTATTAAACCATTTAAATGACCTTCAGTCTTGTTAAATGGGATTGTGCACATATGTCAAGTTCATTACAGTGGGAGGTTAAAATGTTGAATCAACCTCAACACGGGTATAGCAATAGCAAATCAATTGTTTGAAAATAAACATAGGCAATTAGTGATAAAATGGGACACTTAAGATCAACTTTCAACTTCTGCCTTCAAGTTCACAAGGATTACCTAATCACAGTTTCTTAGACTTGGATTGGAGAACATGGGTTATTAAGTGTTTTGCTGATACAGGAACTCCGCAAAATAGTGCCTAAATTCGTGACCGCCATATTTACGGTGCTACTGACATCAATACATTCGTAATATAATGGACAGGACATTCAACAGTTTTGAAGGATGTTTTGAATCCATTAAACTCTAAATAAGCCTCGTGGTATCAAACGTACACATATACCTAGGTACTGTTAACATAGTGTGGGAAGGCATGTCCCTTCACCTAAAGACTAACAAAAGAGGAAATGAATGTGTTTGCTAAGAGTGGCTGATTATAATAAATCACATGTTCACCCCAGGGGACCACTGGAGCACAGTTGATGTTGTGCAGTGTCTGACAACATGTGCTGCCTAGGTGTATGCTTCACAACATTGCCCTAAAGGATCATGATACTTATCCCCTATGATGACTACCAGTCCTAGCTCGTGAGTGATATTCAGAGCAGACAACAGGATGATCAAGTGATTATGAAGATAGTAAAGATGTCATATATAATCTGATTGTAAACATCTTCGCCTAAAGTCAAGTTAATGCATACTGTGGTATATTTTCTGTCTGAAAGGGTTGATGGTTGTGTGCCATGATGGACATCCCTGTCAGACATGGATATCAGGGAGATATGTGTTGTTGTACCTCCGCATATGTCTGAACTGGGGTGGCAGAGTGGGCTAAAGAACGGTGATGGATTAAACCCAGATCTTTTGACTGGGTGTGAGTGTTTGATTGATTCAGATGCTTCGTCCATCACCACCCCCTTTTGTACCCCAGCATATTGACATATGCTTTGACTTGTGATATGTTTTGCTTTTTTTTTGTTTAAGTATTTTATTGAGTTTTAAAGATAACAAACACAAGAAAAAGAAGCGGTAACAACATTATCATAGCAGTATACTTATTACAAATAATATATAAGGATATAATATACAACTGTAAAATGAGAAAACGCTAACAGAAAAAGGGAAAGAAAGTAAAGAAAAGAAGGGAGAGAAAATATATTAGAAAAGTACGAGAAAAGTAAAAGTACATAGAATGAAATATGAAATGGAGAAGAGGTAATAATTAGGGCATAGGTACATGTGAGGCAAGGAAAAATGTAAAAGATAACCAGAGAAGATCCGACTTAATTTTCTGAGATAAAATAGAGGAGGACACAGTAGCAATTCTATGTTCATCACAAATGAAATTCTACCAAATTAGTGAGGATAACTTAGAATTATCCTCCCAACAAGACATAATACTTTTAAAAGCGAATGCAATAAATAGGTCAAACAGTAAAGATATAGAACAATCAACTAAGTCAGGCGAAGATGAACCTAGAAAAACATTTTTCAATGATAACGTAATATCACAATTAAAGATTTCCATGCAAGTAGACCAAATAGGACGCCAAAAGGTCAAAGTATTAGAGCATTCATAAATTAGATGAGATAAAGTACCAGTAGACTCAGAACAAGACCAGCATAAGGTGGATGAGGAAGGGGAAAACTTGGATATACACACAGGAGTAATAACTGCTCTATTATAAATAAAATAAAGAGATTGAGTAATACGAGCAGCAGCAGAGATTTTAAATAACTTAGACCATAATTTATCCCAAGCAGAGACAGATATTGAAAAGGATAAGTCATTTTTCCAGGCTAATTCTCTAAGGGATTGAGGTCTTCCAGTAACAGGTGCTAACAGCAACTTATAAATGTGAGCGGCTTTTGGCTTGTGTTCTTGAGAAATATTATATACCGGTGTGGATGGAGTAAGGGAGGTGGGTACATTAGAGAGATCGAATGTAGCTAAGTGAGACTGTAAAGCTGTTGAAATTAGAATACATTCATGAAGGAATGTATCGGGGAAATGATAACGCAATTGTAATTTAGGGAAGGAAATAATGGAGTTCTGGTGAATAAATTGATGGACAAGGATAACTCCCTTCTCTTTCCAGTGTTTGTAATAGAACGATTTTCTTTTGTATTTGATGTATTTGTTATACCAGATAGTGGAGGATAAAAAACATTGAAACAGGTCTAGACCACCAATAAATATACTATATAATACATTTTGGGAATATTTTAAAATTGGATTATTGGCTATATAAGTACAATTAGACATGTAAATTATATTATGAAAAGAAAAATCTTTCAATAAGGATCGTTTGAAAATAATCCATCTGGGTATAGGGATATCAGCAAATTCATAAGATGGGGCAAAAAATTGTCTGATCAAAAATGCAGAGCGATAAGCTTTAAAATCAGGAAATCGCACGCTTCCTTCAGATTTGAGATGTTTAAATTTCATAAGAGAAATGCGTGGGTATTTTTTGTTCCATAAAAACTTCGTACAAATGGAATTGATTTGTGAAAAATATGAGACAGGGATACGGAAAGGAAGCAAAGACAATGTAAAGACTGGACTCCTCCTGGACTCCTCCCTCTCCATGACCAGGCAAGTCAACAACGTCTCCTCGGCGTGCTTCAACATCCTACGCATGCTACGGAAGATCTTCCGGTGGATCCCCACCGAGACCAGGAAGACTGTCACCCAGGCCCTCGTCACCAGCCGACTGGACTACGGCAACGCCCTCTACGCCGGTACCACCGCCAAGCTCCAGAAGAGAGTCCAGCGGATCCAGAACGCCTCAGCCAGACTCATCCTTGACATCCCACGAACCAGCCACATCACCGGACATCTGAGAGACCTTCACTGGCTCCCCGTCAACAAAAGAATCACCTTCCGCCTCCTCACCCACGCACACAAAGCCCTACACGACCAAGGCCCGAGCTACCTCAACAGCCGGATCAACTTCTACGCTCCCAAACGCCACCTCCGATCAGCCAACCACGCCCTCGCCGCCGTTCCCCGCATCCGAAGAGCGACTACAGGAGGAAGGTCCTTCTCCTACCTGGCCGCCAAGACCTGGAACTCCCTCCCGACCGACCTGCGCCTGACCCAAGACCACCTCTCCTTCAGGAAGAAGCTGAAGACCTGGCTGTTCGAGCAGTAGCGGCACCCCCCCCTCCCCCCCCCCCCCAGCGCCTTGAGACCCTACGGGTATGTAGCGCGCTCTATAAGTGTCACTGATTGATTGATTGATTAAAGAGGATATATGAGGGACAATCATCATTTTAATGGTGTCCAGCCTACCCCACCAGGACAGATGAAGAGGAGACCAAACAATTAGGAGAGATTGAATTTTGTTAAATAATGTATTAAACGTGTGTTTAATTGTGATAGATAAAGTAGCAGAAAACCAGATATCAAGGTATTTAATTTTTGTTGGACATCAAGTAAAATTAGTGTCATTAAACATATATTGATAACATAATGAATTCAATGTCAGCACTTCTGTTTTTGAAAAGTTCAATTTATAGCCAGAAATATTAGAATATAATTGAACTTCGTCCAAAAAGGGAGGAAGGGAAGTGTGTGGGTTAGACATATATATATATATATATATATTAAGATATCATCAGCATATGCTGACATTTTTGTTTCTAAAGAGTTATAAGTGAAGCCAGAAATATGTGTATTAACACAAATATGTTCAAGGAAGGGTTCAAGGCATAAAACAAATATCAAAGGAGAGAGAGGTCATCCCTGACGTGTACCTCTAGAGAGAGATAAATATGTTGAGAAACGATTATTAACAAAGATACTGGCACAAGGGTAAGAGTATAACAATTTAATATAGGAAATAAAAGTTGGACCAAATCCAAACCATTGAAGTGTTTTAAACATACATAGCCAATTAATTCAGTCAAAAGCCTTTTCGGCATCTAAGGACAATGCTGCAAGTGGGGATTAAAATGTTTTAGCAAATGAAATAACATTGGCAAACATACGAGCATTATCCGCAGCCAATCTGCCCTTAACAAAACCAGCTTGATCAGTTTTAACCAATAGTGGGATAATAGTTTCCAGTCGAGTGGCGAAAATTTTAGCAAAAATCTTACAATCATAATTGATTAAGGAGATGGGTCGGTAATTTTTACACAGGGAATGATCCTTGTCGGGTTTAGGGACAAGAACGATCAAGGCTTCCATAAAGGAAAATATGTTTTACTTATTACATAATATTTTTGGGTCTTTGTAGGTGATGGAATATTTGAGATCTATAGGTGATGACTCCAGCTCGGGGTATAATTGTCCTCAATACAGTCTTCATTGCTGTCGCTGCACAGACCATTTCATTACGTTATCTACTGGGTCACTATCAAGTCATGTTTGGGGCCTTAGAACCCCGAACTGAAACACTGGATTTGTGCGTAACTTCAATGCAAAGCATTTGCACACTGAAAGAATGTGAGTGCTTCAGGACGGGGTGTGCCAGACCTCAGTCATATTCTGATGTCAGTGTTACATCTGTGTTGACATTTGGATCTGGCATATATGGAGTACATTTTAAAAAATAGAACATTGAGGTGATGTTATTCAACAGTCCCATGCCCACTGGGAAGTAGAGAACTTCCTGCCTGTTTACAGAATGAACTTTCAGTAAATGTGTGAGGACTGCAGAAAAAGTGTTGTTTTTGACATTCATTGGCATCATCCATAGTCTGTTTATATTTACTGCTAGCACAGTGGTGGTGGGGCGTGTCTTTTGAGCCAAATGCCTGCATTCAAAGGGCTGTATCTGTCATTATTGACCCAAAATTGTGCTGTTTGAAAATCTGTTATTCTTTAAGATGTCTATTTTTTTGCATGGTGCTGTGGAACATGTCGGCCGACACACCTCATGCCACCGAGGACATACGTCTCTTTTTTTGTTCCCGAGAAGGATGTTGAATTGGTTCGTCATCAATAAATAGGGGCAAGTAATAGACACATTTTGTTTTATGTTCATTTTTGTCATGCACAATCATGTCATTATGTTGCAGGACTACTAATCTGATGGAAAAAATGCTCCAATAGGGAGAGGATGTGTGACAATGCATAGCCAAAAAGGTTTCTGTTTTTGCAATTCCTGTGAAATGCACAGCAGGACAGCATTTGGTTTGACATGTGGTGTTTTCCCTTGTTCATACACATCTCACATGGTTATATTATTAATCACTGTATTGTCAGTGTAAGTGCCCACACAGTGTACAACAATCTACTTGGTGCTCAATGTTGACCACGTACATAAAAAGTGTGAGGATTTTTCTAAATAAGTTGGAGTGTCCACTTGAGTATCATACAAATCGGAAGTCAGTATACATAGGTTTGCATGGTAACTTGTTTTTTTTCCTCAAATTCATGAACGTTTTGTTCAAACTTTCACAGGCGGCAGCCATTGAGCTGATATGTTGCAACATGGTGAAATAAGGCATTCATGGGTACATCATTGTGAAAAAATGCATAATGTTTAGTACATGGTTCATAATTTCTACTTGTTTCTTTATTTATATACATTTAGGTCCTAGTGAGCTGAAGTTTTCATAGGATTCCCTGGGATGAGGTAGTTCAATGGTGAATGTGTTTGGGAAAATTGATCTGTAGTTGTTTGCAGTCAGTGTTGAGACATCAGCACAGTAAGGGAATGTGTGTAGGTAATGTGGATAGAAAGAAATCACTGTCCATAGTGTGAGCCACATACAATGGCATCAAATCTTTTTTATTTTTATGGTGAGTTTGTCGATATTGGGATTTGCTGGACCTGCAGAATGACCTCTGCCTAGGAACCGAGGAAGGGTCAGATTAGGAGCAACAGATTGGTTGTCAAGGGCTGCAATTTCTTATATGGCTTGCTTTGACCCTGCCATCTTGATCTGTTAAAAGGAGGGGGTAGCAGATGAGGCTGACATGGTGTATTTGAAAAAACTTTTTTTATTGCAATTGGCTTGTATTCCATACAATGTGATTTTATATTAGGCGCTGATCTAACAGTCCTTTACGTTGCTGAGGCCACCAAGGTATCCATACCCAAGTGTTAATGCAAAAGCTATGTTGGTCATAGAAGTGGGTAAAGTGTGTTGTAATTATACGTAACGGGGTTAGTGGAACATTGTGACAGTTATGAGCTAAATTGTTGTTAAGTGGGAATGTTTTGGTGCCCTTGTTGGTGTATGTTATTTGTATAATTTATTAGCTAGTGTCAAGGTAGTGAATATTTATTGATGTGGGAAATTATTTTGTGGCATAGGGATATGATTGCTGAGCCATGGAATGATTGTTTTGTGGTTTTGTTTGAAGAAGATAATGATATGGTGATATGTTGTCAGTTTGCTCAATAAGTTTGACGCATTGAATTACTTAAGGTGAAGTTTTATTCCCAGTGTACTATAGACATGCAGGACTGGCCTGAGCAGGTAAGGATGGTAGGGCGGGCAGGGGTGCCTCGACAGACAACGACGAGGGAAAAATAAATAAATAATGAATTTTCCCTCACCGTCGCTTGTTGAGTCCCCCACCACCACATCCCGCCCCACTGCTCTTAGCTTAGCTCCTGTAAACATGCCTTTTTGTCAAATAATGTTGAGTATACATCTTTATGCAGGTCAATGGTCTAAAGGCCCGTTGCACTGTTCAACCCATGGCATTTTATTCATCAGACATTACCTCCACCATTCCTGATGGACTACCACTAATCAAATCTTTGAGATTTCTGCCGTTACAGTGGTCACCTCTGTACATTGAAACAAACCAATGTCATTGAAGGGCCCTAGGGTTTGGTAGACAGGTTATTCTGTCATGTTTCAGACAGAGTATCAGGTCTGCCAAACACTGTAGGCCCAATTCACAAAAGTAATCTTAGACAAAATCCTAACTTTACGACTTTCTGTGTTCACAGAAGGCATCCTAACTTTAGTACTCCTAAATGCCTTTTGTGAATACCGAAATTCGTAAAGTTAGGATTTTGTCTCAGATTACTTTTGTGAATCGGGCCCTGTATATCTGACCCCAAGTTTGTTCTATTGGTTCTCATACCACATAGGTGCGAGAAATGCAATTTCTCATTACAGACACACATGATTAAATACATATGTGGATATAGAGATGTTCTATTTCACAGTTGCTGCATCTAAGAGATACACTGGAACTTTATTTAATTTATTACACCAAATGATATCAGTAAAATAAACAAAACGTTACCTCCTTTAATAATATACCAAAACATAAAATATTTGGGCTACAAGTGATGAACTACATAAAGAAAAAGAATACGGACATACACATGCATCTGAAAATTTCTCCATGTTAAAGTTGTCTGTTAACCTCAGACCCCATCATTACCCTGGGATTTCATGCAACCACTCCTTAAAGACTTGAGAGTGATCCTCCTCGAAGCAATGGGCAATTATCAAGCATACAGCTAAGATCTTGAAAAACAGTAGATCTTCCTGGATGACCTGGATAATATGTATCATAACAGAAACAGCATTAAAAGAAATCCATGGCTAAGTTACTGCAGAAATCGAAAAGAAAACCTGAGGTTGAGATTCACGAAATATATGCACGTAGTCTATCAAGCAAACACCTCATCTATCAGTAGAACACTACGGTTGTGAGCATGCATGTATACAATTGTTAATGAGTCGACAAAATTCAGGGAATTCGCAATTGAGACAATATGCAATATTTTAAAAAATTCCATGAATTTTGTAGGTATTTTAACTTCACACAATCTTCCTCCATGGAGGCCTGGCTCAAGCAGAAAATGACTTGAGGAAAACATTTTCTACTTGAGTCAGTGTCTTTGCTAGTACCATGTGTGGTTGTTAAATGCAAAGTTTGCCCTTGAGGTTCAGCAATTCACAAGATACTGTGAAATACATCCATACTAATATAATAAAGAGAGAGCCCAAACCGTTGAGGCGGCTAATCTCAGGAACCACAGTACCAATCACAACACCCAATACAGCGTTGGAAAGGGCAGTTGCAGCAGAATGACATAGGCTATGTAGACGCCCACCATATACATTTAAAAGGTAAAAGAACAGTGCCAGCAAAGTAGTCCCTTATGGGCGTGTCTGCGTTGTGCTGTGGGCTTGTGCTGTGAGCGTGACAAACGCTGGGGGCGTGTGGTACTTTACGCCCTTCATGCCATGTCTCATATCGTGTGCTAATCCCACCCTACTCCCTTTAAATACCCCTGCACCCCATAATTATAACCCACCCTTACTCCTTAAGATACCCCAACACCCTTAAACACTAACCCATCTTAACCCTATAAATATTCCCTGTACCCCGAAACCCAAACCTATCCTCAAACCCTACAAATACCCCTGTACACCAAAACCCAAACCTAGCCCTGAATCCTATAAATACTCCTGTACCTCAAAACCCAAACCTACCCCTGAACCCTAAAAATACCACTGTACCCCAAAACCCAAACCTAGCGCTGAACCCTAAAAATACCACTGTACCCCAAACCCCAAACCTACCCCTGAACCCTAAAATACCCCTGTACCCCAAAACCCAAACCTACCCCTGAACAATAAAATACCCCTGTACCAAAAAACCCAAACCTAGCCCTGAGCCCTAAAAATACCCCTGTACCCCAAAACCCAAACCTAGCCCTGAACCCTAAAAATAACCCTGCACCCCAAAACCCAAACCTACCCCTGAACCCTAAAATACCCCTGTACCTCCAAACCCAAACCTAGCCCTGAACCCTAAAATACCCCTGTACCTCCAAACCCAAACCTAGCCCTGAACCCTAAAAATACCCCTGTACCCCAAAACCCAAACCTAGCCCTGAACCCTTAAAATACCCCTATGCCCCAAAACCCAAACTTAACACTGAACCCTAAAAATACCCCTATACCCCAAAACCAAAACCTAGCCCTAAACCCTAAAAATACCCCTGTCCCGAAAACCCATACCTATCCCTAAACCCTAAAACTACCCCTGTACCCCATAACCCAAAACTATATCTGAACCCTTAAAATACCCAAACACCCCAAAACATATACCTCAGTACCGCAAAACATATACCCCTATACCCATACTTACCTTATCCAAACATAAAAAAAACATGCTTTTACCATTCATGCATTTACAATGAATTTCGTTGTAAATGTATGCGTGGTAAAAGCATATAAAATGTAATGCCATGCGTTATAATGGCATTGCGGAGTCATGGTACTTTTGTAATGAAAGTATGCGGAGTGATGGTATGCGGAAAGAAAGTAGCGGAATAATGGGTGTTTACCCTCACCCGGTAAGAACACTGGTGGCACGGCGGCCCACATCTCCAGCAACATACTCATATTTTTTCACCACCCATTTGAAAAATGCACAGGTCTCTCTCATTGATGGCCAGCATCGACATACACTTTTAGACACACCTCCCGCCACAAGTTCTAGAATTTCGAACTTTAGAGCTGGGGAGCTACGTTCGAATCTCAGCATCAGCTCAACATCCTGTGATTCCAGGCAAATCGCTTTGTCTCCTCGTGCCTACCACAAATGAATGTGTTCTTCTGTAATGTAAATTGTGCTCATTACATGTTGTCGAGTTCCCGCTATATAATATTGGAAAAATAAAGTAGGGAAACTCGAGTTCACACACTACTGAACGCGCACTCTTAAGTGCATCAGCAGTGCACTGTGAATCGGAGCGTTTCACAGGTCTGTCACAGATAAGAAATGCTATCAAAACGAAATCCTACAAAACAATATACTACTGGCCGGCAGCAATTCATACCCGGACAACGTCGGGACGGGCTGCTAGAGTAATATAATTTTCTGTAATTAAAAAAAAAAAAAATCACCTAGTTAAGTAAATATAGTTTCCGACATGACTACATATGGGGTGAGGTCAAGCTTTTCTTTACTTTATTTTGCATGGATTCATATGGCAGTCAAATGGCGAATGGTAATTTTAAACCTTATGAATGGTGAATGGTACTTTTAGAGCTTACACTTAGAATAGATAATTATAGTATGCAATTTCCACATAGAATCTACAAATAAAACAGTTTGTACTGGAGTATTCAACCAGCAAGTAAATTTCCCTGCCCAACTTGAAAAGACTTTCCCCACACCTTACAAAAAGATTCAAGACATTAATGAGAATAGCTTGAGGAACTTATTGCTTGGCAAACCTTAAGGGGAAAATGTTGGGCAAGATGGGCTTCCCTGTTAAAGTTACAGTCTGACCTATGTTAACGTATTAAAAGAAATACAACCTGTTGACTATACATTAAAATACATATCCGAATGTAGTCTGCCGTCTATGTTTATCAAAAATGAGTTGTAGCACTTTTCAATATTACATTAAAAAAACTACAGAGCCTCTCTGGGGAGTTGCTTAACCACATCCCTTTAAAAATTGTGAAGGCATTGCCAGGCTGCCCTGTTATGTTCTGTCCTGCCCGTCAGGACAGAAAACTAATGTTCCACTGCCCTGCAGGGACTTGTCCTCCTCGGTAGTGAATACACATTGAAATAAAAATGTGCAGAGCCCTGCAGGTCCTTCCTTCGCATGCATACAACAATCTAGAGGGCATATTATCAAGGGGGTTTATCTCCGCTTTTTTTGGCTTTAAAAGCCAAGAAAGCGGAGATAAAATTATCTCCCTATTACCTAGCTGTCGCTAACACCAGTTAGCGACAGCTAGTAGGAAATAGCAACCATCTTGGACCCTGCTTTGCATGTCAGTGATATTTATCACTAATGACATGCAAAGTGGGCGTGCCAAGATGTTAGCGACTGGAAACAGTCGCTAACATCGCTATCTCCTATTACCAACTTTTGGAGATATTCACGCTAAGCGCGATTATCTCCAAAAGCTAACACCTGCCCCTGAGCAGTTCTTAGCCATGTTATTCAATGGTAGGTGGATAACATGGCTAAGAGCATTAGCTCGGTAATGCATGAATATTGCTGACTTTTCAGCGATATTCATGCATTTCGGCCGATTTTTATCGCTTAGGAGATAAACCTTGATAATAGCAAGGTTCCTAAGTGATAAAAATCGCTGCAGCTCGGCGATAAAAATATTGCCGCTAAGCCAACATAGCGATAATTATCGCTAGTTGTTGGTAATATGCCCCTATATTTTTAGCTGGTGTTTTCACCAAATTTACATTTCAGAGTTACGATGGAACCTCTTTAATTTTTTGATTACATCAAGTAATATCATTAAAATAAACAATATCTCCTACAATACGAAAAAGATAAAATGGTTGGGCTACAAGTGATCAACTATATAGCGAAAGGGAATAAGGTCACACGCATGCATCTGAACATTGATCAATGTTAAAGTTCTCCTAACCCTCAGAAACCACCATGGCCCTAGGTGTGATTGTGCCATTAGCGTCTGAAAATAAGATACATGAAGGATTTCATACTTCCACTCCCTAAGGTCTTGAGGGTTATTCTCCTTGAAGCAATGCCCAATTATCAAGCATACAGCTAAGATCCTGAAGAACAGCAGATCATCCTAGATGACCTGGGTCATACCTATCAAAACAGAAATAACATTAAAAGAAATCCAAAGCCCCTTTGCTTCAGAAAATGAAGTAAAAATGTCAACCGAGAATGACCTGAGGTTGAGGCAAAGGCTAATAGATGCATGCAGTCTTCCAAGCAAACAAGGTATGAAGCAGTAGCACATTAGGGGTGTGGGCAAGCAAGTGCACAATTTTTATTGGCTGACAAAATTCAGGAAATTGACAAATGTAGCATTACTCAACATTTCCGAAAAATATGTGAATTTTGTAGGTACGAAATTTCACACTACTTCCTTCTTGGAGGAAGGCTTAAGTAGAAATTGATTTGCATGAGACATTTACTACTTGAGGCAGTCCCTTGCTGGTATCTCGTGCAACATTGGCCCTTAAGTCCCAGTAATATGCAAGGTACTTTGAAAATACTTTCACATATTTTCGTTTCAATATGAAAAAAAATATTTAGTTACTGATATCCCCATATAGGGATGCGCACCAGCTTTCTGTATTGTTCCTTTCATGGAGTCATATGGGAGTTGTTGGACTTGGCCTTGCTGGCTAAAGTTCACTAAAACTTTTTGCATTTCCCCTAGACCGTTTTCCTGACAGAGAGCTGTGAAGTTAGATGCTGTAGGTACTTGCCACTGCTAATCAGTGTACAAATACAGATGTTGCCTGTATAAATTGTAGTGGTGTTTGGTTGTCTCTGATTGGTATGTTTAACTTACTAGCAAGGCCCCTAAGTGATGTGCACTGTGTGTGCCATAACTAGCACTAAAGAAATGCGAAGCGAGGGAACACTGGTCTGCAGTGCAGGGCCTGTGCGCATTATGCTAAATTAGCATTTTGTCCTGACTAGTGGGGCACCTCTGTAGGACGTATTGCATAACTCCTTGGCAGGATGCAGTGTAGTTAAAAGGCAGGACATGTGCCAGTGTGGGTGCCAGGGTCTGACAGGGGAAAATACTCCATTTCATTTTCCCTGGTGAAAGGCCATCCTACCCATGGGACAGAATGGGTGAGGTTGGGTGTAGTATTGTTAGCCTAGTTTCCCAAGAATTGGAAATGGAACAGTAAAGCTTGGTATGTCTGAACTCACAGCGACATAACGCATCTTTTTGGGTAAACGGTGTTGTCACTGTGTGTCCAGAAACGGCTGTTTGAGAAAATGGCTGAGTTTGTGCTATAAACCTTTTTCTGTCTCAGCAGAATGTGAATTGCCTGCCTGGATCTGGGAGAGGTAAGAAAGGCTGAGCGAGGTCATACCCTAGGGGAGGGGTGGAGATGGCACCAGACTGCCCTGCACCTGAAGCGGGAGGAAGGATAAGCTTTGCAAGGTGAAGAGGCCTGGTTCAGAGCCATAAAACAATAGACCCAACTCCTTCTGTGTGATTAAAGATCCAGGCCCCCAGTATCAAAGAGAGAATAGTGACACTGGGGGGAGATACGCAAGACTGATTTAGGGAGGGGTTGAGGACACATGAGCACAAGGAGCTTCAAAGACAATGAGGGGCATAACTGGAAGAACTGTAACCCCAAATCTTTGGTTATGTTGATGATATCGTTGAGAACAGTCTCGGTATCGTTCAGAGAAGTGCTGGGAGCAGTTTGAAGACACCATGGACTGGTCGAGTCTCTGGAGGCTTTGACCTGTCGGCGATCAGGAAGAAAACCTCTGCCTCAGGAAGAGTTGCTGAATAGGCTGCGGGAGACACTTGACCCTTGCTTCGTGATCTGGGGCTAGTGGGCTATTTGTAGCTCTTGACCGAAGAGAGACTGAAGGGTCGCTGCAGTGGGTCGTGCCCCCCTTCTTCCTGAGCAGGACTTTGCTGTGTACTGCGTCCTGTACCCCAAGAGCCCGAGGTGAGCTGGCTCCCTATTTGGAAACACAGAAACATAAAACTTTCCAAGTAGTCTCAAGTGGCACGGTGGTGGGACCGTGTCGTGGCAGTCTGAGACCTTTGAAGGGATGCCCGGAGTAAATCAAGACTCTGACGTGCAGGGTGCGTGTCTTGGTGTGGCTTCAGGTGTTGGAGCTCGTGAATCGTGGAAGAGAGATGAGATTTGGTATGTGCAGGGGGTGCGTGTTGCAGTGCAGTCCAGGCACTAGTAAAGAGTGCCTGACATCGGGGGGCACTAAAAAGGAGTCAGTCTCTGACAAGCTGGTCGGCATTTGGTGGTGCATCCAGGGCGTTAGTGCACGTGTGCTCCAGGAGGAGAGGTGAGACTCAGATGCGCTGTGTGAGTGTTGTGGCACGACCTGGGCATTAGTGGAGAGCGCCTGAAGACTGTGTGCACCAGGAGATGGAGTGAGTCTCAGACGTGCCGAGGGTGCATGTCAAAGGCGCCACCGGAGTTGCTGGTAAGTAGTACCGGGGAGCGGTGAGCATCAGGGAGCGAAGAAGTCCTAACAGTGCTGGAGAGGGGGGCCAAGTGATCGGGCCCTTGAAGGCAACGTGAGGTAGTCCCAGCGTTGTGTGAAAGGCTTTGTGGGAGGAGTTTGGGCTGAATGTTGGTGGTCCGGGCCGGCAGCCCCGCAGCAGCTAAACTACCACCCAAGCACGCCTTGTCCGTGGTGACAAGGTACTAGAGTGAGGCCAAACCGCAGCAGCAGGAGAGGAGAGTGTGGTCGTGCCCCCCCAGGTAAAGTGGATCATCGCTTGGGGTGGGGTGCGGGCCCGGAGGGATACTCTCTCAGCCTCTCGCTGCTGGCAGCTGTGTGCACCTGTTGCTTCGGCCCAGATATCTGTTACTGCTGGTCCCGAACGGGGCAGCACAGGGGCCAGGGCCCGTTGTGGAACTTGGGTGTCATTGTTGATCTGTATTGGGGGCGACTGGTCGCACAACTCCTGAAAACAGATTTATAACACTTTGCATATTTGCTTCTAACGAACTATCGAACTATTGGACAACGTCTGACACTAGAGGTGCTTAATGAACTCAGGGTTTAGTGCGCTAGGCACTACGTTATGTTTCTCTTGCAGGATAACGGATCATAGCATAGCGTTGGTGCACTGTGCTGAATTGCACTGTGACGCATTACCTTATTCCTTCCTTGCCCAGGGCATGCTGGTGGAGATACGCTTTGCATTGTTTTTACTATCGCACTGTACGTAATTGCAGCATAACGTATTGCTGTATTCCTTCCTTGACCAGGGCATGCTGGTAGCAAACTGAGTTGCATTATCTTGTGTTGATCTTGACGCTATGCATTGCATTGTTTCACTGTGGCACTGTACAGGAACACATCATTAAGTAGTGCAGTATTCCTTGTATTTTGCAACGTGTGTGAATCTAGATAGTGATACAATGCACCTAACCTGTTGAGAATGGTTAAAAGTCAGCATAACTGTTGGTTAGAAGCGGTGGTTGGGGATTAGGACAGCCCAACCCACCGGAAACAATATTACTGAGTGTATATATTTGGGAGTTGCATTGTGTGGTCATTTTGTATATCTTTTCATATAAAGTATACTCGTTTTATACAAACTCGTGTGGAGTCCATTTGTGGTGACATCATTGGAATTACTGTGGGCGTGGTTGCAAATACTGAACACTGGTCCCTTGAAGATAAGCCTGGCTGCTCGTGTCAAGCTACTAAGGGGGTCTGCAGGGCTGTCCTTTCTTGGCCTAACGTGGGAGCGGGGCGGGTCCTGGTCGCACACTTGACAAAAACACTGCGCACGGGAAAGCCGGCTTCGAACAGGAGTTAAATGGAGAATTTTAAGGCTTAGATTTGGTGAATGGTACTTGGAGAGCTTATACTTACAAAAGATAAATATAGTACCCAATTTCCACATACTCTACAAATAAAAAAGTTCGTACTGGAGTATCCAACCAGCAAATCAATTTGGCTGCCCAAATTGAAACACCTTTCCTCCCACCTTACAGAAAAGATTTAAGAAATTAATAATAATTATTGAGAAACTTGTTGCTTGTTTAAATGAAAAATATTGGGCAGATGACCTTTCCTATTAAAGTTACAGTCTGAACTCTGTTAACATATTTAAAGAAATGCAATGTGTGTTGTTGTCCATATATCATAAAACATACCAGAATATAGTCTGATTTCTATGTTTATAAAGAACTGAGTGGTACGTGTTCGAAATATTAAATTAAAAAGCTACAAAAACTCATTGGCAAGTGCTTCTAACCACATGGCATTAAAAATGATGAAGGGTTTTCCAGAATACCCTGCTGGGTTCTGTCCAACCCTTGAGGACAGGTAAAAAATGGTGCACTACCTTCCAGAGACTTGTACTCCTCTGTAGGGAATAAATATATATATATATATATATATATATATATATATATATATATATATATATATATATATATATATATATATATATATATATATATATATATATATTTTTTTTTTTTGTGCATATTATAAATAGCGCAAACCTGACCTGAATATATTGGAGTGCTTTACCTGAGCAGCAGTTACGTTACACAAGGACACATTAATATTTGGTAGGCACAGGGAGATTAAGTGATTTGTCCAGAATCACAGGAATGCGAGCCGGCGACAGTCTCGAACCTGGTTCCCCAGTTCCAAAGTCAGCAGCTCTGGCTGTAAGGAAATAAAAGGATGCAAAGCCTTGCAGGGGCGTGTCCCTCTTGGGAATGAATAAACTTTGAAATAAAAAGGTGCAATGCCTTCAGATTCCACCCCTCACATGCATACAAACTTTGAGTCCAAACGGTAACACACCGTTACTACGCAGTCAATACTTCGATGTGCTTTTAATACGCATTTTTTTGTCCGGGATCACCATTACTACGCATGCTGCTACATAGCATGCTTTTACTTTGCAAATGCTATTTGTATGCATCATTTTACTTTGCGATCTAGAGAGGTAAGAGGGACTGTGTATTATTTAAGGGTTTGAGTATGTGGAGTAGGTTTTTTAGTGTTATGGTAAGGTAGTGTAGTAGTGTTTGTGTAGTGTGGGGTAGTGTTTTAGGGTTTATGGAAGTGTTGTAGTGTTTTTGTAATGTAGGGTAGTGTTTTAGGGTTTAGGGTAGTGTCCGAGAGTTGTGCTGGGTAGTGTTTCAGTGTAGGGGATATACTTGTAGTAGGGGTAGGGACATGCTGGGGTAGTGATTTAGGGTATGGGGAAGTGTTGTGGTGTTTTTGTAGTGTAGGGTAGTGTTTTAGGGTTAAGGGTAGTGTTGGAAGGTTGTGTAGGGTAGTGTTTCACTGTAGGGGACAGACTGGTAGTAGGGGTAGGGTCGTGCTGGGGGTATCGATTTAGGGTTTAGGGTAGTGTTGTAGTATTTGTCTAGTGTAGTGTTTTAGGGTTTAGGGTAGTGTAAGGGGGTCGTGTAGGGTAGTGTATCAGTGTAGGGGAAGGACTGGGGTTAGGGGTAGGGTTGTACTGGGGGACGTGTTCTAGGGTTTAGGGTAATGTTGTAGTGTTTGTGTAGTGTAGGGTAGTGTTTTAGGGTTTAGGGTAGTGTCAGGGGGTTGTTTTGGGTAGTGTTTGAGTGTAGGGAACGGACTGGGAGTAGGGGTAGGTCATGCAGGGGCTAGTGTTTTAGGGTTTAGGGTAGTGTTGTAGTGTTTGCGTAGTGTTTTAGGGTTTAGGGTAGTGTCAGGGGGACGTGTAGGGCCAGAACAGAGGCACAGGGAAGGGTCGTGCTAAAGGTAGTGTTGAAAGGATTAGAGTAGTGTTGAGAAGTTTGTGTTGTGTAGGGTAGTGTATTTGCAATTTGTATTTTGCGTAGTGTAGGGGTGTTTATTTGTTTATTAAATGTTTCAAAAACAATTTATAAACTTTCTAAGTGTTTGGGTGTTTATTGAAAGAAAAAAAGCGATGTTCACAAAAAATGCTATGTATTAAATTTCATACACGACTATTAACCCCTTCCGTGCTCTCGTCTGCCAATGGCCGACAGGCGCACTCCCTTCCTGGTGCTGCGCATGACCGTTGGCTGTTGCAGCAAGCCCACCCTTTAGAAAGCCCGCACTGCGGCGGAATTGCCGCCGCGGTTAAGGTGTTAATATTAAAAATATATTTAAAATTACTCCCCCACCCAAAACCCCTATTTGCCTGTAATCCCTTCCCAGGGGTTAGGTTACTTTATTTAAAAATAAAAAAAATGGTACATATTTGCGTAGTACTGGTATGCGAAGTAATTAACAGCACAGTAAAAGCAGTTTCTTATTTTATAAATGCATTTGCGTAGTAATGGTTTGCGCATTAAAAATATGCGGAGTTATGGTAGCTTCGATGTAAAAACATTGCACTAAAAGCGTGTGTAGCAATGGCATGCTAAGTAGCGTCATATATTTGTCCAAACACTTCAAATCAGCATAAAATCCAGGTAAGTGGAATTGATAAAAGACATAAAACAATTTTCAACAAATCTATATCCTAGAACTAAGATGGAACTTCTTTAAGTTATTAATTAAATCAAATTATATAAAGTAAAGAAACAATACTTTACCTCCAATTACAGTATAAAAAAAAATTGGGCTGCAAGTGATGAACTGCATAAAAAGAGTGCAGCACAGGGAAAGGGCAGTAATGTTGTATATTTATCCCATACAGTGCATTCCTGTCTTTTCCCCTTGTGCTGGCACCGTTTTGACAGCCTCGTTCCAAAGCAGGCACTCCTGCACCAGGGCAAGGATGCCTGTGTTGTAGGCAGGATTGATTTTGTTAACCTAAGGGTACCTTTCTGCAAAAAAACAATCCTGAGAGGCGTTTTCCTCTTTCTGTATGTGGAGCAGAATAAAGCATACCTAGAAATAGTAAAAAAACAAGGATAAATAAAAATATTTCTCCTCAGTAGCCTAACCTTGGGAGGTGTGTCTTTTTGGTGCATTCAAAATTTTACCAGGCGTAGAAAATTTGTGAATGCATCAAAAACAATTGGAATTGTGTGGAACACTCACACAACGCCCATACAACCACTCACTTGCGCAGAGGAATGTAATGCATCAATTTGCGCTGCGTTGCATTACTCCATATTTTTTAAGCCTTTCAAAGCCACACAAAGTGGCTTTGTGTGGCTTTCAAAAATATGACTCAAGGTGTGTGTCACTCTTGAACCACCTTGCATGGTTTAAGCGTGATGCAAACTGATTCATAAATATGGCCCATAGTTTCTGACATCCCTAGATATGTCATGTAATAAAATGTAAAAGGCATTTCTAAAGCGCATTGTTACTCCAAGGAGTGTCCTGGTGAGATGTAGCTGAGAGAAGCAACATTAATCTTGTTTAACAAGCCATTTTTTAAATTTCTTCCAGAACTGGGTAGCAGATGGAATTCACCTTAACTCCAAAGGGAGTTTATTCCAAAGTGAAGGTCCCAAAAATAAAAAAGGACCTGCCCCCCATTCTGGACCATTGAATGCTGGGGATTTTAGCCAGATGGCATATGTCTGGAAGGAGCATAAAAACAAATTCTTGTGCTAAGGTACCCTGCTCCAGACTGATGAAGTGCCCTGAAATTAATGAGAATAGCTTGAGGAACTTGTTGATCAGCAAACTGTTTAAAGGGCAAATGTTGGGCAAAGGGGCTTCCTTATCAAAGTTACACATTTCTGAAAGGCCCTGTTGCATCAACTTGATCATAAATTCGGTATCATGTTTCACAAAATACAATTTTTATGATCATCTTTCCTTGCAGTGACCAGACCTAAGAAACCATATTGAAAAATGAAAGATTATCTGTTTCTAACACACATATGTATTATTCCTCAATTTACTAGTTAAGAGATCCTAAATGTTGGTCCATGATAACAAGAGCTCACTCATCTGAAAGGCAGTCCCAACAACAGTGTTGAAGTTGAATGGATTTACATTTCAGTGTAACACAAGCAAGTGCAAAATAGACTTAAGGGCGACACTGGTCTTAAATAAATGCAAGGGTTATGGGATAGTTACCTATGATAACAGATGGATGGGCCCACCCTTAATCTCTACCGTGATCCCCCCATACAAAGCGAGGAGGAAACTTTGCTCCGACAAACTTCACTTAGTTGAAACTCCAAGAATTAGGCAGACGTTTCTCTCCTAACGCAGCAAAGCTCTGGAACGCACTGCCACTCCACCTCCGTAGAGAAGCCAGCCATCCCGCTTTCCGTAAACAACTGAAAACCCGTCTGTTCCCCTAATCTCTCTCCTCTGATTACTGGTCATGCCTAGCGTTGGGAGGCCTCCGGGTAGCCGCACGCTTTACAAATGTCCTTTCATTTCATTTCATTTCATGTTATTAGGAATTTCACATTATGATTCGAAGCAAGCTGACCCGATGACTTTGTGATTATCCATAAAAACTGCAATGTGCTAAACCAGGTTTGTAGAGCCGTTCTTCCATGGTTGCAGGTCAATGACCTGAGACTGCGCTGTTCCATTGTTGTGTAGTCACATTACAGTCCCGGGTGGAAACACCACCATTTTACATGCTCGTGGTTTTTAAGTTCCCTTCTTTCCTAAAACACAATGACATTTGACACACAGTTGCTTGGGTGCCGGTGCAGGATAATATTCTCTGAAACAGCATTGCTTACATTTCCACATTGTAGGCACAGTATAATAATACTTTGAGCATTCTGTACGAGGACTAAGTTCACTACACAAAATGTTGTTTTTGTCCATTTGGCGACAGAGCTTACCATAATAAGATCAACAAAAGCAACCTGACTGGGAGTCCTGTATGACAACATGGGTGATGTTTATGATATAAACAACATCACTTCCTTGTTTAGTTAGAGGAGCATTTCGCTGGCACTGAGAGGTCACCACATGCTGAAATTCGAGATCAGCTGATTCCTGGTTTCCTCATGCGAGGGAGGAGGCCCAGCTCTCCACCAAGATGAGCTCCCCGATGACACTTACCAAGTGGTAACTGGGGAGTTAGATCAACCTACAGAGATTTTACAGATTTACCCCCCACCTAGGCACACTGGGTTAGGTAGCGCTAGGTAGAAGTACATTATATTACAGTACTTATATGGAACATATATTCTTTGTAACAGAAAAATGGTTGAACTGTTTATCCTTTTCACCTTTCTCGTTATGCTAATAACATTATTCAGTTTCCTTCTATTGATTATTGCAGAGAGCGCACATCTTTTAATCTTGAATCACAATGCTTCAATAAATGGTGCATATTGTGTATTTCTTGTGTTTCTCTTTTGGGTATGCATGAGTAAACAAACGAAAAGGTTCTAGATCTGTTACCACAATTCTCATTGGGGAGTCATAGTTTTCATGTTGTGAGGTTGCGTCATATATTAATTATCTAGTCAGATTAGGGGTACAGATGGTGCACTGTGAGCTAGCAGGACTAAGGCCAACATATTCTGATGGTGAGCTCAGAACAATTCTTGCACAGTTTTGAAGTTTATGTTGTCCAACAAATGCACAGTATTTACTGAGAAAGCATAAGCTGTATGACACCATGGCTTCCAATTGCTTGGCATTTAGTTTCCCCTAGGAGCAAAACGTTGACCCAGAAAGTTATCAATATGGCAACAGACTGATACAATCACTCCATCTAGGGTGGTAAGTTTTCACCAAAAGAACCCTTTGTGCTCTTAACCCTCTACGCCAATATTTCTCTAAAGCCACAATGTGGACCTTCATGGGACACTGTTATCTACCCGCGGTTTACACCCTGCTGCACCTACAAGGATTCAATATGTTCATTGATGTCTGAAGTTTTATTAGATTTGAGGAGGACACCTCTGTTGTGTTTGCTGCAATATGGAAAGACCCTATTGCAAATGAGCCTCATAGCCCTAGTCACAGGGAGGTCTTGTTCTTACAAAATGGACTAAGGACCTAAAGCTCTACAGTGGACTGGAACTGGTGTATCTACTTCTTCTGTAACAAGCAGTGCAACAGCTTTCATTAGAGGTGGACAAAGATTTGTGAGCAGAATTGGATGATTTTCATGATTTTGTAACTTTTCTAAATTGAAAGGTTTTATCATTATTTTCTAAATTATCATGTCACAAAGTTGTTCCTGCAGAACCGTATTTCACAGGAAAAAATCTCTCTCAAAATGGCTATTTTAATTTTTTTGGCAAAATGAATAGCAGATACTTTGAAGGGTGATCAGTATCATAGTGGAAGGTATTATTATGGGATGCATGGATGAAGCAATGCAGGGGCCTGACCATCAGTCGCTAGGAGGAAGGCAAACTGAGGTCTTGACTGTAAGTCTCTTACTGTTCTAATACGGCTCACTTTAAGTCAACCAAAAGGGTGCAAGAGATGTCCTCAGAATGAGAGGAGAGCGGATAAACACCACCTGCACAATTGATCCAAAGAAAGTAAGGTGGCCACCTGACTGTGTTAGAGAAACATGAGATTGGACTGAGGAATGAATCAGGGAAGAGGACTTGAAGAAAATGAGTACTAGTGCAGCGACTGAAACTATTGGTTTAGAATCATAATTTTCTCTAAATACAGTAACGCAGAAGTATGATATCATGAACGTGAAAGTACCTAATCCTAGGGATTGTCACCAACAAATAACATTGGTGGAAAATGAATGTAAAACTAAAAGCAATTTTGACATTGCATTTTGTTCTGGTGTTTATTGTAAGAGCAGCTCTTCTTGAACTCCTGCAACACCAAAGCCCTTGCTCTGGACGTCTGCAGTGGTCCCACTCTGAATTATTAGGAAAGGAAAGATTTCTCATTCATGGATTCCAGGTGGTGGAAGTTCAGCAGTCACCATCATTCCCTGCCGAATGTCTGTGATTCTTATAATAAGTTCAAAGCATAGTCCAAGTTGGTTAGGAAATGACTGGAGAGCCATCAACCCCTAAAAAAACTCCTCTCCTTGAAGGTCTCAAACAGGGCATGCACATTCTAAACATTCATTTTTCCTTGAAGGAAGCTCTCCTGCATGTGAAGGTGATCTCCATGTTTACACCATTTTCGTTTGCTTCACTTGTCTGTTTCTTCGCGATCAAAAGCGCAGACTTTAGGTACATCCTGACCACCACACATCAAGGCAAGGCTATCATATGTATTTAAAGCTACCATGCCAATAATACCTGTTGCTTGGAGTATTGGGAATGGGTGCTGTAGGTCTGAGGGATAGACAGAGATATTATTAACACAAGTTAGGATGCAACAAGGTCATTCGCTATAGATGTGGCAGAACACCACCAAATGCCTCAGGAAAAACAGTGAATTATTGATTGAACCTGCCTAGCAAAGGTGTAGGATCAATGCTATCACCAAGTATCATTACCTACATCAGCCAACTAAATGGAAAGAGATAGTATTGGATTGTTAGTGTCGAAAGCTGATCCCAGGCTGAAAGAGTTTCTTTAACTGACCGACTTCACTGGAACTACAGTAGCTGTACTTATTTAACACCTGCCTATGATTGCAGTTCACTCCTTTTTCAGGCATGTCCCATTTTGTATAAACAAGCATTGGGAAAGCCACTAGAGTGCAACTTTTGAATTTGCAAATGTTTTTTTTGCCGTTGGTGTTCCGCATCAGTTCAAACAAAAAGTTCCAGCATAATGATATACACATTCACATCCGTTACCACGCATATAAAAGTATATGACATGATGCTGCAGAGGCCACAGAGTGATGATATATGCACACATATCACCATGCTGCAGCATTTTTTTTTTATTTACCATTCCAAGATGGCGGACGTCTATCTTGCAGCAGTAAATTAAAAAAGAAGTACATTTAGAGAAAGGAGTAGCCTGGTAGCAAATTGTAGATGCCAGGCTCTCTTAAAAATTATATATAAAAATGTAATGAAAAAAATGGGATGTCAGCGGGGTGAGCCAGCATTGGAGTAGTGATGGGTAGAAGGGGCAAGTCCACACCACCAGCAAGTGGTGGAAAGTGAGATGTGGCAAAGGAGTAATGAAGAACTCTGGGGAGGTGGGGCAAAAATGCAATGATCACAATGGCGCAAGTTTTAATTTCATCTAAGTTTATTCAAAGTCCTGTTACCCAACCTTGAATTCTCTCCACACCAGTGCAACTGACTAGAATCTTCCTAGCATGATGTCACATACAGCTGGAAAAACTCTAGAGGCTCCAAAATATAAAGATGTTAGACTAACTCCACAGAGAATAAATAAAAAAGATGTTGAGAAGGCAATGCTTAAACTACTGGATTTGAGACAACATGGAGAGTACGGAAGTGGGAATGTGAAATGTGCCGTAGAACACAGGAGGCTGCAAGGTAGAGAGAGCCAGAAAAGTAGCTCCCAGAATACAAGCAGTGGAAGGATACAAGTAATCCAGTCAAAAGGATGGCAAAGAAGCGATACTCTGGGTACGAGGAGGGATGGTGCAAAATCAAGAAGAGAAATGGAAGCCATCTAATAAGAGGCACATTAGACTAACAAGTAAGCCACCCAATGACAAGCAATGTGCTGGTCAAACTCCCACGGTATATATTGGCATTGCACATCATTTTGTGCACCATAGGTCTTTGGACAACAGGCAGTTAAAGATGTCTGTGGAGGAGACCTAAAAGAGGTTCGTGTTGAAAGAAACTCAGCCCAAAAAGAAGAAATGACATGACAAGGTCCATGTGTTTAAAGAATACTATTAATAAACTGACAAGCTGAGAAAATTCTACAGAACATTTTGTTCTTAAAATGTGCTCAGTACAACAAGCAGTTCATTTGAATTAGAATGGGCAGCAAATACTTTCTCACATGTAGGAGGCAAATGGAAATGCAGAGGAGTTGGGGCGTTTATTCACTGAAATGTATTCGAAGTAAGTATGCTTCAAAACGAGTATGCGGATTGGATTTTATACATAAAATATGTTATTGATATTTTGCAGCGACGCGTTAGATGAGTCTTTAAAAATGTTTCTTCTTCACCAAATTTTGCAAGGATTTGGTTATAGTGGACAGTGAATTGTAGGCTCTAGGAGGGCAAGTTTCAGAAAAAAAGAGGGAAGGATTGTGGAAGGACATATAGCTACGGCAGGATTCCTATAAGCCATCCACAGATCTCTGAGAGAATGTGGGGAAGTGGTTCTGTGGAGCAGAGAAAAGGGTGGAAGGCAGGGAAAAAAAGAATATCAGATAGAGAGGGAGTGAGCGAGACTTGTTCATGTTTATCAGAGGCCTGAGATAAACAGGAAACATTGCCGGAGAAAAATGAATGAACATTCTTGCTGCCCCTCCCCACAGCCTTTATTTGGGAGGCCCAGGGGAGATAATCCCAGCTTCGATGCTTTCAGCATATTGAGGTTAGCGAGAAGGCTTAGGCAGATCCAGATCTTGAATAAGCAGAGGTGCTATAACTCCAGGCAGCCTGGACTCTTTATTGAAAATGTCATCATGTATATTGCTGGATATCAATTTCCCAAGGTGCCGGGTTAGAGTTAATATGATGTACCACAATCTTGATTTGACGTCCTGTCTTTCAATAACATTACCAGACGGATTTTTTCTTCCCAGATTCAATGTTCATACAAGCTCTATATCATATAATGCCCTCCTATCATATCACCTACATAATAGCTCATATTGCAGAATCAGTTTCTGCACATCTTGCAATGTGTGGGAGGAATACATAAAAATAAATAAGGCTATTTTCCCAAGGCATTACTTGTATTTGTAATGTGCTCCATAGGGCAACGTGTGCCGCTTATATGCAGAAGTGCTAGAACGGTAGATGCTAAAACTAACTACAATTCTCTATTTTGATGCAAATTTGAATAGAGACAATACGCGCTTGTATGTTTGTGATTTATAGGATGCAAAACGATCTACAAAGCAGTGGAATCCTATACTAGATTTAAATGGGTTTGCTAAGGGCTTTAAGTTGGCCTGGTCCTGCTGGTGCTCAGCACTGGCCGTTCTAAAAAGCAGGTGCTGAAACGGGTCCCAATCGGGCTCTCGATTGTTGCCCTCACCTTCAGGATGGAAAAAAAACTCAACTCTGCAGCAGTACCGCCCTTCTCTGCCTTGAGGTAACTTCAAAGAGACTCGTTCTAGTTCTTTCACAGTCTCATCATTTCAGAACTGAAGCCTTTTCAATTTTCTGTATAACAAAGCCATAGTTGTTGCTTTATTTATCTTACACAACTAACAACCTTTGGCAAAGCCAATAGTCCTGTCTTGTTGTAGGTGTAATGTTACTTGTTCTATTATATATCTTTATGCAATGACAGAAACTGGCAAAATACCAGTCAGGCGGCACGCTCTGCTGTGGAAAGTGAGCCCATATTACTATCGGTGCCCGGGCCGCTGGCGCAAGTCGCCTCTCAGTTCCCATTCTGAATAGTTACCAAATAAAGAGACGGGCGCTGGAAGCAGGAATCACAAGAACAGGATTTATTACTCATGAGGAGAGCCTGTCATTTCGGACACGAAACACAGTGTCTTTCGGGAGGTGCTCTGACAAGTTCTCAGAGGCATCGCCTTTTATACCTTACAGAACATTCCTTATTGCAACAACGGCATTGTGAAACAAGAAAACGACATCCCCCTAATCCTCGTGTCAATCCCACCCCACATGCATCCACAATAGAAGCCCTTGACCTGCTGATAAGAGGAGGGGGTAATCAAACAGCTGAGTGTTCCGCCGATTCTTGGGATATGTGCGCCTGATCGTATCCCAGGGGGTGGGGAGGCCAGGATCAATAGTGGGTCCTTTGAGGAGGAGCGATTTCATACAATGAGGGGCAGTAAATAGTGTCTTCCGGCTTAGGCGATGGCCTCGGACATGTGTGGATAGTCCATCGCGGAGGGAGGGTTTACTAACAGAGGGGTTATTCATGAAAGGAAAGGAGGTGCTGGTCAGGTGCGGCCGCGACTCCCAAGGACAGGGTCTTGCAGAAGAAGGAGGTCTATGACTTGTCCATGTGAGGGAGGAGGGGAGAGCCAGGGTGCGCACAGGGACAGAGTCGCACAGAGAGAGAGATCTTATGACCCGTACATGAGAGAACGGGGGCAGTCAGATACAGCTGGGGGGGTTATGTCAGCTGAGGTGAGGGATGCTTCTTCAAGAGAAAATGGGGGCCTTTGCGTGGGTCAAGCAGGAGGGTTGCTTTTCATAGCAGGGTCGCGCAGAGGGAGAGGGTTTCATGGTCTATGTATGTGAGAGGGGGGGGGGGGTTCAAATACGCGCAGGAGGGAAGCCGGGGATTCCGATGAGCGGGCAAAAGGCCATGGTGCCTAAAAATGGCTATCAGGTACATGTGGGCACGGGCTTTTACTGGCGGCGTGGTGCGGTTAACGTACAGGGAAGGGAATGGGAAAGGGCAAATGAACGCTGCTTATGTACATCAATTTCGTTATTTTCCACAGTCGCCGCTTTTTACATAACAAAGTTCATTTTCCCTATTCTTCCTAGTAAATGGGCGTACATATAAACATGTGTGGTTGACGAAACGGCATTTGTCAATACTAACATATTGCATACAATCATGAACAGTTGGTGTGATTGGCAGAATGCGGCACATAAGAAATTGCACTTGTTGGGTTCCTAACGTTCAAACATACTACATAAATGCTTCTGACTTTCTCAAAAATGTGTCCAATGAACATTTTGACCAAGCAATTGAGGGAGGAATTCAGTCCAAACAAGATCTCTTCGTCACAGTGTCTTTTTAGCAGTGAGCCATCACTGGTAGGCTCTAGTCCGTGTCCTTTCGTTGGCGCTGTTGAGCACCGGCGGTGGAGCTATAGGTCCAGCTCGGATCCATCCTTACGCGTTGCAGGGTGCGGTCAGTCCTCTGCTGTTAGACCACAGTCCTGTTCCCTTACCAATCCTTTTAGTGGCGCCTTATGCTCGGCACCTATATTCCTGTGGCGTAACCCCATTTCCACCTAAATGCTGTTCTTCCTTTCGACAAAAAGTCACTTGGAAAAGGGGGTACGGTTCAGTAGTCGATGGGAGAGAGAGAGAGCGGAGTGGGGTCAGATTTCCTGGGACACACCAAAGGGACCAAGGGAGCAATGGATAACAAGCGGGCAGGCCCATCAACCGGGCTTGAAAAGGGGGACGGAGGCTTCAGGCACGCGTGGGTAGGCGGACAGAGGGCTGCAGGACAGCCTTTCATCCTTTTGTTTACCACATTGGAGAGTGCTGCCTCGTCCTATATTCCTGCTGTGCTGTGGCTCCACCTTTGGTCGGGGTCGCATGCGTCCCAGGATCTGCAGCCAGGCTGTGTGTCACGTCCGACCCTTCTCCTCCGATGGTCGTATATCTTTGAAGGGGTAAAAACAAGTTTTAGAGAACTGACAGGAGAAGAGATTTTTACATTCGAATTTCACCCGCAATCCTAGCACCTGGGTGTTATGCTCATTGGTCAAAGTCAGAAGTTTATCACCATGGAGTAAGTATGTGGGCATTTCTGCCGTGTTTGTTCCAAGTCTAATCGGCGTTCATTCATGACACATATGGACAGAGGTCAGACTCCTGTCACTTGCGTATTTCATCAAAAACTCCAAAATTGGCAACATTCAGGGGAGACTCGTCCTTCTAACCCAAGCCTTAACAGTCTTACATTTCCCTTTAGAGCTGGCTAACCCTTTAAGCAGAGGGGGGGGGTTCAATAATCGAAGGGCAGTGTTAACACATTTTTTTCTCGAGGGGCGACAGTTGGTCATGGTCATTAGTTAAGTATCGGGGACAGCAGCTGGGGTCAATCAGGTGGGGCGGGGGCGCTTCGGGCATTCGCGCTTTAAGTGAAAAAAAAAAGAAAAGGGGGGCGGGGCAATTTGGGCATTGGGGTCAATCTGGACATTGGCGCTTGTTTCTAACGAACGAGAAAAATAGGGTGCCATTGACAGATAGTTCCCCTTTTAAGGAGGCCAGATTAGGGGACCTTAGTCGTCTCACCTGTCCTTTCTTTCTTAGCCAATTCGAGTTCATTCATTTTGCAGAAAGGAGGGGTAGTAATATGGCAAATTACAATCATTTTATTTTCTGTCAATTTCGCTGAACACCTTCGTGTTCGATAAGTATCCAATCAGACTGGTGCCAGCGGGGCACAATTTTATATACAAAGAGGAAGATGGAACAGGGGGACTCTCGTAGAGAGTGAGAGTCGTCCGCAACCTAAACGAGCCATTCAGTACACGTATGACATGTAGAGAGAGAGAGAGAGATAGATAGAGGGGGAGAAAGAGAGAGAGAGAGAGAGAGACGTGTACGAAAATTGGTCATTTAGTGTGCTCACAACACAGGACAGCAGGGGTTGGGTAGCACAGAGACGCAAACAGAGGGGAGACATAAACTCATACAGTACATACACACGAAACTTCAGACGAAGGAAGACAGTACATGTATTACATACAAAGAAATTCATGACAAGACATAGAACAGTTATTGGCCAAAAAGATCGGGCTGAGTTCTTTTTACCTATTCCTCCTTGTTCCTCTCGCTTGCTATTTTTGTGAGCGTTCTCAATTACTAATACTCATACCTCGGTCAGCCGGTCGGAAATTACCCTGGTCAAGCTATTGCCCACGGTTGGATCTTAAACCACTTTTGAGTGTCTTCTTTTGGTGGGAAGTTCTCCAGGCTGAGGCAACAGAGGGTATTGATCAGGAGAATAGTCGGACCGCTTGTTTATATCTATAAGAGGGTGAGAAGGAGGTGGTACATTTCGAACATCAACAATATTTCTACCTTCCCAGACAGGTGGTGCCTGGGTAACCCTTACCCCGGGACTTTTCCACGTCCTTTCCCTATCTAGTTAAACGTCATAGTTGTATTATCTAACGTGCTAATTTCGAGTCAATTTTCGTCATACAGTACCCGTCAAGTTTCTATGTCAGTCCATCCTCCCAGTCGCTATGTTCTAAGGAGGAACAGTCATATCTAAGTCTAGTATAAATACTATGCTGAAATCCCCTCCTTCCCTTATCGTCGGTCGTTCGATCATCGCTCTTCCATACTTCAGCCGACGTTCCGACGCGACCTGCAGAAGGAGAAGAAGAAGGGGGTGGGGGCAGCATTAAAAACACACCAACGAGCATAGATCTGAAAATGTTTTTACCTACCGCATACTCGACCTATCTCCACGGGGTGCATTCTCTACCATCTCGGCGTTTAAGCCCAGAGGGACCAGTAGTGTTAGATAGATAATCATCGATGGTCTGCGTATCTACATGAATCACTTGATCGTGGCTTTTTAGGTCATGCGCAAGGGTGGCGGTCAAGTGGCATTTCTTTGGTATCGTTCTAAGGGCGTCTGAAACACTTTTCCGGCTGTCTGTGACACATAATGTAGCTGCTAAGTATCGGACCCTTTTAACCTCCAACCTTAGTCATACTGCATGTATCTTACTTATGTCGGTGACAGTAGCCATACATTTCAATAACATTCATAAATACAAACGCTACGATAATAGTTGCGTGTTCAAAAACTTTAAGGAAAAGGTTGGCGCACAAATACGGGCCTACAACCCAGTGGGCCGGCTACGGAGCAGACTGGAACTGTGCATAAGAGGAACGAAGTCGGTGGCCATTTATTTCATAAAGTGCAACAGTGCAATGAAAATCATATTGAATTTTCTTAAGGGGCAAGTATAATGCGTGTCAAGCTTTCAATAATATCATCTCATTATCCTACTATTTACTCAAGACCTACGTATATCAATTCATTGTTCAAATGCTCAACCGGTGCCTATTTCATACCAATTCATTGCTTCCAACACATAATTAGTACCCACTCTAAATCAGTTCATTGTCCCAGCACATAATCAATATCCATCTTATATCGCCTTCTTTTCCAAGCACCTACTCAATATCCATCTTATCTACTTTTCATTGTCCAAAAACTGTATACATATCTTGGGGCATCAAAGCTGAGCAATCAGGGTGCAACAAGGATTTTTAAAAGTCTAATTTTGTATCGGCGCCATTTTGGGCGAGGTCAGACAAGTCCCAGTATAGTCAGATTGCCTCCACTGACTCGTAGTAGGACCAGAACCTTCCGTTTTTAGTTCAAAATTTTTTTTTTTTTTTTTTTTCGCAATGGGTTAACAGTTTAGCAATATGGACCATCAGTCAAAGAGTGGGGAGGGCGGCAACAATCTTTCCTACCGGGTCATTCTGGTGTTCCACCGGAACTGAACAAGTCTGTATCTTTGCTGCATTTTAGCCATTTCCAAACTGAGGCTGGTGCCGGCAGGAGTGCGCCGACATCTCGTGGCTCCATCGGAGGACGGGGGGCGGGGGGGACGCCTCCTGGAGAGGTCGGCCCCCCTGGCTCTTCTAGAATCTTCAAGGTTGAGGAGCACAGGGCGTGTGCCCGTCCCGGGCAAAGAACCGCTTTTTGGTATGGACCCTCTTCAAGCAGGAGCGTTGGGGTGTCGCTGGAAGCCTCCACCTGGAGGGAGGTGGGGGAGGCTCGTTCGCGCCGCCTCCCCCTTCCAGCGACCCCGCGCTGTTCTTCGGCTCCAGCGCTTCGGTATTGGCCGTGCCAGCTAATGAAGATGGGGGGGGGTCGGTGGCTGAGGCAAGACATCCCCCCCTTCATGTGGCGGGACTACCTGCAACTTTCAGGGGTTGCCGCTTGTGGCGGGACTACCTGAAACTCTCAAGGGTTGTCCAAGATATAATTGAAAAAAACGCTGACGACCTCGCCTTGGCTCCGGTCTTCGATGATGGCCGGATCAGGCAAGAGAGGGGGGGGGGGGTCGGTGGCTGAGGCAAGACAGCCCCCCCCCCGTGGCCTGCAGGGCAGCAGGAGAGGGTAAAGGGAGAGACCTTTACGATTTTTCGGGCCGTCCGCCCTACAGCCTCCCCTTCCGATGGCGACCAGCCAGGCCCTGCTCTGCACGCGCTGAGGCCTCGCCTTCCGGATGGGCGTAAACGCAGACCTGTTGCACTTCGGGAGTTTTCCGGAATGGGGGTAGGTGTTTTATTGATTTGTATCTATTTCATGTTACCGTTATTTGGGCGTGGCAGACAATGAGGCAGACATGTTGGGAGCAGGAATAGGCAGTGGAGCCTAGCTACCTCGTGGCTGTCTTGTTGTCAAATTTTCGCCATTTTATATTTGTTATTACGAACTGTTTCTAATGTTTCTTATTTTTAGTGAAGTCGAAAGCTCATCAGGGGGTTACTGACTTAGCCCGATTTCTTTTATTTTTCCTTCCTTTCCTTAGAGTGTTTCGAGCTAAAGTTTTCTGTTAGTAGGGTACGGTGATCACTTCATTTTTATATGTCCTTTCATTAGGGGTACTCCTGGATGGACCAGATGAGTTACCTCCAATAAATGGTCCGGGTGGAACTAGATTATCAATCAGTGGGGAACACATGTCCCTTCATTATGGTATCATCCTGGACGGACCGAATGATGTACCTCCAATCACTGGGGTAGCCTCCTGGACGGACCAGATGGCCTACCTCCAATAAAGGGTCAATGAGTGGGGAGCATATGTCCCTCCAGTAGGGCAGCCTCCTGGGCGGACCAGGTGAGCTACCGCCAATAAATAGTCAATCAGTGGGGAGTGGGTAGGCCTGACGAATCATAAAGGGGCATAACCTACCCTTTACTACTTGCAAAGACTAGACAGAATATTTCTATTCCACGTTGTTTGCAAACAGAAAATACCTCAAACGAACAATTCCTTGGAAACAATGTCCAGTCAATCAATCAATCAGTGGGGAGAAAAACAGGCATGACGGATTACAACGGGGACAAACGTCTGCATTACCTGCCCTTCGCTATCTGCAAAGGGAGACAGAATATTTCTATTCGTCTCTGTGGACAGGGAAGATCTCAAAGAGCAACAATCGATTATTAATCGATATCAAACAATCAGTGGGGAGAAAGGTAGGCATGACGGATTACAACGGGGACAAAAGTCTGCATTACCTACCCTTCTCTATCTGCAAAGAGAGACGAACGTTCCTATTCGCCGCTGTTTGTAAACAGAGAATGTCTCGTTCTCAAGAAGAGAACCAATATTTCAAGTAGCATCCAAAGCTAAATGAACCAATAACCAAACAATATCAGTATCCAAATACCGATTCCAATACAATCAATCAAACAATCAGATGGATAAAACCATCTTACCAATCAGGCGTAAAACGCCCTACTTAATCTTACCCGGACCGGACCATACGAACAGTTCTTCGTCTTCCTCCTCCAGCGCCCGATCGTTCTCTTACTCCATGCAGCATTCCTGTGGTATTCCAGTCAGGACAGTAGGTCACTCAAGAGAGGTCCGTTCAGAATCGGTGAAGTTCATTCGATCAGCAGCCGGACGAGGGCCCTCTCAAGGCAGGTATACTCCGATCATTTAGATGTTCACCTCATCGTCTGGATCTCTCTTACTGGACCTTATGTCACTGATGGGCCCGACGTTGGGCGCCAATTGTGGAAAGTGAGCCCATATTACTATCGGTGCCCGGGCCGCTGGCGCAAGTCGCCTCTCAGTTCCCATTCTGAATAGTTACCAAATAAAGAGACGGGCGCTGGAAGCAGGAATCACAAGAACAGGATTTATTACTCATGAGGAGAGCCTGTCATTTCGGACACGAAACACAGTGTCTTTCGGGAGGTGCTCTGACAAGTTCTCAGAGGCATCGCCTTTTATACCTTACAGAACATTCCTTATTGCAACAACGGCATTGTGAAACAAGAAAACGACATCCCCCTAATCCTCGTGTCAATCCCACCCCACATGCATCCACAATAGAAGCCCTTGACCTGCTGATAAGAGGAGGGGGTAATCAAACAGCTGAGTGTTCCGCCGATTCTTGGGATATGTGCGCCTGATCGTATCCCAGGGGGTGGGGAGGCCAGGATCAATAGTGGGTCCTTTGAGGAGGAGCGATTTCATACAATGAGGGGCAGTAAATAGTGTCTTCCGGCTTAGGCGATGGCCTCGGACATGTGTGGATAGTCCATCGCGGAGGGAGGGTTTACTAACAGAGGGGTTATTCATGAAAGGAAAGGAGGTGCTGGTCAGGTGCGGCCGCGACTCCCAAGGACAGGGTCTTGCAGAAGAAGGAGGTTTATGACTTGTCCATGTGAGGGAGGAGGGGAGAGCCAGGGTGCGCACAGGGACAGAGTCGCACAGAGAGAGAGATCTTATGACCCGTACATGAGAGAACGGGGGCAGTCAGATACAGCTGGGGGGGTTATGTCAGCTGAGGTGAGGGATGCTTCTTCAAGAGAAAATGGGGGACTTTGCGTGGGTCAAGCAGGAGGGTTGCTTTTCATAGCAGGGTCGCGCAGAGGGAGAGGGTTTCATGGTCTATGTATGTGAGAGGGGGGGGGGGGGGTTCAAATACGCGCAGGAGGGAAGCCGGGGATTCCGATGAGCGGGCAAAAGGCCATGGTGCCTAAAAATGGCTATCAGGTACATGTGGGCACGGGCTTTTACTGGCGGCGTGGTGCGGTTAACGTACAGGGAAGGGAATGGGAAAGGGCAAATGAACGCTGCTTATGTACATCAATTTCGTTATTTTCCACACTGCTAAGCACAGGATTTTGAGCTTCCATGTTTTTAATCCACGCCCCTAATTACAGCAGCCACGCTCCTTTGAGAGACCCCCTAGTTTTTTTATTCCACTTAGAGCTCTGGGGTTACTTACAACAGGGGTGTCCAGCGTAAGCGCAGAACTATGCCACATTTTACGGAGTGCTGCTGACTACCTAAATGGGTTCAATGGGTTCAATGGATCTGGCCATTCTAAGCCTTTTACTGCAATGAGTGGACTTGAGAGGTCAAACAGAGAGCAAGGCACCCTGGAGACCCAATGAAAAGGGGCTACGCAATGTGATGGAGTGGGTAGACGGCGTAGGGTTGCAGTACGAAGAAAGGGGGTTCGAATTGAGAGGGGCAAGAGGGGTCAGGGAGGGGAGGAGGCATATGTAACAGAAGTGGGTGAAGGAGAAGAGGAGGAAGCTGGGAGACTGCAGAGCTACAAGAGTAAGAGGTGAAGAGAGGCTCTCTTAGGATGGTGTTTCAGTGGAGCAGTTATTTTGTGATATATTGTTGGCTGAAGAAGCGGAGGAGATTTGGTTCTGAGGGATGTGAACTTTGATGATGTTTCACAACAAGGACCATAGCATCTTTTCTTAACAAAGTAATAGGTACATTGAGGGAAGCAGCAATAGAATGCACACTCATACGAATGCCCGCGTGTTCTGATGTTGGAACGCGCCTGTAATAAGAAAATGATGCTACTATTTGCAAGAAGTTATTTATTACAAGGAATAATTTACCACATATTTCCACCTAATCGTTATGTTGGTTAGTATAAGGGTTCTTCTACCCCCCCACCCTTACCTGCGGGAGGGATGAACCCTTTCACTAGTGAGCTATTTTCCATCTGAGGGCTGTATCCTCTTATAGGCTGATATTGTTACAGCACAGCCATAGTGAATGAGATCTCCACACTTCCCTTCCTGCATGACCTCGCCCGTAGAAGGGGAGAGCACTCTTAGGGCCAGATGTACGACCATTAGATGTTGCGATTCACAAATTGTGACAAAATGCGAGTCGCAATTTGTGAGACGCAAAATCTAATGCACAACAGTGTCTCAGACACTGTTGGCAATTCCCAATGGGGCCGCAAATTGCATGCTTCATGAATATTAATGAGACTGTCGCAATTTGCGACCCCATTGGGAATTGCTGACACTCCCAGGGATAGTGCCTGCTGTGGTCAGCAGACCACCATGTCTGGGACTGCTTTATCAATAAAGCAGTTTTTTAAAAAAAATGCAGCACGTTTTCCTTAACGGAAACCGAGATTCATTTAAAAAAGAAAAAATGAAACTTTTCAGTTTCATTTTTTAAGGGCAGGCAGTGGTCCCTGGGACCGCTGCTTGCTCTTAAAAAATATTTGCACATCCATTCACTAAGGGGAAGGGGTCCCCTGGAGACCCCTTCCCGTTTGTGAATGGTTTACCACCTACTTCAAGTAGGTGGTAAACTATGAGTGTTTTGCAACCGCAAATGCGGTCGCAAAACACTCATACATGGCAATAGCACTTGCTATTAGGAAGGGACGCCCTTGGCACGCCCCTTCCTAATAGCGAGTTGCTAACCCTATTTTGTGAGTCGCTAAGACATTAGCGACTCGCAAAATAGGGTTAGTACATTGTGCCACAGTTTATTGAGGTCGCAGACGGGCCAAATGCCCCTTTGTGACCGCAATTAATGGTCGCATTTCTGGCCTTTAGATCGCACAGAAAACACCATGCTGTCAAGAGGTAGGTGCAGCCGCGGTCGGTAGTAGTTGTAACCTGCAGGGCGGTGACGTGGGGAGTGGGAGGGGCTGGGTGGGGAGTAGTAATCTATGGATTACGGAGCTTTACAGGTAAGTAAACATAAATAAATAAAACGAATTTCGTTGCGCGCATGGCATCACATTTGGGGATGCAGTGCACGCAACGAAATTTGTTTTATTTATTATGGAACCTATGGAAGCGAAGCCATGAGAGGGAGGGATGCGGAAACATTAAATGGTACCATCGCCAGAGCGCTAAGAATTATATACGGGCTGCCTGGATATACATCTCCAGCGCAAATGAGGCTGGAATTTGGTATACAAAAACAGGAGCTGGACAGGAAAGGAGCCTTTGTTAGAACCTGGTTTAAGATCAAAAAAGGGCAACCAGAAACTTTAAATTTCTATTTGTGGAGAGAAGTAGAAACGAAATAACTTGCCCAGCCAGACTGTTCTTGGACACTGCACTGGACCAGTTGGGCTTACGGCAACTCTGAGCAACGCCTGGGACCATGGCAAGCTTCAAGAAAATCGTAAATAACACTGTTAAAAAAGAGTCCATCTTACAGGACAAAGCGGCCTTGACTGAACGTTCACATGGCTGGCTCACTATACAATCTTATAGTAAAGCGACTCCTAAAGCTTACCTCCTCTCTAACTTCTCCAGAACCATCAAAGAGAAGTTTCTGAAATTTCGTTAGGTCTGCTGCCGACAGCATACCACCTGCCCCCTTGGCTGCACCCTCCAAAGCCAGCAGTGTGCCGTCTTTGTGGGGAAGGAGAGGAGGACATAGTCCACATTATAACCATTTGCCGCGAGCTGATGCAGGAGCGCCGGCAACTACTCAGACCAATTTTCAACAAAAACCAAATACGGTCGTGCAGACAAGCGGTGCTTGCAAGCTTCTCTGGCCAAGATACTCAACTAAGCTGCTGTCTGGTAAAGTTTTTAATTGCAGCTGACCTACATTTTAAAAAAAAGTGCACACAACCGTACAGTGTTTTAAGCATATAATGTCAAGTTTTTTTCACCACACCCAAGCCTCAAAGGAAACTACTGAAAGGCTAACTATACGACATACTTTGCACAAACCAACGGAAACCGAGGCAGCACTATGCACTTTAAATCGGCGCATCTCGGTCTGTCATCATTCTGAAGCCAAGACTTTAATAAGGGGGGTACTTTTATCTCACGGACTGCCACTAATATTAGTCGGCCGAAGTGAAGAAACAAGATTATGGATTACCGAGGCCGGGGGTGTGGATTTTCTTCCCAATCTTAACGCATGTTTTTGTTTAACTATGGCTATCAGCTTTTTTTATAAAGAAAATCGAGGTTTTATTGTTTATAATAGTGGGTCAATCATTGTAATGGTTTTAATTAACTGAATAACAAACTTATTACTTACTTACTACTGTCATAGATTACTGCTCCCCACCCTTCCCCTCCCCCTCCCCACGTCACTGCCCTGCACATACACCTAGAACCGACCGCGGCTGGGTAGTTCATAAACGACTTACCTCCAAACACAGGAGATGTAGTAGCACGGCTGAACTGGGAATCGAAACTGGCCTGGCAAAAAGCTTGTCACCACTCCCGTCTCACCGCTGCCTCTTTGGTATGCTAAAAACGGCCCGAGGGGTCCAAAAACGACCCCCACCCTGGCGGCTCACCGGGGAAATGCCCTGTACCCCGTACGGCCAGTCTTGCCCTGTGTAGTAGCACAGCTTTCCTCCTTTCAATATCAAACCTTTTACTATCTAGTGTTCTCTTGGAATTGGTAAATACACTCCATGCATTTCATTTCATTTAGGGTATCCCTGGCGACTGGAAGAAAGATAGTGGGAAATTGAGGCCGAGACTGACTTGGTAGTTTGCAGAGGGATGGGCTCAGAAAGGAAAAACTTGGTGCAAAGAAGCTGATTACTAAGGTTGTAAGAGTGACGGGAAAAGTGAGAGCATGAATGGAGTAAGAATGAAAAGACAGAGAAGGGTATGCATACAGAGGATAAGAGATGCAGCGGCAAGAATAAAATAAAAAGGAAATAGCAAAAGTGAAAGAGACAAATGGAGGGCTATTTGAAGGAGACAGTGAGAGACCGAAGAGAAATGAGAAAGAAACAGAGGGAAGAGTGAGACAAAAAAAGAGAAACAGTGAGAAAGAGAGGGAAAGAGATTGAAAGAGGGAGCAAGAAAAGGAGGCAGAAGACAAGATGGTAGGAGAATGAGAGAAAGTGAGAAAACATTTACCTAATTATGTTTTGCCTGCTCTGCTCGTGGTTTAGACTCCTGGCTCAGCTCTTTCCTTGAATTCCCTAGCTCGCCCACACCGTTAAGCAATAATAGGGCCCCTGATGACTGAGAAGCATACAGGGGCTACAAATGGTGCGGGTCAATGTCAGAGATGCCGTGATCAACAATACACTCAGTGTGACTCCCATCAAATATGCGTGCCAGACAATGCCTCTGTGAAGACCTCTGATGCTGATGCTGGTGGTACAGTGTGGGTGGTTCCCTGCACCACGTGCTGGTATACACAAAGGGAGTGCTGCTCTGATGATCATGATGATGCTCTCTGCGTTGTTGGAACAGTATGTTGTTATTCTACAGATGTGGGAATAATGTATAAACTTGGGTGAATATTTAGGAGCGGAGTTGGGAGTCTCTTGCACCACGTAATGTGCAAGAGCGATGTAAGTCTTAAATGAGATTTACAAAGCCACACAAGGCAGCTTTGCGTGGTCTTGAGTGGCTCCATAATTTTGGAGTAAAGCAATGCGGCACAAATCGCTGCAGCGCCTTTCTCAGCATAAGTGAGGCTTTCCATCTGCATTGCATGGGTGTTCTAATGCAACGTCCATAGTTTTGATGCATTCACAGATTTACTAGAATTGGTAAACCTTGGAATGCGCCAAAATGCTGTGCCTTCCCAGGGAGGCTTAACAAGAGGAAATATCTTTATTTCTCCTGGTTACTTCCTCCTTGTTAGACCTGGCATCTTTTTGTAATGTAATATAATGTAATGAATATTTATATAGCGCAAAAAACTGTCACCCTACGGGTATCCTGGTGCTCGACCTTGATAATAAACAGCACGTTAACAGCCTAGTGTTGATAGTGGGAGGACTAGTCTTCCATCCTAGGGAACAGCCAAGTTTTCAGCTCTTTTCTGAAGCAGGTCAGCGAATGGGCCTGTCTAATGGTCTGGAGTAGATTGTTGCATTGTCGTGTGGCTGCTACACCAAACGCTCTGCCCCTCATTCTGGATTTCCTAAATCTGGTGGTCTTAATCAGGTTTACATTAGAGGAACGAAGCTGCGTGTTTGGATTATACCATACAAATCTCTCCTGTAGTGGAATTGGGCCCACATTGTTTACTGCGTTATACACAATGCACAGGGATTTGAAGCAGACTCTCTCTTTGATGGGCAGCCGGTGTAGGTCTCTTAGGGCTAGGGTCGTAGAAGACCTACGTTGCCTATTCAGCGCCAGTTTTGCTGCCAGAGCCTGGACTCTCTGCAAGCTCCGTAAGATGTACAGTGGAGCTTCCAGATACAGAGCATTGCAGTAGTCCAGTGTGCTAAGGATTACACTCCTTACTACCAGCGGCCGGGTATCTTTAGGCAAGAGCGGAAGAATCTGTTGCAGCATCCACATCAGGGAGAAGCAGACACTAGCAGTTTTATTTACTTGAGATTCCATTTGAAGACTACCATTCATTAGTACCCCCAAATTGTGCACTGTTTTGGTGGGGAACAGGGGATCATCTTCCGTGGTAAGCCTAAACTCCATTTTAGGATGTCGCTGCATACTATTGGGTGGGCAGAATATCACTTCTGTTTTCCCCCATTGAATTGTAAGGAATTTTGTCTAAGCCAGCCTACTGTCTGGCGCATGCATTCCTGAAAGGTGTCTTTGGACACTGCCTGTTTCCCTTCCAGGGAAAACACCAATTGGGTATCGTTCGCATAGTTAACCAAATTACCTCCGTAAGACTTAATTAGGGAAGGAAGAGGAAGCAGGCATATGTTGAAAAGAATGGGGCTTATCGCTGACCCTTGAAGAACGCCATGATGTAGTGGGGATTTACTTGACTCAAATGATGACATAGTCACAGCCTGTTGCCTCCCTGATAGATAAGATTGAAACCACTGCATGCACGCCCTTTTACCCCCAAGCGCCTTAATCTTTCCACCAATATAGTGTGATTCATTGCGTCGAATGCGGCCGACATGTCTAGGAACACTAAGACAGAAGAATCTCCATTATCGGCACGCATCCGTTGATTGTCCATTACGGTGACCAAAGCAGTCTCCGTACTGTGGCCCGGACGAAAGCCAAACTGATCTCTGTCTAGTAAGTGATTGTCTTCTAGGTAACAGGACAAAGTCCTGCTAACTAACTTCTCAAGGATTTTAATTGGATATGGTAATAATGAAATGGGTCTGAAAATAGCCGGAACCATAGGATCTAAGGAGGGTTTCTTGAGCAGAGGTGTAACTACTGCTTGTTTCCAGTCCTCCGGAACCACTCCTTCCTCTAGAGATTGTTTACAAATTAATCGGAGCCATGGAAGGCATTCCTGCCCAGCTGTTTTCCAAATTCTATGTGGGAGAGGGTCACGTGGGGAGCCTGAGGTAGTACTATGAGCTAGAGTGTTGAAAAGATCCTCCGCTGGGGCTTGAAAGTGTTCCAGGCAGGTATCTATTCCAGATCCTTCCCCTAACCTCTCAGGTACATCACTCAAATTGTAGATGTTATTAGGACAAAATTTGCCAACGATTTTGGTGATTTTATCTTCAAAATGTATGGCAATTGCGTCGCAGAGTTTCTGTGTCGCGACCACCTTGATGCTAGTGCAGGTGGGGTGGGAGAGATCCCTGACGATATTAAAGAGTGCTTTCGTGCTTTTTGGGGCAAGCAGGATGGAATTAGTGTAAAAATCCGCCTTTGCTCTGACTATCGCCTCTTTATATCTTGTCTTGGCCAATTTCAACTCAATTTTGTCCCTTCCCAGGTAGGCCCTCCTCCATTTCCTCTCCACCTTCAGCTCCTTCAGCCATTCCACCGGACTTCATTGGCTTGACCACAGCTGCGTCCACTTCAGCTTCAGAAGAACCACGACCCACCACCACCTGCAACAGGTTCCTCGCAGGAACTGGAACAAGATAACCGCCGACCAGCTCACCACCTCCCTCAGCCCGAACCCTCCCGCCAGCACAACAGACCCCAACATAGCAGCCAACAACCTCACACAGTGAATCACCAACTGCGCAGACGACCTCGCACCACTGAAGACCCCTCCCAACAGACACGGCAGCAAGAAAGCCCCTTGGTTCACCGACGAACGAACTCCAAGAAGAACTGCCGCAACCTCGAGAAAGCCTGGCGCAACGACCAGACCACAGACAACATGACTGCCCTGAAGCACGCCACCCGCAAACACCACCAGCTGATCTGCACCACCAAGAAGACAGCATTCAAAGAACGGCTGGGCAACAACGCCCACAACAGCAAGGAACTCTTCAGCATCGTCAAAGAGCTCTCCAACCCCAGCGCCGGAAACAACGACATCACTCCCTCGCAAGACCTCTGCGACTCACTCACCTCGTTTTCCACCGCAAGATCGCCGAAATACACAACAGCTTCGGCGCACCAATCACGCACCCAACCACCAAACCAACGCCCCCACCACCACCCTCTGCGCCTGGACCCCGGTCATCACCGAAGACACCACCCGCACGATGAACACCATCCACTCCGGATCCCCAACCGACCCCTGCCCCCACCACGTCTTCAATAAGGCCGACTCCATCATCGCACCCCATCTCCGGGACATCATCAACGCCTCCTTCAACACTGCCACCTACCCAGAAAGCTGGAAGCACGCCAAACTCAGCGCCCTCCTGAAGGAACCAACAGCGGACCCCACCGACCTCAAGAATTTCCGCCCCATTTCGCTCCTCCCTTTTCCTGCCAAAGTCACAGAGAAGACCGTAAAAAGCTTGCCGCCTTCCTTGAGATGAACGGTTCCCTCGACCACTCGCAGTCCGGCTTCCTAACCAACCACAGCACCGAGACCGCCCTCATCGCAGCCACCGACGACATCAGATCCCTGCTCGACAACAGGGAAACAGCGGCCCTCATCCTCCTGGACCTCTCCGCAGCGTTCAACACTGTCTGCCACCGCACCCTAGTACAACGTCTCAGCAACGTCGGAATCCAAGAGAAGGCACTGGATTGGATCATCTAGTTCCTCACTGGAAGAACCCAGAGAGTCCGCCTTCCCCGTTCAGATGCGAGGCCACAGAAGTCATCTGCGGCGTACAACAAGGATCATCACTCAGCCCCACCCTCTTCAACGTCTACATGAGCCCCCTCGCAACCACTGCACGTCAACACAACCTCAACATCATCTCCTAGGCCAATGACACCCAGCTGATCCTCTCCCTCACCAACGACCCAGCCACCGACAGAACCAGCCTACACGAAGGGATGAAAGACGTCGCCGAGTGGATGAAGAACAGCCGCCTGAAACTGAACTCAGACAAGACGGAAGTCCTCATCCTGGGGTCATCGCCCTCCGCCAGGGACACTCCTGGTGGCCCCCTGCCCTGGGCACCACTCCCAAGCCAACGGACCACGCACGCAACCTGGGCTTCATCCTGGACTCCTCCCTCTCGATGACCAGACAAGTCAACGCTGTCTCATCATCGTGCTTCAATACCCTGCGCATGCTCCGAAAGATTTTCCGATGGATCCCCACCGAAACCAGGAAGACGGTCACCCAGGAAAGACTCCAACGCATCCAGAATGCCTCCGCACGACTCATCCTGGACATCCCTCGACACAGCAACATCTCTGGCCACCTGAGAGACCTGCACTGGCTCCCCATCAGCAAGAGGATCACGTTCAGACTCCTCCGCCACGCACACAAGGCTCTCCACGACCAAGGCCCCAAGTACCTCAACAACCGCCTGACCTTCTACACGCCCACCCGCCAGCTACAGTCGACCAGCCTCGCCCTCGCCGCCATTCCACGCATCCGCAGAGCCACTGCCGAAGGAAGATCCTTCTCACACCTGGCAGCCAAGACATGGAACTCCCTCCCCATCCACCTTCGGCTAACCCAGGACCACCTATCCTTCAGGAAGCTACTCAAGACCTGGCTTTTCGAGCACTAGCGGACCCCTCTCCCCAGCACCTTGAGACCCTTCCGGGTGAGTAGCGCGCTATACAAATGTTCATGATTGATTGATTGATTGATTGACCTTCTTACAAATCATTCATAATGACTTTAACTGTTCACTGTACCACGGGGCAGAGGCTTTTTTCCTGTTTTTAATTTTCTTAATTGGGATTTTTTGTCCAGTGAGCTAGTTATGTAGTCACAGTAAACCTGATAGTTTTCACCCACAGAACTTGCAGTGACATAGGGCCGGATGTAGGTCGGTCGGTAACGGCCGAAATCGGTATTGTCGGCCGTTACCGACCGAGATTCACAAAATGGTATGTAGGGCCACATATTTTACAGATTCGGTAAATTTACCGATCGTTAAATTTACCGAATCTGTAAAATACCGAATCGGTATTTTTACCGAATCGATAACAATGAGATGTAGGTGGGACTCTTCTGAGTCCCACAAGCCTTACAGAATCGGTATTTTACCATGAAATCCAACTTCATGGTAAAATACCGATTCCGGTGTGCATGCACATGTGTGCATGCACACCTGTGCCATATGACAGGCAGACCTGCCCTTAGGGCAGGTATGCCTGCCACATGGCCCCCGAATCTTTTTTGGGGGTGCTAGAGGGTGTCAAAGTGACACCCCCTGCACCCTTGTCAAAATCGGTATTTACCGATTCGGTAAATACCGACCGGTAATGCCCCATTCATTCCTATGGGCTTCAAAGCCCATAGGAATGAATGGGGCATTACCGGTCGGTATTTACCGAATCGGTAAATACAGATATTTACCGATTCGGTAAAAGGAACATCTGGATGTTCCTACATATCCACCCCTTAGATTTACCGATTTTTAATTACCGAATCGGTAGAATTCGGTAATTAAAAATCGGTAAATCTATTTTACCTACATCTGGGCCTGAGTTTCGAGGGGGACAGAATGATCTTATTTTTTACTAGCTTAGTCCATTCTCTACCCTTTCGGTAAGTAGACTTACGACTGTTGTTGTCTTCCGGCCGTGTAATAATTATGTGGAAATAGATTAGAGAATGGTCTGACTAGCTTTGAGGCAATATGTCCACTATCTTAGTCTCTGCCTGGTTGGCAAATATAAGATCTAAAGCGTGCCCTCCTTGGTGTGTGGGTTTTTGTACCAGTTGGAATAAATTGAGATTTTCGCACGTTTGCGTTAAATCTCTCAGGTGGGTACCTAAAATCCCATTATCCCATAAGTTGAAATCTCCTATTAGGATCATCCTTTAGTGGGTTAGGGTCAGGTCAGTGATGGTGTCAAGCAGTGCTTGGTACTGGGAATCTAAACCTGGGGGTCTATAACAAACCATCCCCGTGATTAATCTCCCTTTGACCTCCTGTAGTGAGAAACCCAGTAGTTCTATCCCAGCAACTGCTTCAATCTCGACGGGAGCAAAATTCCACCTTTGCTTATATAGCACCCCTACTCCTCCTCCTCTCCCAGCCCCCCTTGGTTTATGGAAGACTTTATAGTCTTCAGGGCACGCAAAGCCCAGTTCCACAGAGGAGTCTGTGCGTGTCCAGGTCTCCGTGGGGAGAATAACATCTAGATTCAATTCCTCTACCATGTTAGAGACCTCCAAGTGAGGTTTAATCAGGGACCTACAATTCATCAGCCCACAGTTTAAGTTTCTGTTATTTTGTCTATCCCCCATCAAATCAGCTGTATATTGTTGGTTCTCCTCCTCTCCCCTCTTACCGATAGTGAGCAGCCTCTCTCTTGAATACTCTATCCTGCCCTGAGCTCGATCCAATTGGGCAGCGTGACAGGCGCTAGGCGCGACTGGTGCGCAGACGGGCGCAGACGGGCTTGCCTCTGGCGCGCCATTGGTGCGCCTGCTGCGCGCGCTCGCTGCGCGTTTGCTTGTCCAGCCTTAAATAGGCCGGCAGAAGCTGTTCTTCAATCAACACTGTAGCGCGACCCAAAATGGTTCTACAAAATGTGCCACTGGCCCCTGCTCCCTCACCCAAGATGGCGTTTGGGGAACAAGAGTGCCCTACTTTCTCGCTAAAAGTGCGAGGTGTATGATCAAAAATGTTATGTGCAAGTATGCGAACTACATCCAAAGCATTAGAGCCACAAAAAGCAAATTAAAAAACAGTTTAAGAAACTTTTTAAAAACAGCAAACGAGGTAGTACGAAATAAGTACAGCGTTTCAGGAGATCTTCTCTCCCAGTCAGTGCGCTATTAACATCAATCTATGTGTGTTTCTCCTGTCTTTTTGCTTCTGACCTACTGGTTTTGGTGGTACTCTGGATATTGTTTTTGCTGGTTTAGTGTTTCTGCACACTTTAACCCCTTGCATGTGTCCGACAGCCCCGGCCGTTGGACATCACGGTGGGCGTGTGCGTAGGACGGCCGGGGGCCATCCGAACTCCGCCCACTCAATTAAACGCCCGCACTGCACGAAAATTTGTGCAGCGCGGAAAGGGTTAATACTGCTGATCAGTACTAAAATGCAAGTGCTCCTACAGTAAATTGTGTTTATGAATTGGTGTTTCCATGAGTGGCTTATTTGATGCACTCATAAATCCCTAGTACAATGCACTGTGTGTGCCCAGGGCTGGTAAACCAAATGCTGCTAGTGGGATTGCAGCACTGATTGTGCCACCTACACAAGTAGCCTTTCAAAGGGTTCTCAGACCTACAATTGTAATGTCTACACACAGTTTCTACTGCCATGTCGACCTCGCAAGTGCACACACCTGCCAGGCCTTAACCTTCCCTTTTCTTACATGTAAGGTGCCGCACAGGCAGGCCCAAGGTACCCCCCTGGGCAGAGTGCAGTGTATATAAAATGTAGGACATGTACTTCTGTGTGGGACATGTTCAGATAGTGAAATACTGCCAATTTCGTTTTCGCTATTAAAAAGGCTTGCTGTCCCATACGATAGCACTCCATTGGGATAAGATAGAGAAGTAGAATTTAGGCTTGTTGAACTCAGGAGGATTTAAAGATACATCTTTTAGTAAAGATGATTTTTAGGTCTTGCCTGGCGAAAGCAGCGCATGAGCTGTCTCTCCATGGAAGGGCCTATTGCAATCGATTCAGCCAAAGCTGAATGCACGAGCGTCCAGATGGACAAAGATGGCTGCTCTTGCCATCCACAAAGCTAAACATGCACGCATATGGACAAAAAATGCATGCGCATGTGGACAGCCCGATGCCCTCTTTCTTTACTTTCATTAGCATAGGGATGTGAACATGCATTTTTTTGTCCCTACGTGTGCAAGACACATTCATCAGGAGCCTTGCCGAAAGTTAACTTTTGCATTGCGCTTTCATGTACTGCGCTTGTTTTAACACTGTAAACAGAGAAGATGTTCTGCTGCAGCTCCTGGCTCAGCTATGAAATGGCCTCAGCGATAAGCTGGCAGAGCTCCCATGGTGCAGGTAGTTTCGGGCGGGGCGGGGGATGGAGGAAGTGCTTCCTGCAACTGAGCATGCACACTGCTTGCTGCCGAGAGTTTACTTTGGGGCCGGTGACCACTAACTGCAGATGGCATTGTTGCATCCTGCCCGTTGCACCACAGATGGCAACCAACTCCCATTTACAGGACTTGGCAGTTTGGGGCCAAGAGACAGCCAAGCACGGTGCCCCGAGCACGCACCTTGTACCACCGAAGAAGAAACCTGTGCCTCAGCTGCCTGGCCAAGGGCATCGGAACACCCCTTGTTGCAGTCCACGAATACCTGTTACTCCGGAAGACAACTCAGCACCTCCTGTTGCACTGGAAGTGTGCTGAAAACCACTGTCTGCCGTGAGGCTCCTCTGAATCCGACCTTCTGCCATGCTAGCATGCTGAAGCCAGCTTGCTGCTGAGGACACCCCTGGAAAACCCACTTTCTCTGGGTACTGAGGACCCCCAGCATACCTCTTGTCTACCTAGTGGAGGCCCGCCCCTTCCTGCTGCAGTTTACAATCAGTTCCTGCTCAGGATTCCTCCACCTCAGGGGGAACCAAGAGATCCCCTCACAGGCCTGTCTGAAATTGAAATCACTTTCCTCAAGATTCCGGGATTGTTTTCCTACTCCAAATTCCTCTTATTTTTAGGAGGGAAAACTAAAAGAGGGGAGTGGCTGTGTCTGGATGCTGGAGGCTCTGTTGGGTACACTTCACCCGTACGGCATGCACGATCACCTACCAGCTGTGTTCACTCTAGTATGCATAATTGGTTCTGTGCGTTGGCATGTATGATGCCCTGTCCCTTTTTTAAAATTTCCAGGTAACACAGATTCAGTCATGCAGTCATAAGGGACAGTGTCTAGCGGTTTAGAGCATATATATTCAATAACACAATACTAGTTATTGAGGCCAATGGCTGATATGCGTCAGATATGAATCCAACTGGACTTCTAGTTAGCACGCATGCTCCCCTCCTACAGTTCAGCTAAGCCGGCAGTGGACGAGGCCGCTTCCGGCAGTTAGTGCTTCCTTCGGCGCCGCCCCTATACGGGGGGCCACCATAAATATCACACATTGTATTCAGCCCTGAAAGGCTGCACGGGGCTCTCCGACGGCCTTTCCACATGCCATTTCCACCTCCTCCAACATCCCGGCCGGTTCTGCATGTATCGATGCACTTTAGGAACCATCGATCCGGGCTAGGCTTTAATTAAAATCCATAGGCAAAATAGGAATGTCTGCCTCTTTCAGCCCTGCCATCCCTAGCTCAGATTTAAACATTATTGTCCTCAAAAAAGCAGATTGAAAACTCGGGATTGGGCTAGGGCTGAGAGTCAAAGGTGTGGCGTAAAGGCCAGAGATGCCTACTTTGGAGCTTTCGGTCTGCGTGGACTCAACAGCCTGTGATTCTGGGCAAATCGCATAACCACCCCGTGCCTAGGATCAGCACCTAGAGCCGTCTTTCTTCTTGTTCCTCTGCCTCTCTCCTCTCTTTTCAGTCCCCCGTTTCTTGCCCTTTCGGTTTCCCTGCTACTCTCTCTCATACCCACATTTTGTCCCTTTTCTCGGTCTTTTGCTCCCCTCTACTCGCTAATGCACCAGACTACGCACATAACTAATATAATTACAATTGTTTTTTTCAGGGGTGTAAACTTACATATACCACCAACATACACACCACCAAAACACACTACACACATACATCCCACCAACACACATCATATCACAACTCACCACTATATTCCACTCCATGACACTACCCTTATGTCACTACACTAATCAAAACTTGCACACAAACTTTACAGTATTAAAGTAGCGGCGTTGAAGCCAGCTTGGAGCAGCATCATCAGTGAAACCAGGGTTGTGGTGAGAAGTGTGGTGGTGTCATACGCGGTGCCTTCAGGTCACGGAGACAGGATGTGGTGCGAAGCGGGATGGTGCTCAGTGTTCCCCAAAAGTGGTGTCCACAGGTCACGGTGCAGGCAGCGGCATTGATGACGGCATCGACAGGGATACCAGGGCGGCGGTGTTAAGTAAGGTGGTGAGGTGCCCACAGGTCATGTGGAGAAGTGCGGCTCACTGGTTAGAGGAGGCAGACCTGGAAGCAGAGGTCAGCCCGGGACCAGGGTTCAGTTCCCGGCTCGGCAGGGTCTTGAGTCCTAAAATGTCCATGGACTCGACAATTCTCGCTCCGGTGCCTACTTGATTCACAGGTTCACACTCTGCGACTCTGGGCAATAGCTTGCTTAATCTCCACAACGGCCCCTCGCGGCGGGATGCCTGGCTTTCACCTTGCGGATACCCTGCCGGGGTTATCTCACAGGGGAATACCAGGACGGGTTCCCTAAGCAAGCGCTTGGAAACTGCTCAGTAATTTGCGCTATATAAATTCCTGTACATTTTTTTTTTCTGTAACTGGTTGTTTCAGATGCCACACAGGAAAAAGCAACACAACTCTGTCCTGACTCCGCTGCCAGCTCCGTGACCTGAAGGCACCACAGAGGGCACTGCTGCACTTCGCACCACTACCCAGGTCTCACCGACGATCTTGTTTGACGTCATCACCGAGCTGCTGCTTACACCATGACCTGTGGGCAACTCACCACCTTACTTCACACTCCCTCCCTGGTATCCCTGCCGATGCCTTCATCAACGCTGCTGCCTGCGCCGTGACTTGTCGAAACCACTTTTGGGGAACACTGAGCACCTCCTGCTTTGCACCACATCCTGTCTCCGTGACCTGAAGGCACCGCGTATGACACCACCACACTTCTCACCACAACCCTGGTTTCACCGACGATGCTGCTCCAAGCTGGCTTCAACGCCGCTGCCTGCACCGTTGTTTGGGGACATTGCTTGTAAGTTACGGAATGCTCCGCCCCATCCAACACAGCAGCCTTGGCTCACCAACATCAGTGCCATCGACTCCAGTTTGTCAGCCATTGGCTTACCTGATGGTGAGCTGCGGCATTCTGCTCTTTCACAAAGTGCACATCTGTGCAATAAGTAGTCCCCTACTGGTGCAATGCGTTTCTAAAAAAAAAGTATATACATGTTGGCTTAAGGAAAGGGCCTCTGGGATCATGTCGCAGGCGGGGGAGCAAACTGTGTGTCAGAGTTTACCAAATTAAGCTGCAAGAAAAAGCAAATTATGTGGCGTAAAGATGCACATTTTGTTATAGTATTATTTAATTATTTTGACATTTTTACACATGGTAACACTGTCTGAGCAAGAATTTCACTCTGTTAGTATCAGTTTAACATACAAATACAGCAATAATGATTTGCAAGATAATCAGTCAACCTTTGCAAAGGCTTTCTACTCAGCTGGGACACGTGCTGCCACATTTTTAGAAATGTTTGATCCGCTTGAAATAGAAATTTGCAGATTATGGAGCAGATTTGGATTATGTGGCACATTCATAAGTGAGTACGAAAATCAGTTGCCGCAGATTTGCATTATTTCATTGGCACAGCATATAGGCAATTCTTGTTTTTAGTACCAGACATATTGACTTTGCCAGTACTTGTTTACAAATGCAAATATTTATTGGACTCAAGAAATGAGGTGGCGTCACTAATGTGTAAAATACCTTTCAGGCCTTAGCATGATTATGTCTCTGAGGTGGTTCAGCACTCAATTTCAGAAGTTGTTAGAAGTACATAGTGAGACTTATGTCTGTACCAGCATGGTGTCTGCTTCGAGTGGTCTTCCACTCGTAGCAGACGCCATGCTGGTATACTGCAAGGGCAATTGCACTCTAGATTTTGTTATATGATAAACCATTTGGAATATTCATTGGAATAGGAAGGACAAATGATGACAATATATGAATTGAGCCCTGAAGAAGTCCCTGGCGGACGAAATTCATTGGCTACTGTTCGATTGATATGATTTTAAGAAAAAAGAGATGATTAAAGATTTACTGAAAGAAGAAATGATCTTCACATCTGCTTATTGTGACTAAATAATGACATTATTTGAAGTTATAAATTTTGCACACATATAGATAAGTCTCACTATGTACTTCTAACAACTTCTGAAATTGAGTGCTGAACCACCATCTTGCCTGTTTATTTTAGAAATGTATTTTCTCTCAGGAGTGTAGAAGGGTTGCACTTCAGGTTTGTTGCACCATTTAGATCACAACTTATTGTTTCTACATTGTGTTGGCGGCTTCAGTATATTGGTGCCTTGACCCTTCATAACCTTTGTATGTTAATGATAATGCCTCTATATATATTTTCAAGTAAAGTATTTTATTATGATTAAGACCTCAAAAGAGGTTTACAAAATTAAAAGCAAAATTATGCAAGGAGCAATACAGAGAAACATACAATAAAAGTATACAAATATATAAAGTGCACAACAAAGCCATTCCGCTCACTAGCATGCTCCACTTAAAAAAATGAAATCAGATAAAGTGCAAATACACAAAGGGATCATGTAGGCATTACAGTGCAATTCTTGGAACATGCAGGAAACTGAGCATTCTTAATAAATGACAGCAGGTAAATAGTGCAAAATGGCAAATAAAAGGCGAAAGAATTCATTCAACTTTACAAGGCAATACTTTTACAATACTTATGTTATGGAATGTGTAATCATTAAAGAAAGCTATGATACCCTAGTCAAACAAGTGCAAAGCCAAATATTAACATTAGAATTACAATATGCAAACATATTAAAAAATATTTAAGAAGTGCTTTAAAAAAAAAAAAAAATTGCAATCTATTTCTGTTAGAGGAGCGAAGAGTTATTGTTGAGCTTCCCCACATATATGCTGTACTTTGTGAATAATGGTCTTAACAATTGACATGTAGGAAAGGACAAACAAATATCACATGATTTAAATTTTGAACATAGCTCAAACAAAGGACACAAAGAATATTAGGTATGCCTTCCCAAGATCCCATAACAACTTGTAGAGGAAGCAAGTTCAACCTTAGTGATACGATGGTTCAATGCATCCTTTGAGGCAAGGCTCAATAAAACATGCGGTTGAGGTTTTTTTTTACAAATGCTGCTCTCAAGTACAATTTTATTTCCAGCACACTGAACACAAAGTAAAATATCCCTTTTCTGGCTAACTATATAAATAGATTTTTTAATTAGGTTTTTTTAAATAAGTTTAGGAAGGGGTGCCACCTCATTCTGACCATTTTGGACCATATCTAAAGCTTTCAAATAATTTGAGAAAATGCCAATTCTTCCCTTCAAGCTTTGAAATAGTTCACGTTTTAATGCTGCGTGGATAGAAAGCAAGCCAATATTCAATAAATTGTTCCCCCACCTTAAAACAGCTGCTATAGCAAATACATATGTATAAAGGAGCCAAATTCAAGCCAGATGGGTGAAGGAACAGCTGAGTTATTCAAATTACAAATGTGGCACCAAATATGCCCTTCAACCTTCTTAAAAAAGGCCTAATGCCACTCCTCCATTACTTCACATGCATAACTCAGTGAAGGCGGGATTGTGATCTTATAAACCGCATGAACATTGGCAATGTGCCTTTTCCCTCAACACTTAAATAGTCTGTAAATGGCTGATGTTTGAGATAATGCCTTACTGCTACACTGATTAATATGATCTTTATTTAAACAATTGCTCAAAAAATTCCACCTAGATATGCTACATCTTCACCACTTTATAACTTATTGTTCCCAAAGAAGCATTTGAAATCTTTCCTAACCCTACAACCCAAATACCTAAAAACCATTACTTTGCTCTTAGAGATGTTGGTTTTAGAAAGTGTTCCACAGCATAGTTTTCCAGTGTAGTGAGACAGCTCTGTAATCCTATTGGGGTTCAATCCAATAAAATAAGATCAGCATAGAGTAGACAACTAACATTCATAAATTCTAATTTAGGTGGATCCCTTTTAGTCTGTCACACTCTGCATTATATTCATGAGTGCAAAGACAAAAAAGGAGGGACGCAAGTAGTCACCACTGCTTCAAGACATTATGTGTGTCCACTTTGCTGGACAAACCCTGATTCCTTCCCATCAAGACCTGAGTTCAAGTGGAAGAGAGCAGGGCAATAATTAGACTAAAGAGATGAACAGGATCCCCAGTGCAGACAATTCCCCCCGCAGACAATTCCCCCCGCGTCCCACGGTCAACCCTATCAAACGCTGTGGAGAAATCAACAAAGGCAGAGCATAGAGCCATGCCCTTACCCACAGGGTACTTTTAGATCAGCGTTTGAAGGGTAGTGGTATTATCTGAAGTTCCACAGTTCTTACAAAAAACCGGCCAGCTAAACAGGAACAATGTTATTACCAAATGAAAATCCTGAAGTTGATGAAGAATACTCTTGGCAAACAATTTCTGAATTGTATACAATAAAGCAATCTGCCTGAAACTGGCAGAAGAGGATTTAGGACCGTTTTTATATAAAGGTACAACAACTCTTCCCGTCCAGGAAGGTGGAATAACCCCAGTCATGTAACAGTATTGAAACAAAAGCATCCAAAAAGAGAGCCCATGCAGAAACTTCTTGTTCATAACAGATATCAAATGTTCATTTGAGCACATCGCCCCAGAAGACCTTGCACACTTAATAAAACCATCTATCTCCTCACAAGAAGGTAGACTATATATATATATATATATATATATATATATATATATATAGATATATATATATATATATATTTGAACACTTCACTCGGAAATGAGGCCGCTCACCACTCGCAGGTCGGTTTCCAAAACCTTTATTCGAGAAACATGCAGCTTACAAGTCCCGTATTTTCATCCTTTGGCCTTACGCGTTTCGAAGCATTTGCGCTTCTCATCAGAGGCCGCATCACACGAATCCAGTTCATTGCGGTTACATCTCCCACGTGCTTTCTTATAATTGCAATTGGCCCCAGCTGTGCCCAAATTTCAAAGTACAATGTTTGCTGGGAGATGTAGTCCTTTTTATACATTTTATGCCCTCCAATGGGTCCGATTCCTGTGTGCCAGTGCAGGATCTTTTTGTATATATATATATATATATATATATATATTTCTAGATTCTCCTTGCCCCCCACTCGTCAGCAGAAGTCACAGCACAGCAGCAGTAAATTTTTTCAAAACGTATTCTTTATTTACACACCATGTGGAGGATGCAGCTCATCAAAAAACGGATGGCCTACGCGTTTCGGCTACTCTAGCCTTCCACTGGACCATAGAGTCCCAGGGATCTAGACCATATCTTATAGTGCAAAGTGAAAGCACCCTTTTCCATGTCTATTAAAAATCTAGACCAGCAACCTTGCTCATTACATATGGCTTATTTTGAGCACCATTTTTGCTCTACATTTCTGTAAAGTACACATTATATAAACAAAAAGTCTGGGCTAATGTAAAGACTCAACATTCCTGTGAAGTACACATATTGGGAACAAAAATTATGAACATAAAGTATTGTATCTACATATTTACACACTTGGCATGCAATATCAAAAACATACCTAGTGTTCCTCATATCTCCTTAGTGGAGTTCAACATTGTTCTTGACCATGATGAAAATTTACCCAAATTTTAACCAGATATTTCATATAAATTACATTTATATAATCATCCTGTGTTGTATATATGATTATGAGGATTAAACATAGATCATATCTGGATGTGTTGACACATCTTCTCAGAGGTCTCTCCCTCAGACAGGATTATATTACTATTAGTAAGCAATAATGGTGCAACGTGTATATACACTTTTTTTACAATTCCCAAAGTCAATTCATGACCTCCAAATTATATACATCTAGGATTCTAAGCAATGTCTTTAAGCTATAAATATGTCAATTGGGATAAACATGGTTATTTGCAGGGTCTGAATCATTACGTTATGGTAAAGTACATTTGATATTCTATGATCCCTGAGTATCTTAAACTCATTTATCCCAATGATAAATCCTAGTAACGTTTTAACACCTATTTATATATGCAGACTAAGGATAATCATGCTCCTCCATTTTGGATGTTTACTCATCTCACTATATTTGCCCATGTGTGCTACATGTCCCTTTACAACTTCCCTTGACTCCTCAAGTTTAACGCCTATTAACAATTATTTACATGAATGGATCCAAATAGTCACTCTCAATTACGAAGGCGGCAACGCCGAAACGCGTTTGCTTGTTAGCTGTGTGTGTGCGCAGAAAATAAACTGAAGCGGAGATCGAGAAATTGGGCTGGAGTGTCCTCATTTACGTAGCAGTTCCACGGATGGGAACTGTGTGTTGACAATATATTACGCGCTCCACCGCGCGTTGAGGAGGCACCCGGAGTAAAGCGGAGCGGCAGGAGGTGGTTTGGAGTTATGGATATATATATATATATATATATATATATATATATATATATATATATATATATATATATATTTCTACAACTAGAATTAGAGGCATATAACTGTAAAATGTACTGAGCCCACTCTTCATCCGATACAGAAATGGCCTCAGCCTTAATTCTGGAATAACTGTATTTGGCTATTAAAGATCAATATTTACGTGTGTCACAAGAAAAAGCAGGTTCTCTCAACTTAATCAATTTTTGACCTCCTCCTTCCTTTGTTCACGCCTTCAATCTAGTTATTACACGCTTCAACCAGTTCATTTCCCTTTGCCTCAATAATGACAGCAACTTAAATTATTTTTTAACTAAAGAGTTTACATCACGGTTTTACCGCCCAAGGGATACTTGAAGGGGGCTTAACACTAGTATTTCTAATTTTACTCCAAAGGGTTCGGAAAAGAGACAACTGCTTTTCGAACCGGGAAACATTCTTCTGCACTTCTGCTTTTTGTGCCTGAATAATCGGGGCATACTCATCTATAACATTTGAAAACCTTAGTCTTTTTTACTTACTTTTCATAATCCACCATGTTCTTTTACTTTTCATCTTCAGGTGTTTTACCATAGAACATCACGAGGGAGCCCCCTTCACAGGAGAAACACCATTCGTGCAAGCCCCAGATGAATTAGCACTAAAATTATCATCTAGGGAGGGGGAAACATTTTTTTAAAAATCTGAAAGATTGGAAGAGGACTCTCAATTACAGTTAAATTGCCATGTTGGATTTCTTGAATACACTCTTCATACAAATGATTAAAGGAGGGAGAGAGAGGCACATCGTCAACCTCCTTAATGGACTCGGGATTGCATTAGATTGCCCAGAAAATGTGACCCCCAGGTCCAGCAGGATAACCAACCTTAATTCTAATTTCTTTCACCCCAGTTTTTGCCACAATGTTAGTCTGGGAGGCCCTTGATTTCACTTAAATACCTTTTCTTTCCTTCCTTAAGCAAAGGCCGAAAGAGGTAAGATGCTGCACCCCTATTAATATTGCGGAAAACACATCCAGCAAATGATCAGAATTAGCAACTAATCTATCAAATTAAACCAAAATCAAAGATGAGACCTTCTCAACACACAACAAAATATTGGAGTAGGCCCTAACCCCTACCACCCCAGCCAAATTAAATCACTGCACAAGTACTTGCGCTTCTGCAGACACAGATAAAACACAGTTCAAGGAGTTCTTTGTGCCCAATGAAGAGACCCTAGAAGATGACGTACTACTACACAAAGCCGGTAATTATGGACAACTGGGTAGACAAGCAGGGGCGGTTCCTCTATGAGGGCGTTGAGGGCGGAGCCCTGCTAGTCTTGGGCTCAAGTCTAACCCCGAAGCAATAGGTGTTCTTAAATTGGCCTCCTTTATCTGATTCTTTTCTGTAAGAGCAGCAATGTCTGGCAGTAAATAGTCCTCCGACACCCTAGGATCCCCATTGTACAAATCCTCACAGAGTCCCCCATGAGACTCTCTAGAGGTCTCCTTAAGCGGCAGTTTTTCTGGCACAAATGCAGCATTTTGACCACCAAAGGAAACCATGGGACACTTGGGATGGATCTTAAACTCAAACTTGATGTAAGTGATGTTCATCATAGGTGAAGCCCCTGCATACTCTTCTTCCATTGCTTCCTTTGTACAGCATAATTTATCAGACAGGCTTAGGGGAGCTGCCAGAGCTGATCTGTGACCAATTCGACTAACCTGCCATGATGAGACTCACTGGGACAGACCCATATCTGAACTCACGTCATCTTAATTATATGTGCCCAAAGCCATCCCCAAATCTTTATTCCCTACCCAGTTTCCCTTCCTCGAAAACGGAGACAGATTGGTAGGGTGAGATTTCACGATAGACAAATGAGACTATGGCTACTCACACGGATTAGTTTTTTTGTTGGTTTTAAATATTTGGGAGAACTGAAGGATGTTGCAGTTGAAGCAGAGGTAGGAATTAAATTGCCAGAGTGCAAAAGCCTTGATGGCATCTTATAATGATGTCCTGAAAGAAAGCAGGGCAACTACAAAGGACCTACACTTACTAGTGGTTGATTGAGATCAATTGAGTTCAACAGTAATCCAACTAGCTAGGAGACTTGCTAGGTGATCTTGGTAAGCTTAAGGTGCTTGGGGTCATGGAGCGCCAACTACTTGAGGTATTAGAATACAAGTTGGGGCAAACATCGAGCTCAGTGACCGCACCTTGACCTAGCAGTGCCATCTCTATGAGGACTGGCTCAACCCAATGTGGCAGCTGCAATAACCACCCTGCTGCACCCCTTGGAGTCAAACTTTCAATATTTCAGTATTAATATTTCGGTGTGTTAGTATTTCAGAATCAAGTTCATGACCGAGCACCAGTAACCATACAACGCTCTTCTTGAGGTCAGAGTTGAGGAATTTTAAATTTGAACAATATCCAGCAGGCATAGATAGCAGTGATGACAAAATTAGCAGAGATAGGAGTGATAAAATAAATGAAATAAAATAAAATAAAGGTGGGCAAACAGTGGGCAGCAGGAGAAGCCCAGGTCCAGGGCTCCAAATGGCAAGCAGAGAGTTAATATAGGACAGCAATATATGCGTATGTGGGCAGAGAGCAGGCTCTCCACCAGGAGGTACAAGATGCACCGACCTAATGCCAACCACCTCCTCACCTCTGAGGTGGCCTGCGGCCTAAGCCTCTACTGTACACTGAATGCCACTAAAGCATGAGATCGGTACCGAGCTCACCAACTTCACCTTGCACCTTATGTCATCATCATCGACGATGCCGTCTGCCCCCTGCCTCCAGGAAGGGGGAATTAGTACAGCAACTGTCTGTAGAGAGTTTGAGGGCAAAGCCCAAAGTCCCATCCACCAAAGGACAATATCCCCTCTACCGAAGGACTCTCTATCCAGCCACGGCCCGCGGAGGGAGTTCCAGAGTCGCAGAAAGTCGGGGCGGGGAGGGGTAGGGTGGGGGGGTGCTAAAAACCGGAATATGGATAATTGGAGGTAAGTAAACAATTTAATAAAGAAAACGAATTTCGTAGCGAGCCCTGCATTGCAAAATGCAATGCAGCGCGCGCTACAAAATTCGTTTTATTAATTAAATTGTTTACTTACCTCCAATTATCCATATTCCAATTTTTAGCACCCCTCACCCTGCTCTTCCCCGCCCTGCCTTTCTGCCCCACCGGAACTCCCTCCATGGACCGCGGCTGTCTCTATCCCGCTAGGGCTGGGAAAGCTTTAAGGAACCAGAGGAAAGGCAACAGCAACACGAAATCCTCAGGCTCAGGACGCTCAGGACGTGGGCCCCAAACTCAGACTTAGGCCCTCCAAGAGCAGGGGGCCTGAAGTGCGGAGAACACCTGCCTGCTCCCTCTACTCCACACCAGCACAAAAATCCTCGGGGCACGGAGTACTGAGCACAAGGCTCAAAGTCCTGGAACGCGGATCTCCCCGGCCCTACTCCGCACGCACCTCGCTTAATCTGGTGTCTAACATCAGAAGGTGTGGCGTCTCTACAAGATTAGAGTGCAAACGAACTTCTCAGTACTCGTACAGTCTTATACATGTACACATATCCACAAACTCAAGTGTCTCGGTTCTACTCCAGGCTCAGGGATGCTTGCCTACTCCTGTTTAAGGAACACAAACCTGGAATAGAGACAAAGATGGTAGATGCAAGATGGAATCAGAAATGGCTGCTACATATGAAATGTGAGAAGTTAGCCTGGCATATGATGTCCACTAGTTCTAGTGGGCACCTTGTACCAGTCTAATCGATCCCTATTCATGGTGGTTGTAAAGTCAACCTTATAGAAAGCTATCCTAGTGGTAGCATGAACCAGCTGTCATCAGGCTAAGACTTCAGTATGCGAGTTAAGCAAGTTGTTTTACCAATTATAATCCCTTGAATACCAAATGAAAGGACACCACACAAGGTATATATCAAATATATATGTATTTAATCTAAACACAACCCCTCTGCACTCTTTATGAAGTCAGAGGTTGAAATACAATACAAGTCGCACAGTTAATATACGATATGTTGCACAGTATACGTTACGCCCTAGGGGCCTCACAAACCATATACTAAGTAAGTGGTATTAGAACCACAAGAGAATTAGAAATCAGGCCTGGGGCCTGTGGAATCGCTGGGGCTACTCTAAACAACCAAAGGTTAGGAAGGAGGAGGGCCACGGGAGACGCAGTCTAAACACAGGCGCAGGTTACCATTGACTTTCTATGGTGATGGTAAAAGTTACAAATATACAATTTAAGGACACTTCCGGATGGACTAGGATGGAACCCTTTTAAACTAGGACACTTCGAGAGTCAAGATCCTCGAGAGCACCGAAGTACTCGTGTTACCTCAACCAGGGAAGCCGGGTGCATAGGTGTCTTTTCGTGTCGGGTTTTCTATGGAGAGCTGCAAAGAAGTGCTGCAGGCGACCAGAGGAAAAGTGTCCAGGTGGATCCAAGGGTGGATCGAAGATCTGAAGAACCTGAAAGCAGAAGGGACAGAGTCTGGGTCACTAGCCACTGACCAGGAACGAACCAGGCAATGTTGGGTGATTTCAGGTGAAGTAGTCAAACTTGTCTCTTCAGCTACGAGGTCCAGGAGGCTTCGACGATGACCAGGCGCTGGATTCAAGCTGTCCCCCTAGTTCACTGCTATGTCGGTATCCAGATAGGACCCAACAAGCCTTGGCAACCGCAAACCACGCAGAATTTTGAGATTGGCTCTGTTGCAGACCAGCAAGGTCTGTGGTGCTTCTCCTTTCCAGTGAAACTGGAGCAAGCATGGAGCTACCAGAAAAGCAAATTAAGTTCAAAGAAAAGTCTTCAGGGGGCTCACTAGCCAACAGGCAAGGAACCAGGAAGACGCGCAAACTTAAATGCAAAAACAGGGCCCACGGAACACTCGTGGAGTGTGGGGGCCTGGGCTTCGGTGCAAATGGTGCTCAGGAATGGGGCTTCAAGCACCCCAAAGCACAACTTCGAGATACCTCGTTGAAGGAGTCCAGCTTACAAAATGCAGGATGTCTAGGAGTTCCGATCCCACATATCTCGTGTCCGCCACATGTCTCAGCTTTGCTGTGGATGTGGGTTGGGGTCAGCAATGTCTGGAAGTTTATGTCCTGTGTCGCAGATTCTTCAGGATCAGGCGGGAGCCTCAAAAATGCAGACCAGCAAAGTTGCTGTTGGTGCATGTTTGAACAGGGTGGTGACTCCTTGACCACAAGGAGATATATTCAGACTTCCAGTCAGAATGGAACGTCGAAAGTCCAGGATATGTCTTTCAAAGATTCGTACAGGGTAATCTAAAGTCCTAGGGACACAGATCCTATACTTATACTAAGGATGGGGGCTGGACTACCTGGCTAGGTCCCTCCTATGGGTGGACCTGGGAATGGGGTGGCTATGCCCCTTTCCCTTTGTACAGGTTCGTGCCAGAGCTGGGGCTGTGTGCCCCAGAACCGGTTTGAGCTGGGCTAAGCATGGAGCACCTTGTGTGCCCCAGGCAGTGTCTGGAAAGCATTCAGTGAATGCAGCCCTCCCTGCCCCAATACACTAAAAGCCTGTCTGGGGAGGTGCCAGCACCTCCCTGGACAGGCAGGAAACCTATTGTCCAGGCCTCCCCTGCTGGAGTTTCATCCAGCAGCAGGAGGTCAGGCTCGTGTCTGTGGAAGCAGCATTCATTTTGTGATGCTGAGGCTCCGTTTAACTTTAACAGGGTAAACCAGCAACTACATGTCTTCTCCCTCTAGAAGGGTGGAATGCTTCCCCGCCACCAGGACTGGTGGAGGGGGGATAGTATTCCAAAGTGTTTGACACCTTATACAACAGGTTTTGATAAAGCCAAACCAAAGTTACCATTAACCGTGAGGATTATAATGCACTTAAGAGTATATGGTATGGCTATATAATAGAACAACTATAAGGAGATGGTTCCAAAAGCTGCAGAGGGGCTCAGCTAATGCTAGGTCACCCTCTCACATAACACCAAGCACTCTGCCTCCAGGATTGTTAAGGCCTGCCATTGGAGTGACTTATAGGTGTATATGTGTCTATATGTATATATAGATATAGGGATACTATATCTAAGTAAGGGGGGATTACACCACCTTACCCAGGCTGTGTGAACAGACCTGTGGTGTCAGTTTGGAAGGCACAATACATGCACAATACATGCTGCAGCCCCTGGTAGGCCCAAGGTGCACCTATGCCCTGGGTACCTATGGTACACTATACAGGGGCTCACAAGGGTGACCCAGTAACCAATCTGGTGTGTACCTAAAGTACATGGTATCAATTTAGAGAGAGAACGGCTGGGCTGTGGGTCTGATTGGCAGGCCCAAAGCCACACTAGAGTCGAAAAACCCAAGAATCACAGCAAAATCTGGGGGTAACCATAGGAAGCAGACCCTACACTCCTACATGCAAGGGTAGGAAGCTCTTCCAATAGGTCCCTACTGTACAGTGTGTGCTGTGCTCCATACTCTTAAGGCGGGGTGACTGACGATCCTGCAAATGTGTCATTTTCAGGCTATTGAGTGGAACTTGGCTTTTGCAAAGAAAGATCTTGCATGACATAACTCCTTCTGTTATACAACCATGGTCACAATGAACAAGCCAAGCTCGGAACCGCCATGTTTTATCTGCATTCCAGCCAGGTTTACCTGAGATTCATTTTGCAGCTGGAAGATTGAAGTAACTAGTCACATTGGCTCTGCAGAGGTGCAAAATATCCTGCTTAATGAATATTAATCAGGCAGAGGCCCTATGTGTCCCCCTGTGACTGACTGCACACGGATGGGGGCCTATGAGTGACAGGAGCCCGCTATCCCTCCCACTTATCGATGTGCGGCCTCTTTTTAAAACCATGTTCACTGGACTAATGACATTGTAAGGATCATGCTGCAACCTCTGGGCCACTTCCCGATCCCCAAAAGCCGCCCTACACGATTTCCAAATCAGCAACAACCCCAGCGGAGGCGCTGCCAACTGATCAGTGGTTTGAGGCCACAATTGCTGTCACAAGCCATTGGTAGACGGCATTCAGAATCGCAGATAGGAGGGCTGCGCCCTTTTAAGGGCCCCGCCTATTTGTGATTCAGAAAGGGTCGCAAAAAGTTACTTTGTGAAACAGAAAGACTTTGCAACTGCCAAACAGCTTTATGTATCAAGCCCAATGCGTTCGAACCCTGATCCATTATACCAGTCCACACTTTATGTAGCTCCTCGTTATAGGATCATAGATTATTAAGCTATGCGTAACACCTAACAGAACGTAAATGCTGGCAGCAGAGTCCATAGGCAATACACAAGAGTTGCAAGTACTACTGTGATTTTAAAAAAATGAGATGAAGTTACATTAGCGCGTCACGCACAACCACTCAGGCTGCTACTGAAATTGACACCGCAAAAAACGAGGTTGCTCTGAGCGAGAGGAGTACCTCTCTGGACATATGGATTATACACCATAGGCTGCAAAGGATCGTGCAACAAAATATTATTAGACTAGAAGGCCCATGCGCCTTGGCTGGGCTTGGCATTTTCCCCTTATGTGTTTGTGTGTTGCTGCCTTGAGAAAGGTTAATTGAAGATTGTAGAGTGGACAGTCAGCAACCAGGATGTGACCTAAAGTGGTGGACCTCGAAGCTGGGGAACCAGGCACCAGGCTAGGCAGGGATGCTCAACGTCCTGTTATTCTGGGCAAATCACTTAATTTTCCCTGCCTAACTAAATGAATGTCTGATATGTAATGCAACTGGTGCTCATGTAAAGCGCTCTGATCCCTTCGGGTTGAGTTCGGCCCATATAAACGCCCCGCTCCCCCCCCCAAAAACAAAAACAAAAAAGGTAGGTGTATTTGTTTGCACGGTTTCTGCCAGAGATAACATCTCAGTGTGCCCTGGCTGTCTTTTCACCAGGAAATGTAGGGACATATTATCAAGGAGGTTTATCTCTGCTTTTTTGGCTTTAAAAGCCAAGAAAGCGGAGATAAAATTATCTCCCTATTACCTAGCTGTCGCTAACACCAGTTAGCGACAGCTAGTAGGAGATAGCGACCATCTTGGGCCCCACTTTGCATGTCAGTGATATTTATCACTAATGACATGCAAAGTGGGCGTGCCAAGATGTTAGCGACTGAAAACAGTCGCTAACATCGCTATCTCCTATTATCAACTTTTGGAGATATTCGTGCTAAGCGCGAATATCTCCAAAAGCTAACACCTGCCCTGAGCAGTTCTTAGCCATGTTATCCAATGGGAGGTGGAGAACATGGCTAAGAGCATTAGCTCGGTAATGCATGAATATCGCTGACTTTTCAGCGATATTCATGCATTGCGGCGATTTTTATCGCATTTGCGATAAACCTTGGTAATACCAAGGTTTATTTGCGGTAAAAATCGCCGCAGCTCAGCGGTAAATTTTTGTCTCTAACCAAGCAATAGCGATAATTATCGCTATTGCTTGGTAATATGCCCCGTAGTTCTCTTACTGTTCTTTGGAAACGTTTCTGTCAGCTATCCTTATGTTTCTGGACAAAATAAATTGAAAGGAGGGTCTAGGAAAGAAATGCAGTTTAAATCCATACCGCAGGTGCACTGTTTTTTTAATCCTGACAGCGAGAACTTCAGAATAAAGTGCACGTTAAGTTCTCAACATACCTTATTTCTGTAATTAGCAACGAGAATGACATCACTCTCAACCAACAAATAGAACACTAACTAAGGATAAACTAAACAGACAAAGGCTAAAATCAGGTCCTAACCATTGGAACCATCTACAGCCGGCTAAGAAACATTTGGTATGCACAGTGGTTGGATGTCTGAGTTCAATATAAATGGGACCTCTCTCACATCTAAATGTTACACTCTCAACAGAGAATAACTCAGTCTTAACCCACAATAGGAGGATCTCATATCAAGCACACTTACATGGAACACTATTAACAAAGCATAAAGACACAAAGAGGATAGCTCACATCGCATCAATAGGTGCCTCATTCATACCCCATCCACAGTCATATTGGTGAGCCATCTCTCATCCTCCACCCTCAACCACTCTATCAGTTATTTTATAACCACCAAACATTATGAGCCCATAAAAAGGTAACAAACCCAGAAGGGAGGCTGGTTGTTTTGGACACCAACTCTGTTCCAGATCTTCTTTGTAGGCACATCGATCTATGTGCCCTATTGTTGAAAAAAAACATACATCATTCAAGGCACTACATGCATGCCAAGTTTCACTCAAGATGGATGCCCTGGCCCTATACATGGGTAACCCTTCTCAAGATGGATGCAGCAGCCTTACAAATGCTCAACCCTTCTCAAGATGTATGCCACGGCCCAACACATGCTCAACCCTTCTCAAGATGGATGCCATGGCCCTACACATGCTCAACCCTTCTCAAGATGGATGCCGCGGCCCTACACATGCTCAACCCTTCTCAAGATGGATGCTGCAGCCCTATACATACACAACCCTTCTCAAGAAGGATGCTGCAGCCTTACCCGTGCACAACCCAAAGTCACTCCAAGTGTTTCATGTTTTCCTTGGGCCTAGGATTCCCCACAAAGTCCTCAGCAGATTTATAGAATGTGTATGAATGCCACTTAAAATAAAACTGCTTCTTATGCACAAGGGGGGACCCAGGGGGAGCTGGGCGCGAGCCGGTCTCCCCCTGGGTTGTTTCGTGCAGAGGAGCGGGCAATTCAGGTGCGGGGGATAGGGCTGATTAGAGAGGCGGCAGGCGTGTGGGGTTGAAAGTTTATTTATTGGGGCGAGGCGGGAAAGGCACTGTGTCCGTGGGAGGCGGGAGGCGGAGGTCTTCAATTTTGTCCCCGGGCCAGTTACTGCATCACTTACTGGGTTGATGGGTCTGAGGTTATGCGCACAAAAGGAGATAGGTCCTTGGCGGGGCTGAGGGAGGGCTGGACCCTATATAAATCTAATGCACAAAAAATTGCCCCCTTCTCAGTTTACTTATAATTGGGGACCAAATAAACAATTCCATTAAATCTGGTCCGGTATATTTATTTATACCTGGTACTCATATTTTTTCGTACAAAAACTTATTTTAAATGGCAGAAAGAGAATACACAGTACAAAAAATGACTGACAGTCTTACTAAATCACCAACTAACACAAAACATATTGAGACAATATCCAAAAGACTAACATCAATATTACATTCAACAAACAATACAAATTGCAGTGCAACAATTTTGCAATATATGAAAACATTTCAATGATCCAAATTATTTTCATGGAAAGAGTTACTTCATTACAAGAGCAAACAAAGCATGCATCGCTATTATCCTAAGAAACACAATGAATGTTACAGATTGGCTCTTGCTGGATTTGCCGATGCGTTTCAAGTTCGGGCCATTAATGTCCAAACTATCATCAGGGCTCTGTAATTTTTCTGTTAGGATGCAAAAAAACAGAGTTTTAATACACCCATTTGGCCTCTTTTTTAAAAAAAGTGACACCGTTTGGATAAGAAATAAATGTACCTGTATGTTGCTACGTGGTTGGACAGTGATGACTTCTATAAATGGACAAAATCCTTTCTTCAGATCTCAACTTGGACAACTTTTTTTCACAAAAATAATCTGGAAAATGAACAATAAGTTGTCCATATTTACAAAACGTAATCATAGGGCATTGGAACAACCTATTGTTATAATAAAGGAGTTAGTACCTTAGTCAAGCAATCTTGCGATGCAAGAAGGGGCGGAGGAATATCTTTTTCTTTTGCTGTGAATCCTATTTAAACGACATATAGCCTGCTTTTAGCAATCCGATGTATTTTAATGAAAATTGAAGTGCTTATATACATAACGTACTTCTCGTACCTGTAGTGCACAACACCGTAGTGGTCACAGTCAGAAACTTCGACCTTTTACAAATCGCTGCCACGTCTGCCTGTTTGGGCAATACATTTATGAGTACACAGATATTTAAGATTTTCTCACAGAGCTTAAGCAGCGGGTTTCAAAGGCTCAAGTACCTGTATTTTCGTAGAGCGAGGCGCCGCCTCTCGCCCCCGTCTACCGCCCCCTCCGGGGCTGTAGATGTCTCGGAGCCGCCTTCCCTTTAATGCTTGCGTGTTCCGATATTGACAACAATTAAGTCGTTCTCTGAAAAGAGAAACGCATTGTCAAGTACCTCGCAGTTTACGTGTTTGTAATGAACCGAAAAGCGGCCTGCTCGGCCGTGTATACCACATTACCTGCTTTTGCAGTCTGCTTCTGCCGTAACCAAGCGCTGCTTCTCAATCGCTCACTACTCCTTTGTGAAGGCAGCGGCCATTTTCCGAAAGTATAAAAGGACCTTTATTCAGGTGAAATGCATTGTGGGAATTGGAGTGTGTTAGCATTTCAAAACACCTAAAGAATTTATACGTGGGTGGTACACAGTATGAGTCCCTGTTTGTGGAGAATAACAATCCATACAAGGCCAACATCATACAATGGTGGCGGTACATAGACGACGTCTGGCTCCTGTGGCAGGGGAGCCCGACCGAACTCTTGGCCAAATGTTTCAACTGCATTCATTGCAATAATGTGATCACGGGAAGAACAATCAGTCATCCGACAAAGGGTTTTCCTATCAATCTGCATCACTCCAGTACATGTGATACCGCCAACTGCATTTACCTAATCAAATGCCCATGCGGAAAAATCTACATTGGCCAGACAGAGCGTAAGATCAAGGTCCGCATCACGGAGCACAAAAGCAATATTAGACTGAGCAGCGTGAAATCAGCGTTGGCAAGCAATTGGAAAGAAATGGGTCACCAAATTTCTCAATTGAAATTCATGGTTATCGATAGCATCCAGCAACGCCCAGACATGGATCCTGTGAAACAGAGACTAAGGACAGAATTTTATTGGATAAAAAAACTGAATTCAACCCATCCCTTCGGGCTAAATGACCGGATTGAACACACATGTTTTTTATGATTTGGAACTTTAGCGTTGACTTTTGACATTTGCTGATCCCCGCACATTTCCCTCAGTATCTTGATGGTCGAATTGTCTGTTGATTATAACTAGCATTTCAGTTATTGTTCAGCACAACACAATGTGATATAATTAAAGTTTTGAGATTCAAATTCTGAACTTTTTTCAACTCATGGCTCGGAAAACGGAAAAGGTTTCTCACATGATCGGAGTCACTGGGCCGTCATTGGCCGTGGGCCCGATCAGGTGATTTAAATCTCGTGATCAGAACTTCCGTTCACACACGCGGAATTCGAATCCCAACCGTGAAGACGCTGCTGCGTCCCGTTACTCGTAAGTGCTAAAGTGTTTGATTTAGAATTTTAAAATGCAACTCTTGAGTCTTATTCGTCAGAGTTAAATGTAGCCGCTAGTCAAACTTTAAATGTTTGTGATGCATGGTTTAATTTTCATGGAGTTATCACTTGATGAGTTTTCGATATCACGTTGTGACAAAGTGTTATGCTTAATGTTGTAGTATACCGTAAGAGTGACTAATTTGGTCCTATTTGCGCTTAATTTTCAGACCCCTGACGAAGGGTCATGTTGTTGTGGACCCGAAATGCATTGGGTGAATAGAAACTTCCTTGAGAATCAGTTTATGGCGACATAAGAATGGAATTATGTTCGCTATGAATTTTTGCTTATAAATATACAACGTTCCAACGATTACGATTTGAATCATGCAAATAAAACTGATGAACTTGAAAAAGAAAAACTTGGAGTAGAAACTTGTTTTCTTCGTAAAAAGAGTGCTCAGCCTTGAGGATAGTGGGTTCTACCCTCAATAATTGTTGCCAGCGGGGAGGTTGGCACATGGGAGTGGGAGTGTGACCCCAAATGTGTTGGCAGCAGGACAGGCCCTCAACAGTGGGGAGGTTGAGTTGCAGGCAGGTTTTAAGGGACACGGGCAGGCACGGCAGCTGCCCATATGGCCACAGCCTCTACTGGAGACAGGGCCCACTGTTCCCATCGGGGACACAGCATGCCAGGTGGCACAGCAGCCAGACAGCCCAGTCCTGGTGTTGGGTCATCAGGGACTGAGTTTTGGAGGCCTTCTTAAGAAGTTAGTACAGGAGCTCCAGGGAGGCCAGTGGGTATGCGTGGGTAAGGGTGGAGCGGCTCGGCAGATCTTGGTGGCAGTTTGGGGTTTTTAAAGGGAACTGTGGGAGTTGCTGAGCAGTCAGGTCTGAGCGGCTTGAGGGGCAAGGTGCCAGTTTCATCTGAAAGGAAAGTGGCTGGCAAAAGTACGTTGCGGACTGAGCACGCTGCGGCTCCGTCAGGGGGGCTGCTGGAGGGAGGGGTATCTGGAGCGGATTTCCTTTCCAATACAAGCAACATAAATGCTAAAAAAGATATTCAATGGCAATTTTATGATGGAGGCGTTGGTGATGGGGAAATGCCCGGGGGAAGTGGGGCAGATTTTGTTGGATGTGGAGAATCATTGGTATTTGATGCAGACAGCGATGACCTGGAAGAAGGTGAATTGAGAGATGGGGACTGTGGGGATGATGGGAAAAAATGTTTGACTCCGTTGACGGAGAAGAGGGGTGTCTCAGGGAAAATCAGTGTTTAGTCTTTTGCAGACGTCAAGTGCGGACCGAGCAATAGTATGGGAATCAGCAACTATCAATAACCAGCATGATGACCCTCAGGACTTTCACAGGAGAGCATCGCAGTGGCCAAAAGGTAAGGCTGGATGGTGGTCATTTTGGCAACAAGGGTGTCAGTCGCAGAAATCTACCAGGTTTATTGGTATTGGGCGGTAGACGGTTTTGGATAAGGTTACTGCTGGGATGGTGCATCAAGGTCATTTACAAGAAGAGGTTCGGGGGTGGCATCACTGACAAAGTTGTGGGTAGAACCAAGGGAGTGGAAACAGACAGCAAAAAGGCAGTAGAGGAGGATAACAATATACACAAAATATTGCCCTACATGGGGATTGGTATGCCGTTAGGCTCTCATTTGTCAGAAAAGACCAAGAGTGGAATCTGGCGTCATTTATTTGTGGATGTTTTTAAATTGTTGCATCAGGATATTCAGGCCAAAGAAGGCTCAAAGGAGGAGGAGTGGGAGTTAGCCAGACGACCTAGGGTCCCCAAAACGATTGAGAACTGGACATCTGCCTTTCTTAAATACACTAGCATTTATTGTGAAAAACACCAGGAAAGAGCGGTAGCAATGTTTAAGTACATGGATATCATAAGGAAAGCTCAGGGTTATTTTGGGGGTTATGCTTGATTGTCCTTTGATGAGGAATTCAGAGCTTGCATGAGTGTTTTTACTGAGAGACCCTGGGGTGACGTGGACTCCGAGCTGTGGTTACAATTAATGGCGTCTTCTCAGCCGCCTGCTACTACTCATACTGCAAGTGGGTTGCCAGTATCTTACCAGCCCTTTCAATATCGTCCCTCCCAGCCTGGGGCGGGAATTAGTGGTAGGGGTCAGACAGCAGTTTTTGGAGCCTGTTGGAATTTTAACAGAGGTTTTTGCAGTAGGCAATTCTGTAGGTACAAACATGAGTGCTCCCAATGTGGTGTCAGACATCCCCTCACACAATGTTTCACAGGCCAGAGATTTGGTGATCAAGAAAGGGGGGCAGAGGGGAATAGGCCAGGATTTTCAGTTTGTCCCAAAGGGCTCATACACCAATTAGGTTGGAGATTTTGGAGAATTAGCTGGCAGCATATCCAGACACTGAAGCTGCCAACAGATTATTTTGGGGTTTCAATGATGGATTTAAGATTGGTTACCAAGGTGCCCGCCAGAGTAGGTGGTCGGACAACTTGAAGTCAGCTAAAGAATTCCCTCAGGTTGTTCAGAATAAGTTATGGGCCGAAGTAGAAGCAGGCAGAGTTGCTGGTCCTTTTGTTAATTGTCCAATGCCCAACTTGATTGTTTCTCTTCTGGGGGTAATGCCTAAAAATATAGCTGGGGACTTCCATTTGATACACCACCTGTCTTTGCCGGAGGGCACCTCTATTAATGACTTCATATCCCAAGAAGATTCTAGTGTGTCTTACGCCTTGGTGGACGATGCATTGAGTTTGGTTAGATCAGCAGGGAGAGCTGCACAATTGGACAAAAGTGATATACAGTCTGCATTCCGGGTTTTACCCATTCATCCTTCTGATTTTGGTCTGCTAAGTATGCAATTCCAAGGTGCATTCTATGTTGATAAAGTTCTTCCTAAGGGTTGCTCGGTATCCTGTGCGCTATTTGAAACATTCTTCACTTTCTTACAGTGCCGTTTTACTTACGTTAGTGGACATTACCTCATTTGTCACTATTTGGACGATTTTTTGTTCATTGGTGCTCAAAATTCAGGGCAGTGCCAAAAAGCGGTGCACATTTTTCAAGGTATGGCTCAGGAGCTTAGTGTGCCGTTGGCACATGACAAAACTGAAGGTCCTAGTACAGGACTGACTTTTTTGGGAATCGAAATAGACACTATGGAAATGGTAGCGAGATTACCAGCAGAAAAAGTACAGGAAATTTCAACCTTTTTGTCTTCAGTAATGGAGGAGCGTAAACTGGAGCTCAGGAAGGCGCAAACATTTTTAGGATACCTGAATTTCGCATGTAGGCGGTTAGAGCTAGGATAACCTTCTGCAGGAGGCTGGGGATGTCGCTTTCTGGGGCCTATCTCCCACACCATAGAGTGCGCATTTCAGCAGCGACTAGGGCTGATCTGTACATATAGTTAACATTTCTAAAGGTCTTCAATGGCGTATCTTTGTTTTTTGCGGATGAAGCTATGATTTGGCAAGTGCAGGTTTACACGGATGCATCTGCTAAAGGTTTTGGCATATTCTGGGAGGGGCGTTGGTGCGCCGAACTTTGGCCATTGAAATGGCGGCGTCAAGGTTGCAGCATCGCCTTTTTAGAGGTTTTTCCTCTGCTGGTGGCATTGTACGTCTGGGGCGAGAAATTCCAGAATAGAACAGTTTTGTTCAATGTAGACAACTTAGCGGTGGTTGAGTTGATCAACAAGCAAAAGGCCAGGAATTTGAGAGTTTTGAGGTTAGGACGTGCTTTCATGCTCAAGTGTCTGCAGCTTAATATTATTTTTAAAGCCGGAAATACTTCAGGAGCCAATAATTGTATTGCGGACGCCCTGTCTCGTTTTCAGTGGGAGGAATTCCGCAGGCTGGCTCCTGGGGCAGAGCCCAACAAGACTCGGATCCCACAGTGCGTCTGGGCATGGGGGAATGAGAATTGTCGAGTTGATAGAGAAATCAGTGGCAGCTCCACAAGAAGAAGCTATCAACGAGCCTGGAACGAGTTCTTAAGATATGGTAACAGGTTTCCTACAAATGGGAGGATGGCTGATGAGGAACAGTTTTTATTAATTTTTGTTTTACACAAGATAGATAAAGGTCTTTCCCACACTACTATTTCTGGCAAATTGGCTGGTATTTCTTTCTATGGGCAGTTGAGGTGGGAGAGGGATCCGGTGGGGGGGGGGGAGGTATTGGTGAAGAAGGTTCTTAAGGGGTTAAGCAGAGAACAGGCTAGTAGTAAACAGTTGCGTAAGCCGGTGACTTTTGAGTTGCTGCAAAGGATGTTGTCGCAGTTGCCTTCTTGCTGCTATGAGTTTGAGTGTGGCAAGTTTAGGTTATGTTTTTTGTGGTTATTTTTTGGGGCATTTGGAGCATCTGAGTTATTAGGTTTAAGGAATAGGGCAGGCATACGCAGTAATGCAGTTTTGGTTGAAGGCCACAGGCTGAGAATTTGGTTGAGGGCTTCTAAGACGGATCAATTGGGTAGGGGAAAATTGGTCTTCTTGAATGGGAGTGGAGTGGGGTTTTGTTTTCCGGTCAAGGAATGGGAAGTTTTCCAGGCTTCTAATTTTCTCACACCAGGAGACATATTTTGTCAAGCACAAGGGAGACCGATTTCCATTGCTCAGTTGTTGGCAGTTTTGAGGAAGGTGCTCATTAGTTGAGGTGAGAATCCCCTACAATTTGGCACGCACTCCTTCTGTATTGGAGCAGCAACAGAAGCTGCACGATTGGGGTGGTCTTGGTCAGAAATACGTAGGATTGGGAGGTGGAAGTCCAAATGTTGCAAAAAGTATGTTAGGAGATAATTGTCAGTGCTTCATTTGTTCTCCTGTTAATCTTTGTTTCTCTACCCAGGTCCGATTCAGAGGCTTGTGAGTTTAAAAAAGACAACTTGGATAGTAACACACTCCTTCGTAAAATGGGCTGCTGTGTACGCTGAGCAACAAATTTGTGGGAGATCGTTTGGATTCACAAGTGTTAACCATGAGGTGGTATGGAAAGGAAAAGGGGGAATGCGTTGGGGGGGGGTTTGTTTCCAGTGTTGTATCTGATGTGTTCTAGAGGGGCACTCCGAATTTTCTTGTTATTCACCTAGGCGAGAACGATCTTGTAGACTTAGATGGCCTGACTCTGATCAAATTAATGAAATTGGATCTGTCCATCATCAAAGACAAGTGGGTGAGCACCACAGTGGTTTGGACAGAATTCATAACGCGGCTGCATTGGAGAGGAGCAAGAAACCATGCAGCTTTGGAGAAAGCGAGACTGAAACTTAATAGAGCCATGAGACTTTTCTGTGGGGGGTTGGGGGTTCAAGTTTTATGTCACCCTAATATACAAAGCACTGAGGAGCATCTTTTTCGTGAGGATGGGGTACATCTGTCGGAGATGGGGCAAGCTTTTTATTTACTGGAATTAAAGGACTAGAATGTACAAATATGGAAGGAAAATATATGGTGCTCTAGCAGATGGTCCTGAATTTTCTCCTTGGTGGGGCAGGAAAACTGTGTTTGGTTTTCCTGGATGGCGGAATTTTCTGGGGGGTGGGCAGCCTGGAGCGGGTTTGTCGATCCTCAAAGGGGGGAGGTGGGGTACACAGTGAAAGGAAAATGAGGGAGATCTCAACAGGAGTCAGTTCCTTCTGGGTATGGTTGGTTTATGTTTGGTAGGTATGCTAAGCTAAGTTTGGGGATTTGCTTTATCAGATAAACTGCAAGATGTTTTGTAGAAAATATATACTTTGCACCTGTCTTAATAAAGTGGCATTTTTTGATAATAAAGAAGTTGTGGACAGTGAGTCATTGCACGAAACATTGTAAAGTGCACCCCTATGAGAGCACCTTTGAACCCTGTTGTGGTGATCCTGTATATGACTAATTTAAAAAAAGAAGTCATAAGCTCAACTCTCAATCTATTATTATGCAGCTGCACAGAAAAGATTCATAGGCATGTTTTTTATTTAGAGGGGTAACTTAGATGGTTTGATGAGTGTTAATATGGTTTCCTTTCTGCACTTGCAAATATTTCCCCACAGTGCATGGCTATGCACACATCTGAACACAATACCACCTGATTAAAAAAGCTCTACTATTTTGCATCTAACCTGCGGCCACGCGCAACTTGTTTCCTCTACAAGTGAAATGCCAAGTCAAAGCCTTCCCTTGCTCCATTCCCAGCACATGTGGGGATCTGCGACAAAAGTCAAGACCCCGGCTCGCTTTACCAGAACCTATTCGCAAGACATAAACATAATATTGGTTTCCTAACCTATGATCATCAACAACGTGTTAGGTCTCTAAAACAGAAATGTCACAGTCAAGTCAAAAACCGAACACATGCGTCCTGCCTTGCAGACCGAGAAGAGTGTGACAGGAGGCAAGAGCTACGTATTCAAAGAATTCCTTGGCAGACATAAATGCAAATTAGCCCGAAAGTGATGCAGTAGCAGTGACATGTCAAACAATGTCGATGCATATGAGAAGCACATCAAGCGAATTTCATCAACCTCAGAGGTCAAATGTCATGTGCAAAGGTCACGTTAACCTGCTGTTCAGAAGGAAAATGATGGAAAAGCACAGGAATGAGTCTCAAAAAAGAGAAACTTAAATGAGAGATCTATAATAAATTAGAGTGATCCTCCCTAAACACGTGGCTGAGAGCTTGGCAGGCAACTGTGGAAGGGTTTCTTATAAACTAGTGTAAACAGTGTTTGGAAAAAAAAAGTACGCCCACCACCATTATAGGAAGCTAGTATTGGGAAAACCAACAGGTATGGCCTTCACATGCGTGCGTTTTAAAAAGTATTTTATTTTGCCCACCATACAAGCAACCCAGGCTCACCAGCCCGGCATTCCTTTATTCTGGTGGCTCTGCACGTGACAAACAAAATGGCGTCAGTCCAGGTGAAAGACACATAATGGATGAAGCGGTGTGACCCACTGCCCCATGCTACGTGCTGCGGTGAGCAGAAGCAACACGTGAATGACATTTGAGCAGACAAATGAATACAGAGGCCGGGCCTGCCAGAATTGCCGTGTGTGTATACATGTATCTATAATTACAATATTTTTTTTCAAAAAATGAAGCTTAGAAACAGCTAAAGCTGTCTTTAGGCGAGAGCAAAAACTAATTAAAGTTACAGAAGCGAAACAATTCAATATTTTTTGTCGTACAGATATCACCATTCCTCGCATCTCCAACTAATTTCCTCTGCACGATTGTGTCGCCTTGTCAGTCTGCCTCCATGGCTCACTTAAGAGGACTGGCTCCCTAGGTACCAAGACTATAAACGTTCTTCTTTGACCAGAGTCACGCACCCAGCTGCAATTTTGTAAATGGCTTACAGCGTTTGCCGGATGCCACTGGAAAGCGAGCGACCTAAAAAGCACTGATGGCAGAATAGAGGGCACAGTCCTTAGTTTAGAGTCAATATGTAATTAAGGATTTACATGTGCTCTGTGGGGATATAGATTTGGCTCAGGCCTGGTTTCTGAATGAGACTTATTTAAGTGATTACTAAGTTGTGACTACAAGGTACAGGTGTAAAAAATAAGCATTGGTAAATGCATTAGGTTTCACCTATATGATTTAATAATAAGCAGTTTTTTTGTTGTAAGTTGTAGCTTGCTGAGCAGGTGTGCAAAATAAGTTACAGATATTCTGTTGAAGTGCTAAGACTTGTTTATGTACAAAAAGGTAGTATATTGTGCTGTTACTAGTGGTATAGTGTGGGTAGGTAATAGCAACATTTTGAAAATTGAAACCAAAGAGAGACATACTTGAATTTATTGAGGTAATAGCAATAGAATGTGTTTAGAGGAGCTCTGACAACCTTTGGGCCCAGTGTCATTGCACCTGCTGCAACATTCAAATTATGCCCCTTCTGCCTACAGGATAACTGCATTTGAGCCTGCCTGTTTAGTGGTACACTATAGCAATACTTGGTGATTAGAGGAGTTAGGACTTTTGGCTCTAGTGCCACTGCACCTGCTGCACCATTCAAATGACCCCTTTGCCTGCTAGATAACTGCACTTGTGACTTCCTGTTTAGTAGTAAAATGTAGCAGTATATGGTGTTTAGCAGAGTTATGAATAACTCTTGGTCCCGGTGCCGTTGTACCTGCTGCACCATTTAAATCAAGCCCCTTTCAACTGCAAGGTAACTGCATTTACGACTGCCTGCTCAGTAGCAAAATATAGCAATAGTAGGTGTTTAGTTTCAAAAGTGTTTTTATTGAAGAGTACAACAGGCATATATTGAGACATCTCAGCAGAGAAAGGCAAGCTCAAGGTGCATATAGCGAGCGGGACAGACAAGCATGTCTTCCCTAGTAATCTAGAATAATAAAATACATATGCCCGAGAAGCTGTGTGACGTCATGCGTGTAGAGGCAAAAGAGCGGTACAAAGAAAGTAACAAGAACTAGGAACACCCTCCCCCTCCCCCCTCGGATCCCCCACCCCCCACCCTGACCAGTGTGCTCTTGAGTGTCAGTGTGACCAGTAGCGTGCCACAGAGGTGCGGTGAGACCAAGTGTACGGTCACCGAGAGTTATCGGTGGCGCTGGTGAGACGTAGGACTCTAAGGTATTTGGGACAGCTAATTTCATTGAACTTCTTGGATAGGAGAGTCAGCAGACGGAGCCATGCTTTTCGGAAGGTGTCGCTCGAGTTAGTGAGAGTGGCATGGATGCGCTCCATGCCAAGGGTGAACCAAAGTTTGTGGAGCCATCCTGTGTGTGTAGGCTTAGTCGTGGACCCCCAAAGTGATAATATGTGTTGCGTGGCTGCTTGCATAGCAATGCCCATCTGTCGAACACGCATTGATTTTAAGGGGAATGTTAGTGCGTTGGGCAGGCCTAGCACAGTGTATACAGGGAACCTCGGGATCTCAGTCTCAAAGGTGGAGTCGATCTCATCCAGGACTAGTTTCCAGAAGTCTCCCAGTTCCGGACACTCCCAGAGGATATGAGTCAGGGTACCCTTTCCCCCGCAGCCCCTCCAGCACAATTCGCTGCGCGTAGGATTCCCTTTATGTAGTCGGACTGGGGTAAGGTGCCAGTATATGGCAAGTTTTACTGCTGTCTCTCTTACCTGAGTGTTGCGCATGGTGTGGGAAGCCCTATAGTATATGTACCCCCCTTTTTTGGGCGACAAGGCCCTCCCCAGTTCTGCCTCCCAGCGCCTTTGGCTTGGTGATTTAGCTAAGGCGGGTGGAGGTGTAAGCATTTGATAGAATTCGGAAATAAGGTGTTTGTCTGTAGTTTTGGTAAGCAGCCATTTCTCGAAGGTCGTCATGGGGCGGCTCACTAAGGGAAGGATCTCAGGGTTAGTGAGCCAGTGTCGGAGTTGAAGGTATTGAAAAAGGTGAGGATGTTCTATGCCGTACCCTTGTTTGATGTCCGCGAGGGGAAGAAAGCCCTGTAAGTCAAAGAGGTCGCCCGCGGCCCGACAGTCTGTGCCTCCCCATTGAGGGAACGCGCCCGCGCCATCGCCCGGGGGGAAGTCAGGGTTGTCCAGTATGGGAGTGAAAAGGGAGGGGAAAGGGGTCAAATCATGTCTAATCGCTACCCGGTCCCACACTTGTAGAGTCGTGCGGGTGACAGGGGATCGGGACATGTATCTCGGTCTGTGGTGTTTAGCTAGGAATGGGATCTTCCACAGCGACGTTCGTGCCATGGCCCTGTCCTGGAAGAGCCATCTCTTCTCCGATTCGGGCCGGTATCATTCCACTAGGTATCGAAGCTGGGATGCCTGAAAATATTGCAAAAGGTTCGGGATGCCGAGACCGCCTTCATCCATGCTCTTATATGTCAATAATTTGTGAAGTCGTGCCCTCTTCCCTCCCCAGACAAAGCTAGAGAGCAAGTCCTGTAGGGTTGTCAAAGTGCCTGTTGGTGGCGTAATTGGGATCGTTTGGAACAGGTACAAGATCCGCGGCAAAATGGACATTTTCACTGCTGCCACTCTTCCCAGTAGAGAAAGAGGTTGTTTGGACCATCTTGCCAGGTCCGATCGGATCTGAGTAGTGAGGGTGGCATAATTGGTGGAAACTGTGAGATCCATTGAGGGGGTTAAGGTAATTCCCAAATACGGTATTTGGGTGGTCAGCTGGAGGTCGCTATCGTGTCCTATTGCCGGGGCCCGTGGACGTGCATGCTTGCCCAGCGGTAGGATTAGGGATTTGTCGACGTTGATGCGGAAGCCAGAGATCGCCCCAAATGAGGCAAGTTCTTCCATAAAGGCGGGTATGGAGGAATCAGGACGATTCAGGGTGGCTATGACGTCGTCTGCGTATAAACTGATAGAATGGGGTTCGCATCCGAAATCGATGCCCTCGATCCTCGGATTATCCCGGATTTTCTGGGCTAGCGGTTCAATATAAATCGCAAATAGGAGGGGGGAGAGGGGGCACCCCTGCCTGGTGCCACGCTGGATGTCGAACGGGAGTGAGTGCAAGTTACCTAAGTGGACCTTGGCTAGCGGGCGATGGTAACAGCTCGCTATGCGGGAGCAGAACTTGTCGCCAAGGCCAAACCGGCGAAGTACACACTGTAGATAGGTCCAGTCCACGAGGTCGAACGCCTTTTCTGCGTCAATAGCGAGCAGTGCAGAGTCTGAGGTTTGAAAGTGGGATTTATCGAGAAGGTGGAGCACCCATTTAGTGTTGTCACTACATTGGCGGCCAGGGACAAAGCCAGACTGATCTGGTTCCAAGATACCGGGGAGGCACGGGCCAAGGCGTGCGGCAAGGATACCTGTAATAGTATGTGTTTAGAGGAGTTCTGACAGCTTTTTGGCCCAATGCCACTGCACCATTCTAATCATGACCCTACTGCATGAAAGATAACTGCTCTTGTGACTCCCTGTTTATTTGTAAAATATAGCAATAATCAGTGTTTAGTGGGCTGCCTGAAGCTTTTGGTCCCAATGCCATTGCACCTGTTGTGTTATTGAAATCATTATGCTATTGCTTGCTAGATAACTGCACTTATGGCTGTCTGTTTAGTAGTAAAATATAGCAATATTATGGGCCTTATTTACGAAGGCCTTGCGTCATTTTTGCGCCGCCGGTGCGTCACTTTTTGTGACGCACCAGCGGTGTAAAAAATGCGCCTCGTTGCACCATATTTAAAAAGTGACGCATCTAGGTAGATGCGTCACTTTTTAAACCCCTGCGCCACATTATACCTGCGTCAGGTATAATGTATGCAGAAGGGGCGTTCCCCCGCAAAAAGCCTTGTAATAGTGACGCAGTGAAATCTATGAGATTTCACTGCGTCACTTTTAGGACGCTGTTGCGTCAAAATCTTGTGCCTGCCTCACAGCAGGCGTAAGAGTGACGCAAGCCCTTTCACATGGGGCTTTCCCCATGTGAAAGGACGCATTGCTGGGGTTGCGTCACTTTTGTGACACACTCCAGCAATGCGACACTTTTGCACTTACAGATACGTCAGAAATACTGAAGTATCTGTAACTCCTTGCGACATGATTCGTCATACATTAAATATGACGCATCAGGAATGTCGTAAGGAGTGCGCAGTGAAAAGTGACGCATCGCTGTTTTCACGCAGCGATGCGTCACTTTTCATAAATGAGGCCCTATGTGTTTAGAGAAGTTCTGACAACTTTTGAGCCCGGTGCCACTGTGTGGAAATTCAGCTTCCGTACCAATCTCTACTTATTGGTCTGAGTACTAGTGCGCAGAAGGGTGAACCCCTAGCACCGGTAGGCCTTGCTGAGGTCTACTTTTACAAATTGGCGCCCAACCCATGGGGCTCATCGGCGACTCGGATGCCCGACGGAGTGGTCTTGACGGAGCATTGGAATCTCGCTGCGGAAGATCACTGATTGAGGAGGCCCGTGTCTTGGCAGCCAAGGTGTTTTTCTACTTCTCCCGAATTGGCCGTCCAGGTGGTGCCGGTCCTCGACTGAGATCCTTTCTGGTGTTTGCCATGCAGAGACCGTTTGGTCAATCAGAACTTGACAGGGAGAGGCTGGAGATTTGTGCTTGGTATTGTCGTCGACATGTGCTTGACTTGTATTGGCCAATATTGTGATTATCTTGATCTGTTTGATTGTATGTAAATTGCAATTTACATAGGCAGGTAATGAGGAGATTTTTCTCTAAATTGTGAATACTTGAACGGCACACTCTAAGCTAAGTGCTACTTTGTATATAATATTGGATATACTACAATATTCTTGGCATGCCTGTTTCAAGCACACTTCATAGAATGTGCTGCTTTCTTGCAGGTAACAATGTGAATCTTGAACGAGCTCAGTCGGCTCAGTATGTGGAACAATGTATGTTTAAGTGCAAGAGTAGACGAGATATGTTTGACTTTGTACGAATGTGGGAGAAAGAAGCGCGTGAACGAGTGAGAAGAGAGCACGCTTTGGTAGAAAAAGAACAACGCAAAAATACCTATGCAAAAGCGTTGGAGATGAAAAATAAAGAAAATGAAGGAGATAAAAGAGAGAGAGGATAGGGAGCGTCGTTTACAGGTAAATGGCCAATACCCTTGTCCGGCGCCCCCTCTACCCTCTCCTTAATAAACCTCAGGATGATTCAATTTTGTTGGATCACTCTACGCTCCCTTATACTTTTCCTTCTGCTCCTACCCTTGATTCTGATGATGATATTTCTCCTTCAGATCAGCATAAGTTAGGATCAGATGCTCAGCGACAGACTCGCTCTTTTCTGACGGCTGACTGTGCGGCCACTGTTAGATCTGCTGCTCGCAAAGCAGCTCGTGGTAACACTTTTGCTTCAGATCTTACAGCCGAGGTACAACAATGGCTGGATAAAGAGCAGTTATATTTTGTAGAGATGTTTGCCAGGAAAGTAATTGAATGGTTTAGAAAGCATTCCACAGAATTAGAGCCTGTTGATATAGCAAACGATTATAAACAATTGCGTGATGGTCTTTTTCTCCATTCTCAGGTGGCTGACTTAATAGACGCGTGGTTAAACTATGAGCTAGTGCATTCTGTTTGCGAGAGAAGAAAAATGGAGGTGCTGCAGCAGAACAAACAAATCAGACCTCCGTGTCGCAGGATGACGATCCAGGGACAGAAAAGGCTATTGAGGTTCATGAGAGACCAATGCGTGATGCCGCGCCTTTTTATGTCCCTCCTAAGGGTGCGGGAACGGACGATAATAAAGATTCCACTGATGCAAAGGGTTATTTTAATTATAATTCGGTCGATACTCCTTGGAGTAGAGCGAATGTCATGGCTCTTAAAGCTGCTTTGCCTGATCCACGGAAGAATCTGGCCGCTTTTTATGAAGATGTTGAAGGGGCCATTAGTTCTTGTACTATGACTTTATCTGATATTGATATGTTTTTTGGGCTTATTCTTCCCCCTGATAAGTGGAGGTCTATCCGTAAAGTCGATGATCATGCAGCTTTTGGGGATGTTTGGAAGGGACTAGAGAGGATAAATGTGGAACGAGAACCAGCACAGAAGCCGCATTGTTAGAACTGGGATTTCTGGTTGGCTAAGGCTTACGCCAAAGCAAGGCAGAAATCACCATTCTAGTCAGGGCAAGGGAGTCGCACTCCAAGATAACCCCTGCTCACCCTCTTGGTAGCTTGGCACAAGCAGACAGGCTTATCCCAGAGGCAATGTGTAAAGCATTTGCGAGCACACACAGCAGCAACAACATCCTAGGCACACCACAAAAGGAACTGCACACAAGGTTATATAAAAATAACTTTTGTATTGTCAAAACACATCAGATAGCAATCACGCAATATACATTGTGCCAACTGGCACGGGCAATACTCACACAGGATTATTTACACCAGAACAGGGCCACATGGGCCACTGTCAGAATCAACACTTAGCAGAGATATCACTTCTAGAACTTAGAATAAGTGTAGCACAAAATAACAATTATAGGTCACAACCAGTAACCACTGGTAACAGGCTACGCAATACTAATAACCATAGGCCTAGATCACGCATGGACACATTGATGGAGCAAGGATTTGCCCGTAAAACGCCTTGCTCGTATGCAAAACCCTTGTCTAAACTGCATAATAATATTAACCTCGTTATTCGTCATTTATAAAGCGTTTTCCCAACACGCGGGTGTCCCCAGGATGCTTGCTTGTTTGTCTTTTCGTACTAAAACGAAGCTTGCACTGAAAATGGCTGCTTTGCCGAAATTCAGTCTGCGCATGCGTCGGTCATACCCATGTGATGTGACGCACTCGCATTCTGGAGGGATTCTGTGCTCATGCGCATTGATGCTAAATATGGCCGCTTGTCTCTCACCACGCTCTCTGCTCGCTGCAGCTGCTTTAGCCTATCTGTCTTTTCGCACTAATCCTTAATGCTATAGTCATTATAAAGTAAGGGTTGGTTAAGTTTTATCTTGGTATACAGTGCGATCATTTTTATGTATGATTTTAATTTGTTTTCGCTTACTTTTCATGTACCGCGTCTTTGTGGGCTGGGGCAATCATGAGCGGAGCCAAACTTGAAGCTCTGCTGGGCACCGTCACATGACCGGAGAAAGTTCCAACCGCGCAGAAGCTAAATCTAGCCAGCTGGCTCCTGAAGCACAATGCGCCTGGGAACATCGCTGGGAATACGGAGTCTTACCTTGGAAAAAGCAATACTGTTGCTACCTATTGTGAACTGTCCTGTACTGCTGTATTCCATGCATGGGAACGTGAACCCGGGGGGCGGGTGTGCAAAATTGAATATTAAACATGAGAAAACTGAATTCTAGGAGGTGGTAATGACCGCACCACCTCTCCTGACCAATCACAATGTGGGAAACTGTCACTTGCAACATTAGTGGGTGGTCTAAGGGTCCCCAAAACCGTATAATTGCCCTAGTTTAGCTTAGGAAAATTGTCCGACTTGTCCGAGTAGCAGACCTGTCACTGACCCTACGATCTCAATAGGTGCTCATTCTGAAAGTGCTGCGGAGCACTTTGTCCATACTTTCCACAATCTCATAAGGGGTGGAAAATCTTAAGTGCTGGCGAAGCACTTTGCTGGGGAATTCGAAAATCCAATCGGGGTTTCTGGCGGATTACTTGCAGGAGGGGGTAACGCAGGCGTTGCTGTCCGAAGCTGTGGGTGTTGGTCGTACCCTGGGAGGCCCAGTCCTTGACCTGAACCTGAGGGGTATCCTGTCCTTACTGTCCGTGAGCTGTACCTGCTCGCATTCTGGCATTCCCTTTCTGAGGGTCCCTGTCCCCGTCTTCCCAACTGACCCGTGGCCAGGGTTGGTCTTCAATCTGAACTAGGTAAATATAGATTGTGGGTTTACGTCTCTCTCTCTCTCTCTTTTATCTGATCTGGTAAAAGCATTCTTACCTGTGTTATTGTTTTATTGCCATTGCAATTATATGTGTCTGAATTTTAGTTGGTTCCTTCTCTCCCCCCATCCTTTAGAAACTCATTGATTTTATAAAACCATAGCATGTTCCCGTTTTTTCCCCTTTCCTTTAGTGGTTTGCAGTGAACTTAGCAAGAATAGCTTAAATACTTAGGTTAAGTACATGTTCTAGGTCTCATCCCCAATCCTACGTTCTAGTATAAAATTGCAGTGACTAGTTTTTGTTCTAAAACTTCTACCTTTAGTTTCCCATATATCCTAATGGTCTTATTTTTGATGCAAAGTTACCTATTGGTGTTGATTTTAATGTTTGATATATTATTCTGTGTATCGCTTATTATCTTGGCATCTTCTCTTTGAATTCTTATATAAAGTTTCTTTGACTTCATCAGGTGTCTGTGGTCATTTTACAGAATTGTGGAAAGTATATTACTGATTTTAAAGTGTATTGGATGTTAGGCCTGTCTACTATTTTCCCTAATAGCTCCAGGTCCGTCGTAAGAATTGTGCCTGTGGTAAGTCGGGTACATGGTAAGCAGAGGTAAATCCAAACTTGATTACTCTTAGCAGCGTGCAGGAGGAGAAATCCTCACCCGGATCACCCAATCAAATTAGTGGAGTAATAAAAGGTTTCTTTTCGCGCCAAGGGCCCAGTGCGTGTGAAGGAATTGGTAACTCGGGTGACCTGGGGAAAACTGCGCGCTCTAGCAGTAATTTCTGGCAGCCAGAGGATGGTTTGGACTAGGTAGATTAGGTAGACAGGATAGTCATAAACAAACCTTGAATATAAAAACGTGCTGCTGATTTCTACTGTATTTTTTTCCAAAAATTATGAAATGTGTTTTTGTTATATATAAATGTGCATGATTTTGCATTGCTGCTATAAATATTGCATGTTGAATTAACCCAGAATTGTTTGTAAATGTTCAGTGTAGTCCGAATCCCCGGGGAAGTATTTTAGCTAAACGGTGAGTAGAATCCGGTTAGCTGTTGAAGTCACTAAGTTTGAATCATTAGTGCAGGGTTAAAGGAGTAACTGAAAGCACTAATTAGGACCTTTGTTTCTGGAGTGAATGATAGCTACGAGTCCATTATAAAACTTTCATTGCGATATCACCTAGTAAGGGTCGCATACGGAAGGAGTAGTAGGGTCTCCGAGGCTTGTCTGGTAAGTAAAATAGTTCGCTGGTGAAATCCTGGCTCAGTACATATCCCCGACTAAGGTGGATGAGCCAGAAGAATAACGGGTTCTATGTTACTAGTGTGAAGGGACAGGCAAAGAAGTCTATCCAGAGTGAATGAAAAGTAGACAGAAGTGGTTTACTAGTAGCGAAAGAAAAGTCTTTTCTCTCTTTAGAACATTCAGACATAGTGGCAAACGTTGTGTGTTATTGACTAAAACTTGCACTCGCACTTTAGAGAGAGTAAAAAGTTTCCGTTACCGTGTGAAGGAGGGAGTCAGTCGGAGAGCTGCTCTGACGTCACTCCGTGCCGCGCTGGTATTGGTCAAAACAGCGGGTGGGTAGCGGAGCTGAATTTGTAAAGGAGGGGTGAGTGCCGAAGCGTGAGACTCTGTCTTGCGAAAAGGCCGCGCACCCATTGGTTAACCGTAGTTGTATTCTCTGACCTGATTGGGTGGTGCAAAATAAAAGTCGCGCTAGCATTGGAAGCACGAAAGTAAACAAAATTAATCAAGCCGAGTTAGAAGCGAGTCTGGAGAGTTGCATGTGGTATCCAGATTTCATACCGAATCCAAAGTACCTAGGATTTCATAAGGATCAGCTTATACGAGGTAGACCGCACATGATGTATGGAATAAAGAGAAAATTGTCATTTTCGGATAAAGTAAAGAATTTTTTCAAAACTGACAAGCCCATTAGAACGAGGGAAGGCGTACTCATTCCCCCGCCAAATACCCCTGCCTCTTTCATGTTGTTTGATAAAGGGTATCACACTTGTGTCTGGCTAGAAAATTGGGCAAAGTATACTGTAGATGACGGAGTCCTAGCATTCCCTGTTGAAGGTACATTTAATGGTCGGATCCTGTTTAACTTAAGGACCCGCATGAATGAATTACACCCTAGACCTAGGTTGACCCAGTACGAAGCTTTGGAGGAATGGGAGATAGAGGCTGCAGAGCGAGATAAACCCCGAATGGATAAGGGAGTGAGTAAGTGGTATCCCAGACTTCCAACGCCAACCAAAGAGCAGAAAATGAAACAGTGGAGGCAGTCTATGTTAACTGAAGGGCTGTTCCCCATGATGGGGGTATTAGAGGAGAAAAGAGGAAAAAGTAAAGAAAAGACCCATCACCTAGCACCTATGGGGGACATAGAAGATGAACACCTGGAAGACTTGTTAATGAAGAATCCACCTCCCTATGTAGCAGAATCAGAACCGGTGCATTCTCAAAATCCCTTTACAAATTACCCCCAAAGTAGGAGGGATAGTGATACAGACGGGACAGCTACAAGCAGTAAACATAGTGGAAGGGATGGGTTTTGCAGACCGAAATCCACCGTCCCGAATTATCAGCCATTCGGGGAAAGTCCCCCTCGATTGGTTGCCCCGACTGCCCCGAGTATTTATCCGTCCCTAGTACCTCAGGTATTGCATGGCAATTCTGCTGAAAGGGGGCTGCAGGAAAAAGAGAGAGAAGCCCTGACTAAACAGCGAGAGGAATTAGTCAGAACCATTGCCCAGATGCATCCCCATCCTGATTCCTTGACCATTCCGGTAACTATTGGTCCTGCTATCCCAATGTATAAAAATGACCTGACTAGTCCCCTTCCTCCTGTTATCACCCCAATACTGCCTACTCCTAGCTTCCAGACCCCGAGGAAGGAAGTATTCATAGATGAGGATCAGGAAAGTGAGTGTGAATCTGGAAGTTTGATGGATCTGCCCATAAGGGAGTCAAGGGCCAGTGTAGTAGGGACAAGAAGTCAGCCCAGACAAAAGGAAGTGGTGATTGAAAGTGCAACTGGAATTAGGAACGCCTCTTTAGTTTCCCCTGAAGAATTAGACAGATGGACAAAGGAGATAGAGAAGGAGACCACTCCCCAACCTAAAGCATTGGAAATATATAAATTAAGAATAGAAATAGAAGAAATGATGGCTGGGAACGTGGGAGTTGAGCGCCTGAGCTCGTATAATGAAGAAGAGTTACTATTCATCAGTAAAAATCTTACCCGGAGTGCTAGGGTGCTCCATGAAAAAATAATGGATGCCGCCACAGAAATGGGAGTTGATGTTAGTCGCTCCAAAATTCTTCAGAAGCCTTACAGAGTAGACTTCTCAGACAAGGATTTAGAAAGCCTGAATGTGATGGGAAAACAGATCCAAGTAAGAGAATTGTTGAAAATCTTGCAGAAATGGGGCGAAGTGGGGAAATGGAGAACCAGGTGGGCAAAGAAAAAGGAAGGCAGCAGGGCTGGGTCCGTAACTTCAGAATTCGTATTGAAGGAAGTAACCCCAACAGAAAAATTGTGCCCCATGAGAGAGGTCCCGGGAGGGAAATATGTCCATGTCCCTTGGTCCAGACAAGACATTGTGTCATTTACAAACGACTTCCCGAAATTACGTGAGAAACCAGTTGACTGGTACAGACAGGTAGAACGTTTCATAAAAGTTCAGAAATGTCTGCTGAAAGACCTGGATGAGTTTTTCGACATTGTGGTCCCTGTAGATCTGTGGACCGAATGTAAGATAGAAATTGATTGGCCTAATGATGAATATCCCAGAGATGAGAAAACGGGGGCCCCTTCACCGGATGTAATGAGGAAATATGACCAGGTCATCCAGTACCTTAAGAAAAAGGTGCCAGCAAAGGAGACAGATTGGACCCGTATAGATAGAACCACCCAAGAACGTGATGAAACGGTGCATTCATTTTATGAAAGGTTACTGCAGGTATTCAAAACTTACAGTGGTATCGATAATGTAGACATGAAAGACATGACGCATTTCAGTTATAGGTTTGTGCTAGGATTAAGGCCTGAAATCTCACAATGGATTCGAGATAACAAAATCAGTTGGCAGGGAAAACCCATAGATGATGTCCTGAAATATGCAAAATACTGCGAAGATGAAATCGAAAATAAAAAGAAAGCCCTCAAGGAGAAAGTGATGTGGGCACAGGTAAAATTAGCTGAACAGCAAGAAAAACAGTTAAGTAAAATGACTTCTGATAATAGTGTTCCGAATACCAATTCTGGGGGGGGAGGAAAGCCCAGACCTAAAATGAGTCGTGAAGAGGCCATGAAAAAGTTTCCGTGCCATGGGTGCGGCCAGATGGGGCATTGGAGAGACGAGTGTCCACACCTACAGGCCGGTAATGCCCCTGTAAATGGTTTAAATCCACAGGTGCCGAAAGAGGGGACAAGAAAAACCCAGCAACAGGTAAAATTACCTCCAGTACCCCGCGCTCCTAGACAGAATTTTAAGAGTCAGGGTCAGCAGAATGAGAGGGCGGAAGTATGGGAGGTTGAGAGTGAAAGAAATGCAGTCATTCCACAGTACTTGCTAAATGATACCTTCCTTTGTGAAGATCAAGATTGACGGGGCCTGAGAGGGGAGGATGAGGAGTGCGTACTTGGCGCCTCCTTACCGGTAGACCAGACTGGACCATACATTGAAGGAAAGGTAGAGGGAAAAGACGTCACCTTTCTGTTGGACACTGGTGCTACCAGATCTACTGTAAGAACAGTGGATGTTCCTAACCTACCCCTCTCGGGAGAAGCAATCCAAGTAGTGGGAGTCTCGAATCAGATAATAAGTACCCCTGTAACTGAACCAATGGAGATTTCTATAGGAAATTTCAAGGAAATGCACAGATTTGTGGTCTGTGATTCCAGTCCTGTAAACCTACTAGGACGTGATTTGTTGTGCAAGATGCGTTGTACCATTTTCTGCACACCAAATGGCGTTGAAATTCAGACCCCCGATGAAGATGGCCTGTACAAACTGATGTTAGTCAGACAAGATGCTGATATCAAGCCTTTGACAATTGAGGATTTACCTGAGGAACTCCAGCTAAGAGTGGTACCAGAAGTGTGGGATTTCACAGGAAAAGATGTAGGCCTGATGGCAAATGTGGACCCAGTTAAAATAGCAATAAAAACTAATGCTGTATACCCGAAAACCAGACAGTACAAAATGAGTGCAGAAGTAAAGGCAGGAGTAGCGACTGAAATTACGAGGCTGCTCGAAGCAGAAATAATAGAAGAAGTGTTAAGCAGCCCCTGTAATTCGCCTATCATTGGGATCAAAAAGCCTAGTGGGAAGTACCGGGTGGTGCAAGATTTGCGCAAGGTAAACCAAATTGTTGTGCCTTGCTGTCCTATTGTACCCAACCCTGCAGTAATACTATACCAGATTCCCTGGAATGCAGAATGGTTCACTGTCATCGATCTGTGCCACGCATTCTTTTCCATCCCATTGCATCCCGAAAGCAAATTCCTTTTCAGTTTTGAATTTGACAGCCATATCTATGTCTGGAATCGTGTCCCCCAGGGGTACACCGAAAGTCCATCGATTTTCAACCAGATACTGAAAAAGTGCCTTGAATCCCTAGTGCTGCCAAGAGAGTCTGTTTTGGTGCAGTACATAGATGACCTGTTAGTGGCATCTAAAACCCAGTCTGACTGTGTCACTGACACAATTGCCTTGCTGAATCACCTAGGAAAAGGAGGACATAAAGTGTCGCCTGACAAATTACAATTCTGTAAAAACTCAGTAAAATATCTGGGGCACCAGATAGAAAAAGGAATCAGGAAGGTCACTACCGAAAGGATCAAAATAATTAAAGCAATGGAACTGCCCACCACCCAGAAAGAGGTGAGAATGTTCTTGGGAGTTGTGGGTTACTGCAGACAATGGATTGTAGGATTTGCAGCTCTAGCCCGACCCCTGATAAATATGACAAAGAAAGGAGTGGAAGACCCCGTCCACTGGGACAGTGAAAGCATGAATGCTTGGGTAACTCTGAGAAACTGTCTATGTACCGCACCTGCATTGGGTATGCCTGAGTACACTAAGCCCTTTGAGCTGTTCTGTGACACGAGAGAGAATTGTGCTCTTTCGGTCCTGACCCAGGAGCACGGATTAGTCAGAAGACCGGTAGCCTACTTTTCGGCCACCCTAGATCCAGTGGCTGCTGGACTGCCTGGCTGCTTAAAAGCCGTTGCTGCTACTTGCGTCAGTCTGGAACAGAGTGAGAACATTGTCATGGGACATCCCGTCACTGTCTATGTTCCTCATTCTGTTGTCATCCTACTGACTAGAACTAAGACCCAGTACCTCACACCTAGTCGGCTGACTAAGTATGAGAGAATTTTGATTGGTGCTGAAAATGTAACTATTTCCCGGTGCAATGTCCTAAACCCTGCGACACTGTTACCCGTCCCTCTGGATGTGGACTCTGATGAGGAAGGGGAACATAATTGCATCGATCTAACTGAATATAGCACAAAACCCCGTCCAGACATCCGTGAAATAGCGCTACTTGACGGGGATAAAACAATGTTCGTGGATGGCTCGTGTTTGAGACATGAGAGTGGAAGTCTAAGTGCTGCCTATGCTGTGGTTACACTGACAGGAACCATCGAGGCATCCTACATGCGCGAGGTGAAATCTGCACAAGTGGCGGAGCTCATCGCGTTAACTCGAGCATGCAAGAGGGGAAAGAACAAAAGAATTACTGTTTACACAGACAGTCAGTACTGTTTCGGGGTTGTTCATGACTTCGGCCAATTGTGGTTACAAAGAGAATTCATGACTTCCTCAGGCACACCTATCCGAAATGGGAAGGTGGTGCATGACTTACTGGAAGCTATCCAATTACCCAAAGAATTGGCTGTGGTCAAGTGTGCGGCTCACAGATCTGGAAATGATGATGTGACTGCCGGTAATAGGTACGCTGACCAAATTGCACAGTTTTGTGCCCGACACCATATGTCCCTACAAATTGCCCTGTGGGATGGAACCAGCTGCCAACTTATGTTGTTTGAGAATGTGTCAACGTGGGACGAATTAAAAGAGTTGCAACAAGCCACCGACAGGCAAGAAAAGGGCAGGTGGGCCGCAAATGGATGCGAGTTGAGAGAAGATGGTGTGGTGGTGAATCCGACTGGGAGGCCTGTGCTGCCTGATAGTTTGATCGACCCCATGGTCAGAATGATACATGAGCCAACACATATGGGAAGAGATGCGATGTGTCGGGTGTTTGAACAGGTGTTCTGTAATTCAAAGTTCAAGAACCAGGCGGAAAGGCTTTGCCAGAGGTGCCTAGTGTGTCAGCAATTCAATGCAGGAAAGAAGACCGTAGTAAAGCAGAGCACTATTGGAAAGGCAGTAGGGCCCTTCGTTAGAATGCAGGCAGACTTCATAACCATGCCCAGATGCAAAGGATATAGATATGTCTTAGTCATAGTATGTCTATTCTCCAGGTGGGTGGAAGCATATCCAGCTAAGAAAAATGACGCTATCACCACAGCCAAATTGTTGCTCAGGGAGTTGATACCTAGGTATGGGATCCCAGAGACGATCGAAACGGACCAAGGTGGGCATTTTGCCAACGATGTCCTAGAGGAACTCTGTAAAGCATTCAAAATGAAGCAAAGATTGCACTGCGCCTACCATCCAGAGGCTTCTGGGGTAGTGGAACAAATAAATGGCACCCTGAAGTCCAGATTGGGAAAAATGTGTGATTCCACAAAAATGAACTGGATAGAGGCTTTACCCCTGGTGCTGATGAGTTTGAGAAGTATCCCAAATCGAAAGACTGGCCTAAGTCCCCATGAAGTGTTGATGGGAAGAGTGATGCGCCAGGCATGGGTACCCGGAAACAAACTGCTAAGCATTTCTGATGATATGGTGATAGAATACTGCAAGCAGCTGGGTGACCAAGTGCGTTCTCTCTCTCAGCAGATTGGAGAGACAGAAGACGAGTGGCCAAAGGATCCAGCACACAATCTGCAACCAGGAGACTGGGTGGTGTTAAAGAAACACACCCGGAGCAGTTGCCTGAAGCCAAGGTGGGGAAAGCCACGACAAGTGATCCTCGTCACTACCACTGCTGTGAAGTGTGCTGGTGTACCGAAGTGGATCCACGCCAGCCACACAAAGCGGGTATCTGGAGAAAACGCGACTGGAGCTGAAGGCAGCGCAGCTGAAGAGGCTTCCGAGGAAGAAAGTCCGGAGCTAGCTGACATCGAACTGCCGAGCACAAGTCGAGACGTTGAATGGTATCCCGCCGACGAACCGGTTCATGATCCAATACGAACCCGGAAATATTCTTACTTAGACAGTGAGTGGGATAGTCCAGGTGAGTCAGAAATAGAAGAAGAAGGTCAGGTCAACGAAAGCCACAACGCACCTGATCAGGACATAGGCCAAGTAGGGTCAGATCAAGACCTCGAGACTCCTCCTGAAATTCCGGAGCCGAGAAAGGGACAGTTAGAAGTTAGAGCTGACGTTCATGCAGAAGAAAGCAAAGAGATCGAAGAGCATGAACAGGAACAGATAGAACTAGATCAAAGTGCTCAGACAACGGAAACAACAGTAATCAAAAATAAGAAGAAAGTGCATTTTGAATCTGAGCAGGGTCAGAATAAGGACCAGGCAGAAGAAATAGACGAAAGACCTGGAACTAGTCAGACAGGCAGGGAAACAGAAGTGCCACATCAAAAAGTGAAAAGAGTGCACGAGGAAGGCGAAGTCTCCTCAACCACTGGGAGGCACGGAGGAAGAAGTGCACCCCGATACGTCAAGAGACTAAGGCTCAGACTAAAGACAGTCGAAGAAAACGATAAAGACCGGAAAAGGGCTCAAAGTGAAAGAAATGCAGCCCAAGGCAAATCGCTGAGAAAGAGCGACAGAATAAAGAAACAGAACCGACTGTATCGGAGCCCTGAGTGGACGTACTTCGTGTTGGAGGAAATTGACGAGCCAAACCACAGTGGCAACAGTGACAACGAGTCCATTGCTGATCGGAGTTCGGACGAAGACCCTCCTTGAGAGAGCCCTGAAGTGAGCCTTTGGGCCAAAGAAACGAAGAGGGGTAGCAAAAGCCACCTGTAAGCTAAAAATGTCTGATCCGAGTGTCTCTGGGAGATCCCGGTGTGGGTGTCTCAAAACCTGTTGTAAGATATGCTTGTGTAGTGTAGCTATGCTAATAGTAATGTGGATAGGACTAACCGTTTTTCTACCCTTTATGATAAGTAGAAATCCAAACTTGTCCCCTACTGAACCCGAAGCAGTAGATGTAGGGGTTGTACAGACTGCAGAAACACCACGAAGACTAGAAAGACGCGACAAAAGAGTAGGACTGACACACACACGACCTAATTTAGAAGCACCAGATGAGGATGGACTACATTTTCACAAAATGAGAAACAGGACGCATCTAAATGTTTTTGCTAACTTGTTAGTGCATTATGTAGAAGCTATGGAAATAGAGGACTGTTATGTCTGCATGAAGCTACCAACATCAGTGGCTGAAGGCGTGACATACCACCATCTACCTTTGACCTATGGAATCTCCTGTAGTATATTAGCTAGCTTGTTCTATAGAAGCACCTTGCAGTACTATTATTCAAATGATGACGTAGTATTTTCTGAACTTCCTGTTAGAGGACATTTGAACCGTGTACATACTACAAGTGACGTGACCCGCTATATGGGAGAATATTTCCTGACTATAGGTAACATAGACTTAGATCAAGCAAGAGAAGACAATCTGACCTGTTCACTGCAAGAGCAGGAAAAGATGTTTATAAAGATGGCAGACAGAAGGAGAGAAAAATTTCAGAAGAAGGCAAATGACGAGAAGGATAGAATCCCTAGGTGGGCTGAGCACATGGATAACACCTCAGAAGGCGAAGCCAGTCCTGCCTTGTTGCTGGATTTTGAAAGAAAGGGGAAACTTTGTATCCATAGGGAAAAGACAGAGTACTATAACAATGTATTCATCGGTTCCAGCGAGTGTGAACATAATTATAAGGTAATTGGAGGCTGGGGATTCAAAAATGGGTCAGAACCTGTGTTTCCCGGAATATATTATATATGTGGGAACAAGGCTTATTTCAAATTGCCGGATCACTGGTATGGAAGCTGCTATTTTGGCATTGTTTTCCCGAAAATATACCATGTGAATAATGCAGCTGGAAGCGATGATGAAACTAATGGCTTAGTGCGTAGTAGGCGCGAAAGTGTAGGTGAAATTATAGGTGATATTTTTAGTGCACTGATACCTGGAATGGGGGTAGTTCTGAACACCCATAGAATCTGCAAACTGTCTACAGTAGTGGACCGGTTATCAACGGACACTGCTGCTGGTTTCCTGCTGGTCAATACTGAAATGGTTGCGATCAGATCAATGGTTTTACAAAATCGTCTTGCCCTTGACACCCTATTAGCAAAAGAGGGCGGAGTCTGTAGAATGCTGAAAGCACAACATTGTTGCACCTACATTCCTGATAAAAGTATCGAATTAAAACAATATGTGAAGAACATAACTAATTTGGAAAGGGAACTCAAACCATTGGAGGTTGACAGTGCCTGGACGAGACTGACTGGAGGTCTCTCCTCTATAGGTAGTTGGTTTACTAACTTAGGTAGGAATATTCTGTGGAAAATACTGATGCCAATAGTTATAATAGGTGTGGTTGTATTGATCATTTTTATCTGCTGCAAATGTCAAAAGTGCAAAAAGAAATATACAGTAAATCCGAGGGGGGTGAAAAGAAATATTGATGATTTAGAATTAGAAGAGTTGAAGAGTGCAATTTACAAAAAGGCGAAAAATGACCACTCTCATAGAGAAGCTGCAAGAAAACTCAACGACAAATTTGTTGAAATTCGGATGAGTGATGTGGATGAATGAGAAAAGTTGGCATCTGTTTCCTTCATGTAGTGATGATAGTAAATATCATCAAAGAGGGGATTGATGGAGCAAGGATTTGCCCGTAAAACGCCTTGCTCGTATGCAAAACCCTTGTCTAAACTGCATAATAATATTAACCTCGTTATTCGTCATTTATAAAGCGTTTTCCCAACACGCGGGTGTCCCCAGGATGCTTGCTTGTTTGTCTTTTCGTACTAAAACGAAGCTTGCACTGAAAATGGCTGCTTTGCCGAAATTCAGTCTGCGCATGCGTCGGTCATACCCATGTGATGTGACGCACTCGCATTCTGGAGGGATTCTGTGCTCATGCGCATTGATGCTAAATATGGCCGCTTGTCTCTCACCACGCTCTCTGCTCGCTGCAGCTGCTTTAGCCTATCTGTCTTTTCGCACTAATCCTTAATGCTATAGTCATTATAAAGTAAGGGTTGGTTAAGTTTTATCTTGGTATACAGTGCGATCATTTTTATGTATGATTTTAATTTGTTTTCGCTTACTTTTCATGTACCGCGTCTTTGTGGGCTGGGGCAATCATGAGCGGAGCCATACTTGAAGCTCTGCTGGGCACCGTCACATGACCGGAGAAAGTTCCAACCGCGCAGAAGCTAAATCTAGCCAGCTGGCTCCTGAAGCACAATGCGCCTGGGAACATCGCTGGGAATACGGAGTCTTACCTTGGAAAAAGCAATACTGTTGCTACCTATTGTGAACTGTCCTGTACTGCTGTATTCCATGCATGGGAACGTGAACCCGGGGGGCGGGTGTGCAAAATTGAATATTAAACATGAGAAAACTGAATTCTAGGAGGTGGTAATGACCGCACCACCTCTCCTGACCAATCACAATGTGGGAAACTGTCACTTGCAACATTAGTGGGTGGTCTAAGGGTCCCCAAAACCGTATAATTGCCCTAGTTTAGCTTAGGAAAATTGTCCGACTTGTCCGAGTAGCAGACCTGTCACTGACCCTACGATCTCAATAGGTGCTCATTCTGAAAGTGCTGCGGAGCACTTTGTCCATACTTTCCACAATCTCATAAGGGGTGGAAAATCTTAAGTGCTGGCGAAGCACTTTGCTGGGGAATTCGAAAATCCAATCGGGGTTTCTGGCGGATTACTTGCAGGAGGGGGTAATGCAGGCGTTGCTGTCCGAAGCTGTGGGTGTTGGTCGTACCCTGGGAGGCCCAGTCCTTGACCTGAACCTGAGGGGTATCCTGTCCTTACTGTCCGTGAGCTGTACCTGCTCGCATTCTGGCATTCCCTTTCTGAGGGTCCCTGTCCCCGTCTTCCCAACTGACCCGTGGCCAGGGTTGGTCTTCAATCTGAACTAGGTAAATATAGATTGTGGGTTTACGTCTCTCTCTCTCTCTCTTTTATCTGATCTGGTAAAAGCATTCTTACCTGTGTTATTGTTTTATTGCCATTGCAATTATATGTGTCTGAATTTTAGTTGGTTCCTTCTCTCCCCCCATCCTTTAGAAACTCATTGATTTTATAAAACCATAGCATGTTCCCGTTTTTTCCCCTTTCCTTTAGTGGTTTGCAGTGAACTTAGCAAGAATAGCTTAAATACTTAGGTTAAGTACATGTTCTAGGTCTCATCCCCAATCCTACGTTCTAGTATAAAATTGCAGTGACTAGTTTTTGTTCTAAAACTTCTACCTTTAGTTTCCCATATATCCTAATGGTCTTATTTTTGATGCAAAGTTACCTATTGGTGTTGATTTTAATGTTTGATATATTATTCTGTGTATCGCTTATTATCTTGGCATCTTCTCTTTGAATTCTTATATAAAGTTTCTTTGACTTCATCAGGTGTCTGTGGTCATTTTACAGAATTGTGGAAAGTATATTACTGATTTTAAAGTGTATTGGATGTTAGGCCTGTCTACTATTTTCCCTAATAGCTCCAGGTCCGTCGTAAGAATTGTGCCTGTGGTAAGTCGGGTACATGGTAAGCAGAGGTAAATCCAAACTTGATTACTCTTAGCAGCGTGCAGGAGGAGAAATCCTCACCCGGATCACCCAATCAAATTAGTGGAGTAATAAAAGGTTTCTTTTCGCGCCAAGGGCCCAGTGCGTGTGAAGGAATTGGTAACTCGGGTGACCTGGGGAAAACTGCGCGCTCTAGCCTCTCTAGTATAACATACTAGGCAAAGCAAACTTCTAAGCATTAGCACCCTTAGAAGTCTAACACAAGCATAAAGGCAAAGCACATTACGCATAATCACATTTAGGCCTAAACAGTATAACTACAGTAGGCAATCTCTCACTAGTCTAAACACATTAGTCTCTCCCCCTAAGCATAACTCACATTTAGGGGTGTAACTCACAGTGAAGTAAACTCTCACTAACATAAACCTACATAGGTAAAATAACCTCATAATCACATTGCGCAAAAATCACATTAGGCAATTACCAATATAAACATAGTAAAATCACATTGCGCAAAAATCACATTAGGGCCTTGCGCCCTACCCATATACCATTCCCCTGGCCAACTGGCCATCCCAAGAAGGGGCTCAAATGTCCTGTGTCCAGAATGTCCGGGCGCGCGGCCAATGCAGCGCCAGTCAGGGGTGCGCCAACGGCGCATGCCTAAACGTTGCAGCTGCCCACTACTTGCTGGGCAGCTGAGAACAATCACCAGGGCCGAAACGCTGCAGCTGGCACTAAGTGCTGCACAGCTGTGATAGGCCAAGTTAGGAGTGAAGGGAGTGCAACCCACTCCGGGATTCACAAAGAACAGGTCCTCCTAAAAGACATAAAAACCTAAACGGTGCAGCTGCCCTCTAATTGCTGGGCAGCCTGGAACTTCAAAATGAGGCAGGGGCTTTCAGTAGCCCTTTGAAACAAAACTGCGCCAAACTGAGCCATCTGGCTCTGAAAACACATGTGCGCAGTCTGCAGCCACACGGGCTCTGTAAATGAAGATGTTCCCATGGAGCACCCAGGCTCCTGAAATCATTAGGCCACACTTAAAGAAAAAGAACTGGCCCCGGAGCCCTCTTGGGCTCGAGCTGAACAAAATGCCCCTCGATTGGTGGAGTTCCTCTCGGGGGACTCAATCTCGCGAAAATGCCGCCTGAGCCTCTCGGGCGCTCAAAAACAAACTAATGCCCTGAGCCTCTCGTGGGCTCTCGACAACAGGGTGCCCGGGAATGCAGGGGCGGCCTGCTGCCACGTGGTGCCGCCCGGAGGGACTCTAGGAACCAACCCCGAGCCCCCTTCTTTCCGGCTCCTGTCTCCGGCGGCTGCTTCTCTTGTCATCGCAGCGGGGGCAGGCACCGGCCATTGCCTGGCGCCCCTGCCCGCTCGAAATAATCTTACAGTGCTGGCGGCGTCACTTTGTGGGGCTCTCTCCACACGAGAGCCCCGCCTCTGCAAGGCACCTACTTCACCCGGTCCCCTCTCCTGGCCCCGGCCACCACCTCTACTTCCGGTTCGCACTTAGGCAGCGGCCCGGCAACGTTGCACCAGACAACTCTGGCGGCAGACGTGAACTCTTGGGGGCCACAACGAGGGGTAGGCTCCTCGGTACTGAAAGTAAATAGCGGGGTGGGCACCCGCGGTGCTAATTAATTTAAGAAAAATGCACAGACGAGGGGTAGGCACCCTCCGAATATCGGGGCATAACGCAGGGAAGGCTCCTGCGAATTTCAAAGGAAAAGCACCAAAAAATACAATCGGGCAGTTGAAAATAAAGCGCTCACAAGCGCTAGGGAGCAGGCAGACCTCAAACCCTCCCAAGAAGGGCTCCCATAGCAAAGGGGACTCAGCAACCAAAAGTAAAAATACAGCGCTCCCATCTGACAAATGGTCCTGGGAAAGGTTTTGAGGACAAAAGTCCAAAAGGGGTCCAAAATAAGTCCTCCAGGACATCCATCAGGTATCCAGGGGCTGGGCAGGGCCCAGGGAGGCAAGCCTTCCCCTGGGCCCAAGTATCAGCACGCCCCTGGCAGGATTCAAGTAGCAAGACAAGAACATTTTACAAGAGGTCACAGCCTCTTTTTATACAGCACAATCCTTTGTCTAAAGGTGCAGGGTGGGGGGAAAACCAGTCGCAGCTGGTTTTGGAGCACTCTTGATGTGCTCAGCCACCCCTCCCATTCACTAGTCAGGCCAGGGTCATCAGTCGCACCACAGGGGGCGGAGCCAGCATTGTGTGGGGAAAGCCCAGCCCTATTCAGGTCCCAGGTGCAACCCTCCGTCACATCAGCATGCTAATCTCTCCACTCACCACCGGGGCAGACCCATCCAGACTCTTGGAGCCAGGCTCACCAGCCAGCTCCAGCCAATCACGTGCTAGCACACTCACTACACACGCACACCCATATCTAGAAGTGGCACTTCCACACTAGACACAGTCATGCCGCATACATCATTGCACAGCATTGAATCTCACGAGTTTGCACATCCCAAACTCGACCCTGCACTCCCCACACATCAGGAACTACCATGGTCACACATATTCCCCATGCATTCCTATGGGAGGGCAGGTCACTCTCACCACACAAACAGAGAGCGCACGTACTTTACACTGGACCACAGTGAAAAAGTGCGCAGAGACCTAAAATCACCAACACCAGGTTACAGAAACAGGCTAGGCAAAAGCAAAAAAAAGTTCTGGGGTGAACCTGCCAAAAAGGGCCAGGTCCAACACAACCCCCTTCCAGCCAAAACGCAGGGTAGACCAATCAATCCCTTGATGGGCTTCCCTGATTTGGGCGACAAAACACAGACACAGGCCCGCACGGCAGGGACACCTTCTGGTTCTACGCCACTCTGAAACCACATGGATTTCACTCAACAAGAGCTCTCTGGCCCAACTAGGATACCCCACTGGCACTCCCTAGTCGTCCACAGCCGGGACCAGGCCCTAGGCCATCCAAATGTCACAGGTCCTGTCCACTTCACAGAGTGGGGGCAGTAGCCCCTGGCACACAATAGTCATTCTCCACTCTCCCTCTCAGTGTAGCTACAACTACCACTGATCCTTCAACCTAGGGACCATAGGGACCATACCCTCAGGCTGACCAGAGGTCACGGGCACGGGCAAGAATGCCCTACCCTACCTCTACTTCTGGGGTTCCGCACCCTCCCAGGGAAGCACCCACCAGAACACAACTCTCCCACCAGATCAGGACGTCTCTCCATCAACTGGTCTACCACCTGGGATCTGGAAACGATTTCACTTCGGAGGTACAAAGCACACAGCACAGTCCCTCTTCAAGCAGGTGGGGGGACACAGCACACAGCAAAGTCCCCTTTCCTCTACCTTAGTGGAAACAGCAAACTGCAGGTGAGCCCCAGATCACACAGCAAGGGCAGCCCCCTCAGTCTCTTGAGCTGATCTACTTTGGCAGAGATTCCTTCTTGACCTGGAAGTTTCCTAATCTCCCAACCTAGGGTCTAAACCCTCAGGCTACACCGGGGTCAGAGGTAAGGACACCGTCCCTCTGCACCCCCTTTTAGAGTTCTGCACCCTCCCACCTTGGAGCGGTACCCCTGGAAGCAAAACCGGTCAGGACACTGAGTACAGATGCCCTTCCCTCCAGGTCAGGCTGAACCTGAACCTGGCCTCCCCCCTTCTCTGGGAACGACCTCCGGAGGCCCCACAAATGGTCAAGCACTCTAGAAGGTCAAATGCCCAGCGAACCAGGACTTCTGCACCCTCCACTAGGAGTGGTACTACCCAACACCAGGACCGCCGGAGTTCTGGTTACAGACACTCCCCGTCCTCTAGACACAGGAAGAGCCTCCTCAAATGACCTGTAAGTACAGCCTGGGCCCCTGACCTGGCGCTCCCTTGGGGAACCCTCCAGGCCCTGAGACAGGGTTTCGGGCCAACGTGGGACACACCGTCCCACACTCACTCCGCCTCCACTGAGACCGGACGTGAGCCCCTACACCACTACCATCCTACTGGGACCTAGCTGGGCTACACATGAACCTCTTCCCCTACACAGGATCATCAGATACACAAGCCACTACTTTTAGAATCACTCCCTAATGCCTCTGCAAGACATCTAGCACATGGCCAGACGTCCACTTTATTGTCCAGTGCCTCTGCAGGACCTCCTGCACACCACCTGTGCAAGCTCCTTTTATTACAAAAAAACTCACACAAACTCCTCCAGTTCAACACACCACTCATCCACACACTCCCCCTCCCGACTGGTGAGACAGTTCCTCACTGCCTCTGACTCTCAACCTGTACCCCTTTTACTGAGCACCAGGCACCATACTCTGGGAACTGGGAATGGGACTTCACGCACTGGACACATTTTATCTGCCACCACTGAATCCTACCATACTGGGGAATCCAGACACACACACTACACTCAGGGGATAACCACCCGAGCAAGCCATTTCTCCTCCACACCCTCTCTCTTCCATCTATCCACACCTCTGGGGACAGGAACAGGGATTGGGCACTGGACACAGCAAGGGTTCCTTATCTATGGGAACCTCCCCCTCTACTGGCGTCCCGCCCTGTCATTTTCTCTCATCTGCCACTAAAGGTAAAAGCGCAGGAAACACCGTTTGAAAATGACACTCTTGAGGAAAAACAAAATCATAAACAATAATCCCAAACATGTGACTATCTAGAATGCAGAGTTTTGAAATGTAGCCAGTTGTCGCTGTGGTACTGCGCAAACACAAGTCCTAATCCTCACCGCTGTCCAACAATGTTAGAACTGGGATTTCTGGTTGGCTAAGGCTTACGCCAAAGCCAGGCAGAAACCACCATTCTAGTCAGGGCAAGGGTGTCAAAAGCCAAGATAACCCCTGCTCACCCCCTTGGTAGCTTGGCACGAGCAGACAGGCTTATCCCGGAGGCAATGTGTAAAGCATTTGCGCACGAACACAACAGCAACAATATCCTAGGCACACCACAAAAGGAACTCCACACAAGGTTATATAAAAATAACTTTTGTATTGTCAAAACACATCAGATAGCAATCACACAATATACATTGTGCCAACTGGCACGGGCAATATTCACACTGGATTATTTACACCAGGACAGAGCCACATGGGCTACTGTCAGATTCAACACTTAGCAGAAATAGCACTTCTAGAACTTAGAATAAGTGTAGCACAAAATAACAATTATAGGTCACAACCAGTAACCACTGGTAACAGGTAGGTACACACTACGCAATACTAATAACCATAGGCCTAGATCATGCATGGACACATAACCTCTCTAGTATAACATACTAGGCAAAGCAAATTTCTAAGCATGAGCACTTTTAGAAGTCTAACACAAGCATAAAGGCAAAGCACATTACGCATAATCACATTTAGGCCTAAACAGTATAACTACAGTAGGCAATCTCTCACTAGTCTAAACACATTAGACTCTCCCTCTAAGCATAACTCACAATTAGGGGTGTAACTCACAGTGAAGTAAACTCTCACTAACATAAACCTACATAGGTAAAATAACCTCATGATCTCATTGCGCAAAAATCACATTAGGCAATTACCAGTATAAACATAGTAAAATCACATTGCGCAAAAATCACATTAGGGCCTTGCGCCCTACCCACATACCAGTCCCCTGGCCAACTGCCCATCCCAAGAAGGGGCTCAAATGCCCTGTGTCCAGAATGTCAGGGTGCGTTGCCAATGCAGCGCCAGTCAGGGGTGCGCCAACGGTGTGAGCCTAAACGTTGCAGCTGCCCACTACTTGCTGGGCAGCTGAGCACAATCACCAGGGCCTAAACGCTGCAGCTGGCACTAAGTGCTGCGCAACTGTGACAGGCCAAGTTAGGGGTGAAGGGAGTGCAACTCACTCCGGGATTCACAAAGAACAGGTCCCCCTAAAAGACATAAAAGCCTAAACGGTGCAGCTGCCCTCTAATTGCTGGGCAGCAGGGAACTTCAAAATGAGGCAGGGGCTCTCAGTAGCCCTTTGAAACAAAACTGCGCCAAACTGAGCCATCTGGCTCTGAAAACACATATGCGCAGTCTGGAGCCACACGGGCTCTGTAAATGAAGATGTCCCCATGGAGCACCCGGGCTCCTGAAATCATTAGGCCACACTTTAAAGAAAAAGAACTGGCCCCGGAGCCCTCTTGGGCTCGAACTGAACAAAATGCCTCTCGATTGGTGGAGTCCCTCTCGGGGGACTCGAACTCGCGAAAATGCCGCCTGAGCCTCTCGGGGGCTCAAAAACAAAGCAATGCCCCTGAGCCTCTCGTGGGCTCTCGACAGCAGGGTGCCCCGGAATGCAGGGGCGGCCCGCTGCGACGTGGGGTCGCCCGGGGGGCCTCTAGGAACCAACCCCGAGCCCCCTCCTTACCGGCTCCTGGCTCTGGCGGCTGCTTCTCTTGTCATCGCGGCGGGGGCAGGCACCGGCCATTGCCTGGCGCCCTCGCCCGCTGGAAATCGTCTTATGGTGCTGGCGGCAGCGCTTTGCGGCGCTCTCTCCACACGAGAGCCCCGCCTCTGCAAGGCACCTACTTCACCCGGTCCCCTCTCCTCGGGGACCAGGACTTGTATCGGAATCTGCAAGGCTCCATACGTGCTTGCAAGCACTGGCCCCGCCCACCACCTCTACTTCTAGGTCGCACTTAGGCAGCGGCCCGGCAACGTTGCACCAGACTACTCGGGCGGCGGCGGTGAACTCATGGGGGCCACAACGATGGGGAGGCTCCCTCGGTACTGAAAGTAAATAGCGGGGTGGGCACCCACGGTGCTAATTAATTTAAGAAAAATGCACAGACGAGGGGTAGGCCCCCCCCCCCCCCGAATATCGGGGCATAACGCAGGGTAGGCTCCTGCGAATTTCAAAGGAAAAGCATAAAAAAATACAATCGGGCAGTTGAAAATAAAGCGCTCACGAACCGCTAGGGAACAGGCAGACCTCAAGTCCCCCAAGAAGGGTTCCCATAGCAAAGGGGCCTCAGCAACCAAAAGTAAAAATACAGCGCTCCCATCCGGCAAATGGTCCTGGGAAAGGTTTTGAGGACAAAAGTCCAAAAGGGGTCCAAAATAAGTCCTCCAGGACATCCATCAGGTATCCAGGGGCGGGGCAGGGCCCAGGGAGGCAAGCCTTCCCCTGGGCCCAAGCAGCAGCACACCCCTTGCAGGATTCAAGTAGCAAGACAAGAACATTTTACAAGAGGTCACAGCCTCTTTTTATACAGCACAATCCTTTGTCTAAAGGTGCAGGGTGGGGGGAAAACCAGTCGCAGCTGGTTTTGGAGCACTCTTGATGTGCTCAGCCACCCCTCCCAATCACTAGTCAGGCCAGGGTCATCAGTCGCACCACAGGGGGCGGAGACAGCATTGTGTGGGGAAAGCCCAGCCCTATTCAGGTCCCAGGTGCAACCCCCCGTCACATCAGCATGCTAATCTCTCCACTCACCACCGGGGCAGACCCATCAAGACTCTTGGAGCCAGGCTCACCAGCCAGTTCCAGCCAATCATGTGCCAGCACACTCACTACCCACGCACACCCATGTCTAGAAGTGGCACTTCCACACTAGACACAGTCATGCCGCATACATCATTGCACAGTATTCAATCTCACGAGTTCGCACATACCAAACTCGACCCTGCACTCCCCACACATCAGGAACTACCATGGTCACACATATTCCCCATGCATTCCTATTGGAGGGCAGGTCACTCTCACCACACACACACAGAGCGCGTGCACTTTACACTGGACCACAGTGAAAAAGTGCGCAGAGACCTAAAATCACCAACACCAGGTTACAGAAACAGGCTAGGCAAAAGCAAAAAAAAGTTTTGGGGTGAACCTTCCAAAAAGGACCAGGTTCAACACGCGTCAAGAAATTTTAGACCTTCCAAAGGCTATAATAGTTCAATTGAAAACTCTTATTCCTCCAAAAAAGATAGATTGGACTATGTTAGCATCCTGTAAGCAAAAGGCAGACAAATCGGTCTCTGACTTTTTACACATTTTGAGGAGACATTCCATGACTTTAGTGGCCAGTCATTGACAGATGACACAGGCAGGCATCTGTTTGTCGATAAATTTGTCGCAAAAATGTTGCCAGGAATAGCTAGTCGTCTAAAGGTCAGTGACAGTTCATGGACTACGTCTTCACCAGTCTCTCTCTTGACTATGGCTCAGTATTATGAACAACAGGAATTGGAAGCCAAGGGCCATGAGTATAAAAAAGTTAAAGATCTAAAAACAAAGGTTATGCTAGCTCAGGTTTATGGTCCATCTTATAGAGGGTACAGCAGGGGCAGACATGCGATGTAGTGCCCAGGCACAACCTCTTTCACCCATACTAATTTGTCCCCTAATCAGTGCGCTTATTATAAGGAGATTGGATATTGGGCTGCTGACTGTCTGCAATTTCGTGCTCAGCGATACCAGTATGGCTGAGGACAAATGAGAGGCCGCGCTGGGAATTTAGGATATAGGGGATCTATGGACGATCATACCAGGATTGAGGCTGTTGAGCCTACTCAGAATTCTTCTAATACTTTTGATCGATGTAACGAATATCAGATGTCTAATTATCCAGTCGCTGATTTGAAGGATACTGCTTCGGAATGCCTAGGATGGGGTATGGAATCAGTTGAGGTCCTATTAGATCATAAGAGTCCTTACGTTAATGCACGTGTTTTGGGTTCTACTTATTGGTTTTTGTTTGACACAGGAGCTGCTCGTAGCGCCCTGTCTAAACAATTGGTTCCAAGTGCTTCCCTGTCTGGCTTAACCATTACATCGATAGGTTTTGATGGAACACCTTTCTTTAGCCCACTGTCACAACCACTTGCATTTCATGTTGATACATTTTCTGCTCCATATCCATTTTTGCTTTCCCCTAACACGCTGGACAATATTGTGGGTCTTGACATGCTCAAGCATTTCAGGGCTGCAATACGCTGTTCCTCAGAAGGTGTGTGTGTTATCTTGAATACCAACTATCCCTTGGTTGAAAAATCTTGTCTTGTTAGAGAAGATATTGCACTAGTACATTGTGGGCTATGTCAGACACAGATGTAGGACAAATGGTTATCCCACCAGTTTATATCCACGTGAGGGAAGGTGCTTCATTGCCTCGGTAACCTCAATACAAAATTTCTCGAGGAGGCATTAATACAAATTCTTCAGGATTTGATTGAAGTGGGGGTTGTGGAAGAGGTCTATTACAATATTTGCAAGAGCCCTATCCTTCCTATCTTAAAGAAAGACACTGATACTAAAGTAGACAGATTCATCATTGACTTGTGAGAGGCTAATAAGATCGTAGTGCCCCAATACCCTGTAGTCTCTGACATCACGACACTCCTTACCATGGTTCCTCCGACTGCTACTACATTTTCAGTGATAGATCCGAAGAACGCTTTCTTTTCGATCCCTATCCATCCTGATAGCCGATATTTGTTCAGCTTCACTTTGGATAATAGATCTTTCAGATTTTGTAAAGTTCCCCAAGGGTATACAGAGAGTCCTAATATTTACAGCCGGGCGTTAAAAAGACAACTTGATTCTTTTCCTGTGACAACAGGGGTGGCTCTTGTACAATATGTCGATGACAACTTGTTGGCAGCTGATACTCTTGAGCAGTGTGAAGAAGGAACTAGGGGTGGGCGTAGTTTGCGAAGTAGCGCTACGCATAGCTACGCAGCACTACGCGAGCTACGCGTAGCACTTCGCGAACTGCGTAGTAGCATGTTCGCACTGTGCAAGATGTCGTTTTCAATGATTGCACAGTGCGGACAAGCATCCGGCACTGTGCAATCATTGAAAACGGCATCTTGCATAGTGCGAGCTGTACTTTCCTGCCGCTCAAGTATATTTTTAGTTGAGCTGCAGCTTTCTCAACGTGGACTTGTAGTTTCTCATCGCGAGCGGTCGCAAGCATGCGCGACCACTCGCGATGAGAAACCTGACCTTTACCGCATTGAGAATCTCGCCGGGAGGTTTATTTTCCATGCTCGTGATCGCAAACAAAGAAAAAGTCTTGCGAGGATGTCATTTTGCTTGCTCGCGATCGCCAACTTGACGTTGAGGACTACGAGCAAGCAAAAAATGACCGCTGCACTACGCTATGCTACGGTACGCATGTTTGCACTGTGCTACATGCAGTTCGCATAGTGCAAAGTTGCGCAAACTTCGCATATTATGCCAGCGTAGCATAGTGCTTTGCCCAGGGTTGGAAGAAACACTGTCATGGCTTTCAATTCTTGCCTCACACCATCACAAAGTTTCTCGGAAGAAATTGCAATATTGTAGACTGAAAGTTACCTATTTAGGTCCCCTCCTATCTAAGGAGGGACGTGCACTTACACCTGACCGCTTTCAAGCTATTTTAGACACACTTGTGCCCAGCACTCAGAAAGAAATGAATCCCTAGCTTCTCACACATTGTTAAACCTTTGTTGGCCCTTCTGACTAAAGACACTCCAATGCCCCTTCCAGGGACGACTGAATGCCAGAATGCTTTCCAACAGCTGCGTCAAGCTCTCTATTCTGAACCAGTATTAGGCACCCCGACTACACCAAGGCTTTCACATACTATGTACAGGAGAGGGATGGTTGTGCGCTTTCAGTTTTAGCACAGACACACAGTGATAAGCAGCGTCCTTGTGCATATTTTTTTGCTGTCTTTGATCCAGTTGCTCGTGCAACTGGATCAAGGACAGCTGTATCCATACGTCAGAGTGAAGGGATAGTCTTGTCATATAGATTGCTTGTGTTAGTACTCCATGCAGTTGATGCCATTTTGAACCAAACCAAAACGCAGCATTTAACTAGTGCTCGTTTGACAGGATATGAATTGACACTTTTGGCTCCTCAAATCACTCTGAAAAGGTTCTCTGTTTGGACTTATCGGGACTGCGTGAACGAGCGTCATGCTGGTCGGGACTTATCATGGTTCATGATTCTAAAAATAGCCAGGGGCGGATCTGACAACGACTCTGTAGACTTTTCAGGAGAGAATGTATTGGAATAGATGACACCTGGTAACAACTGTGGTTGGTCGGACAGCAGTAACACAAGGGCCTCCTCTGTATGATATGGAATAGTAGTCTTCACTCATCTTATATAAATTTGTGATCTCACTAGTTTATCTAAAGTCCACTGGAACACCGTCTGCTTGGATAGTGATCGACTTTAGGATCCTTGCAGAGCTGTAAACAATTTTTGTTTTTCCTTGGTGACTATATTGGTTCTGAAATATTAATTGGAACGTGTATGATACGACAATTCCCTTCATTGAATAATACTCAAATGGCCCATGAGTGATTGATTTATAATAGCGCATGCCCACAGGGGGGCTATATGTGAATGTGAATCCATATTTGGGAACAATAGTTTCAGACTGCAGAACAGTGGACTGCCATCATTGCCTTGAAAAAGTCTTTTAGACAAAACACATGTCGGCAAGTCGTGTGCTGGGAAATTTTAAAGAATACTATTTTGGAATAAAGATTATCAAGACTACCACATGCCTTGGATCCTTATATTTTGATAAATATTATTGTGATTGATGCCATTTCTATTGGGTTGGAGTGGGTGTTATTGATACCCATTGATTGTAACACACATTTACTGGCTTAATAGTGACTATAGGTGTGCTGTTCGAGCCCTTTTTTTTGTGCTGTGGCTTTATGCACACTTTGTGTGCTACATACACCTCTAGGTAGTGGGTGTTGTTAGGGCTAATTGAGCACCCATCCTTTAACTTTGACTATGCTATCCACTATTTCCACATTTATACTATACCACTCAATATAGTGAGGCTAACAAATGTGCGGACGTTTCTCTATCTAGAGAACGCTACTACCCATTTGTTGTGAAAACACTCTGAAAAGATGTTCAACTCTGAATCTGGCTACTCTGTTGCCATATCAAGCGACACAGTCCCGGTCACAAGAGCCTCATGATTGTATATTCCTTACTGAGCAACAGACAAAGGGTTGTGCCGTCTTGCAAGATACGCCTCTCTCAAATGTTGATGGAGAACTGTGGGTTGATTGATGGGTCCTGTATGAAATTACCGGATGGCACAACATCAGCTGCATATTCAATCACAACACTTCAGACGGTAGTTGAGACATCTCGTATTCCACAAAAGTCAGCTCAGGCAGCTGAGCTAATAGCCCTGATGAGAGCGTGTGATCTTAGTACTGACTTGTCTGTTAACATCTACACTGATAGCTGCTATACTTTCAGAGTGGTTCATGATTTTGGGTTACTCTGGAAGGAAAGGGACTTTCTTACATCCCATGAGATGCAAATAGTGCATGGAGAGTTGTTGCACAATCTCCTGACTGCCTTGACATTTCCGAAGAAGATAGCGATTGTTAAGTGTAGTGCACATAAGAAGGTGACAGATAGAATAGTACAAGGCAATGCCTTCGCAGATCACATAGCCCGCAAAACTGCAATGCAGCGAAGCACCACATCTATGTACATGGTGAAGTCACAGGCTGAACGTTGGCATGATGCCAAGGAGAAAGTGCTAGATATGCAGAGATCTGCCTCTACAGAAGAACTTGAGCAATGGTCTAAGGAGGGAACATTGGATGATGAGGGTTGTTGGAGAAATAAAGATATGACTAAGTGGGGATTGCCCACAGCCTACTTACATTCTATGATTCATATGGCACATGGGCCAGCACCTGTTGGAGCCTCCTCGATAACGAAGTTGCTTACGCAAGTTTGGGAGCAGCCAGAGATTGCCATCATGGCTAAAAAGATAGTGCAGTCCTGCTTGATAGGTCTTCAGCACAAACCTGGAAAAGGGACATGAACTCCTACAGGAGGGTTTGCTACACCAACTGCACCTTTTGAAGTTATGCAAATGGATTACATCCAGCTTGAACGTTGCCACAATTTGAAATATGTCCTAGTGGTGGTATGTGCCTTGAGTAAATGGTTAGAGGCGTACCCTACGAAGGAAAATACAGCTCTTACCACAGCAAAGGTGCTTCTACAAGAATTCTTCTCCAGATTTGGTGTTTTCGAACTTTTTTGGAGTGATAACGGACCCAATTTTACTGGGCAAGTTGTTGAGAATGTCCTGAAAAGATTAGGGATTAAACAGAAGTTTCATGCTGCCATTCACCCACAATCAGCAGGGCTAGTGGAGCGATACAATGCTACCCTCAAGCTGAAGCTAGCTAAAACCCAGGCTTCTACATCTTTGAAATGACCTGATGCACTACCCTTGGCATTGTTGTCCATTAGGTCAGTGCCACATTCACGATCTGGCCTTACACCATATGAGGTGGTATTTGGAAGGCCTATGAATATTTGGGGTATTCCTAAGCTGCACCCCATACATGATGTACCTAGTGTCTTTATGAGTGACTACCTATCACAGTTGACTGACAGCATGATTTCTATTCATCAACAGGTTCGAGAAGCTCTTCCTGACAGGTCAAAAGGTGAAGGCCATGAACTACGGCCCAGCAATCATGTGATGATCCGGTCCTTCCAGAGATCGAGCAGTTTGGAACCTAGGTGCCGTGGCCCAGAACAGGTCCTCCTGGCGACGAGAACTGCAGTCCCAGTGACGAACAGGAGGAGCTGGGTGCATTCCAACCACTACAAAAAGGTGCCATCTACCTTGGTGGAACCTACTGCCCTGGTCGACCATCGAGACATCCTGGACACAGAGAGAGGCCAAGCTACATCACCTGAAGAACCTGAGGGAGTCTTTCTGGATCACACAATCCCCGGTAGATTCCGATACCAACTGCGACCCCGGAGAGAAACTGCATCGCTGAAAGAGACTGCTTGAGCAACCGTCCTGGGTTTGTGATAGACTGATGTGGTGAGGGGGTGATCCTTTTGTTTAATGACACCCATCTCAGCCCTCAGTGAAGAAACAAACGGCTGCCCAGGACTTTAGAGCTCCATCTGCTTTGTTGTTTCAGAATCAAGAGACAATGCCTGTGAAAGAGACCTTGACTGCTGCGAGAATCTGTGGTAAGAAGATTATGTGCATTGTTGGGTTTACTGTTAGTGTGATCATTATGGCAATAATTACTTGGGTTGTAGAGGAAGTTACTCCTGCTGGAGGAATTCTGACTGCCACTACTCCAGCACCCATTGAACATCACTACTATTCTCTCCTATATCATGAGCAGAAACATCCACAATCCTATCTGAATAATATGTTCATCCAGATGTTACACCACACATATAATGCTACGAACATTACCAACTGTTGGGTGTGTGGAATGATGCCTGCTCATCAGAAAAAGGGAGGAACAGCTTTCATTCCTTTGCCATTCTCACACAATGGTTCTTGTCAAGCCTGGTTTGCACTTTTATTGGCTTCTGAAATGGCTAATATTACTGATTCTGGTTACGGAGGCTAAACTACTACCTTAATAAAGCGTGTTATCCTGATGAGGAAGGCGATCTGCAAGCTAGAGGAACTATATGGGAGATGGAGGAGTACCGATGAGGAAATGCTTCTACACATTATGTTTACCCAAATACTCGAACATCTAAGGGTAATGGACCTCCTGTTATAGCTGTCACTAGAGCCCGAGCAGATTTATGTATGAGTAGTGTTGGGAAAATTCCAATGGGAAGAAGTGAATGTGCTCTGGTTTTGAACATTGCTGGCACCAACAAAAGCAGCTTCACATCATCACATAACACCTATTTTATTTGTGGGAACAAGGGGAACTATAATTTACCTGTTGGCTGGTCAGGAACATGTTATGTGTCCTTTTTGTTACCTCCTGTGTTTCTGGCACCTGCATCATATCACAAGGACTAGCGACTGTTTAATCACATTTCCAAGAACAGATACAAAAGAACAATAAGTAATGATGAGGTGGATCAGACTGACACCGCACTGCAGCAATATGTTGATTTTAATTTGTGGCTGTTCTTCTTTGTTGGTGCTGCCTTGAACAGTAGGAAAATCAGACGGTTGACACGTGTCGTAGAGGCTGTGACCAACCAGATAGCTATGGCACTTGGAAACATCACAGAGGAACTACATATTGTGAGGATTGTGGTGCTTCAAAACTGTATGCTCCTGGTCGTAGTCCTGGCTGATTGAGGTGGTGCATGCGGCATCATCGGGAGTAGTTGCTGCGTGAACATTCCAGATCATGCCCCTTCAGTTTTTGATGCAATATCCAATCTACACAAAATAGCTGCTGAGATTCACCCTGATAACGGAACATGGAATTTGACCAGTTGGCTATGGACACTGTTTACCACCCGGGGCTGGAAGTTATTGACGATATTATGTATATTGTTTGCAATTCTGATGACCTGCTGTTTATGTATACAATGCGGACCAATGCTTTGCTCTTTCTGTATCACTGCTTGTACACCTACCAGACGTGACGTTAAACAAATGAATGCCCAACGTGCACTAGATAAAGAGATTGATGAAATGATGAGAATCGACATACATGATGTATACTTAGACTCTTCACGATTATAGATGTCTTAAGCTAATGCTGAAAGAGTTGTCTGTGGAAATTTGGCAGAGATTACTGTTAGCATTGAGCTGAAGCCATATTGTTTCCGGCAGCCATCTTGACTGATCATGTACTCCTTCCTTCTTTGCTGTTGCTTGCCCTTGTGCTTGTGCTTTGCTCAAGAACTGGCTATACTTATCCCCTGCTACTCTGCACTTGCTCAGAAGAGTCTGTAGCTGCCCATGCACCTGCTCTAGTCTGTTACTGTCAGGATGTTTTTACTGAAGTCAGCAACTCATTGCCCTTCCTTCTTTGTTGACTGTGCATTCTTTGTATGACCATCTATATATGTAACTCTTCCTGTGTACTTGTACCGCCTCCTTTTGAGCCCATGTGTGGGTATAAAAGACCCATAGTTCTTCTACTCCGTGTGTTACTTCATCCAATGCCGAAGGGTGTTGTGTGAATGTAATTCCACCTCATGAGGTTTATTAAAGTGTTTTCTTGATATTTCAGCTTCCGTGCAAATTTCTACTTATGGGTCTGAGACTAGTGCGCAGAAGGGTGAACCCCTAGCACCGGTAGGCCTTGCTGAGGTCCTCTTTTACAACTGCATCTAATGCACCATTCAAATAATCACCCTGTTGTCTGCAAGGTGACAGCACTTGAGACTGCCCATTTAGTAGTAAAGTATAGCACAGGTCTTGTACATTAACTTTATTTTTAACACATAATGTTTATTACAACATTTAGAATTTGATGATAATGACCAAATAGATTACGTTGAAAAAAATCAATCTGATAATGCTTACAAAGTGCAAAAAGGCACTGAGGAATGAATAAGAAATCATGCAAATGTTCTAAGGCTAAAGCATCTGCTTTACACAACTAAGTATTAAAAGGCAAACATTCCAGCCTACTGTTAGAGGCCCTCTGCCTTATCTGTGGGAATAGATCTAATCTTGTCAGTAAATGGGGCTTAAACAGTGTGAACAGCTTTAGTTGAAGTAATGTCAATGCGTGCAGCCAGGGGAAGTAAAAAAAAAGTTTCACACAAAAGCGAATGAACACAGTAATTAGGCCATGCGAGTGATAAGAGGCCCCTTTTAAGATATATTAAATACAAGACATTTCACAAGCACAGTGCAAGCGCTCTGCAGGCGGAACCTAAAAATTGCCCAACTGTTTGGTATGTCAGCATGCCTGTGATTAGAGTGTTTTATACGCAAGCTGGATTCTTAATGAAGGTATGTGTCAGGCCTTGCATGGCAATTTGTGATCAATCAAAGGCTAACAAGAACTTTTATAGAAAACACCATTCACACAAGAATAAGTTGCCAATGACTAAATTCTTTGTACGACAATGACTACTGACATTTCAGAATGCAGGTATATCCGCCGCTGACTCCGCTCTAGAATCGAGTCATCGGTCTAGTTTCTCGGACTTGCGTTGAGCCGGGTGCTTAATGCGCGAGTTCTAGAAACGAACCATGCACTTCAACCGTCGTAGTGACGGAGACGGTTGTGTTTCGTCTCGTTGCTTTTCAGTTCGCCTCAGACACATTTATTTTCAGTCAGGAGCCATAGCTTAGGTATTTAGAGGATAGAATTCACAGTAGATTGTTTCGAAGAGACAACTACTATGCATGCGCAACGTGGGATTCCGGAACTTTGCTTTCCCTCAGAATAACGAAGAAGTGTACGGAAGGCTACGGAGTGCGCATCAGAGATTTGGAGAGTCTTATTTCCAGTGTAGCGGTGGTAAGAGGTGCTATGCGCCAACCACTGCCCAGAGTTTGTATTATTGTTTGCCTTTTGAAGAAAACAGAGTAATGTAGTTTCTTCAGCGGAAGGAGCCAAAGTATAGGGTAGTTCCTTGAGATCAATAGAACTCCTTATTGGCATTCTAATAAGAGGAACTTTACTGTGTTTAAGGTAAAACAACTTGACAATATTTAAAATATCAACAGCATCTAGGATAATTATAGGTTGGTTCACAAATGTGGTATCTTACAGGTACAGATGCTGCATTTAATTTACATACCAAAAGAGAGGAGCAATAGCCTCAGAGTTATTTGGTAATTAAAGAAGTGTTCATATAAAAGGCAACTAGAAAATTATAAAACTGTATTGTGTTAAAGCTAATAAGAATTACTTCCACTTCAGGTATCGGATACTTAGCTGCGTGGAGCCCAGTTGATCCTAAGCAACGTACCACACGCAGATACCAGTGCCAGGCTGTCTCTCTCTTGTTCTACACTTCCCCTTTCCCCCTTGCTAGAGTGTTGCCCAGAAGTTGTAAAGTTCGGGTGGCACTCTGGTGGTGGGGCGTTGGGACCATCTTCGGCTCCCGTGGTACAAGTTTGGTTTGTGACAGTATGTAACATAGACAATTAGAGAAAATGAGCACATTGATTACAAGGAGCACATTTGGATTTTATGAATTGGCGCAAGATTAACTATTTGAAGCAGGTGTCTGCGGGATTTTCAGCATGACCATATAGATAGCGCATGAAAGAGCATTTGAGAAGGTTTTCAGTTGAGGATGCTGTTCAACACAAGTGTAGGAATGAATGGGTAAACACTTGTCAGTATCATGCCTAGGCTAGTACGGTTTCCTGATCTCCATGTAGGGCCTGACTACCTGGGTCTAGGCCTGGGACAGGTGAGAAAATACTCCACCTGATCACAAATGGTTCATAATAATAATTCCATATTTGTAATGCGCAAAGTTATCATCCCTAAGGGCAGCTAGACGTTTGGCTGTCAGTGGCAGTCTCTGTGTTTGCCACCACATGTAAAAGCGCAGTAGGACGAGCTCGCAATTTCTGCTTTAGCCACCCTGCGACGGCCACAATTAAGAGCGGGGGGAGGCTGCTTTACCCAAAACTCTTGCCACCCGGGCAGATCATTACAGTTACCCCCACTCCAAGGAATCTAACTCCTAATCTGTAGAATTCCTTGCAGAGATGGTTGCCATTAACAGCAATTCCAGCTGCTGGGAATTTCTGCAAGGAACCCCACTTACTTCTTACATCAAGCTCTTAGTACTTTAACCTGGTTCGTTGGGGCTGACTAGATTATACACCAGTTTTACAATAATCATGTGCCTCTGTATTAAACACTAGCAGCCCGTCCTGAAGTTGTCCGGGTATGAATTGCTGCCGGCCAGTAGTATATTGTTTTGTAGGATTTCATTTTGATAGCATTTCTTTTCCGTGACAGGCCGGTGAAACGCTCCGATTCACAGTGCACTGCTGATGCACTTAAGAGTGCGCGTTCAGTAGTGTGTGAACTCGAGTTTCCCTACTTTACTTTTCCTTTCAATATTATATAGCGCAAACTCGACAACATGGCATGAGCACAATTTACTTTTTTTAAAATATATTTTTATTGTTATTGCAAGCGAGAAAAAGCAATTCTTAATTATGAACACATTCTTAGAAATATCATAGCACACAATTAATACAGAGGAATTCAGTATAATATTCATTAAAAAAACAAGACAGATATCATAAATACATATTTTAAAGGTCTTAGCAGCATTGTAAAGTCGAGAAGCTCAAATAAACGTTTCCCTAATTTTCTCTCGTTTTCTTAATGAGCGCGGTCCCCTTATCCTTGCTAATGATAATTCCATAGTATATATTTCATTAACAAAAGTCCACCACTCAATAACATGCGGAGGTTTCGAAGAAATCCAAGCCCTAGCTATTATCAATCTTGCACAGGTAATTAAGATAGTGATAAGGTCTTTATGCGAGCTAATTACATCCTGCAAGTCTAACAATATCAGATGAGCAGATAATGACAGAAATACTATTTTCTTCTTAATAAGAACATCTTATATTCCTTTCCAGAATTCAGAAAGAGCGGGGCAGGAAAAGAGCATATGTTCTAAGTCGGCGGCGATCAGATCGCACTTAGGACAATTAGTACGATCATTTGATGAATTACTTTGTAGCCAGCTGACAATTCTTTGAGGAGTATAATATAATTGGCAAATGGTTCTGTACAATTGAAGTCTTATGTTAGAGGACTGAACTACCTGAATAATTTGGCATAAAGAAGCAGATATCTGATTTGATGTTACATTTATCCCTATTCTAGCGGTCCATTTAGCCGCCAATTTACAACAATCATCTGCTTTCAGGTAAGTTAAGAGTCTATAACTTTCACTAATAAGTGATTTAGTCCTATCAGAATACAAACAATTCAAAATATCAAAATAACAGAATTCATTAATTTTCATTTTCCAGACTAAAAAGTCCTGAATTTGCATATATTTAAAGTACATACCATCATTCAATTTATAAAGAATTTTTAGAGCAGTGAAATCAAGAAATCCCTCGGAACCATAGAGATCCCCTAGAGTATTGACACCACAGCTTGACCAAGCCGCCCCAGCTTCATCCGAAAAGATTCCAGGGAGTCCTGGGTTGCCCCATAGACTTAATTCTGCATAAAAAGTAGGAATCTTACCATAATTCCTGATCAGATTCCAGATACTTGTAATGTCCCTAGCAGTCTTAAATTTCACTCGCTTGTAGTAATTCGGGTCGTGGACTCTAGCTAGAAAGTGTTTACAATCAGGACCAAGCTTGAACTCATGAAAGAATAACGAGTTTTCATTTTTGAGCAAGCTTCGAATGAGACAAAAAAACGTTGCAAAAAATATAATCCCTTCTTTTTCTATTGGGAGTTTCAACAGCTGAATTGATCTGCGAGCTTTTTTGTACCCCATCAAGTTTTTTTAAGAAGATACTATTGAGGCGTAAGGGAATTGATCGAAATAAATACAAAAACGTAGGTACGACTTTCATTTTAATTAAATTAATCCGTCCAACTAAACTAAGTGGTATCTTATGCCACTTTTTTAATGAGAGGGTTACTTCTTTTAATAATGAATTATAATTAAGTACAATTAGTTCGTCAATATTCGCAGAGACTTTCACTCCCAAATATACTGCATTTGTAAGATACCCTGAACAGGAAACAGTGGTTTATAGTTAGTAATCACCTGTGTTTTATTTATATTTAATTTAGAGCCAGAAATGTCTCCGAATCTTTTAGCTTCCCTCGTTATTTCCTGGATAGCTTTGACAACATCGGTAGTAAAGATCGCAATGTTATCCGCGTATGCAGTTATTTTCAAAGTGTTCCTGCCATGTTGAAAGGGGATTATGTCAGCTTGAGAGAGAAGCGCATTTAAAAATGGTTCCAAAGAGAGGGCAAACAGCAAGGGTGACAGAGGACACCCTTGCCGAGTGCCCCTCTCTATTGGGAATTTGGATGAGCTCATACCTGCGTAGCTTATCTTAGCAGTTGGTTGGTCATACAATGACCGAATCCAACCAAGGTATGTGTTCTGGAAGCCAAAAGCTTGCAGTACTGCCCATAAATAGTTCCACCCCACTTGGTCAAATGCTTTCTCAGCATCTAGCATAACCATTCCAAGTGGGGTGGACTCGGTTAGTGCCACATCAAAAGCAGTAATAGCCATGTTAACATGGGCGGTGGTGTCTCTCCCCATGACAAAACCATGCTGTTGTGTATTAACCAGTTCCGGCATAAGCCTAGTGGCCTAGATTTTTGCAAAAGCCTTGGCGTCCGCATTGATTAAGGAAATTGGTCGGTATGGCCCACAATCATCTGCAGGCTTTAGTTTTTTAAGATTCCACGAGGCTGGGGCCTTCCCTGTCTCCCCAATTGAGTCTACAACTAAACTTAAGAGAGGGAGTCATTCCTGTTTAAAGATTTTATAGAGTTCAATGGGGAGCAGGTCTTCCCCGGCTGCTTTACCAGAAGGGAGCGAAGCAATTGCTAGCCGTATCTCTGTAGGGTTAATACCAAATTCAAGTTGGCTGTCGCATACTTTCTCTCGGTGATCAGTCAGATGAGTATTCAGATATAAAAGTATTTGATCATTAATGGGAGAAATTTCTGAAGCATACAGCCTGCTATAGTATTTGACAAATTGATCGAGCATCTGCTGTGGCTGGCTATAGGTTGCCATATTGATATCCTTAATAACTTTAATAATGTTTTAGCCTTCTTATCAGCTACCTTGTAGGCTAGCACTTTCCCAATTCTGTCTCCACTTTTGTACTGCGATAGATGATATTTTTGAAGTTTCGCACTGTATGTCTCCCCCAAGGTCTTCTTAATAGCTGACTGTAAATTCACCAATTCAATTCTTAACTCATTAATATTAGAGTCCCCTTGCAGAAGGGCTGCAGCCAACCGAGATTCCTGACCCAGGATATTAGAGGTCATAGATTTAACCTCTTTCTTACGTTCTGATTTTTTTTTTAAAACATACTGTTGGGCAAACCCCCTTATACTTGCTTTGCTTGCATCCCAAATGTATACTACTGCAGCACTATTCAAATTAATCTCAATAAATTCAGTAATATGCGCTTTCAATTGAGAGATGAAATCTGTATCCGAAAAAAGGGATCTAGGAAACGTAAATTGCCAGATTTCCTGTATCCTACTAGAGGTGTTAAATTGTAGCAGGATAGGGTTGTGATCTGATGTTACTCTTGGGCATAATTCTATAGTACATCTATCCAAAATTCTATCGTTAGCCCAAACCACATCTATCCGGGAGCATAGTTTATGAGGGGCTGAATAATAAGTGTACCCGGATATATTAGGGTGTATTGTACGCCATACATCTATCAAGTTATGCAGCCTACTTAATATAGCTGCTCTCACTTTACGCATGCGCCGATAAGCGCTCCGTCTAGTGGTATCTACATCGTAGTTCATAATGCAAATTTAATCGCCCATAATCAGCAAATCTCCTTCCCAGTCTAATAATTCTATATTCAACTGCTCATACATATTTGGCTCATTAATATTAGGTCCGTATATCACGCAGAATACATATTTACAGTCTTCAAATTGAATTTGGGTATTTGCCCATCTCCCCTTAGAATCAGCGGCTGTACGAGTTATTTCAGTGATCAATTGCTTCTGTTTCAGTATCGCAACCCCCCGGATTGAAGCACCCAAGGAGGAACAAACAATAAGCTCATATCCCAACGGCCCCAATAATTTCCTGTCTTGAAGTCCTGCATGAGTTTCTGAGAGCATAGCAAAATGGGGTTTATACATATAGAGCTCTTCCTGAACCAGTCTCCTCTTATTCTTGCTGTTAAGACCAGCCACATTCCAGACTAAACATCTACAAAAGAACATCTATAAACAACATTTAATTTCTTTCCTCTGTATTATAAAAAATCAAAAATGCAAATATTTTACTTAAATTCAGTTTTACAATTCTAACTCTTGCGATGAAATTTTCAACCCTATTCACTGACCCACCCAACCACCCACTCTTAGCCCCCCCACCCCTTAGTCCCTTCGGGGAGAACACCCCTCTAAACCCTGCTGCCGTTGGAAAGGCAGCGCTACCGAGTGGAAGCCTAGCGACTCCAGCAGGCAGTCCCACCAAAAACGTATTTATAAGTCATAGGAGAGAGGGAGAGAAAAAAAAAGAAAAAGGAAAACGAGAGAAAGAGAATACAAGGGAAGGTCAGTAGGCGCAAGAGATTATATGAAAAGAGAATTCAAACCCAATGGTCCCACTATTAACAAAAGTAACTATAACGTATGTGCATTTTTTTCAATTTTGAAAAAGAGAAGATAGATTGTACTTTTTAATTTCTATGCAGGCATTCCCCTATTAATACCGCTAACCATGCCCTTTCACTTCGCTGAGACAGCCAATAAATCTTCCATTAATGTTTAAGTGTTCAGTTTGGTGAGTGCCATCTCTGCTTCTTTCAAATCTGTAAAGAAATACACATGACCATTCTTAATCACCTTAAGGTGAGCCGGTTCCTGCAAGTATACTTCACATCCAATAGATTTAAAAGAATCTATTATCTGACGAAGCTTCCATCGCCTATCCATCGTGTTTTTACTCAGATCAGAGCAGACAAAGAACGTGACATTTTCCACTGTAACCGGAGTATTGGGTCTAGCTTTTAATGACACCGCCTGTCGAAGTAAGAAATTACCAAAATATACCAAGAGAGGGCGTGGGAACTTGCTTTCCTTGTTTCTTTGGAAGAGCGGTAGTCTATGCACTTCTTGCAGTTGTGAGTCCCAGTCCCAATCCGAGAGATCTAAGAAGGCCTTCTGGAACAGTTTAACAACATAGACCCTAGGATCTACACTCTCAGACCCCTCAGGTACCCCAAACAGTTGAAGATTTTGCCGTCTTGCACTGTTTTCCATGTCCTCCAGCTTAGTTTCCAGGTTAGTTATTCGCTCTGTATGTTGACTGGTTAAAAGTTCTACCCGTTCACCTCCCTCCTCCACATTGATGACTCTCTGCTTTAGCTCTTCGATCTCCTGAGTAACACCCCCTAAGTTGCTGGTCAGCTCCAATAGGGAATTTTGTAGTTTATTATTGTCCTCCCTCAGCTGAAGAAAATGTTGTGGCCCTTCTTGTCAATGATCTAAAAGAGTCTTCAGAATTAAGTCAAAGGAAGATGTAGGATGATCTGAGTCCAGCAATGTACCAGAGACCGATGGCACGGTAGTACACATGTGAGGCAGATTTGGGACTGGAGCATCTGGGGTAAAAGCTAAGTTGGTAGCTGTGATTAGATTTTGCGTGGTATCTACTATGTTATTGACAGTTTCACATGAAGAGTCAGTGCAGTCCGGTTCAATACCAGCCAGAGCGAGACTAGAGGCAAGAGACATCATATCCCCCAACCTTTGGGAAGGGTTCTCCCCCTCTCTAAAATTAATATTAGTGTCTTCCACTAGGCTGGCCCCCGACAATCGCAAAGCCATGTTTTTGACCCCGCCCTTCGCTTTAATCCATTTTCGTAGAGGGCTTTCATCCCTAATAGGCTTACTGCCGAGATTAGAAGAATTAAAATTGCCTTTCTTGCCTGTTTTTAGCTTTTAATTTTCCTTTTTTGTGTCCAAGAGGTTTGATAGAGCCTGCACCTGTGGGAGGAGCACATATCTCATCCTCATCATCAGGAATCTCTTCGTAATCCGCACTCAGGCTTTCCTCTGTTTCTTCTGTAAATAGATGACCGATTCCGGACGCATCAGCTGCTTCCTTGAATAGTCCCACATTATCGTCACCAACCTGAACACACAATTCCCCTACTAAATCACTGACTGTATCATTTGGCTTCTGGTTATCTAAGCTTGTCATATTCAAGTTTAAAACCAGATCGGTACTGCCCTCCTTGCTTTTCTTGAGGATTTCACCAGTTTCAGCTTCTGTACCTGCCTTGCCGTTGACCGCATTTTCAAACGGGCATTTCCCCGTCATTCCACCAGGAGTCTCAGAAACAGTGGTGAGAGTTTTACCTCCGTTGCCCAATATGTTAGCCATTGGGGTTGCCACTGTTGTTCCAGTAGTTACTATATCGCTATTGCTGATCACTGTTGCGGTAACATTATTACTTGATTTTCCTTTACCCTGACCGCTGTTGCCACCCATGCCTCCACAATTGCTGCTAGCAGTCTGGTCATGAATGACAAAAAGCGGAGCACGTATAACCTGCTTAGCTGTTGTTTTATCTGCCATAGAGAAACCACTTTCATCAGTTACTGAATGTAGCGTCGGTGTCTCCGGATTTGTGCTTTTTCCTGCTCCAGTGACTCTAGTATTAATTTTCGGAGCCATTCTTTTCATCTCAGATGCAGAGCCAGGACTGAGTTTCCCTGACTGAGGTGGCATTGTCAGTGATTCAGAGTATAGCGGGGTAGCGAGCAGAGTGAGACCCACCCACCGTATCAGCAAGCTGCAAGGCGGCTGAATGCTCGGTAATCTTAGTCTGAGCAACCACCGCCGGCTCCAACCTCCGGCAAGACGTAGCATCCGACAATTCTTCCCGGTAAGCGCTTGGTGAAAGCGGCGGCGAAGATATCAGGCAAGGGAGCAAGAGACCCCCTCGTAGACTCTGTCCCTTCAGTCTAACAACCTCCCTCTCTCATAGTCTATGAAAACGGTGGGGAGCCAGGAGCCTCTGGAACTGCTACCACTCCGAGGCGGCGTCAGTCCGCCATCTTGATTCTCCCCCTCAAACAGTAAGCTGGAGCACAATTTACATTACAGAAGAACACATTCATTTGTGGTAGGCACGGGGAGACAAAGCGATTTGCCTGGAATCACAGGATGTTGAGCTGATGCCGAGATTCGAACGTAGCTCCCCAGCTCTAAAGTTCGCAATTCTGGAACTTGTGGCGGGAGGTGTGTCTAACAGTGTATGTCGGTGCTGGCCATCAATGAGAGAGACCTGTGCATTTTTCAAATCAGTGGTGAAAAAATATGAGTATGTTGCTGGAGATGTGGGCCGCCGTGCCACCAATGTACTTACCGGGGGAGGGTTAACACCCATTATTCCGCAACTTTCTATCCGCATACCATCACTCCGCATACTTTCCTTACGAAAGTACCATGACTCCGCAATGCCGTTATAACGCATGGCATTACATTTTATATGCTTTTACCACGCATACATTTACAACAAAATTTGTTGTAAATGCATGAATGGTAAAAACATGTTTTTTTAATGTTTGGATAAGGTAAGTATGGGTATAGGGTATATGTTTTGGGAACTGAGGTATATGTTTTGGGGTGTTTGGGTATTTTAAGGGTTCAGATATAGTTGTGAGTTATGGGGTACAGGGTTAGTTTTAGGGTTTAGGGATAGGTATGGGCTTTGGGGTACAGAGGTATTTTTAGGGTTCAGGGCTAGGTTTGGGTTTTGGGGTATAGGGGTATTTCTAGGGTTCAGGGGTAGGTTTGGGTTTTGGGGTACAGGGGTATTTTAAGGATTCCGGGCTAGGTTTGGGTTTTGGGGTACAGGGGTAGGTTTGGGTTTTGGGGTACAGGGGTAATTTAGGGTTCAGGGGTAGGTTTGGGTTTTGGGGTACAGTGTTATTTTTATGGTTCAGGGCTAGGTTAGGGTTTTGGGGTACAGGGGTAATTTTAGGGTTCAGGGGTAGGTTTGGGTTTTGGGGTACAGGGGTGTTTTAAGAGTTCAGGGCTAAGTTTGGGTTTTGGGGTACAGGGGTATTTTTAGGGTTCAGGGCAAGGTTTGCGTTTTGGGGTACAGGGGTATTTATAGGGATAGGTTTGGGTTTTGGGGTACAGGGGTGTTTTAAGAGTTCAGGGCTAAGTTTGGGTTAAGATGGGTTAGTGTTTAAGGGCGTTGGGGTATTTTAAGGAGTAATGGCAGGTTATTATTATGGGGTGCAGGGGGATATAAAGGGAGCAGGGTGGACACCCGGAGCTGGAATGTACAGAACATGGGAAGAAAAAACAATGAAATATTGGGCACAACGCTCGCTTTTTTTCCGTAATCCCGCGCCCCACATACGCCCACGCCCCAGAACACGCCCCCAGCACACAATATGAGACATGGCTTGGACGGCGGAACGTACCACACGCGCCCAGCGTTTGTCAGGCCCCCAGCACACGCCTACAGCACAACGCAGACACGCCCACAAGGGACTACTTTGCTGGCACAGTTCTTTTACCTTTTAAATGTTTATGGTGGGCGTCTGCATAGCCTATGCCCTTCTGCTGCAACTGCCCTTTCCAACGCTGTAATGGGTGTTGTGATTGGTGCTGTGGTTCCTGAGATTACCCGCCTCAAAGGTTTGGGCTCTTTCTTTATAATATTAGTATGGATATGGATAGAGGTAAGAGCATCAGAGCAAAGAAAGAAGTTGAAAGTAAATTTCATATTAAGAGCCATATGTATCAAGATACCAATTAGCGATTCTGTAATAACGATTTTTACGAAATCGCTATTTCAGAATTGCTAATCGGTATGTATCAAGAAAATCGCAATTTTTTTGCGATTTCTTGATATTCCTTAATTTGCGAATTCGTAAATTGCGAATTCGCAATTAAGGAAAATTTTCCCATTCATTTCTACGGGCCTCCAGGCCAATAGGAAGGAATGGGAATTTATTCTCAATTTGCGATTCGCAATTTGCGCAATGGTAAGTATTATGCAGAAGCACACAGATGAGGCTGTGGTGTCATGTGACAGATTTGTACTAGGGTACACCGTTCAGGACAAATCTCTGTGTGATGGTAAGGACCAAGAGTAATCTTTATAAAATGTGTAATTTCATAGAAATTGCAAATGACCTGGAAATAATATGCAATAGTCTGCTGTCACGAAGTTGAGCTCCCTGACTTGGATGAGCTCCCTGACTCGGACGGACGGGGTGTAACTGCTAACCTTTCTTCCTTTCCACCCCGTCCGCAGGATCCTTTGGACGTTTCCTGGGTTTCTCCGGCCCTGCCTTCATTGCATCCGTCACTGCATCTACCTTCTGTGACGCTGGGGGTGTGTTCTCCGGCATCTCCAGCAGTCGACCAATCGAGTGAACGGACGTCATCTGCAACTATCCAATCGGACGAGCTGGGGGCGTTTAAGGAAGCCCCGTCTTGGATTGTCGGCGCAGAACCTCTTGGACGCCAGCCGACACACGAGGAGAACGCCCAGGACGAAGAAGGAGGAAGTGCCGCGGAACCGCTTCTGGGACCCCTGGAGCAGAGACTCGACAAGCCAGGAGGCCAACGTTACCACGAGCCGCCCTGCCACACTTCCAAGGGAGAAGTGTGGCTCCACAAGGTACGAGGGCGTTTCCAGGGATTGTTTAAATCACGGGGTGGGACGGGGTAGCCTGAGGGTGGTCACTATCGCCGTACCCTGCCGTCCGCCTACACTTACAGACTGCTATAGATGGTGGTAGCATCCTGGTGATCCCTCACTACCCTACCCTCCTCTCACTCGTTATACATAGCGACCCCAGCCCCTAACGTGGCTGTCTCTTTTCCTTTTTTTTCGAGCTTACCTCCGGACCAGCGACCATCCCTGGTAAAGTCAAGACGGGTAACGAAGACCCCGGAAGTTCAACCACGAAGAGAGTCCAAGCTTGTGTGTATGCCCTACTGGACATTGTGTTGTTTAACCCCCCCCTGAGACTACACCGGTACTGTCAAACCGAATAAAAAAACGGTTGTGCATAGACTCCAATTCGTGGCGACTCTCATTATCCCAACCCCTCTCCCCACAAGTGGTGCTGTGACTCGGATTCTTAAGGGAACCACGCCATCCGATACAGAATGGAAAATATATTAACCAAAATGGAAGCAGACCGGACTGCGTTTTCCCAAGCCATTCAGAGCCAGTCAGATAACATACTAAAATTGGCAGAGGGACAAACACAGGCACAGTTGTTCCGCTACAGAAATTTAGTCCAGGAGAGGACCCCCTTGCTTTCTTTTTGAACTTTGAGAGAGCTGCAAGAGCCAGTTCTTGGCCTGGGGATAGGTGGCCTTTCTATTTGGCGCCTTTGTTGGTTGGTGAGGCCCAGGCCATGAAACAGACAGTGAATCGGGATGGAACCACTGCTTATGCGGTCATGAAACAGTACATCCTCGATAGGTTGGGGGTAGACGAGGAAACACATCGACTTCGGTTTTGTCAAGAAAAAGGGTCTCCCGAGGATTTACCCAAGACTTTGTTTTTCAAGTTAAAGGAGTCTACTGACTTATGGCTAAAGCCCCATGAAGGTAACATTGACGCCATTATGAACAAAGTATAACTTGAACAGTTCATCGAGGTGGCTTAAACAACATGCAGGTTTAACGTTGGAGCATGCCATAGAAATGGCGACTTGTTACGCCCGGGCTCAGGGAAAGGCCTACATGAGGGAACCGGAGAAACCCACTAAAATAGTGCCACCTGTCAAACCTGAGAAAAAGTTCCAAAAACCAATACCAGAACCACCAAGGGTGCGGTTCCAACGACCTGAACTGCCAAATGCAGGACCCCAATGTTATGACTACGAAGAGTGGGGTCATATTGCTCGATTCTGTAGGAAAAAGAAAGAAAGAGAAGACAAACCCATGGACGTGAGCTATGCCCCCAGGTCCATCCTGTATGCTCAAGAAACGGGAACCTCTTTCTATGTACGGGTTTCTCTGAACGGTACTAGTATAAGAGCATTGTTGGATTCCGGCTGTAAACACTCAGTTATAAGAGAAGAGCTGGTAGACCAAAGCTCTCTCATTTCGGGGAAACAGGTCAGCATTCTTTGTGTCCATGGGGACGTTAAGGAGTATCCTGTATCCTGTAGCCAAGGTCACGTTGTACACACCCTCAGGAAAAAGCATGGAAGTCGTCGTCAGGGTTATGGCTGGTCTCCCAGAACCCATAATCATAGGGACAGATAACCCTTCCTTTAACACTCTGTTGTTAGATACTCTCCACCACTTGTCCCTTCCCCGTGACACCTTGTTAGCAGCAGAACCCTGGGCCCGGGACACCCATTTCAGGACTGCCCAATTGAATGATGCAAGTCTCACCAATGCATGGCAGGTTGCATGAAACGGACAAGATCCGTCCACCAGAAGCTATCCCGCTTTTATTGAGAAGAATGGCCTACTTTATAGACTCGCCAAAGCTGACGCTGAGCCCCAACTACTAGTCCCGAATGATTTTCGTGATCAGATATTGTTTTTTTGACATGCTCATCTGTAGCTGGCCCCTCTGGGGTGTAAAAAACGGGTCAGTCCATACTGCGTCATTTCTTTTGGCCAGGAATTTACGCCCAAGTCCAAAAATATTGTCAGGAGTGTAGAATATGCCAGAAACGGAACCCCTACACTCCTCCTCCTGTCCCTTTGGTACCCATGCCTATTATAGGGGTCCCATTTGATCGTATAGGCATGGACTTAATCGGCCCTTTACCGAAACCCTCACGAGGACACCAGTACGCTCTTGTGTTGGTTGATTATGCTACGAGATATCCTGAGGCTTTTCCTCTCAAGGCAGCTACTTCAGCAGCGATAGCCCAGAGGTTAGTGGAGGTTTTCTCTCGTATGGGTTTTCCAAGGGAGATTGTTTCCCGTTTGATGCAACAAGTATGCGTACAATTAAACATCAAACACATTAAGACATCTGTGTATCACCCCCAAACAGACGGCTTGGTTGAGCGATACAATGGCTCCCTTAAGCTAACATTAAAGAAATTGTTGTCTGGTGATGGGAAGAACTGGGACCAGTTACTACCTCTGGCCCTCTTTGTACTCCGTAGTCAGAAACAGTCTAGTCTAGGGACCTCTCCATTTGATTTGTTGTTTGGGAGACCCCCAGAACGCTTCTTGAAATAACTAAAGATAGTTGGGAGACTGAGGGAGCACAGGAAGCTGAGGCCCTATTGGATTATACCAGACAGCTACAGACCAGGTTGCATAAACTCAGAACGCTTGCCCACGAGCATTTAGCTGTAGCACAAACCAAACAGAAAACCCTTTATGATGGTGGTACGAAGTGGAGGGTATTGGATGTAGGCGATTGGGTTCTGATGTTATTGCCCTCCTCTACACATAAAATGAGGAAGGAGTGGCAGGGACCCTTCAAAACTTTGAGGAAAATAGGACGCACTACCTACTTGGTACAATTAGGAAGAGGCAAAACCCAAATGTATCATGTCAACATACTTAAAAAATGGTTAGGGAAACCACCCCAGACAGTCAATGTAGTGTCTCCTGTATCCGATACAAACCATACAGTCAGTGCTGCTCCTATCAATCCTGATCTGTCTGCTACACAACAAAAAGAAGTTAAAGACCTACTTTTGTCTCATACAGAAGTCTTCTCGGATCAACCGGGCCGTACACACTTGGCAGAACACAGTATTCCTACTCTCCCCAACACAGTGGTAAAGCAAAAGCCCTACCGAATCCCAGAGGCAAGACGTTTGGCATTCCAGGCCGAGGTAGACAGCATGTTAAAATCCGGGATCATAGTTCCTTCCCACAGTAACTGGTGTTCACCGGTGGTGTTGGTACCGAAGCATGATGGTAGTATCCGCTTTTGTATAGACTTCAGGGCCGTTAATCGGGTGTCTAAACAAGACGCATACCCCTTACCTAGGGTCGATGAACTACTGGAACGCCTTGGTGAGGCTCGATACATCACCACCATAGACCTCACCAAGGGCTATTGGCAGATACCCCTTGCACCTAAAGACATGGAAAAGACGGCCTTCTCCACCCTTTCTGGTCATTACCACTTTACGGTACTTCCCTTTGGGTTGCATGGGGCGCCAGCAACGGTTCAGAGGGTCATGGATACACTACTGGCACCTCACTTACACTACGCGTCGGCTTATCTAGACAACATTGTAGTGTTTAGCAAGACATGGGATGACCATTTGATGCACCTTGGGAATATACTGTCTAGTCTAAAGGATGCCAATCTACACATTAATGCAAAAAAATCCCGATTTGCTTTTCAACAGGTCAAGTATCTTGGGTACCTTCTAGGGGACGGTCAGATTAAACCCCAGACCGAAAAACTAGAAGCCATCAAAGCGTTACCCTACCGCTCTACAAAAAAAGAACTCAGGGCCTTTTTGGGGTTGGTGGGTTATTACCGCTGGTTTATTGCTCAAGCTCAAGAACGGGCAATCATTATCGCAAAATAAGCTTAACGCAACTCTTCACATCGCAGTCTATCGCGGGAAAAAAACGCTGTGTTAACCTTGTATTCTCAACACGGCGGTACCATATGATAGTCTCACGATAACGCATCAAATGTCCGCGTTAAAGTCACCGGGACGGCGATAAAAAAGTAAACTGCGACGCAACAAAAGTTGCGGTGGGCCCAACCGCGATTAAAAAATCTGTGATAATCTTCCCCAGTCCAGCAATTCACACACGTCAGGAGGGAAAAATCTCTATAAAAGTAGAAAAAAAACATACAAACAAAAAAACAAACAACAGCGAAGCAGAATGGAGGTAGCCGGAGCAAGTACTGAGGACAACCAGAACCCCACAAGGCCCCGGAGGACCAGCCTGGGACCTCGGGGTCAGGAAGGGCAAGGACAAGAAGAGTAGGAAGAATCGGTTCAGTTCATAGGAAAACAGGATCCTGATAACTGAGGTGGTAGAACACCATCAACTACTGTTTGTCACCTCCACTGTGTCATTGGCAACAAAAAACGGAATATGGCAGTCTATTGTGAACAAGGTGAATGTAGTCGGAGTGCTAAAGAGGACAATGGAAGATGTCAAGAGGCGCTGGAATGATGTGTAGTGCAAAACCAAGCAGAAACTCGCCAACAACCAGAAGGCAACAATGCAGACTGGAGGTGGGAGTCCAGCTCCACAGGAGCACCTGGACGAGATGGAGGAAATGGTGTCCACGGTCATCAGTGGGGAGACAGTGGCATGAGTTAGGGGACCGGACACTGCTCAACATGACTGGACGCAACAGTACCAGGGTGAGTAACAACCAGAGACTGAAGGGACGGGGGGAGATGGGCACAATGGCACACATGCACAATTAAGTGGAGCACATCTGTGGACAAACCATGCCCCAGACCTCCAACTCCACGATAGACCAATGTACCCATGTATGCAACATCTCAGCACTGTATAAGCACAGAAGTCAAAGGCCCACCGCATGCAATGGAGAAGGGACAGCAAAATCAGAGCTGCAGGGGCGACTCCCCCAAAATGCTGCACACACACACATAACAGGCAGAGCATATCAACAATGTGGTGCAAACCGCAACACGTCCACAACAGAACAGAGGACACAACTGGTGCCGCCTGTGTATAGAAACTGGCCAATCACATTTGGCAATTTGGCATTGCAGGGAAATATGAGATGATAATGTACAAGTACAAACACACATACATGAAGGTGTTGAAATACCCACTGTGCGGCATCAAATAGGCAGCTCCACCCATCAGTCACAATGTACACTGTCATGCAGTCTGAAAATTAACATGTACAATGCGTCAACATACATGTGAACACAATGTTAAACTACATCTCCCCAAAATCCAACGCCTCCTGCAGAGCAGGTCGAACCTCTCTTCTCTGACAACGAAGAGGACCACCACACCTTCGACCCCAATGCCCTCCAACAGCTCGTGGACAGCCTCTGTAGAAATCAAAAATCCACTTCTCAGGGGTTCCACTGATACTTAGTCCTTTTAAACTCACAAAGAAGAACTTGACACAGAAGCTGGAATATAAAAGTACATTTTTATTAACCTCAAATGAGTGAGACTACGTCACACAGAAGCCTTAGCAACTGAATGAGGCAGTCTGCTAGAATGGTCTTACTTCACGTCTTATATACTCTTTATCCTGCGCCAGCATGTAAGGGAGTTGTACAAATTACATTCCTAAACAAATGGAAAATCTGGAGGGTCAGCAGGTGAGTAGCATTTGGGGTTTCAACAGGATATGGGCAAAACATTATAATTACATAGTTCACAAAGGTTAATCTGATTTAGATGACACTGCAGGGCATGGCATGATTACATGTACAGTATCCCAACCCAAAAGTTAATCATTAAGAATGTCCCAAATTCAAACTCCAAAAGCCGGACAAACCTATAATTGAAAGCATAACCCATGTAATGAAGAAACAGTAACAGATAATGAACAAGATAAGGCATGTGCAAGGAAACTAAAAGTTAACGATGTCCTGAACATTGATTGGCAATCTCAGTCAAAGATCGGTCAGGGAAATTGGCTTTGCCAGGTCAGTTTCAGGTGAAGAGGTCAGTTTCTTACAGTTCATTTCAGAGTCAAAAAGAAACCTTAGTTAATGTATACATGAACTAAGAAGGCCAGGCCACTTTATTCGCTAGGCTACCTTCACAGGCCTACGTGAGGGCAACACAAAATGGTGGCACAGAACAAAATGGTGTCAGACTCGAGAATTACAGAACCGCAGACCCTCCTTTTGCCATTATGTAGGCAATAACCTAAGACTCATGTTAATCAGAATCTAGGTCTATATCGATATTCATTAGGTCATCAAGGTGTTGCTGTAACATCATCTTATTATTCTCTACTTCTCTCGGGACAGGTCTCCGAAAACACATAGTAGCACAAAGACTCACTTCTGGTGGACCATTTTTTGATGGTAGAGGCAGAGCCACTTCCTCTTCCATGGCAATTCAGTCAAATGAGAACTTAATTAACATTTACTTTATACAATTGCACTGGAATCGCTTGTGCAACTGTGCCCACAGTCCATTCAAAGCCTCTCTGGCAGGCTTCTATCGTCCATCAAATCTGCTTCCATTGTCTTCTTCCGCATTGGGCCTCTCGATTCAGGCCTCTTCATGAAAATAGTACTGCTTAGTTGGAGTGCCCTCCAGGCAAACACTCAAAGCTCACTCGAAAGTCTCAATGTCTCAAGGCAGTGCACCAGTGTCTTTCCTCTGCGGCAGACACTACAAATAATCTGCTCTTCATTGGTCATGGGCACAGATCATCTCATGCAGACCCGGGTCTACATTCTCAGGCTCCAACACTCATTATTCAGTGTCAGAGGACGCTCAGGCTGCTCTTTCATTGGCACCATAATGTAGTGCCTTTTGTCAATCTTGGATCCTCCGGTGCACTGCCCTTCCATTGGAGCAATGAAAAGGGGGGTGTGTGGCCAAATCTCAGGCCAAGGGGTTCAAGGGACTGCACACTGTTAGAGGTTACCAGCACATGACAGGTAGAAATCTCAAGGCTCAAATTAACCCTGCCATCAACAACTCCTCCTTCTTTTCTGATGTTCAACGCCTTCTGATGAAGCAAGCACGATGCTTTGGAGATACCATTGATGCCGTGCTGGCGATCACTGTCCAGCCTTGCTACTTTTCTTGGTGCTGGGACTGTAGGGCCAAGACGTCTGCCATTCATCTGTAGCTGTCACTGATGGGAATTAGGCTTAAATCAGTGTTCTGCAGGTCATGACTCGATCCAGCAGAACCTAGTGACGTAGGAAATGTGACAAAGTTGTTAGTTTCCTTCAAATTCAGTACAAAAACAGTTCATTGTATTTAACAAGGGGATTGCAAGTAGGTGGCCTGCAATCTTCAAAGAAGTGGCTTCAATGTGAGAGCATATCCTCTACCATCTGGGGGTAGATAGTTACATGGAAATTCTATCTGAATGGATGTCCTCACACGTAGCGGCATTGTCTAATGGGGGAAAACATATTTTCCTCAATGATTAAGTCTAAGTGTTCCTAAATTCCTCATCTAGAACGCCTCAAAAGAGAAAGCACATGATACAGATTATCAGGGACATGTAGATAACTCCCTTTAATAACTGTGCATTCCATCACTAGCCTGACAGTCAGACTATATAAAAAAAAATCCAAGTGGGCATGAAGTAAAATTCTTGAAAAACCCATCTGGTCATACAAAAGGGAATTATACATAATAGGGGGGTCCCTGGTACATCACTGCAGTATGGAAGTGTGAACCTGAACAATACACCAACAATAATAAATGGGCTGACTTGTGAAAGAAATACGGAAAAGGGAAATGGGACTAGGGCACAACTAAAATCCCCAATAACTAGGCACAATATGACATCGATCAGGGGAGAAGCGGCAAAAGAAAAATCTATAGGAAGGACAAGAAATTACTTGGGTGATAGTCAGGCATGTGTCACAACACCAAGAACAGGGGTGATACACAAAAGGCCAAAGTTACACAAATTTTAACACTACCGCTGACCGTTACACCATATACGGTAATCTCGTCTACTGTTCCAGTTCCTACCCCGGGGAAAATGAAACCTGGTACTTAGGAAGCAGAACATGATTAACTAATGCAATATAGAAATTAAGTCACCTTGTACAAGAGTCACAGATCAATAATTTCATCCTTAGGTCCAATCAAGGAAACATAATTCTAGGGCTGCCTGTTCCTTGAGGGAAGGGGCAGTAACGTGACTAACTGCAGGTGACACACTTTGATCCTGTATATCTCTTTTATTTTTCTTTAATACCATTATAGCCAAATAGACATGATGCACTGGTGAAGTGTTATCTGTCTTGTTCACAGTATGAAAATATCATATCTGTGAAATTTAGTATCAGAGCAAGTTCAACCAACTGCTGCTCAAAGATGTACATCGTCATGACATCCCCTCACAACACAGGAAAACTTGTAATAGTATCAGAAGCAACAACATAAAACAAAAACATACATAAAATAAAAAAACACACATGTCAAGCCATCAGATATACGTGCTGTATACCAAGCACAAAAAGCATAGACAAATTTCAATAGCACATGTAAATGAGCGATGACGCATGCATTTCATGCAGCCCAAAACCCAATATTCGGGCCTGCTTAATTTGTCAGGCTTAAAAAGTACACTTTCTTTAACTTTCCTCACCCTCCTTTTGACAACTGGTCACCAGTTAGTGGTGATCAGCTGTCAAATACAACTTACTGTGTCGCTTCTGACACAGGACCAGCAGGAACAATTTATAGAAGGACAAAATGCAAAAACGTGAAAAACACACAAACATTTTTTCTTCAAACGAGTCATACAAAAACTCATCTTGTTTCAACATACTGCTAACCCCCACCTTACTGACCTCAAGGTCAAAATATGCCTCTCCTCAGCCCTCTCTCTCTTCACCCTGAAGCTGTCAAAGACAAAAAGCCTTCCTAACTCTTTCTAACTTGCAATAACCAACCCTATCCAAAACCACATACCATATATATTACTCCCTTTAGGGGCCACAATCCACTCCTATTCCCAGACTCAAAAACACCTACTGTGAATAATTCACAGAACACAACAACACAACATACCATCTTTAGAACAAATGCTTGTTACCACCCTATGCAATGGTACTCATTTTGTCAACCTTAAATGGATGAACGTCTCAGTAGGCCCAGCTAGAGTTAAAACCTTCAACCCTGACATTAAACTCAAACCTCTGCACCGGGCACATTGGCTCACTGCGCCATTAAAAGCAACCCCAAATGAGAACAACCTGCAAATTTGTATTATACCTAAATGTATGCATTTACTGAAGCCGAAGGGACTTTAAAAGCTACTCTAAATGAAAAAAAAATGCTGCCTAAATAGTGCCTTCAACCAATTTCAACTTTGCCACCTGGGGCACTTAAAAATAAATATCCTATAATTGTGCTACATATTAATCAGAATGTTCTTTACAGATTGCAGAGATTGGACATTAGACATATCATGAAAATCCTTAGAAAAATTAGTTTTTTACACCTTCGCCAAGTGAAATTCCATATGCAAATGTCCTCATTATGCAGTATAACACAACTTAAATTAAATTATAATGCTAGGAGGTCACAGTATGAGTATTAATCTTTATAAATAGTAAAAAACGAATTTAGAAGCACTTATTTTTAATAATAATTTTTCATAATTAATAATTCTATTTAATAAACCCAATAATTTTTGATAATTCCACATATAAAAGCAAGCTGCATCCCTTGCCTATCATTTTAGACGCATTCATTCACAAGCCTAAGCACATAAGCCTAACTTGAAACATGACACATTTTTGCGCCACTTTTTTTTTTTTTAAGAAGGACAATTATTTTAACCTTAGAACCAAGAATATGCATAAAAACGTGTAATGCTCCTGTTTCTACACAAAACGAACATTTTAAAAAAGTTTGTTCCATGAAACTATATACAAAAAGCTGTAGTCAATGGGTGTGGTGCACAAAACACTGACCCAGGCAACTCACACCTTTAACACAAGCTACCGAGTTTATTAAAGGTGGTGCACTTCTCCCTTTCATGCTTTGCTCTCGGCACCCCCCAGAACTGCAAACACGATGTAGCATTCTTCAGGAGCGCCACTTTCTACTGTACTCTGTCCCACTAAAGGTACAGAGCAAAAGAAGAGAAGACAGCTGCAATCAGTGGGACCGTCAAAAGCAGGGCCAAGTTATAGGTAATTCGCTGCAGCACGTAAACACCAGAACAAACATTCAACAGTGATTTTGAGGTAACTTCCAGGTGGTGTGGTAGCTCAGTCTTTTTGTGGTTTGACACAGTCCATGGGAAATGCAGCACTACAGACATCTTGTATTGCAGAAGTGGCACCAACAACCTTGAACACAGACGCGTTCCTATGAATGTTTATACCTTTGTGAAAGGGTATTCCCAGGAGATGTTCACAGACAAGCACCGCTCCACAAGTCACAAGAATGCATAGAGGAAAACAGGTGAAAACAGATAAGCCGTCCCACAAAAATAACAGACTTCTGGGCAAGTCGACAGTGGAACACAGGAGTGCCGAAAGTGATCGCAAATGAAAGGATCCCCTCACTATTATGGCTATTGGATCTACAAAACAACCAACCTTTCTTGTTATTCACAAAGATATACTCCAATAACCTTTCACCATTCCAATAGCTTTACATGGCACATGGTAGTAAAGAATTACCGGCCTGAAAACTCCCTACAATCCTTGCTGGTGGCATCAGCTGCTTATGCTACTATACTAATTTGTATGGTGACAGGTCTTGTTTATTCCTGTAAATATGCATTCTACAGAAAAGTCACTGCCTTTACTCTGCTTAAAGTCAGAGACTGCTCTTTGCTCGAGTCCCCAAGAAAGGCAGCTGACTCTACAAAGCTGGAGGCCCTTCACTAAATCTTCAAATAAGTAACAAATAATCTCGACCATGTTACAAATTAAACCAATTTTTTATTAAAAGAAACAACCAGCTTAACTAAAAGCAGTTTAACAACATTATCTCTTGGGCAGAACACATGAACAATTTTCACTGCAGAGAAGTTGTCAACTCTGTCAAACCTTTTTTTAATCCTTAACCCAGGTGAAATAGTGAAGACTAAACAAACGCAGGATAGGGAAACAAAAAACACCAGAGGACATCAGAAGTTTAAAAATGGAAACTGATGAAATCCATAGCTTATTATAGTATAAATAAAACAATTTGGAGCAGAGTGCACAAGATGGAAACTAACAAAATAAAGATAATGTAAATAAATAAAACAAGCGCTCAGTGTTTGTTTCTACTAGTGTTAAGTACTTTACTTATCCGTTACAAAAAATACCTTACAATATCACAATGTGGAATTTCACTCCTGTATAGAATGTCTTTACACAGTTTCATCAAGGAGTGTACCTCACATACATCTGGGAAGCAGCACTGGCCTGCATGAGCAATAAAACACTCTAAATTCATTAATGTGCACCCCTGTTGTGCCCTCTTCTCACATGGAAGTTCCAAAGCTGATACACGAGACAGCAGTCTGACTAGACTTTGTCCATCAGAAATACGGTGCAGAGCAGAATCTGCAAAATGAGGTCCGCAAGTGACTGACAGAGGAAGACTTATCTAGAGGGGAGTGGCATCGAAGTGCCCACAAAGAACTTAAGGCGCATGCTCTAACTCCATAAGGCAGAGTGCTGTTACCCAGGAGAACGTCTCAAATGTCTCAAACAGAACAAGAGTTAAGGTAAATTATTTTTTACAGTTTTGGATTTTTTTCAGTAGACTATATGCTGGTTATTTATGTACTTAGACAATTGTAAATTTAGATTAAACTTCTGTTCTGAAAACAAAAATAAAAAAAACAAAAAAAAGAACCAAGAATATGCTTATAAAAATGCTTAAAGAGAGGAAACCCTTAATTAAAATGTCTTCCTGCAATACAAAATAATGAACCTTAGTTTTGGAACTTTTTTAAAACAACATTCTGAAATGCAAAGATTCACCCGTGTTTAACTGAGGGCGAAGTCCTGCCTGAGTAAACATTCCTGTCTATTCGTGATTGCTTTGTGTTGCTTGCTTAGCGGCAGCAACAGCTGTTTCTTAGTGTTGAAAACGTGGGCACGGTGGCTGTCTATTTAAAACTAAAACTAAGACATTTCAAGTTTCAAAATGCATGTGTAATACAGCAAAATCCAATGTATTCAGATTATGTTATTGCCTGTTAATATCTAATACAATGTATCTAAGGAAAATGCTGTAAGTTTATTTTTTTCAAAACACACAATTTCGTTTTTGAGGGCTTTTTTATTCCTAGTGAATGTGAATTTTAATTTTATTTTTTTAAGCATTTAACAGTTTGTACGTGTGTGTAATTGCTTACTCTATAAATTATATAGCAACATATAGCTATTTTAGCAAATCACATGGTTAATTTCAGGATTTTTATTTAATTTCTAATTAATATTAATTAACTAACATTTTGCATAACAGACTGAAGACAACAAGAAAGACCACAAGCACATATTGAGCTCATTTCAGACAAACAGAAAGGGGTCAAACACTCAGGACACACAATACGGCGCGCTTTAGCCATTCATTTCATAAATAGCGCCATCGCTATTTACTTTCAGAAGTTGCACTTAATGGGAAAACCACACAAACATTTAAACACACATTTAACCCACAGATCAACACTTAGGACTGAAAAAAAGGACAGCCCTCAGACTGTACTGAAACCAAACCATTTGAAAACACTAGTTGTAAGTCATATTTACAAGAAACGCTTCTCAATAGTGTTCCAAAAGACTGCAAAAACAGCCCCACAGACCTTTATTGCCAAGAAGCCAAGATACACTCAATTCCCTAGCTTTGGCTGGCAGAACACCAAAAATCGCTCTGCATATCTGCATTCATAAAATTGCACAGAACAGAGGATCCTTGTATGTATTATGTCCATATTTTAATTCCCTGGGGATACAGAATCACAAAGGAAAAATTATGTTTTTATACTTAAACCTATTTAGGTATTCCCTCTAGAGGAGCAGGCTAATTTACTTCACATCACACTATGGTACCTCCAAGAAAAAGCAACATATTCTTCAATGTGAGCTTTGAAAACAGGCATGCCAAAAATACTGCAGAATATGCAATATTATAATCAATGTAGTGCTTAACACCTTGGCTGCTAGGTGTTTTCCCCTCCTATGTTGACTTTTCGTCATTCCTACTAATCATGACGAGCTCAGCTCGTCATCAGCACAGCTCAACCGTGCATCATGACGAGCTGAGCTCGTCATGAGCATTGAAAGGGTTAAGGTGCTCTTCGTACATTGCACCGTTCAACAAAACCAGATAGAGAAAAATCTCATCATTACCTGCCTACACAAATTGCAATTCGCATATATAAACCTACACAAATCCAAAGCTGACCCTCACAAATTCCAAAATTCCAAAGCTATACCAAACAAATGGTTGTCCAAATTCTAACTGCCAAGTTCTAAATGACCTAACGGTCTTTTTTTAAAATACTCCCGCCAAAAAGGTTCTCAGTCAGGAGTGACATCATGTGGAGGATAAAAATCAGGAAGATCAGAAATATACTGGGCTGCAGGGACAAAGAATCCCCAGAACCTCTATGCACAGAGTACCTCCTTAGTAGAGTCCTGTCCTGTCCTCCTCAGTAGATTTCTGTCTTCTGACAAGATCACTCCCTCAGATAGCCACTTCTCTAATGAGGCCCGCGTTGGCCGCAACCATTTGTAGAAATCAAAAATCCACTTCTCAGGGGTTCCACTGATACTTAGTCCTTTTAAACTCACAAAGAAGAACGTTACACAGAAGCTGGAATATAAAAGTACATTTTTATTAACCTCAAATGAGTGAGACTACGTCACACAGAAGCCTTAGCAACTGAATGAGGCAGTCTGCTAGAATGGTCTTATTTCACGTCTTATATACTCTTTATCCTGCACCAGGCATGTAAGGGAGCTGTACCAATTACATTCCTAAACAAATGGAAAATCTGGAGGGTCAGCAGGTGAGTAGCATTTGGGGTTTTAGCAGGATATGGGCAAAACATTATAATTACATAGTTCACAAAGGTTAATCTGATTTAGATGGCACTGCAGGGCATGGCATGATTACATGTACAGTATCCCAACCCAAAAGTTAATCATTAAGAACGTCCCAAATTCAACCTCCAAAAGCCGGACAAACCTATAATTGAAAGCATAACCCATGTAATGAAGAAACATAAAAATAAACAGTAACAGATGATGAACAAGATAAGGCATGAGCAAGGAAACTAAAAGTTAACGATGTCCTGAACATTGATTGGCAATTTCAGACAAAGATCGATCAGAGAAATTAGGTTTGCCAGGTCAGTTTCAGGTGAAGAGGTCAGTTTCTTACAGTTCATTTCAGAGTCAAAAAGAAACCTTAGTTAATGTATACATAAACTAAGAAGGTCAAGCCACTTTATTCGCCAGGCTACCTTCACAGGCCTACGTGAGGGCAACGCAAAATGGTGGCACAGAACAAAATGGAGTCAGACTCAAGAATTACAGAACCTCACCTCCGCACCCCACCTCCAGGAGCAGGGCAGCCCAGCTGCTATGAGGAGACCCGTCCCCTACACAGACCACACAGCAGGCAGCACCCACCACCACAGCTGCCTCCCAGGACCCCATGAAGACCACATGGCCTTCCAAAGCTATGTGTTGGCGTGCCAGGAGCAGCTGGCTAAACAGGTGCAGGTGGGGTTCGACCTCAAGGCGGCCAAACTAGATGCCATACATGGATGTCTAAGTCCCCTCAGGGGCCACTCAGACACCCACAGTCCGCTCCATGCTCTCCAACGAATAGTGGCTGACATTGCTGGAGTCCTGACTCAGAGACAAGAACAACTGTCTAAACAGAGTGGCTCTAGCGATGTCACCTGGGAGTTGGGACACATACGGAGGATAATGGAGACCATGGAGCGGATGCAGGGGGAAAGAGCGGCTGCCACGGTCACCCACCAGTGAGAGGTAGCTGGGTTCCTCAATGCCCTAAAGACCCTCCTCATGGCATTGCTGCCTCAAGGCCTGGTGCTGATTAATGCTGCTGCTACCACTCCATCCACATCTCCGCCCCCTGAAGTGTCAGTGCCACACAGTGTGGCAGACATTCCACCTCCAACCTTTGAGGTATCCTGCCACACAGAGCTGGAGACAGAACACCATCGCCCACACGTGAGGCATATGAAACAGCAGAGGACGAAGATGCAGATTAATCTGCCTTGATGGTAATAAGAAAACTGCAGTATTCATCTCTGCCACATGGACGGTTTCTGCTCAGTTCTGCCCTCTGCATCATCACCTTCCACTGTTCCCCGATACACTCTGAGACACTCACCTTGGACCTCGTCATGGACAGCCATAATCTGTTTGGTCACCAATGACACAGCATTCAGACTGTGGACAGCACTCTTCCCCTTCCGTTGAACCTGTCTTTCCTGAAGGACTCTGGCTGGCCCTCCACAGGCCAACAATGTAAAGTGAGGTTTGCATGGCCCTGTACTGCTCCAGCTACAACACTCCACTGAATGTGCAATAAACATTCATATTCACACAGATGTGTCATGTCTATGATATTTCAAGTGTGAAAGTATGGATGAATGTAGGTTCAAGGATTTCCCCTTACGTCCATGTTGCTCATGTTGTAGGACTTGGGTCACAGGGTGACACATTGCCGATTGCAGTCCAGGTGGCGCCGGCACCACAACAGGGACACACAAATTAGTTATTGCCTTGTCCAGTCCAGGACGGAACCACACCCAGAGCCCCGGGGTCATTGTTCACACCCTTATGCTGGACTGGCATAAGCCAGGCCAGCCCACTTGGCTTACTCTGAAAGGGGGGACGACAATGCTACATGTCCCAGGTCTTCCCTGTAGTGATCCGCTGATCACAGGTCTAGTTGTCAGCATACAAGTAATGAAAAGAAGAGTGACCATACAGGTAAGGTGTATAAAGAAGGTGGGTATCGCACGTGAAGTCTGAGGCCAGTTGTTAGTGATCCGATGGTAGAACCAAATTTCAAGAAAAAATGCACTGTTTTTTCAGGAAACCCTCACTCACCCTAGTGGTGACATGCTTCATCATCGGGTCCACCGGGAGAGATCGAGTACCTCCCCGGTGTGCTGCGACGCCAGGAGACTGCGGAGCAGGTTTTTTGTGAAGATGAAGTGTGAAAAATTATAAAGTTTAAAAATGTCAGAGGTTGTACCAAAAAAAACTTTATTCACTGGTCAACCTGACATATTAAAAATAAGATATGTGAAGGGAAACTAGCCAATTACTTTATACTGGTGTTTACCCTGTAAAGAAGGTCAACATGTTTCTGCCCGTTTTTATGTGTAATTTTACTGGGCTTTCATCAGGACCGGTAACGAGTGTGCCAATGACAGGAGGGGCGCGCTAAGGCCCGCCCTGCCACTGGTCGTGAAAGTTAAAAATAGCACTATGTGTAAAATTGGTGCAAAAAGAAAGAGAAACAAACTCATAAGTAGTGGGGTTTTACCTCTTTTGCGAGGAACCTAGGAGTCTGTAGGAAGAAAAATGACAAACAGACAAATACAAACATAAACACAAAGATATCGAATCATTGGATTGTGCATATGTACAGTGGCCATAAAGGGTGACTTTGTGGCTTGACACGTGCTAGCATACATATCAAGGGCCGTGGCCGGTATGCCTGGGTTGCGTAGTTGAAATCATGCCAAAATCCGAAGTGGAGGGGCCTCAACTAACGCTGATTGAATCTGTTCAGCGCAGACTGTTGCATATGTGTGGTATAGCAGCAGTGGCTAAGTGGGCAGACTAGACAATTATAAGTCTGTTTGTGAGAAAGTACAAGAAATATCTTGCTACCTATAGTGGGGTGTCAGGGAATGAACCCCGAAGGAGAAAATGCGTTAAAACAGCGTCCCGGTGCAAAGCGCCGTGACACTGCTGGCCGTGGTATATACATTACCCAAGCACACAACATTCAATACAGAGTATAGGATAAATGTCCTCACTTGTAAAGAAATAGATCCACGCCCCATAGAACACAGGAGGGGGGTGGGAGCGACAATGGCACACCCTGTAATTGAGGGAGAAAGGGAAACAAATACACACAGAGGAGGATTTTAGAACTGGCAGGGTTCCATTCATACAACTTATCTGGTTAGAAAGATGTCTTCAAAGTAAGGTCTCTTACGCCCGCAACGCTCAGCACCCGCTCGGCACCTAGCTTCACCCTCGCTGGATCTCGTGGATCCATTGCGATGGGCGAGCGAGGCGTATGAAGGGCGGTGGCCGAGAGCGGACCAATCAGGCGCCTAGGTTGGGAGCGAGGCTTGGAGCTCAAAGTCGTTGAGCCAATGAGGGAGAAAGTAAGGTGCTCGCGTAGTCTCGCGAGAGGATTTGAAAGCGAGGCTTGCATTGAAACGCAAGCCTCGAGCTAGAGAAGGGCGGGGTCCGCCCTGGTTACACCGGGGTATTGTCAAAGCGATCGCTAGTTCGCGTCTGGATTGGCTGGGATGACAGAGAGGCTTGTAACTCAAGCTATGGAGGAACGCAAGCTTGAATTTCAGCGTGGCTGGGATATGTGTAATGCGACATGCGCAATGCCCAGCAAATGTTACCCAATATGCGATGAAGATTAATTTAAACTGCATAAGTCTAGTCAGTTAAGCTGAATTGGGTAGGTAACATGGTTGTTGGCATGGGGATGTATTCATAATGAATCTAATTAGCGCTGGTGTGAATAAACCACTTAGCAACGACTTTGCGCTCCAAGCCTCGCTCCCAACCTAGGCGCCTGATTGGTCCGCTCTCTGCCACCGCCCTTCATACGCCTCGCTCGCCCATTGCAATGGATCCACGAGATCCAGCGAGGGTGAAGCTAGGTGCCGAGCGGGTGCTGAGCGTTGCGGGCGTAAGAGACCTTACTTTGAAGACATCTTTCTAACCAGATAAGTTGTATGAATGGAACCCTGCCAGTTCTAAAATCCTCCTCTGTGTGTATTTGTTTCCCTTTCTCCCTCAATTACAGGGTGTGCCATTGTCGCTCCCACCCCCCTCCTGTGTTCTATGGGGCGTGGATCTATTTCTTTACAAGTGAGGACATTTATCCTATACTCTGTATTGAATGTTGTGTGCTTGGGTAATGTATATACCACGGCCAGCAGTGTCACGGCGCTTTGCACCGGGACGCTGTTTTAACGCATTTTCTCCTTCGGGGTTCATTCCCTGACACCCCACTATAGGTAGCAAGATATTTCTTGTACTTTCTCACAAACAGACTTATAATTGTCTAGTCTGCCCACTTAGCCACTGCTGCTATACCACACATATGCAACAGTCTGCGCTGAACAGATTCAATCAGCGTTAGTTGAGGCCCCTCCACTTCGGATTTTGGCATGATTTCAACTACGCAACCCAGGCATACCGGCCACGGCCCTTGATATGTATGCTAGCACGTGTCAAGCCACAAAGTCACCCTTTATGGCCACTGTACATATGCACAATCCAATGATTCGATATCTTTGTGTTTATGTTTGTATTTGTCTGTTTGTCATTTTTCTTCCTACAGACTCCTAGGTTCCTCGCAAAAGAGGTAAAACCCCACTACTTATGAGTTTGTTTCTCTTTCTTTTTGCACCAATTTTACACATAGTGCTATTTTTAAATTTCACGACCAGTGGCAGGGCGGGCCTTAGCGCGCCCCTCCTGTCAAATTTGGCACACTCGCTTACCGGTCCTGATGAAAGCCCAGTAAAATTACACATAAAAACGGGCAGAAACATGTTGACCTTCTTTACAGGGTAAACACCAGTATAAAGTAATTGGCTAGTTTCCCTTCACATATCTTATTTTTAATATGTCAGGTTGACCAGTGAATAAAGTTTTTTTGGTACAACCTCTGACATTTTTAAACTTTATAATTTTTCACACTTCATCTTCACAAAAAACCTGCTCCGCAGTCTCCTGGCGTCGCAGCACACCGGGGAGGTACTCGATCTCTCCCGGTGGACCCGATGATGAAGCATGTCACCACTAGGGTGAGTGAGGGTTTCCTGAAAAAACAGTGCATTTTTTCTTGAAATTTGGTCCTACCATCGGATCACTAACAACTGGCCTCAGACTTCACGTGCGATACCAACCTTCTTTATACACCTTACCTGTATGGTCACTCTTCTTTTGATTACTTGTATATTGCTTGGGGACTAAGAGTGCCCTAAAAACCCTTTCTCTCCTTTTGTTGAGATCTAGTTGTCAGCATGCCAAAGCCACTCCCTGCCGGCTGGTTTATACCCACACCGGGAAACATCCTTTACAACGTGGGGTTTACACCGCGCGACCTTTATGACGCAGCCATTACAACGCAAGTCATTACTATGACTTGCGCTGGATGGCGCTCTTGCTTAAGGAATAGTTTGATTTTCTATTCCAACACCTTCTCTACTGGTATGTGGGCTGGAGTTGGAATAGAAAATTAAATTAATCCACAATCCAGCACCCTCCAACGCAATTCGTTGTAACGACTTGCGTTGTGAAAACCACGTTGTAAAGTACCGCGATCAAAATTATCACGTTGTACTGACATACATCCCACCACACCCATACAGCACAAACGTCACAGGACATGTGACCCTGCCAATAAAAAGGGCCGGATGCACGTGCTGGATGCCATTTCCACTCTCTATCTGGGTGTATCCGTGTGGCTATTATTTATGCATGAGGGCCTAGGGCTCTGCCACATCACATTCCCCAGTGCCGGAGGTGTCATGATGGCGTCCGTACCATGAGACTCAATCATAAAGGGTCCATGACTTGCTGGTCACAGACTTGGTGGCACCGGATACACTGCTGCCGGCACAGGCACACCGCCACGGGACGGTGACTTTCGGTGCACTGAGGTAGGGGCAGCTTAAGTGCTGAGCGGGTGTGCAGCCTGCAATGATGCCCCTTCCTGGCGGTCCAGACTAGTAAGGATTTATGTGAGCACTGTTGGACCACAGTATAGGCCTGAGCCATGGGGCAGTGTTGGCCTACTGGCACGTGGCATTGCCTCGCGGGTCACAGAGTTAGTGGCACCTAAAGGGCTGAGTGGGTGTGCAGCCTGCAATGATGCTGTGTGCATTTATATGAACTCTGCCATACCGAAATCAAGACTAAGCATGAGCGGGAAATCCGTTACGCTCGCGGATTTTGTGGATTTTTGGGAAATCCGCAATCCGCGAATTTTGCGGATTTCCCACAAAATCCGCAAAAAAAAATCCGCGAGCGTAACGGGTTCAAAAGTTGAACCCCCACTCATGCAACTATTTTACAATGGCGCCAGCAAGCTGCCAGCGCCGTTGTAAAATAGTTACAAAGTTAGCTTGCACAGGAACCACTAGATAAAACGAAGCAGGTGCTGCTTTATTTTATCTAAGTGCTTCCTGTGCAAGCTAACTTTGTAACTATTTTACAACGGCGCTGGCAGCTTGCTGGCGCCATTGTAAAATAGTTACAGGCACAGCCTCACACAGGTCACTCAAGGGACCCCTGCGCCCTTCAGGGCGATTGCATAGTAACACACACATGGTCACTCGAACTAGTTGCTCAAAATCAGTGACTCATTCATTAGCCCAAAAACAATCCTGAGTGTCTTCGAGGCTGGACAGGTGTGCCTCTTCCCAAATCTACCGTGAAAAATCAGCAGTGATGCTGGGTAGAGGGCGGCCTTTGCATGGTCGCTCGAACTAGTTGATGCTCAAAATCAGTGACTCATTCATTAGCCCAAAAACAATCATGAGCGTCTTCGAGGCGGGACAGGTGTGCCTCTTCCCAAATCTACTGTGGAAAATCAGCTGTGATGCTGGGTAGAGGCCTTTGCATCCTTGACATTCATGAGCGCAATCCCTGTGCTGTTCCTGTGGCCAGGAGCTTCTTTCTCTTCATATAATTGTGTTCGCACGGGTTGCTGCAAGTTCGCACGCGTTTTGTACAATTTCGCAATTTGCGAAATTGTACAAAACCCTTGCGAACTTGCAGAAACCCGTGCAAACATAAAAAAAAAAATCTGCAAATTTGCGAGAATTCGCGGATTGCGAGTTCGCAAATCCGCAAAATTCGCGAACGCGAGATTCGCAAAATTCGCTCATGCCTATCAAGACTCAGAATCAAGTGTGTGACCTGGTGGCCCATGGAGTGGGGCTGCATGATGTGGCGGGTGCCATGATAGCAGGGCCCGGGCTTGGGCCTTCCACCGGCATGTGGTAGGCTCTCTTGGGGACACACCGGCGGCAGAAGGTGAGCAGTGAGGCCTTGGTACGCAGGGGTGGACAATCACCGCTGGGCGGCAGGAGGTGCTAGGGTGCAGCAGCCTGGGGGCACAGAGGCGGGCAAGCGATGATGGCGTGTGCAATTGCATGTACTCTGCCATTCATAAATCTACACTCTGTTTCAGATAAGGAACCTGGTGGACTGCAGTGTATACTGGCATGTGGTTAGAGACCCACCAGTGGCAGCAGGTGAGCAGTGAGGCCTGGGTCCGCAGTGTCGGCACTCTCTCTCCCTCTCCCTCTCTTCTTTTCACTGTCTCTATCTATCCCTTTCTTTTTCTCTCCCTCTCTTTCTCTCTCCCTCTCCTTCCCCCTTTCTCTCTGTCTCTCCCTCTCTATCTCTAGCTCTCTCTCTCTGTCCTTTGATGAGCGCATGACACACCTTATCTAGAATTTTGTCTTGCAGGCTGTGACCTACAGATTGTCCTGAGAAGACCCGCCATGACCCTTCAAAATAGTTGTTTTGAGGTTATTTGAATAACATTTTTTGTTTGGTGATTCAAAGATGAATGAGTCATTCTCCTTTTTCTGAACACACATACATGTTAAGTGTTGTGATTATGGGACATCAGGAAATTGTTTTGTTCATGGTTTTGTGAGGTTGATGTAACATATCTTTGTCTGGGGGTGGGGGATTGGGTGGGGGGTGCCCGGGGTAGGGGCCTTGGAGGGGGGGGGTTCTGGGGTGGTGGTGGTGGGAGTTGTGGCCCTCTTGGGTGTCCGAGCTGCATGAGCAGTAGCTCCATGGCATCTGTCGTTCTTGAGGTGTGGCTCTGGGCTGGACTCCATTTTCTGGTGCAGGTTGTGGTCCGACTTTACACCAGGTAAGTGCATGTGTTTAATTCCTGCTGCTAACATGCCTTATCGCCTTTTGGGGGTCTTATCGCCGATCTGGCTGGTCGTTGAGAATGTTGCGGAGTGGTGTTCTCGCTGCTTTTTGCACTGGAATGCCTACTCTGCATACCTTAGCGATAGTTGCCAGGGTCATCTGTGGCGATGTTTATTGCGGCAGCTATCGCAGGTAACCTTGTGATATGGGCTGTTAGCACCAGCTTGTGAATGGGGTGATAAATGTATTGCCTGTTTGCTACGATAAAGTGCCGATAGCTCAGCGATATGTCCTTGAGAATATACCCCTTTATTTTAAGGCACTTATTTTAAGTCATGTGGTCATGCTCCTGTGAAGAGTGGGCGTGAGTGGCCTCTAATGGCATTACTGGCATCCTCTCCTGCAAAGAGGCGACATGCGAATGTAAAGCGCACTCATAGCTCAGCTTTGTTCAATCTCCTCATAAACCGACTTGGGGAACAATCCAAACCAAGAGTGCCAAGTGTGGCAGCATAATGAGAAAAGGACTGCTTTATCAGGGGAGAGGGGCCGAGAGAAGAGGAGGGAGAAGAAAAGAGCAGAGAGAGGTAGAGGGGTGAGGGGTCAGAGGAGAGAGGTTGGAAGGAGGTAAAAGAGACTCATAGACAGGAGGAAAGAAGTGAGGAAAGGAGAGGGAGACAAAACGAAAACGGAAAGGAGACGAGGGTAAGAAAAAAAGAAGAGAGGAGGGAGGAAGAGATGAGGGGAAGACAGAAGAGGGGGAAAAAGGTAGAGAAGGAGGTAGGGATAAGAGGGTTGAGGGGCAAAGAAAGGATAAGAAAGAGGCAGAAGGAAGAGGGGAGGGGAGGAGAAAAACAGGAAGAAGAAGGAGGTAAAAGAGGATAGATAAAGGGACCAAGAGAAGTGGGGATGGAGGCCGAGCGGAGACGAGATGTAGGGAGAAAGAGGGAAAGTGGCAAAAAGAAGTGTAGAGAAGGGGGAGGGAAACTAAGCGACGAGGTCGAGGGAAGCAAAAGGCAGAGTGGAGCGACCCAAATATTAGAGGGTGGAGGCAGTCCGAAGAGAAGAATCAAGTAGAGATAAGAGGGGAGGATTGCAGCGAGAAGAGAAAAGAGATCAGAGCGACACAATGAGAAAGAAGAGTGACTGGGCGAACAGGACTCAAGAGTGGAGGAGGCGCAGAGGGAGACAGAAGAGATGGACAGAGGGGAAGAGTGAGGCCGGCAGAGACGCGGGACTGGTGAAGACAAGAGTGGAAGAGAGGACAAAGGGGAGGAAACTGAGAGTAGAGGGGAGGGAGCAAAGGAGAAGGGAGCCGAGAGGAGAGCGATACGAGAAAAGAGGAGAGGAGAGGGAACCCTAGAGAAAAACATGAGGGAGACAGAGACAATAGGAGTTAAGAAGTAAAGAGGCGAATTAGAGAGGGACAGAAAAGGGCGAAGCAGTGTATAGGGCCGGGGGCGCAAAAAAGCAGAGCGGAGTTAAGTGGGTGGGTGGGTGGGTGGGATTGATTCCCGTAGTAGTAAGAGAAGACAAGGAGAAACATAAGGAAGAGGCAGAGAAATGGAGCGTGCTTCTGGGAGAAGAGAAGCTGGGACTAGAGAAGAGGAGAGGAGACAACGCACAAGAGGGAGGAGGCAGAGAGCACGGATGAGAGAGGAAAGCAGGTAGACACAGAGTGGGAGGGAGTGAGGGAGGCAGAGAGTGCTCCAGTCTGAGATGATTAAGGGTCTGGGCAAAGTTTGGACAGTGATGGATGAAAGGCCTGTCCTCTACCGGCAAATGATAAAACACAGACCTGCACTGGGACACGCCAGGGTCAAGGAGGACACCAAGAGCACCAACACTCTTGAAGAAGCGTCTTGAAGGTCAGAGATAAATATTAAGAGCAAGAGGCTGGTGCCCAAAGGTATTCAGCCTAAATAAGCACTTGTTGTCACTGTGTATGAAGCAGTATGCATCCCAATTCAAGCTATTCGCTTCAGAACCTTCTTGTGTACAGCGGAACTTTGGATTGTTATATCGCCAAAGTATCATTTTCACCAAAATGATTTCTCCAGTCGAAAAAGAGTTGTATGGAAACTGTCCTCTCGCCGTTGGAAACTTCATAATATATTTAGGCTGCCATAGGTTTCTTCAAGTACCTTCGCAAGAGACAGACTCACCTGCGAAATAAAACTATCCCAAGCACCAGCACCACATTGTGACGCAAATGCGGAAGTAGCACATAGGTAGATCCCGACACCACCGTCCTCGTTTGCCTCTACGGAAGTACTGAGCCTTGATGGAATGTCACATCTGGGAGCAGGGGTGGCACTGGATTTTTTTAATCTTTGTTTGGGGTGGCATATACTCTTCTGAAAATAAATATCTCCGTTGTCATTAATTCAATTTACTTCCTGTTCCCACCACATGTGGTGAAATGAGGTTTCAAGCATTCTGCAACCAACCCTTTGGGAAGAGGAATGTTAGATGGTTCGTTCCAACCCTCTCACTCGTCTCTAGCATGAGCACTCCATCTAGAAAGGTAAAATAATGTAGGACAATAGTCACTTTTTGAGGTTGTTGTCTGGCTGTCCCTTCTCGCCGTTTCCACGTCTCGTCCAAGCTAGAGAGCTATTACCTACTTGTTATTTCTTTTTGGTGCTGATCCGCACTATATACACTTCAGCTCAACCTAGCATTTTAATCAAGTGCTCAATGCACCCTGGGGCTTGTAGGTTTGCTTATAACATGATTAGCAGTGATTTGAGGAGGCTGAGTCCTGCTTATGCTCATAACTAGGAAAACAAAACTTAGGTGTTCATTTGGGGCCCTCTAATTCTGCAAAAATAAAACTTTTGTGACAGAATTGGGAGCCCTAACGTCTGGGTGTGAAATTTTGGGGCAGATGGCAAGCAGGAAAACTCGAAAGAAGGCTATGTGGAGACCAGGGCTACCAGGATGGCCTAGGCTAGGACAATCAGAGGATGGAGAACCAGGAGAGCCAGGACCAAGGTGCAGCAGTTGTGGAGGTGAGAGGAGGCAGAAGAAGAAATACTATGAGACTGGGCTCAGACAGAGAAGAAAACTGACTCAGGGAACCAGGGCCAGGAGATTCACAGCCGGTACAGTACGGAGAGAACCAAGAGGCTCAGGAATAATGGGGACAAAGACAGAAAGACCAAACGGGACCAGGAGACACAAATCCACAAGAGGACTCCCGGCGTGCGAGTCCCTCATAGGGTTCTACAGGGTATTCACTGGCGTGCATTGTAATATGAAGAAGCGATAATGTGACCGCGCACACACTGCAAACACTGAAGGAATTGACGAGCAGATACTTGGGAACTCGCGGTAGACACAGCCTCATAGGAACACCAGATTAACCCTGATGAAGTCTGCTGCCAAATCTGCAGCAAAGACAAAACATATGCTGGCAAAAGCAGGGAATAGCTAAACCTCTTCCGAGTCGAATAAATCCTTCTGGTGATAACACACAAAAAACTCTACACTGATTTATTTTCTGAGTGCTTGGAGTTCTTTATCTTATGCCTTGGACTTGTTCCAGCAGTAGAAGAATGTGTGGCTCCGCTCCCTTCTTGAGTTGAGCACCCAACACTTGATGCTTTGTGATGATTGAGACATTCTGAATTGAATTGATACTTACGTGTGTACGCCCTCTCTCCCCAGCTACCTTTCATAGTTTTGTACTTGGTGGTAGGCGTTTGTTCAGATCTGAACTAGACATAAAAGTAATAATCTGTACTCCTGAGGCACAGCCGGGAGCTCTGCTCGAAATTGTATCATTTTTAAAACTTGTGTAAATTGATTTTAAGAATTGCGCACCTCTCCCTCACCTGCTAGGCTGGTTGGGGCACTCATCCTGTACCTAATTACCCGTGCAGCTGATCTGAACGCTGCCACGGGGTAGGAAATCGCAAGCACCGCCATCAGAGAGCGAGCCTGCTCACAGGCCACGCCCACTTCTCCAGGCCACGCCCCCTTGATTATATAACAGGCCGACGCCCAGCCCTTCCCAGAATCTGTACTCTTGAGGCACAGCCGGGAGCTCTGCTCGAAATTGTATCATTTTTAAAACTTGTGTAAATTGATTTTAAGAATTGCGCACCTCTCCCTCACCTGCTAGGCTGGTTGGGGCACTCATCCTGTACCTAATTACCCCTGCAGCTGATCTGAACGCTGCCACGGGGTAGGAAATCGCAAGCACCGCCATCAGCGAGCGAGCCTGCTAACAGGCCACGCCCACTTCTCCAGGCCATGCCCCCCTTGATTATATAAAGCGCCGACGCCCAGCCCTTCCCAGAATCTGTACTCCTGAGGCACAGCCGGGGGCTCTGCTCGAAATTGTATCATTTTTAAAACTTGTGTAAATTGATTTTAAGAATTGCGCACCTCTCCCTCACCTGCTAGGCTGGTTGGGGCACTCATCCTGTACCTAATTACCCGTGCAGCCGATCTGAACGCTGCCACGGGGTAGGAAATCGCAAGCACCGCCATCAGCGAGCGAGCCTGCTCACAGGCCGCGCCCACTTCTCCAGGCCACGCCCCCCTTGATTATATAAAGCGCCGGCGCCCAGCCCTTCCCAGAATCTGTACTCCTGAGGCACAGCCGGGAGCTCTGCTCAAAATTGTATCATTTTTAAAACTTGTGTAAATTGATTTTAAAAATTGCGCACCTCTCCCTCACCTGCTAGGCTGGTTGGGGCACTCATCCTGTACCTAATTACCCGTGCAGCCGATCTGAACGCTGCCACGGGGTAGGAAATCGCAAGCACCGCCATCAGCGAGCGAGCCTGCTCACAGGCCACGCCCACTTCTCCAGGCCACACCCCCCACGTCCTCTTCCTGCATAAAGCTATGTGTAACACTCGGACGCCCAGCGGATGGGCGCAGCGGGCGCGCCGTCAGCGCACCGAAGGTGCGCCTGAGGCAAGCCCGTCTGGGCCCGTCCGGGCCCAGCTGGACCCAGGCCCAGGAACTCTGCCGGATTTGCTGCAGGATCGTGTGGTGTACACTAGTGACATGCTTCGGGCCCTTCACCAGGAAAAAAATCAGGACTGCCACTACGTCCACGCTGAAGGTAAACCCTTTGTCAACTGCGCACGATGTAACCCAGCCGAACACAGCTCAGGAAAGCCGGGACTACAGATTGGCCTCCTTAACTGCCGCTCCCTCCCTAAGCATGCGCACGAATTCAACTTATTGATACAGGACCATGGCCTGGACGCTCTGTTCCTCACAGAAACCTGGCTCTCTGCTAGCACGGACTCGGATATTGTCAATGCCCCACCCCCAGGCTATCTCACTCAAACCTTACATAGACCTAAAGGGAGAGGAGGGGGCTGGCAATCATCCACAGAGAACATCTTGCCTGTAGGACTAGCAACGCCAACATTGAAGATTGCGAAAGCTGCCACTTCGCCCTTCAAATTTCCCCGGCACACTCCATCTCAGGACTGTTGATCTACCGCCCTCCGGGGACACCAGGGAATTTCCTCAACGCCCTCACTGACACGGTGTCACAATCAGCCTCCTCCGCCTCGAACTTTCTCATCGTGGGCGATCTCAACCTTCACCTTAACGACCCCACAGATTCCTTAGCTTCGGATCTCCTTCAGGACCTTAGGTCATTCAACATCCGACTGGTCAACAACGAACCCACCCACGATAAGGGTCACCTTCTGGACCCCGTCCTGACCAACATCAGGGATATCACCTCGGGTCCCCCCATCCCTCTCCCTTGGTCAGATCACTTCCTCGTTCCCTTTTCCTGGCACCTTGCCATAGCACTCCCCCAACCCCCCAAAATCCGAGTGACAGACCAACTTTAGCACTAGCTTGAACCAGTGGAATGGGCCAGTCTGCTCTCAGATTCCACACCTGTCCTCTCCACGGACCCGGTCACGGCCGACGGACAGTTCAATTCCTGGCTCACATCCTCACTGGATAAACTCCTCCCCAATACCACCACTCTCAAACATACGAAAAGATTGACTCCTGCTCCCTGGTACACTCCGGCACTCAAATCTCTGCGACAGGAATGCAAGAGAACAGAACGCTCCTGGAGGAAGGATAAATCTAACGAAAAGAAGGAAGCCTATCATACCGCATCACAAAACTATAAAACCGCCCTCCGCAATACCAAAAGTCTATTCTTCCAAGAAAGAATAGAACACTCCGCTAGTTCCAGTAAGGAATCTTTCACCATTTTAAAAGAACTCCTCAAAATCCCTGACCCGGGACCGAGAGACGCCCCAGACCCCAAAGCTGATGAGGAAAATTGCTACAAGCTAGCTAATTTCTTCAAGGAGAAAATCCAAAAAATCCTCGACTCCATTCCATCCACAAGTCCGAGCGAGGAAAAAGTAGCCAATAACTCTCCTACCCCCCCATGTCTCACTTCCTAGGGACAAGTGACGGCAGAAGAGGTCGAAGATACGCTGCATGTCATTAAAAGCGGGTCTCCCAGGGATCCTGCCCCTTTACGTATTCTCAAAAGGGTAGCACCCACGATCGCTCCCCCCCTCACCCACCTTATCAACGCCTCCCTTCAACAAGGAGTCGTCCCCCCCAGCTGGAAGGCGGCAGTCGTCAAGGCACTTCTAAAAAAACCCTCCCTTGACCCTGCCGACCTGGCAAACTATAGAGCAATCTCCCTCCTCCCGGGAACTAGCAAGATCGCGGAAAAACTTGTGAACAGAAAACTTTCACAATTTCTGGAGAACAACAACCATCTAAAAAGCTCGCAGACGGGAATCCGCCCCGGGCAGGGCACCGACATCGCCCTCCTCATGGCGGTGGAGGAGGCCAGAGCACTCTTAGACGAAGGAGGATCAGTGGCAGTGATCCTCCTCGACCTCAGTGCGGCCTTCGACACCGTCAACCACCAGCTCCTTATCCAACGACTCAGGAGTGTCGGTGTTGAAGGAACTGCTCTGTCCTGGCTATCGTCCTTTCTGAGTCAACGCTCCTTTCAAATCTGGGAGAATAACACCCGCTCCTCCGACACTCCCCTCCAATGTGGCGTGCCTCAGGGCTCCTCCCTGAGCCCCACATTATTCAACATCTACATGTCCCCATTGGAGGAGGTTGTTATCCCGTTCGGAGTGAGCATCGTCAGCTATGCTGACGATACACAGTGGTGTCCCTTTCTCATCCTAGAGAACAACCTGCGGACCTTTACAACTGTCTGACACAGATACAAGGATGGATGAACAGATTGTCTCTGAAACTTAACGGTTCAAAGACTGACATTCTCCTCCTTGGTCAGAAGGAGCCCTCTCTACTACAAAACATCTGGCCACCCTGTCTAGGCCCGCTCCCAGATCCGAAACTAGAGGTAAAAAGCCTGGGTGTTTGGCTCGATAAGGACCTATCATTCGCAACACAAGCAAAAAAGGTAGCCGGGACGTGCTTTGGGCTGCTCAGGTCAATTCGAAAGATCCTGCCCCTACTCCCCCACAACTCCCAAAAACTGCTGATTCAAGGCCTGATACTCTCTAGGCTCGACTTTAGTAATTCCATCTACTTAGGGGCCCCAGAGGCAACCCTGAACAAATTACAAAGGGTCCAAAATGCAGCTGCCCGGATCCTCACTAACACCCCTGCCAGAGCCTCGGCCAAACCAGCTCTGAAGCGTCTCCATTGGCTTCCGGTGAGAGAACGTGTGATGTTCAAGGCCCTCTGCCTGGCACACAGACTGCTTCAAAACAATGGCCCGCCAAGCCTGAAAAAATTTATCAAACCATACAAAGCCCCTAGATCCCTCCGCTCCGACCAGGAACATCTCATCGTCACTCCCAGAGTTAAGAAGGCCCGAACAGGAGGAAGACGCTTCTCGGTCCACACCGCACGCCTCTGGAACGCCCTACCTCACCACCTGAGAACTGAACCCAACTACCTACGGTTCAGGAAGCAATTGAAAACCCACCTCTTTCCTTAACCTGTCTCCCTCCCTGCCCCCGCTGACCCCCAGCTGTACTGATTTTAGCGCTGGGATACTTACGGGTGACTACGCGCTCTATAAAATTAAATAATAATAATAATAAGCTCAGATGTGTAGCCTGCAGCCCTGTAAATAAGGAAATATCTCTGCTGTTTCAAAGACTGCAGTCCATATAGTAGATCATGTGTGCTATTTCGCCAAAGGCTGAGTAAATGATGTTCATTTGCACAGCCGCTACCCAAATCATACATAATGGCTGGTATTTAACCAGTGGCCAGGCAATCAGCGAAGTTTCTTTACAGTTTGCGCGGTGCCAGAAAAATACTATGGGGCAGATTTACAAGCCCCTTGCGCCTCTTTGCACTGCCATTGCGTCACTTTTTGTGACGCAACTGTGGCGCAAATAATGTGTCCTATTTACAACATGATGTATCTGGGGAGATGCGTCATGTTGAAAAGCCCTGCGTCACATTATACCTGCGTCAGGTATAATGAATGCAGAGGGGGCGCTCCAATTCAGGAAAGCCTCCTAAACAGGCCCGGACTGGTTGTTGCAGGCACCGGGCAATCCCCCGGTGCGCCGCAAGGGTGGGGGCCGGTTTTGGGCCCAGGGGGCCGTTTTTGTTACAGGGCCGTTTTTGCAGCATAGCTGCAAAAGCGGCCCTGTAGCAAAATCGGCCGAAAACCGGACCGACAAAGGGCTCGGTCGCAGCCCCAGAGGACCGGCGGAGCATTTTGCCAGGGCCGGTTTTGGTTCTCAGTCCAGCCCTGTTCGTAAAAGTGACGCAGTGAAATCTACAAGGTTTCACTGCGTCACATTTAGGACGCCACTGCATCAAAACCTTACGCCTGCATGAAGCAAGTGTAAAGAGTGACGCAGTGTCATGGGAATAGGCCACAAAATGCATTGCTGGAGTTGTGTCGTGCTTGCAACACAACTCCAGCAATGCGTGTCTTTTGCCCCAACAGATGCGTCATTCTGACGCATCTGTCAATCCTTCCGCCATGGTGCGCCGTATTGTAAATACGGCGCATCCATGGTGGCGCAAGAATTTTGTAGGGTGGCGCAAAGGAAATTGACGCATCTCTATAGCTGCGTCACTTTCTTGTAAATCTGCCCCCATGTAACATCTGCTGAGTAGTCAGATGTATGGTTAATAGTGACGATTATTTGCTATTTTCATGCCTGCTGATCAAATAGTATCTCATTTTGTTTATTTACTATTTAACCAGTTGTTGGATAAATAATGAGGTTTGCCCAAAACACTCCTAATGTTTGCTGTTTAACCAGCAGCTGGGTAAATAGTGAAGTTTTAATGCTGTTAGTACTGCTGTTGCCAAAAACTACATATGTTTTGCAAATCTAGCCAGTTGCTGGATATATAATACTGCTTCTTCTCTATTTGCACAGCTACCAGCCAAATTATTCATAATGTTTGCCGTTTAAACAGCCACGGTTCAAATAATGAAAATTATTTGCGCAGCCAAATCATGCCTAATGTCTACTATTTAATACCTGCATGGTTAAAAAAACGAAGTTTATCTGCTGTATGCATTGTTTGTGTCTTTCATTTATAGTATGGTAAAATATGTTTGTTTGATATTTGCACTGCCACTAGCCTGATAATGTATAGTGTCTATTGTTTAACCATTAGCAGGGTAAATAATAAAGCATTTTACCCATTTCCATGGCCACTGGCCAAATCATGTAAAATGTTTACTATTTAGCCAATGGCCAAGAAAATAGTGAAATTTAATTACTAATTGCCCAGCAACCTTCAAAAAGTGCTCAATGCCTGCCATTTAGCCAACATTTGCATAAATAGGAATTTGTATTTGATATTTGAACGGCTTCTGGTCAAACAGAACTCAATCACTGATATATGTCTAGCAATCAGGTAGATAGTGAAGTTTCTAAGTTATTTGAATGGCCACGGGCCACACAAAGCACTCCACTTTTTGTCCAGCAGCCGGACAAATAGCGATGGTTCTTTACTATTTGTGTGGCTGCCGGACACTTACAGGGCCGGACTGGTCTGGGAGTCAAAACCGGCCCTGGCAAAGTGCTTGGTGGGCCCTTCAAGGGGTTGGGGGCACGGCCGAGCTGTTTGCCATGGGCCGGTTTCGGCCGATTTTGTTACAGAGACTGGTATTGCAGCAATTCTGCAAACCCAGCCCTGTTGCAAAAACGGCCCACCAGGGGCCCAAAACCGGCTCCACCCTGGCGGCACACCCTGGAAATGCCTCGAGCCTGCCTCGGCCAGTCCGGCCCTGGACACATATTGCATCAATTGTATTATTCAGCCAGCTGCCATGTACATGTTGAAGTTTGTTTGGGTTTTGCATAGCCACCGGCCAAACAGCATAACATCTCTCCTATTTTTCAGGTGACCGAGAAAATAGCGGACTATTTACTATTTACCATTTACCTAGCAGCACGCTCAACAGCTTCCACCTCTAAAACATTTGCAGCATATCAGAAAACTACCAGGCCACCCACATTCACTCAGATCAAATACCCAAGGGCTTAAATAATTATGGGGCATTAAAGGGTGCATTGAGTGAATGATGTGACAATAGTTTCGGGCTCTAGCCAGGTATCAAGCAGAATCATTAATGTCAGGCATTCCTGGAGGTGGATTGCTGGGTAAAGGAAACTGACTCCTTTTTCACTCAATGTCCCTTTTAATGACACATTGGCTGCTTCCAGGTGTCAATGCAGTTCAGTGAATTGAATCATGCAGTGTTGTGCAGAGCACCAGCTGGATTTCAGCAGGGCCAACTCAAAGGTCTCTACTTCTGATGTCAGTAAATTAAGCATTTTAAATTGGGCAATAGCAATACATGCTATGTGCAGCACTCAGATACAAAGTAGGTTTGGTTTAAAATGCAATATTGACAGCATTTTACTATTCAATTGTAAGCACTTTCCCTATTAAAAGGGAGGATCGGTGCTTTCAGCGCCCAAAAGAGTGGGGTAACTTGCAATATTCATAAAGTTAGCCGACTCTCCCAAAATCAAGGGGCCTCATTTATGAGAAATGACGCATCGCTGCGTGAAAGCAGCGATGCGTCACTTCTCAGTGCGCACTCCTTGCGACATTCCTGATGCGTCATATTTAATGTATGATGCATCATGTCGCAAGGAGCTACGCATACGTCAGTATTTCTGACGTATCTGTAAGCGCAAAAGTGACGCATTGCTGGAGTGTGTCACAAAAGTGACGCAACTCCAGCAATGCGTCCTTTCACATGGGGCAAGCCCCATGTGAAAGGACGGATGCGTCACTTTGTAAATATGGCGCAACAAGGTGCATTTTTTACGCCACTGGTGCATCACAAAAAGTGACGCACCAGCGGCGTAAAAGTGATGCACAGCCTCATAAATGCGGCCCAAGCTTTGTACCGGCCTAGGCAGGGTAAAACACAGAGCAGTGCAGAAATATCTTAATAGCATGGAAAATTAGGCAATTAATGGCATAGCAAATAAACAGGAGGCAGACCACCTACCAACAAGCACTGCCAATGACAATTAGTCTGGCTTATAGCTAACAATGCAGGACCAGTTTGGTAGTGCCAATCTTGTTGAATGTAGCAATGATATATTATTTTTATAATTTAAGTTTTCTATTCATAGTGAAATATGTTATGGTCTACGTTTTATTATGAGAAACATTATATGAGGTTGGTCCTTGAAATAAACACATTTCTGTTTTTGTATGTAGTGCTTAGCAGAGGTATCTCGGGAATAAAAAAATACCGGCAAGTAAACCAGGTAGCGAGTTTAGGAAAATTATGATAAACTGTGTGATTAGCACTCATCATGCATTTCAGAGCTACTGCAAATTGGCCACTTACTGCAGAATACAAGTAAAAGAACAAGCACGAAATACACACTAGTAGCAGATCATCGACTATTCACGAGCAGCAACTGCATGTGGAAAGGCTGGAGTAATCTGGGGACTGATCAACCATTCTACAACTGTATGCGTTATCCCAGACAATGGTGTTGAGACCTGTAGATGACAGCCTTATAAAATAAAGTTGCAAGGATGCTAGGGGTGAGTTGTGACCAGCGTTGTTTGAGTTCGAGCTGATGTGATTAGATATAAAGACCTCCCTCACTGGCTCCTTTATTTTTACTCATTCACTCTCACTCACTTTCTCACTTGCCTGCACTCTCATACATACTCTGTCCTTCAAACTCTCCCTCACACCCTCTTTCACCCCCACTTGCTCTCTCACTCACATTTCTCTCACTTTCATACTGAATCCTTCCTTCACTTTCACTCAATCCCTAATCATCAATAAGTCACCATTTCACTCACTACCTAAGCTTTCCTCACTCTCTCTTTCACCTCTTAGTCACCCCTTTCTCGGTCTCTCATTCATTTTCTCATTTAGCCACTCTCTTATGTACTCCATCTGAATCACACTCTCCATTGAGCCCTCCTTCACTTTCAGTCACTGTCTCTCACTCACTCTTCAATTTCGTTACACCCACTCACCTCCTCATTTTCATGCACTCACCATTTCTCTCACTGACTTCCTTACTTTTTCTTGTGTTCTCTCAATGGCTATCACTCACTCTTTACTCCCTCCCTCTCATTCCATCTTTAACTCACTTTCTGACTGATCTATTCTCTCAAGCAGCCTGCCTCCTCACACCCTCCTTCACTTTCATCCACTGACACCCTCATTCACTTTCATCCACTATCTTTCCCTCACTCTTTCTGTAACTTTTGCACTCTTCGTCTTGCTCTCCTTCACCTTATTTTCACTCACTCCACCTTTCACTTACTAACTACCTAACTCATTCTCATTCTCTGACTTTCATTCTTACTCAGACTTTATTCGGCATCTCTTAGTCAGTCTTGTTCGTTCACACTCACACACTGAGTCCCTTTCATTCAATAACCCCTTCTCGCATACTCTTATTCACTTTCACACTCTGTTTCATTCACTGACTCTCCTCATCTTCTGCATTGTCATTCACTGTCTCTTACCTAAATAAATAAAATATATTTGTATTTTTTAATTTACACTAGTATTGCTCGAAAAATGAAAACTGGAAATAAACAATTGGGACAGCTAAAAGAATTGTCAACTTGTCTGGTGTGATTTGCCACAGTTGAGCAGGCCAGTTTTTTTTCACCACAGCAGATGATAGTGCCACACATTAAGCAATGCAATCCCACAGTTTTATACCAGGGCTTCCTGGTTTCCTGTAGAATTTCCGCATGCAACCAATCACCAGCAGGTATGCAAAAGGCATGGTTGCAGAAGATGTACTCGCCTCCTCTGCGTCCCTCTTCCTCTTTAATTGCTTCATGAATACACTAGGATTATTGGCACACATTAAGGTAATTGTGTATCAGTGTGGTTCCAAAGCTGTATTTCTCTCAGTTGCCTTGACTCAGCTTCTTCTCACACAAAGTACAAGTCGTGTATTTACGTGTCAATTTTGTTTCACCTGGAGGAGGTGTAGTATGCATGTATTGTACTGTTTAAGTAATTACTAGGTTGCTTTAAGGAATGTCTTGGTTATGTTCTATCTCATGTTCTTAGAATTGTATGATGTGATGTTATTCTCATTCTGAGCCTGTACTCTCAAGTTACTGGTCGTGAGTTATTTACTCTTGGATTAAATTCTAAACTTAAACATATTTATTCTTGCCTACTTGGATTTATTCATATGAAGAACCTTACCACATTTATTGGCGACGTTTTTTTTGGGAGAATTCTTCATTTTGAAACCCACCGACAGTAAGAATTTAAGGATTTCTCGAAGAACTGCGTTTAAAAGGAGAAATCAAGAAATCTGCATTCTACACTTTCTCATTGCTATGGAACTCTTAAAGAATTGGAACTGTGAGTATTATTTTTAATTTTTTTTTTCAGTTTTGAAGATCGGATCATCTTCAACTGACTATTGCTTACTTACTTATTTGTTTTCCTTTGAACACTGTGCTGTGTTCTTGGCTCGCGGCATTCTGCGGCTCGTGTTCTCTTGGCGATCTGAAGCACAGAGAACAAAGTACGTAATTTCTCCGACGACAACACGCAGGAGCGTATATCGTCATTTGACGCCTTAATTGACATTAACACACCGGAATGTTGAAATGCGCGTAGCGTCATTACGCTAATCACGCCAGCGGCCATTTTGTGCAAGTAAGAAATCGCTCATTGAATTACATTACAGTTAATAAAACTTACAAGGAGATTATTACTTTAAAGTAAAAGAAAAAACGGAAACGAAAACGATCGTTTGCAGCGGATTTTGGTTCCTGTTCATTTGCTGATATTTGGCAACTTCTTACAAGTAAGACCTAAGAAGAAAAAAAAAATTTTTTGTTTCTTCCACATGGCTTCTTCAAATAACAATAACAGTGGAATTGTTGCACCTCCATCATTTTTAGTTGCTCCTGGCAAGCCTCCAACACCCTGGCAAAAATGGTTACGTGTTTTTACTAATTATTTGGAGGCAATAGATGCTTTAGATTACTCTCCTTCAAGGAAAAGGGCTATTCTTTTTAATCATTTAGGAGATGCAGGACAACAGTTGTTTGATAATCTTGCTGTTGTTCAGAGTCCAGTAGATGATGACACTTGGAATGTATATACTGAAGCATTAACTCGACTGGGTAAACAATTTAAAGATGATCCGTCTGTCATGGTTGAACGTCATGTTTTCTTTAAGAGGAAACAATCACAGGAAGAGTCCATAGAAGATTATTTAGCAACGTTGCGTGTTCTTGCCTCAAAATGCTACTTTGGTACTTATCTTGAAACTGCTCTGCGAGATCAATTGGTTTTCAATTGTTTCAACAAAAAGATTCAAGAATGAATTTTAACTTGCAAAAATCCGACTTTGGATGAGGTTATAGTGATTGCAAAAAGCATCGAATGTTCGGTTGTTTCATCAAAAATTTTAGCTGAACAGAATGCTTCTTCGTCAGCTGTTTGTAATGTTTCGCAGGTAGCCAATGATAAATGTACAGTTAATGTTGTTTCCGACCGTTCAAGTGGAAAAAAAGTGTTTGGACAGAAATCTAATGTATTTTGTTACAGGTGCGGTTCAAAATTTCATGTGGGAAACAACTCTAAGTGTCCAGCACAAGGTAAAAGGTGCTCTAATTGTAAACGCATTGGTCATTTCTTTGCATTGTGCCGTTTACCTAAGGATAAAACAAAAGTTAATATGGTGTATTCTGAAGAAGAAATTTGTGATGCTTTCAATGTTTCTTCTTTATCTTATATTCAAATTAATGCTTTGAGTGATTTGAATGTCAAAGGTCCAATTTGTAAAATATTAATTGGTGTGCAAAGTGTACAGGTTATGGCAGATTCGGGTTCACCAATTACCATCTTAGATGAACATACTTTTCATAATTCTTGGGAAAATACAAAATTATTTCCAACCGATATGAACCCTAAAGCCTTTGGTGGGTTTGATATAACTATGCGTGGTTATTTTCCAGATGATATTGTTTTTAAAGGGAGAATAATTCACACCAAGATCTATATAGTGCTTAATGGAAGAGATATTTTGGGTTGGCAGGATCAGGCTAGTCTTGGGATTATTTTAAAGCCAGGCCATCCTGAACCTGTTGTTTTAGGCGAGTTACCTATTTTTGCTATTCTAGATAATTGCAATGATCCTATTTTGTGCAATGTTTTGGAAAAATACAAAGCTGTTTTTGACGAGAGGATTGGTTTGGTAAAAGACTTTGAGCATACCATAAAATTAAAGGAGAAAGTTTGCCCTGTCATTCAGAAAGTTCGCCCAGTTCCTCTGTCAGTTAAACAAGATTTGAGGAAACACATTGAGTCTTTGATTGCACAGGACATTATTTGTCCTGCGGAATCATCCGAATGGGTTTCTGCTGCCGTTGTAGCACAGAAACCATCCGGAGAGATTTGTTTGTGTGCAGACCTTCGATTTCTTAATCGCAACATTGTTGTTGACGTGCATCCTCTTCCAAAGATTCATGATATGCTAGCTAACATTGGTTGTAGCAAATATTTTTCAACTATAGATTTGCGATCTGCATATCATCAGATTCCATTAGCTAAAGTGTCCCAGCCTTTGACAACCTTTGTAACACCCTTCGGAGTTTATATGTATAAAAGACTTCCGTTTGGCCTTGCCTATGAAGCTAGCATTTTTCAAAGGTTGATGGATAGCATATTCAATAATTGTCCTGGAATTCAAGCATTCCAAGATGATATCTTAGTGCATTCTGAATCTTTAGATCAACACTATATCTTAATTGAGAATGTTTTGAAAACCTTGCAAAATCATGGGCTTACAGTCAACAAAAAGAAATGCAAATTTTTAGCTAATGAGGTGGATTATTTAGGCCACAATTTATCAAAGGAAGGAATTAAACCAAAATCTTCACTTTTGGAGGCTATTAAGAATGCTCCTTGTCCATTAGACAAGGACTCGTTGAGGGCGTTCCTTGGATTAAGTGAGTATTATGCTCGTTTTGTCAAGGGGTATGCTTTAGTAGTTCAACCTCTTGGAGATCTTTTGAAAAAGCATGCTAAATATATTTGGTCTACAGAATCTCAAGTTGCTTTTGATTCAATTAAAGACATGATTCTCTCTGCGCCTGCTATCAAACCATTTTCACATGGTGTGCAGAGTATCATCACCGTAGATTCTAGTTCCCGGGGGTTGGGAGCTGTTCTCAGTCAAATGATTAGAGGGGAAGAATGCACGATTGACTTTGCTTCACGCTCTTTGACATCTGCTGAAGTTAACTATAGCACGATCGAGCGTGAGGCATTGGCGTGTTCATGGTCTGTGGAGAAGTTTAAAATGTATATTTGGGGGACTAGATTTCAATTGTACACAGATCATAAACCTTTGATTTACATGCTTGGAGAAAGCTCTTCTAATAGGGCTTCCTCTCGTTTGGTTAGGTTACTGGCTAGACTCCAAGAGTTCAATTTTGAAATTAAGTATCTGCCGGGTGGTAAGAACATCCGTGCAGATTGTTTATCACGCATTCCTTTACCAATACATGGGTCGGTCAGTTCTGATCTTGAATGTGTTTTTTCCATAGATGATGCTCTTCAAGATTTTAAAATCACCAAACAAGATTGGTTACAGGGCATGGAGCAAGATTCTTGTTTGCAGAATGTTAAGAGATTTTTAGTTAAGGGTTGGCCTAGGGACAGGAGTATGTCCATGGAGGAAAAACATTATGCACAGGTTGCATCTGAGTTGTCTGTTTCTGGTGACATCTTATTTAGACAAGACAAATTTGTTCCACCTTGTGGAATTAGACAATCTATCATCTCCTTAGCACATGAAGGACATCCGGGCATCACTGGCACGGTTAATAAAATCAAATCAACTTATTGGTGGCCTGGTATTGACAATCAGCTCAAATTGTTTGTCAATCACTGTCCACAATGTTTGTGCTCAGATAAACATTGGAAGTTGTCCAATTCGCCATTAATACCTGTAGAATGGCCTGAGGCACCTTGGGAAAGGATTGGCCTGGATTTCTCTAGTTCTTTTGCTATTTTTAATTCTGAGAAAAAGTATTTAATTGTGGCAATTGATTATTTTTCTAAATGGATTTATTTTTAAATTGTTAAAAATCCTGATTCCACTTCTGTGATTTTGTTTTTGAGAAGTTTATTTTTCATTGACGGTACACCTCATGAAATTGTAACCGACAACGGTTCACATTTTGTTTCAAAAGAATTGAATGTGTTTTTGAACAACTCAGATGTCGAGCATACTTTGGTTCCCCTCTATAGTTCATCATCAAATGGTTTGGTTGAAAGAGCAAACCGTTTGTTGAAAGAGGCTGTGCAAACTGCTTGTGCAAACAGATTGGATATTTCTGAATTTCTTTGTAAGAAAATTTGGACCTATAATTGTACGCCACACGGGGGTTTCTCCTTTTGTTTTACTTCGTGGTCGTAATCCTATTTCTAAACTGAATCCCTCTTGGCTGATGAAAAATTCTCAAGTCAATCTTGATTTATCTAAAGTACGTGATCGTGTTAAAATGAAACAGGAGTGTTACAAAAATAACTATGACAAACGCATGTTGCAGAAAAATCTTTATTTGCAGGTGATTGGGTTATTATCAAAAAACCTGTAAAAATTACTAAAGGTCAATCCAAATTTTCTGCTCCTGTTAAAGTTGTAAAGGTTTCTCATGCAGCAGCTCTTTTGCATGAAAGGGGTTGGTGGAACAAGAATGCCCTCATTAAGGTTACTGATGAACAAGCCAAAATCATTTGTTCCAACAAACAGGACTCAGGTTTCTCAGATAATTTGGATTCTGATTGGTTTGGTGTTGGTGAAACTTCTATGGCTTCACCTATTCCTATTAATACTCCTGTGAGTATTTCTTCTGATTCTTCTTCTGTGTTAGCCGGTGGTGATTCAACAAGAAATGTGTCACTCCCTGTGTTTCAACCTGTTTTAAATGCTGATGGCAAGGGGGATGGTGTGGGTGTTGATTGTAGGGTTAGAACTGTTCCTGTTAGATTTTGTGACTACGTTTTGAACTAGTCTTTTCTTTTATTTCTTTCTTCTTTCTTCTTTTCTTTTCTTTTATTTTATTAGGGGAAGGATGTGTAGTATGCATGTATTGTACTGTTTAAGTAATTACTAGGTTGCTTTAAGGAATGTCTTAGTTATGTTCTATCTCATGTTCTTAGAATTGTATGATGTGATGTTATTCTCATTCTGAGCCTGTACTCTCAAGTTACTGGTCGTGGGTTATTTACTCTTGGATTAAATTCTAAACTTAAACATATTTATTCTTGCCTACTTGGATTTATTCATATGAAGAACCTTACCACAGGAGGGTGTAAAATTTCCATACAGCGGATTTAGGTGGTGAACAGGAATCTTCAATCTGAACTTCTACCAGGTCTTCATTTCCTTCTTCTTCTTCTTCTTGGTTTCTCCATTACTGTTCTACTTGTCCAAAAAAGTAGAATAAAATTCTACTCTTTTGGGGAAAACTACAGCAAAAAAAAACCTATACAGTATCCTTTGTTGCAGAGCCCTCCTGTGATAAGAAGTGACATTTTCTTCACCAGAAAGTCAAGAATCATTTTACTATGAACCAATTCATTCTCATGAACCAATCAAAGCTCTGCAATAGTCCATAATAATTTGTAGATCCTCCGCAAACCTTGGAAAACAGGCTTGGGAGACACAGGCACGCCTTGGTGTTTGATACTCACAAGGCTTCTAACATGAAAAATATAAACCTTACAGTATGTTTGTGATGGGCATGATAGAGCATCTGAGAGCAATTCATCCCAATGAGTTTTTTCCTGGCTGAAGAAAAACAGATGAGACAATAAAAGGAAGGGGAGGAAGAATCAATGTTTCCTGTAGTCCGGAAAACACAGGCAGAAGAGATTGATTATAGGTTAAAGCTGTTTTGCAACTTATGGGCATATCTACAAGATCCTATCACCACCACAATGTCACTTTTCTCGATGTTGTGGTGGCGATAGGGGCTTTGCCTTATTCACAAGGTGTCTTTAAGCCACTCAACGTGGCTTAATGCCACCTTGTGAATAAGGCACCCTTTCACGCTATACTTAGCGCAAAAGGGTCGGGCAATGTGTGTTGTGGTGGGCGTTCCACCACAACACCCATTCATTTTGATGCAGCTCCATATTTACAAGGCTGACGTAAATAATGGGGAGTGCCAATATTAAGACCAGGGAAAACCTGGTCTTACCCTGGCATAATGAGAAGAAATGGTTAATTTATCCTCGTTTTTTCTGTTTCCATGTGTGATGCATTGTGCAGCACCCATAGAAGCAGAAAACCACCATTGATTGTATATGTGCATGAAGGTTTCTCTTCCTGCACATAAACAATCATAAAAAAAAATATATGTTTTGCAACTTCTCTATGTAGTGCATTAAGCAGCACTCAAAGAAGTTTCAAAATGCCAGTTCAGATTGTTTATGTGCAGGAAGGGACACCTTCCAATAAACAAGCATTTCCCTCAACGCAGGCACCCTTGCACCATAGTGCATAGATGCCTTCATTGGAGCTAGGCAGCTAAATTTAACACCAGCACAGGGGAAACGCAGGGCTGCACCCTATTATTGTAAATACGTTGCAGCACTGCATTTCTGGAGTGGCGGAGCGTGGAATTAAGCCAAGAAGGCTAACCCTGCGCTCCACCACTTCTGTGTAAATATGCCCTATACTGCACATTCAGTTTTGGACTATCGCCTCAAAAATATCTTAAGCAGGTTTTTGGCAGCTGTATACGATATTTTTATCCTGAAATTGTTTAAACAAATTTACACTACAAAGTTTTAAAAAAATTGTAATTTTAGAAATTCTTTTTTCTTTTGATAAAGTTCATTTTCATAAATAATAAACAAAAGCATTAAACAAAGTTTTAGAACCTAAAAAATATATGAAACCTATGTGCCCCCGACGGTTGTCTGCCTTAAGATGGAAAACATTTGCAGAGGTGTATCTGCTGCCAACTCCCTATTCAGGAGCATTCATTCAGAGTCAGTTAACTTTCATGTCCCCTTCTGTCTGACACTACCACTGAAGAAGGCACTTCTGGACACAATGGGGTTGATTAAGATGGCGGGCATATCACCACTGCCGTCTCGGCGGTGGCAATCCGCCTGCCATTGCAACCCAATTAACCCCTCCATATTATAATGGGGGTATTGCGGCGGATGCAAAGTGCGTCTGCCGCTTTTCCACCGGTTGGCAATCGTTACGATTGCCGGCCGGGCAGAATTGGGCCTCAATATGGTGGCGGTGCCTTGCAGGCAATGCCATCCATATTAGGATGAGTGGGAATCAAGGCCTTTCCATGGCGGCAATGCTGCCACGGGAAGGCTGGCGGGGATTTACTTTGGGGGCCCGTTGAGGGCCCCCAGGTGGGTCAGGGTGGGGGGCTGCACTTGGGGGGGTACCTATGGTACCCCCTACAGTGCCATGCACAAAGTAGCAGGCACCGTGTGGTGCCTGTCACGTTGTTCATGGCAATGAACAACATGCCTTCTCACCATTAACCATTTTCACCATTGCGGATGGTGCTTCTACAGCAGCACCCACTGCAATGCTAGAAATGCAGAATTTGACCGCCACAGTGGCGGTCACATCCTAATTAGTGGTGCGGGACCGCCACACGTCTGGCGAACAGTCCCAGCACCGTGAAGGTGGTGGGCCATCCTAATGACCCCCTATGTATTTTCAAATGTTCTCTGAATGCTAGGAGAACACTCCCAGTGCAACAGTGACATTTGTTGTGTTGGTCTTGGAAACAATCCTCCAAATGTGGGGATTGTGCCATGTAGACAATGCACCATGCCTTTTCCTCTCATATTGTCTACTGCCTTAGAGGTGGGAGCCATTTTGGGGGAATATGCATTCTGCAATAGTGGACATATATACATTTGGCAGCCCAGCTACTGCTGGTATGGTGGAACTACTACCTCAACCAGAAATATTGGATTTTCCTAGGTTCACTATTATATTGAGATTTACATAAAGCGCTGAAAGTCTGGATGAAATCTGTGAAAACTCCTGTTTCCTCTTGTCCAACTTCAGTGGATTGCCTTGGTGCCAGACAGATAGCAAATAGACAATACAGTGGAGGTTTGCTTTTGGGGGCGACGTGCATTATTAGTAAACATGATTCTGTGCTGAAACAGTCCTACTGGCCATGGCTGCATTCCTCCCCATTAATCCGTGTTTACATTTACAACATATAAGTAGAGACATTTTGAGGCAAAGTGGGCAATTGCCCAGTGTCCCCACCTGTCAAGGGACCTCTTGGTAAAGTGAGTAGGGCAGTCGACATTTCTGCCATAATAACGCTGCCCATAAAAAATCTTTATTTTTCAAATCTGGCACCTAAACATGCTTAACAAAAACATAGGACCACAATTACTAAGGGTTTGCATGGAGCAAATGCATGCAAAGTGATGCAAACAGTGCACACTTTTGCAAGAGTGCTTATTTTGCACTGGAAAGGAGTTCACAGCGTAAATAGTGATTTGTGTTGTTTTCACTATTTTGCATCATTTATGTGCAACTTCGATGGATTAGCGGAATCACCCATGTTTTTTGTCACAAAGCTTAATCTACTAAGGTGGCCAGACTAGGCAATACGTACAAAAATAACACCTCTTGAAGCAAGCACTAACACGGAGGGATGTTGTAATTTCTGTAAATATTCCACACGTTGCATTGAATGATGCACTGTGCAGCCCATAAATAATGTGTGGAATGTTTAACCCCTTCACTGCGGCGGCTATTCCGCCACAGTGCTAAGAGGGTGGGGGGCCGCGCGGCAGTCCCGTGCTCGTGACGGAACCGCTCCGTCACGGCACGCGGGTGAGCTGTGCTTGTGACGGAACGGTTCCGTCACGGCCCCGCCCGCGCTAGAGAACGTTAGCGCAGGCGCGGAATTCGCACCGCGCAGGCGCGGCGAGAGGGCCGTGACGGGACACCAGCACAGCCCACCGAGGCTCGTGACGGAACGGTTCCGTCACGAGCATGGGAGGGGTTAAGAATATGTCTAGGATAATGTCATGGAAGCATATGCTTTTAGTACACATCCTATTTAGACAGCACACATCTCTGCACCATGGTGCAAAGGTTGTGAGTGGTGCCAAGCAGTCTGTTTGTGCACATGAGCAGAGTAGTGATGGAGTGCTATGGTGCTCTAAAATTGTAGGGGTGCATCATAATCATGGATAGTCCGCATCCACGTATATATTCTTGTGTTGATTAGTAGAAATGTGTAGTAATAACAAAGAAGTGCAAGTGAATGAATAGAAAAGTATTTTGTGCCATGCAGAAGAGAACTGAAATGGTGCTTGTATTTGAAACCATAAGCTTTTGATGTATATTGCAATTGCTTAACGAAAAGCTGATGTGATATGCAATGCATTTAAATCTGAATGTGCGCCATGATGATGACTGCCAGAAGAAATTACTAATTATGCTTAAGGTGTAATGAAATGTAGTTGCTTGCAGAATCAGCATTATTAACATAAGTGTATAACTGATGTGTAAAGGCCTAAACAAAATGTTCACGTTGCGCTCATGAAAGGCCTGTTTGTTTATTCTTATGTTGGTAGAATTGTGTAGGCCTGGAAATGTAATTTCCCTGGTAAGCTCTCGCATCTGGAGGTAGTCTGCGAATTTCATGTGGATGCAAGGATGTCCTGTCTCACGTTTCAGTTGCAGGTGGAAGAAGCTGCCTTTGTTAGTTAGAACTAACGCCTTTTGTTTTAGGAGTTAGATATGGAGGCTAAGAGAAACATTGTAAACAGAAGGTCGATAAATGGGAGCCGGTGTTCTTTCTCGTTGAGGATGCCTGGGAACCAAGGTCATCGGACTTCATCTGGAGAGGACGGTGGAAAACTACCTAGGAAAGGTGTCAGTTAGCATGAGGTGATCTGTGGGCGTGTTTTACACTTTTGCGTTTTGTATTATGGAAAGAGCCCCGAGGGAGGAGAGGCAGAACGAGAAGAAGACAAGGTGTGTTAGGAGAAGGGGTCCGAAGATTGATCTTGAAAGAGAGCATCTTAGAACAAGCTCTGGAGCTTGACTACTGATTTACTTTGTGAATGTACTTCCTAGGAAGTCTTTACAGGCTGACTACTTTTTCTGACTTTGCCTGGAGAATGTTAAGTAGGGATGTCACCTTAGAAACAGAGTAGGGATAGCTTAATGCTTTCTACTTTTCAGCATTAGATGAAGACGGATCTGAGCGTTGGAGCAATGCTTGCTTGTGTGTTATTTTAGAATTATTCATCCTCTTCATTATTCATCAGATTAGAATCCTGCGTAGATATGGATTTGTATTAGTTACCATGTATTTTTACAACCTTGTCTTGAGGTACTTGTATATTCATTTGTTTTTGGCTTTGTAATAAATCCCCTAAATTGAAGCCTGGGATCTGTGATCTTTCTAAATTGCAGTTATTGGTTTTGAGAAATTGTTGCCATAAATGATACTCCCCTTTACACTTCTCAGCAGGTAATAAAAGATCTGTCGACCCAAGGTTCCTAGTAAGTAGGGATGTTGGAACCCAACTTAATCAGTTGGTAGCGAGAGGACGGTAACCTATTTTTTAAAGGGGAGTAGATAGGGAAAGGCTAGTTAAAACCCCATAGAACCCAAGAGATGGTTGTCCAGAGGATCGAGAGAGGAGGACTACTGCGCTTGGTGGAGACCAACGGAGTGTGATGGTGCAGCAGAAACAGCAGTTCGCGGAAGAGTGAGTATGAAGAGGGATGTTGTTAGGTTGCGGCGATGATTTGATAGTATGATGTCTTGCAGAGTTGCAATGAGAGTTAAGTGATTGTGGTTTCGGACTGTGAGCGCACGGAGTCCTTGAGATTTTGATGTCAGGCTCGAGGAGTAGCCTGAGATCCCGGGATAGATAAAATGTGGTGTAGAAGACACCCAGAGCCGTAATTGTCAGTCATTGATTGTGGGAGTCGTGAGACGTCATCGACAAACCCATCCGAGATAGGGAACGAGAGAGTGAGTATTTGAGTGACCAACGCAGGTTATGGGTTACTGTGTCTGTATAATTGAGCATTTGGATCCTATCCATTGTTTATGGGACCGTCTGGCAGTTTTTGGGCAGATGGTCGAGGGCAGTTGTCCGATCGTTTCGTGGACAGACAGTCGACTAAGTGACTGTCCCGTCGTATGATGGACAAACAGTTACTTTGCAGTGTGAATGAGATGTGCAAGTGTGAGAGATGAATTGTGAAGGAGGGGAACTTCTGAATGAGGAGGAAGAGTGATGTTGAAGTGTGCCGCACTGTGATAGTTCGGTTGGTGTAAAGACGGGCTGGTATTGGTGAATGGACATCAGGAAGTAAAATGACAACATTGTGGGCAAAAGAGTTGATTCCATCTTGAAATGTTTTAAAGTATTGCAAGATCTTTGTAGGGGAGATAGAGGAGTGGTAACTCGAGTGGGGGAAGAAGCACCGCCTGAGGATACCCCAGCTCATTACATGGCTATGAACGCAGGGCTCCATACTATAATTTGGCTTTGGAATTGGCAAACGATTACTGAAAAGGAGAAAGATTTGGCGTTCCCATATTACGGTTCATTTAGATTTGATGTGTTGGACCATTTCAGATCAGTGATGGCTGCATTACGACCTTTACCCAGACCAACTCAGTTTGAGGTGCTTGATGCATCCATAATGGCAGCACATACAAGTAAAAGAGATCAAAGTCAGGAAAGAGTGAAGAAGTTAATCAGGGCATTCCAAGAAGCGTGTCGGCAAAGAGATGGAGAGTAAACAACATTGAGGGCAATTGATTGTTTCCACTGTTGGTAAAAGTGGGAGATGCTCAGAAGAGAAGAGAAAGATGATAGTGACACAGAGGACAGACTTTTGGAAAGGTTACTGGCAGAACGTCCACCTCCATATAATCCAGAGTCGGTGGAAGGCATGAGAGCTGCTGCATAGGAAATTGGGGAACCACAGGCAAACTCAAGTGTAGGAGTAAAAGGGAGGATTTTAACAAGAACAGAAGGAATGGGTACACAGCCACTGAGGAGTGCAGAGATGGGTGGAGGCAATCCAATTGCTAGACTACGGGAGGCTCTTACAGTACCAGTCACCATTAGTCCCGTAGTGTGAGTGTACGACCCAGATCAAGCAGGAAATGGGAGTTTGGTACGATCGGTAACGGGGGAAAGTACTAACTCTGGAGGGAATAGGACAACGAGTGTAAGTGGTCACTCTTCGAGGCCCTAAGAATCGAGAACGCCTTTGCCAGCCACTGCAGATTCCTCTAGAGGTCAGGAGGAGCAGAGAGCAGCAAGAACAGGGTCCTTAGCTGATTCACACTCTGACTTGAGGATGTGGGAACCCCCAGTGATATAGTGGAAGGATGTTAGAAAGTGACAATGGTCAGGGAGTTTCGGGAGTCAATCTGTCTCACTGAACATAATGGAGGGAGATCAGCGGGAAGATCAGTGTAGTGAAAGTGGAGAGTCGAGTAGCGCGACGAGTAGAGGAAGGATTAAAGCTACTATGAGGGACGAAGTATTGGATGTGGTGAGATTAAAGGCAGGAGTAGAGAAAATAATCAGTGGAAATTTGCCGTTAGAAAGGATTGAACTTAATGAACCAGATGAATTGCTGTTTGGGGCGCAGGATATAACTCGAAAGGCGAGGAACGCACATGAGAAATTGTCAGAGCTGGCACAGAGGTATGATGTGGATTTGTCTAAAATGAAGATGTTGCAAGGGAATCACAGGTTAAATTGCAGTAATCAGGAACTAGAAGGGAAAAGAGTAGATGTGAGCGCAAAATCTGTTCCGCTCGCGGATTTCGCGGATTTTCGGTAAATCCGCAATCCGCGAACTCCCTCAAATTTACCGAAAATCCGCAAATTCGTGAGCGGCGGATCCGGGGGGCAAATGTTCAAGCCTTCAAGCTTGAAGTTGTTGTAACTATTTTAGGATGGCGCCGGCAAGCTGCCAGCGCCATCCTAAAATAGTTACTAAGTTAGCTTCAACAGGAAGCACTAATAGAAAATTTAAAGCAAGTGCTCGAGCACCTGCTTTATTTTATCTATTTTTGCTTCCTGATGAAGCTAATTTAGTAACTATTTTAGGATGGCGCTGGCAGCTTGCCGGCGCCATCCTAAAATAGTTACAGGATGATGGACAGCTCACTCAAGGGACCCCTGCGCACATCGGTGCAATTGCATAGTAACACACACATGGCCGCTGGAACTAGTTGAAGCTCAAATTCAGTGACTCATTCATCAGCCCAAAAACAATCGTGAGCGTCGTCGAGGCTGGGCAGGTGTGCCTTCTTCCCAAATCTACAGTTGAAAATCAGCTGTGATGCTGGATAGAGGCCTTTGTATCCTTGACTTTCACGAGCGCAATCCTCGTGCTGTTCCTGTGACCGGGAGCTTCTTTCTCTTCATCGGCTGCTCTGATCGGTCTCTGACCATTTATACACACAAGAGGCACTTGAACTCGGTGCGATTGCATAGTAACACACACATGGTCGCTGGAACTAGTTGAAGCTCAAATTCAGTGACGCATTCATCAGCCCAAAAACAATTGTGAGCGCCGTCGAGGCTGGGCAGGTGTGCCTTCTTCCCAAATCTACCATCGAAAATCAGCTGTGATGCTGGATAGAGGCCTTTGTATCCTTGACTTTCACGAGCGCAATCCTCGTGCTGTTCCTGTGACCAGGAGCTTCTTTCTCTTCATCTGCTGTTCTGATCGGTCAGTCACCATTTATACACACAAGATGCACTTGAAGTCGCACAGAAGACCCCCCATTTAAAAAATCCGCAAATCCGTAAATTCGCGGATTTTGCGGATCCGCGAGTACGCAAATCCACAAATTCGCGGTTTGTGAATCCGTGAAATCCGCCCATGCTTAGAAAAGAGTCATAGGATTGAAAACACACATTTCGAGAATTGATTGTAGGGAAAGAGTGCTAGGAAGAGCATAGGAGAAACACCAACTCCAGGAGGATGGGACAGTAAGAGTAGAGGCTTTTCCGTTACGAGATACCGAGTGGAGGGTACATGCATGTGCTTTGGAGTAGAGTTGATTTGGAGGCACTTATCAATGATTTTCCTCGGCTGAGGGAAAAACCCATTGAGTGGTACAAACAAGTGGTTCGATTTGTAAAAATTTCAAAGATGTTGTGGATTGATTTAAATACGTTGTTTGATATTGTGGTACCAAGTGATTTGTGGTTGGCTTGTAAAATTGCTGTTGATTGGCCGTCTTCAGAACCTGAGCGCGACACCTGTGGTTATGAAAAAGTATGAGCATGTAGTCATGTGGCTGCAATTCAAGATTTCACCCCAAGATATTGATTGGGTTAAGATAGACAGACCTGTTCAGGAGCCAAAGGAGACTGTACATGCCTTTTATGAGAGGCTCTTGCAAGCCTTCAAGAAGTACAGCAGGTTAAATACTCTCGACCCAAAAGATATGGGAAAGTTTGTCTCCAAGTTTGTTTTAAGACTGAGACCAGAAGTTAGCCTCATGAAACAACAGCATTTGATTTGCTGGCAGAATAAATCTGTGGATGCAATTCAATGGTATGCAAGATACTTTAGTGAAGAAATGGACTTGAAGCATAAGAAGCTTAAGGTTAAGCTGATGCTGGTCCAATTGCAGAATGCAGAGAAGGAAGATCAGACACAGGCAAGTGAAGGAACACTAGGAAGAAGCCAGGGGAATAATCAAGGAGGGACCCAGATTGCATCGGGTCAAGGAAGGGGGAGATCTATAGACCCTAAGACAGGAGTAGATGTTGCAACACTAAAGAAGACCACCGCATGTCAGAATTGTCACAAGATCGGGCATTGGAAACGAGAGTGTAGGGCAAATCTATCTAATCAGTCTCAAGGGGAGGAAGTGGTGCAGACACCTGAGGTTCTCAATACTGTGATGAGACCAAGATCTGTACAAGGGGGGACAACAAGTCTGCAGGTACAAGTTCCCCAGCCACCGAGAATCCCACAGGGAAATAGAATTTACCAACAGATGCCCTTTATAGAGACCTTCGATGAATTTGATTGCAGCAATGGTGTCTGAGGGGAGGAAGACTGTACCCTTGGAGCAGTCTTGGAGGTAGACCAGAGAGGACCGTATGTAGAGGCGGATGTTGATGGTCATCCAACTACCTTTTTGGTTGATACTGGTGCTGCTCGTTCAACTGGGAGATCTGCAGTAGTTCCCAACCTACCCCTTTCGGGACAATCAATTCAAGTTGTGGGAGTGGCAAATTCGAAAATGACTAATCCACTGACTGAGGCAATACCTGTGAGGATAGGAACTTTTCGTGATTGACACCAATTTGTGGTATGTGATTCAAATCCTGTCTGTCTGTTGGGTCGTGATCTTTTGTGCAAATTGAACTGCACCATCTATTGTACACCCAAATGGAACTACAGACTAATGATGATGATGCCGCATTTATGGTGGTAAATCAGAGTCTGTGGGCCCGATTCACAGAATGAACTTACTACTTTTGGCATTCACAGAATGCACTTACTACTTTTGGTATTCACAGAATGAACTTACTCATTTCGGTATTCACAGAAGTTAGGACTACTAACTTTAGGACTCCTAAATGCCTTCTGTGAATACCGAAAGTCTTAAAATTATGATTTTTCTCAATTTAGTAGTAGTAAAGTTAGGACTCCTAACTTTAGGACTCCTAAATGCCTTCTGTGAATACCGAAAGTTTTAAAATTAAGACTTTCGGTATTCACAGTAGGCATTTAGGCATCCTAAAGTTAGTAGTCCTAACTTTACTACTACTAAATTGAGAAAAATCATAATTTTAAGACTTTCGGTAGTCACAGAAGGCATTTAGGCGTCCTAAAGTTAGTAGTCCTAACTTTACTACTACTAAAGTGAGAAAAATCGTAATTTTAGGACTTTCGGTATTCACAGAAGGCATTTAGGAGTCCTGAAGCTAGGAGTCCTAACTTTACTACTACTAAATTGAGAAAAATCCTAATTTTAAGACTTTCGGTATTCACAGAAGGCATTTAGGAGTCCTAAAGTTAGTAGTCCTAACTTCTGTGAATACCGAAATGAGTAAGTTCATTCTGTGAATACCAAAAGTAGTAAGTGCATTCTGTGAATGCCAAAAGTAGTAAGTTCATTCTTTGAATCGGGCCCAGAATGCAGAGGTATTTCCTATGTTAACAGTTGAGGAACTCCCACCCAACCTGAGGGATGCTGTCTCTTTGGACATATGGGATTTCACAGGGGAAGAGATAGGACTGATCAAGGGCATTGAGCCAGTTAAAATCTTAGTCAAGCCAGATGCCAAGTTTCCGAGAACACCTCAGTACAATCTGTCACCGGAAACAATTACAGGAATCAAGCCTGTGATTGAGTCTAGGATCGAACAGGGAATCCTGAAGGAAATAATGGGAAGCCCTTGTAACTCACCAATCATGAGATTGCAGAAACCAAGCCGGAAGTATAGGATTGTACAAGACCTGCGAAAGGTCAATATGATTGTGGTTCCATGTTGTCCTGTGGTACCGAATCCATCAGTGATATTATTATTATTATTATTATTATTATGCAATTTGTATCGCGCAAACTAAACCCGAAGGTGTCAAGGCGCCTATCAAAAAAGATCAAAAATGCAGAGCACCACTACAGGTACGCGCGTACAAAGAGGTGGGTCTTTAGGGCAGATCTAAAAGATTGTAAGGTGGGGAGAGACCTTAATTCAAGAGGGAGAGCATTCCACCACTTAGGGGCCAGATTGGAAAAAGCTTTACCCCCCCATCTGGTTTTCCGGATACGTGGAACAGAGAGAAGAAGTCTGTTTGAGGAGCGAAGGTTCCTGCCAGGATTGTAATAGGGCAAAATAGATCCAATGCCAGTAGGGCTATTTTTGGCTAAAGCCTTGTAGACCATGCACATGGTCTTAAAAAAGATACGGTCCACAACAGGAAGCCAATGAAGCTGCTTCCGAGCAGAGGTGGCAGAGGCACGTCGGGGTAGATCCAGGACAAATCTGGCTGCTGCGTTCTGGACCACCTGCAAGCACTGTAGCTGACTTTTGTTCAGTCCAGCATACAGCTCGTTGCAATAGTCCATACGAGAGCCCAGGAGGGCAACGGCAAGTTGCTTTCTTGCCTGCAAAGAAAGATAGTGCCTGATTTTCCTTAGTATATGGATGATACCCCAACAGGTCGATACAGTCCTGTTGACCTGTTGGCACATACTAAGGATAGGATCGATCATAGCCCCAAGGATTTTGGCTGAGGAGGTAGGATCAGGACAGGCACCCAGTGAGTCCGGCCACCACTCAGCTGACCAGATCTCTTCCTTTCCTCCAAACACCATCACCTCAGTCTTCTCCCCGTTCAGTTTCAATGAATTGTGAATCATCCATTGGCCGACTGCCTCCATGCAAGATCTAAAGTTGGCGGCAGTCGAGGTAACTGACTGGGAGAGAGAGACGAGGATCTGGGTGTCATCCGCATAGGAGACTACCTCCATCCCAAAAGATCTAATAAGTCTGGCAAGGGGGGTCACATTAATGTTAAAAAGGGTGGGACTAAGTGCCGACCCTTGGGGGACCCCACATTGCACAGACAGGGATGGAGATAGAAACTGACCCAGCATCACCCTTTGCTCTCTATGATCAAGAAAAGAGGAAAGGAGCCCCAGGGCCGCCCCCCAAACCCCAATCTCCCTCAGTCGAGATGTTAATACCGAGTGAGAAAGGGTATCGAAGGCAGCCGTGAGGTCTAGAAGGATCAGGAGGGTGGTCTGTCCCCCATCTACACGCGTGCGGATGTTATCAAGCACTATGGTGAGGGCAGACTCGGTGCTATGTTCCCTCCTGAATCCATGCTGGGATAGATCCAAACAACCCAAACTCTCCACGAAGGCAGCAAGATGTTTATTTAAATGTGCTTCTAACATCTTCGCGGGAGCCGGGAGCAGTGAGATGGGGCGAAAGTTTTTTAATACCTCAAGGGTTTCTTGAGCAGTGGTTTTACCACAGCATTTTTCCACTGCTGGGGAAAATGCCCTCCTTCATCGCCCTATTCATGATGTCAACCAAAGGGGGAAGGAGGGATTCTCTGCACTGCTTGAGGATCTTTGGGGGCAGACATCTAGCGGAGAGCCAGATTTAGTTTTGTTAAGAAGGATCTCTAGATCCTGGCAAGAGAGAGGAGGAAAGGATTCCAAACCCCCGGGACGAGGTAATTCTGCAGAGTTAGAGTCCGAGACAGCGGGCACCGGAGGCTCAGCGGGAGAGGATCTTTGCGACTCCAAGGCAATATAAATGTCCGATATTTTGGACTGAAAGAAGGAGGCTATCCTGTTACAGAGCTCCTGAGATGCAACAACAGGGTCGGGGATCTGGAGAGAAGTAAGAGAATCGACAATCCTGAAGAGCTCTCTAGGAGATGAAAGTGAGGCTGTGAGGGCCGTAAAGTATTCTTGTTTGGTCCTAATCACTTCCAACTTGTATCTTTTTAACAGGATCTTGTGGGCTTCCCTATCCTTTTGGTCCCAGCTAGAATGCCATAGGCGCTCCTGTCTCCTTACTTCTTGTCTAAGGAGCCTTAGTTGTTCTGAGAACCAGGGAGCTGAGGGTCTTTTCCTGGCTGAATAACAGGACCTAGCAGGAGCCAGTTCATCCAGGGCCTCCGAGATGGTCTTTTCATATTGTGAGACCGCTGAAGAAACATCCATCTCCTGAGTAGTGGACAAACTAGATGTCCACGGATGGAAAGAATTTTCCCTGATGCTTTTAAAATTCCTACGTACTTCCATTGTACTCGGGACCCTTCTAATGGTGTCCTGGATCGGATAGGTCAGATTAAAGGGAACGGACAAATGATCCGACCATGACAAATGGAAGGGATCAGTTACTGTCAGCCTCTGATCATTAGAAAAGATCCCATCGAGCGTGTGCCCCGCTCGGTGGGTGGATCCTTTCACCAATTGGGTAAGTCCACAGGCTGACATAACTTCCAGCAGGGAGATAGTATCATGGGCCTCCAGCAGCTCTAAGTGAAAATTAAAATCACCTAGAATAGTGAGATTTTGGCGGCAAAAATAAGGTTCCAAAACCTGAAACAGTTTCAGCCCAAGATCTGCTCTGGGACCGGGGGCACGATAAACCAAAATCCCATTGAACGCGGGATTAGAAGAGTCGGACAGGGAAAAGTATAGCACTTGGGACACATCCTTGGGGTCAGAGACAGGTATGATGTGGCATTGAAACCTGTCTTTATACAGGATAGCCAGCCCACCACCAACTCGGCCCATTCTGTCCTGCCATGCTAAGCAGTAGCCCTCAGGGACCGCTTCAACAAGATCTGGACCTGAGGAGTCTTTAGCCCAAGTTTCAGTAATAAAGACCCAAGAGGGTTTCCTTTCTAATATGAGCTCCTTAAATACCATATTATTTTTAATAAGTCCCAACGGAGAACCGAGCTCCAGGGGAGAGGGGGGGAGGGTAGGTTGGAACCCCCCGAATCTACCTGAAAGCAACCACCCCCCAAGGGTAGTAGGAAGTCTTCAGGAGTGCTCCTATGGAAGCAGGGTGCTAGTGGAGGTTTGAGTCGTAGTATATCCTGTAAAGAGTATTTCAATGAGTGATGGCCTACCTTATACTGACCTATAGTCCAGCCATCCAGCCCGTCCTCAGCGCGGACGGGCGCAGATGGGCTGGACTCTGGCGTGACTCCGGCGTGGCTGCGGCGGACACGCTGCGCGCCATTATGCCCGGTTTAAGTAGAGCTCTAGCCAGTCCTCCTAACTGCTAGAGCGCGGGAGAATCCAGCGTTTCCCTACACCCACCCAAGATGGCGCTCACCCAAATCTTAAACGCGAGGGACCGGTCCGCCAAAGTAGCGGTGAGGAACCTATTAAGGTGCAAGAATGCGAGCGGGGGTTTAAAAGCAGGGGAAACAGTGTAAAAAGAAAATAAATTAAATAGACAAAAACGGGATAATTAAAAGCTGAAGGTTTCCAAAAAACGAGCCTAGCTGTATTAGTGCAAGCGAAGCAAGGAGAGCCTACCTCCTGCCCTGCGTATGTAGAGATCCCGGCATCAGCCTCTAGCCAGTACTCCTGACTGCTAGAGCGCGGGAGAATCCAGCGTTTCCCTACACCCACCCAAGATGGCGCTCACCCAAATCCTAAGCGCGAGGGACCGGCCCGCCAAAGTAGCGGTGAGGAACCTATTAAGGTGCAAGAATGCGAGCGGGGGTTTAAAAGCAGGGGAACAGTGTAAAAAGAAAATAAATTAAATAGACAAAAACGGGATAATTAAAAGCTGAAGGTTTCCAAAAAACGAGCCTAGCTGTATTAGTGCAAGCGAAGCAAGGAGAGCCTACCTCCTGCCCTGCTTATGTAGAGATCCTGGCATCAGCCTCTAGCCAGTCCTCCTGACTGCTAGAGTGCGGGAGAATCCAGCGTTTCCCTACACCCACCCAAGATGGTGCTCACCCAAATCCTAAGCGCGAGGGACCGGCCCGCCAAAGTAGCGGTGAGGAACCTATTAAGGTGCAAGAATGCGAGCGGGGGGTTAAAAGCAGGGGAAACAGTGTAAAAAGAAAATAAATTAAATAGACAAAAACGGGATAATTAAAAGCTGAAGGTTTCCAAAAAACGAGCCTAGCTGTATTAATGCAAGCGAAGCAAGATGATACTGTTTCAGATCCCATGCAAAGCTGAATGGTTTACAGTGATTGATTTGTGTCAGGCATTTTTTTCGATACCATTGTATGAGGAAAGCCAGTTTTTATTTGCTTTCCGGCTAGAAGATCATGTGTTAACATGGTGTTGTATCCCACAAGGGTACACAGAGAACCCATCAATATTCAATCAGCTTTTGAAGAAGAATCTTGAGAGTCTCTTACTGCCACAGAATTCAGTTCTCGTGCAGTACATTGATGATCTACTGATTACGTCCAAAATGGAGGATGCTTGCAGGATCAATACTATTTCCTGATTGAACCACCTAGCAGAGAATGGGACACAAGGTGTCCCGAAACAAGTTACAGTATTGTTTGACTGAAGTTCAGTATTTGGGTCACTAAATCGAGAAAGGCAAAAGGAAGGTGTCACTAGATCAAATTGAAGTGATAATGAAAATGACTGTACCTACCACTCAAAAGGAAGTCCGGATGTTACTGGGAATGATTGGGTACTGTCGACAGTGGATCCCAAACTTTTCCTTGAAGGCGAAGCCTTTACAGAGGCTGACACACAAGGATGTGAGCGATCTAGTACCGTGGGATCATGACTACCTGGTTGCATTCTTGGAGTTGAGAGAGGACCTGTGTCCTGCTCCAGCTCTGGGGATGCCAGACTATAACAAGTCCTTTTCATTGTTCTGTTATGAGCGAGAAGGTTGTGCTTTATCAGTCCTAACTCAAAATCATGGAGGAGTCTGTAGAACAGTTGCCAAATTTTCAGCTACTTTCGATCCAGTAGCTTCAGCGTTGCCCGTAAGTCTTAAGTCTGTTGCTGCAACCGGTGTCAGCATTGAGAGATGTGAAAGTGTTGTCATGGGTCATCCACTTACTGTTTCTGTTCCACATTCAGTTGAGCTATAGACTTAATAAAAGACTTACACAATAGAGAGTGTGACTTTGAAACGTTGCTCTGTTTTGAACCCTGCCACATTGATTCCTTTGCCAAATGGATAATGAAGATTCTGAGGACTATGAATGTCTCGATGTGACTGAACTTTGCACCAAACCGAGACCTGACATTGTGGATCAACCTCTACCCGAGTCTGGTGAAATCTTTTTTGTGGATGGTTCATGCTTAAGAGACAATGTGGGTCACTTGCGAGCAGCATTTGATGTACGCACCATGTCTGGGGTCGTGGAAGCTGCGTTTTACACGGAGTATACTGCGCACAGGTACCTGAAATCATTGCTTTGACTCGTGCATGTGTGGTTGCTGATCAAATCTGAATCACTGTCTACACTGACAAGCAGTATGGGTTCGGTGTGGTTCATGACTTCGGACAGCTATGGTCACAGAGAGGGTTCCTAACATAATCAGGATCTCCCATTAGAAATGGGGAATATGTGAGACAACTGTTAGAAGCTGTGCAACGTCCAGAAGAAATTGCTGTGGTGAAGTGTATTGCCCATGGGAGGGGAAATTACTTTGTCTCACTGGGTAATGGATATGTGGATGAAGTTGCATGTTTTTGCGCTGAACAAGGATGTATTTTTACTGGAGATTACACAGGAGAGAGACCAGAAAGAACCAAGCGCAGCATGATGTTAGCCATGGCAGACACCTGGGACGAGCGCAAGCACCTGCAGGGAGAGGTTTCGGAAGAGGAAAAAAGCTGTGTGGGCTAGAGCAGGTTGTGAGAAGGGAGATGAAGGGATTTGGATTTCAAATGATCGTCGAGCAGTAATACCAGATGATCTATTAAGTCCTATGACAAGACAAATTCATGGAGCAGTACACCTCAGAAGGGATGGTATGATGCTAGTGTTCAGGCCAATGTGGTACAATCCATGGTTCCGTGCATTTGCTGAAGCAGTGTGCCACAGGTGTGTAAGGTGTCAACAAATGAATGCTGGAAAGAAAACTGTAGTTGCATTGAACCATGTTGGAAGGTCTGGAGGACCTTTCAATAGGATACAGCGCGATGTTATCAAGATGCCTAGGTGCAATAGTTTAAGGTATGTTCTGGTTGTGGTGTGTGTTTTCTCACTGTGGGTGGAAGCGTACCCAACGAGGAGGCGTGATAGTCTCACCGTGGCAAAGTTGCTGCTTAGGGAGTTGATTCTGCGGTTTGGTTTTCTAACTTAATTGGAGTCAGCTAGAGGAACACATTTCCACAATGAAATCATGAAGTTACTTTGTGCAGTCTTAAATGTTGACCAAAGACTGCATTGTAGCTATCGACCAGAAGATTCTGGTATCGTGGAACAGATAAATGGGACTTTAAAGATGAGTATGGCAAAAGTGTGTTCATCTACATCTTTTAAATGGCCGGATGCATTGCCACTGGTGTTGATGAGTGTTTGTAGTACCCCTGATAGGAGGACCAGCCTTTCACCACATGAGATCCTGATGGGGAGGGCTATGAGGTTACCAGCAGTGCCATCCACAGCATCAATAAATTATAGAAATGGGATCTCTGGTTGGCTAAGGCTTGCGCTAAAGCCAGGCAGAGACCACCACTCTAGTCAGGGCAAGGGAGTTACATGCCAAAGATAACCCCTGCTCGCCCCCATGGTAGCTTGGCACCAGCAGTCAGGCTTATCCCAGTGGAAATGTGTAAAACATTTGGGCAACACACATAGCCACAACATACTAGGCACACCACCAAAGGAACTCCGCACAAGGTTATATCAAAAATAGCCTTTGTATTATCATAAAACACATTAGATGGTAATCACACAATATACACTATGCCAACTGGCACTGGGAAAGATTTACAGGGGATTATGTACGTATGACAGGGCCACGTGGGCCACTGTCAGATTCATCGCTTAGCAAAGATAGTAAATGTAGACATATAATAAATGTAGAACACAACCAGTAATTACTGCCAAACACTATACTCAGCATCATCCTGTAACACCAATCATATCATGTATTAGGCGAGAAAACTATTCCGCGCCAACCTCATAAGCCGAAACATAGTAGACCATACCCTCCTAAGCATAACTCACATGAGGAAATACTCTTACTAACATAAACCGCAGTAGGGAATAAATCATACCTAAACCACAGTAGAGAATAATTCAAACATGAACACAGTATGCAAAACCTCATCATCATAAAAAACAAATTTAGAGGCATAAATCAGGGTGCACAAATCATACTGAATAAATAGGATTTCCTGGTTTCAGTTTCTATTTTTGGTAGGGGTTTTTTCAGTGTTTTCAAGTGATTTGAATGTCCTAAATAAACAGTGGTTATCAGTGGTTACACATTTTCGCGCTATTAAAAACAACATAAACAGTGCTTTTCCGGTGTTTATTGAAAGTTTTGCTTTTATCATTGCTTGCTTTCTGCACTGATTGCGCATGATATGTAGACAGTGTACGTACAGTGTATATGTGGTCCAAATACATTTTTGCAAATCAAACTTCTTGCAGTACACCATACAATACTTCTGTGAGTAGTTTTTCAGGTGCGCTCGCTCTTTCCTTCCCATGTAAACCTTTGTCTGTGAAAAGGCCATCTCAACATTGGCACTTGAGACGGGCAACGCCAAAGAGCCAGTACACAATTTGCTTACTCTGGCCACTGACATAGCTTTCCATGCCAATACTGGTGTACTTGAAGATTGCGATTCTCTCATAAGGTTCTGCAACATTTGTGTTGAACTGGGCGCTTATGCCCTCAGAGTTATTGAAGCGGTAAAAAATGAAGCCGCACTTTTGAAAATATGGAGAAAATTCCCCTTTATGGAAGGGATCTAGAACTTGTAGGAGTACCACAGTGAGGTTTCATTGACTTCAAATGCAATGGTTGGTGAAGGGACATTTATATGCATCATTGCAAGTCATTTCTCATACATTGTAAAATAAAAGTTCCTGAATTGCTCTTCAACATTGCTTTGCTTACCAAGTTGCAAGCACTCTAACATGAAAGATGTTGCAATTCCAAAGTCACTAAAGATGTCACCTGCCTACTCTCAAGGAGATATTTCACATGTACACCAATTATGCTGAACACTTGGCAGACAAAGGTGTTTTCCGACTCTAGTTTTTTGTTTATTATGTCCACTACAGCAGTTATGTTTTCCTGTAAAACCTAAGAATGTGGTACAGTATACTTTTTTCACATCACTATCAATATGAGACTCACATTCCTTGCCTTTGGCATCTTCACTCAACATACATTCTGTAAATGGTTGCCACATGGATAATATAGCATTCACAACCCCTTGTACTAAGAACCATCAGCTAAGTGACACAGTTGGGATGACTGTTTCTTTGATGCCACACAAAGCACAAACTGAGAAATATTTGCATTTTAGTTCCCGCGCTTAACAAAACAGCGCCCCAGAATGGACTAAAAAGTTAATAGAATTCTTCATTAACTCTGAAGATTTTAAATATGCTTTCAGCATACCATCTAACAAGTGGCAAGGACCTCTTATAGGTAAGCACTTCAGCTTAGGTATCGATTTCGTCAGGTCATCATACAACTTTTTCTTATAGGTAGCTGAATCACTGCAAATGCAAACAAATTATTTCTAATCTTTGTTGAACTTGGAAAGAACCTTATAGTAGCAGCATTCCAAGTGACACTGCGTTCCATCTTTTCCAAAAGTCTGGTGTCATGTTTTCACCACTATCCCATATGCTTGGTGATAGCACTCTTTTCACATATACTTGTCACTAAACCTTACATTTAGGGGCCGATTCCGATTCGATAAAATCCCGTCCGAATCGTTGTACTGGGCCTTTTTCCCGTACGAATCGTACGGAGAACCGTACCCGTACATATGGTGTAGTATGATGTGTACCCAATGCAGTTCTCCGTACGATTCGTACCAAAGACCTTACGACTAAATGATTTGTACGAATCGTATTCGGAACACGCAGTACGCGACGTCTGTATGGTTCGAAGCAGCTTTTTCCGACTCAGCCAGTACGATTCGTGTCGACAGCACTTGGTACGACGCTTAAGCTACCGGAGTTTAAAACATCTGGAAAACCAGATTTTGGCTTGAAATGCATACGGAACGGACCTCCACATGTACGTTGCGTGCACCCCATCATTACAGGGGCACGGTGCATCGGGGTACGGTGCGTACACCCCTGGATTACAGGAGCACGATGCGTATGTCCTCGTGCGTACCCCCCATGAATGTAGGCGTACGGTACATATGGGTACGGTCCGTACCCCCCTGCGTACTCCCCTTGAATTTAGGGGTACAGTGCTTATGCAATAGTGTAGATCTCCGTACGATTTTCTCATACTTGACGTATCCATACGAATCGGGTCCCCATTCCCCGGTCCGGATCGTACTTGGCGGGTCGTACGGCATGTTTACGATTCGTACAGTTTACTATGTGTGTCTATGTCGTACGGACTCACCCTTGAATTTCGTACGGTTTGCGGCGATTTGTACGTATTTCGAGCCAATGGATCATACTATGCGATTCGGACGCATCACTACGAATCGTACTGAAACATCTACGAATACGAATCGTCGTACGTATTCGTTTCCCGAATACGAATCGACCCCTGAATGTTTAAAGCCTGAGGTGTTGACAATTCACCTACTATCAATACTGACTCACTAGAAACTGGGGGCTGATGTATTAAGGGTTTGTACCCATTTTTTGTGGGTAAATGTGATGGCACATATTGGGAAAGGTTCTTATGGAAACCAGCCATTTTACCAATCAGTGGACTCAAAAGAGCCAAAATAGCAAATATGATTTTGATATTTCCTAATCCTCTACAGTTTGTAAAATAATTGAACAAGTGCTAAAACATGCTTTTTTTGATCAAAGACCACAAACCCAAAAAAAGCAAATGGTAGAAGAAACAATATTTTAGTGACATCCCTAAACAACAAAACTCAAGCAGAATAATGTTAGCCCAGTCTTTCTTGCTGCTAGTTCGTATAACAAAGTTATATTGTATTGGCCCCTTCATGAAGAAAGAAAATGACTCCTTCACTCTCCTTTTCCTTTCATTAAATGGCATTTATTTTGTGGTGGTGCAGGTGTTTTTTCAGTGTTTGTATGTTTACAATGGTGAGGGCTCTTTCCCTTTCGGTGGGGTTTTATTAGTTATTATAGGTTTAAACCTAAAATCGGACAGCCTATATATAAATTCCATTTCCTAGCACCCTATAAATCACATCAGGCCTGGCGCCCTATAAATCTAACAGTCCCCCTGGCCAACTGGCCATCTCAAAAGGGGCTCATGTGCCCAATGTCCAAAAGTCAGGTCGCGCTGCCAATGCAGCAGAAGTCAAGGGTGCACAATTTGCACAGACCTAAACGTTGCAGCTGGCACTAAGTGCTGCACAGCTGTGAATGTATGAGGCAAAGGAGTGCAACTCACTTTTAACTTAATCGGACACCCCCTTTTCTGAATCCCAAGGAATAAATGGCCTAAACGGTGCAGCTGCCCACTTCTTGCTGGGCAGCTGGGAAGATCAATTGCAGGTCTGGGCTTTCAAAGTGCCCTTGGAAGCAATGTGCAAACTGTTGCAGCTGCCCGCGCTGGTGCGGCGCAGCTGACAATATAGAAAACGAACCCTGGCACATCTGTGCCTTGAGGCCTCACTGGGGCTCTTGTGAATAATATTGCCCCCATCGGTGCAGCTGCCCAATATCAGGCGGGGCAGCTGGGATAAATAACCTGAAGGGGCCCTACTGGGCTTTTAATCTAAATTGGCCCCCAAAGAGTTGCAGCTGCCCACTGTCAGGTGGGGCAGCTGGGAAAATTGCAACCACAAAGGACCTCGGCACGCCTTAGCCATCTGGACCCCCATGGGCCCTAAAACAAATATGGCCCACGTTGGAGTGGCCCGCAACGGTGGGTCGACTCTGGACAACAGCCACGGTGCCCTCACTAATACTACACCACACATCTTGCCCCCACTCACCGGGACTTATTCTGTAACATGCGGGGCTCTCTTCTGTCATGAGAGGCTCGCCGACGTTGGACCGGGCCTCTCCTTTTCTCTGCGGCGGCATCACACCACGTGGGGCTCCGTCTTCCTCACAGGAGTTCCGCCTAGAGTCTTCCTTGGGTCACCAGTGCTGGGTAGGCTCCTGTCTGGCATTAGCAACATCCGGGTCTCCACCAGCTCCCGGGAGGCCCAGGTACTTCCAGGGGCACGCACTAAAGCCCTGCCCACAACCAAGCAACTATGTCTGAAGTGCCAAAAGCGGCTTGGGTCGCGGTAGTGAAACGTGGGGTGGGCTCCCGCTTCTATTCAAAAGCATTGGCAGGGTGGGCACCCGCCAAAAACACACCTCAATCTGAGGTGGGCCCACACAAAGCAAACAAAAGAAAAATGGGGCATCAAAATGGGGTGGGCACCCGCAATTTATGGCATAATGAGGGAATCCCTACACTGGGGATTCCCCCCAGCAGCGCTGTGCAGCCCCGGGGCAGCGAAGCTCCAGTGACCCAGGGAATCCAAGAAGAATGCTCCCAGTGCGCAGAAAGAGCCAGGTGCTCTTAAAAAGAAAGCATAGCGCTCACAGGGCACTGGGGCAGCCTAAAGTCCTTAAGGCTAAAAGATGAAGCAACAGGTCCCAGGGTCATAGCTGGGCCCAGGGAGGCAGCCCTCCTGGCAGGTCCTCCTAAGCCCCAGCAGCAGCACGCCCCACAGGAATCAGGAACCAAGACTGCACACTTTCAAGGGGTAACAGCCCCTACATTTATACTACATTTCCCTTTGTGTAGAAGTGCAGGGCATGGGGAACCAGATGCAACTAGTTCAAGGGGGATTTGGAGCCTTTTGCTTTGCCCAACTTCTCTCCCCTTTGTCAGGTGGGAGCTCAGTGATCAGACACACCACAGGGGGCGGAGCCAGCATTGTGGAGGGAAGGCACAGCCCTATTCAGGTCCCAGGTGCAACTCCTCCCTCCCATCTGCATGCAGATCTCTCTATTCATCACTGGGCTGACTCACCCTGTCTCCTGGAGCCACCCACACCTCTCAGCTCCTGTCACTCACAAGCCAGACATGCAATTCACATCAGGCAGGCAGACACATAGCACACAGAAATGCCAACTTCTCAAATTGGCATTGTAGGAGAGTAGGGTCTGCAATCCTATGATCACCCAGATTTTTGCTTTTGTTTCACTGGTTTACGACTTTCTCTGGCTGTGGGCCTGCCAATCAGACCCACAGCCTGGCTGTTCTCTTTCTAAATTACGATATGTACCCTAGGTGCATTTACCAATTGGTACTGGGCCACCTTATCAGACCCTGTAACTCAGGGCATAGGTGTACCCAGGGCCGCCAGGGGCTGCAGCATGTATTATGCCACCCCTGGCTGGCCTCCTAAATTTGACACAACTGGCTGCATGACAGCTGGGGCGAAGTCGTGTAATCACCCTTTGCTTTAGATATAGTAGCTCTATATCTAACCATACAATGGACACCCGAGTCCCTATCAGTCACTCCTATGGCAGGCCTTGACAATCCTGAAGGCAGAGTGCATGGGCTCGCGTGAACTGCGTTCTGGCCCGAGCCGAGCCGGTTGCAGCTTGCGGAGAAAAGACCCAATGGCTGTTCCGTGATAACGCGTGCCACATCGGTAACTTCGGTGTCGCGTTATCAAGGCATGTCGAGTAAGGTGTCATACGAATCGGGATGCTGCCCTCTCACCAACTCTGGCGACGAGGTTAGCATTCCGCCCTTCTAGAGGGACACGACATGTACGTAACTGTGAACCCCGGTTAAAGAGAACGAAAGCCTCAGCTCCACAAAATGGATGCTGCCACCACAGACACGAGTCTGACCTCCTGCTGCTGGGAGTCCTTCCAGCGAGGAGCGCTTGGACAAAGGGTTTCCTGTCGAGGGCGGTGTTCGCACCGTCCCAGACAGGGTTTGTGTATTCTGGGTAGGTAGGGCTTTTGCGAGAAGGTGACTGCGGAGTGGCACCCCGGTGCTCACTACGCATCTGCCGGTTAGAACCAGTTCCAGGGGCGACAGCCCTGGCCTGGGGAAAGTCCGGCAGGGGAGAGGGGTGTAACTATCCCCCTTCCTGGTCCCACCCTTAGGGCAGGACCTAGTCATGTACCCACCCCTTTCTTTAGGAAAGGCCGGAGCGGGGACCCTTCCAAATTAGATCATCTTTGAATCAAGAATACTTTCTACGAAAGGACTTCAAGACTCTTCTCAAGATTTCTCCCTTGTGGCTAAGGAGTAGTCACCCTGCATCAGCGGGCACCATCTAAGAACTCTGCGGTTTGCTGTAAGTCCTTCCTCAAGGAATCCGATGGCCCAGCTCGACGAGAACCGGCTTCCCTGGCACCTCTGACCTCTACCCCCGTCATCAGCTCAGCTGTGATCTGTGGGTGCGACGAGACCTCGAGGGACCGGCCATCATCAGAACCTGCACGCTCTTAAAAACCAGCACGACCATCGAGGTAACTCTCTGGTGAGTGCTCTGGGGTCCGAGAAGCCCCGACCCTGAGCCGCTCCAGCTCCGAAGTGCCGTCCCCCAGCATCTCCACGATCTGCGTGGGGCCCTTCTGCTCGCTGCTCAGCACGTTGTCTGGTCACTAGCCGCTGGCTTGTGTCCTTCTGTGACGACATCCGAGAATCATCACTGCCGGTCTGGTTGCTCCAGACTGGCCCTTGCTTCCATCTTTGCGAGAAGCACCCCGGACCCTCCTGGTCCACTCAAGACGCCGACAGCGTCATCCGTCGTGGGACAGCTCGCACCTCCACCGTGGTCGCCGACAACGCCTCCTGGTCCATGAGACTGCAGAGCCTAGCGTCGCCCACTCACCTGGTCGAGGTGACGGCCAACTGGTGCCTTCCTGGTACCCTCTGACTACTGGCTAGTAGTACGAACTTGGTCCCCTCTGCTTTCAGGTTTCATCAATCTCCGATCCAGGCTTGGATCTCTACGAACTATTCATCACTGGTCGCCGGCCAGCAACTCCTTTTCTTCCGGCTCCTGGCTCGTCAGCGAAGACCCCGACGCCTGTAAGACTTGTGCAGCCGCAGCCCTCGTGGCTAGGTAACTCGGCATTTCAGTGCCTGCATAGCCTCCTTACTCTAGGGTCCCGAGTCCCTCGCTTCCGACTTGCCTTAACCTTTCCGTGTCCTCGGACACTTGTTTTAATTGTGCACTTAAAGTATTTGCTAAAGAGATTTGGTTTGTGCTTAGTACCCTGTCCTCATAAAGAGTACAGGGCTGTTGTGATTCTTAATAAATATACTGTTTATTTTCATAACACTTGTGTGGTGTCCTTTCACTGGGTGTTCAAGGGGTACATGTGTGGTAAACAGCTGGCTTAACGCGCCCTCTCGAGTCTTTAGCCTTAGACTGCTCGTATCCACGCTACTAGGATAGCTGGTCTATAGGTTGACTTACAACCAAACACCATAAGGGTCGTTGGAACGATACATAGCGGTCGCTAGAATAGCGAACGTTGCATATCGGGCCAACTTCTCACATTGGTGGCAGCGGTGGGATTTGAGCTTGCTGTTGTTTTACCACACGTATCCTAAGAATATCTTGTTGAAAGATCGCGCAAGTACTGTTAGTACATATAACTAAAGCTTAGAATACTCTGAGTTCTACTGAACCAGCTGTTGTAGCTCCTCAAGGCTTAGCACACCTTGGCTACAACTCTTAGCAAGGGATCAGTAGGAAAACACATAGTGTAGGTAGGTGCATCACTTACACCACACTAGAAACAGTATGTCGGGCCAAGGAGGAAACTCTGAGTCTCCCCTTGTGTCAGTTGACCCTCCACAGGTCATCCCTTCAGGATATACTGTGCTGAGCTTCAAGGAGTTAAGACGACTGTGTCACTCCCGGAAGATTCAGCAGGGGTCTAACCCCACAACGTCCTTTCTGATTGGTCTCTTGGAGACTTATGATGCCAGGAGAGCTGAGAAACTTCGTAGCTCTTCTAATCCAGAAGGAGACATGCCTCCCCTCGAGGGAACCCGAGATGATCCTGACCTCATCCACCTCGTAACTGAGAACGAAGAGGGAGAGGAGGACGAGGATGAGGATCTCTCTGGGGACGAGGCAGATAAGGGACAGGTAGAAGTCGTCAGACTAACACGGTCCAACTTAAGCAGACACGATAGTGGTACTGGGGGAACCCCGGCGCTACTGTCGGTTCCGCTTAACCTGGGGAATGGACGAGCCCGATCTCTGTCAAGAGACTCTGGCAGATCCCTTCATACCAACGGCTCTCACAACTCTTCTCAAAGAGGGATGACGTCCCCTCAGAGGAGAGTGTACGAAGCGAAGGAAAGGGCAGCTAATCTAAGGATCGAAAGGGAAGAACTTGCCCTGGCCAAGGAAAAGCTTGCTTTCGCTAGAGAGCAACAGTTAAGTGGGGCAATCCCCACTGGTGGCAGCAATGTACCTAGTAATAGGGAAAAGAGTTTCGATACGAAACACCTTGGGAAGATAGTGCCCCCCTTTAAACAAGGGGACGACATCCACAAATGGATTACTGCTTTGGAGAGGGCCTGCACTGTGCAAGGCGTTCCCCAGAGTCAGTGGGCAGCTATCTTGTGGCTCTCCTTTGAAGGAAAAGGAAGAGACAAGCTCCTCACCACAAGGGTAGAGGACGCTAATAATTACCAAGTCTTGAAGAATACACTCGTTGAAGGGTTCGGCCTAACCACTGAGCAGTACAGGGTGCTGTTCAGGGATACCCAGAAAACGCAGGCTCAAGACTGGTCTGATTTTGTCGATTGTGCCACTAAGGCTTTTGAGGGCTGGTTGCTGGGCAGTAAGGTTACTGATTACGCAGGATTGTATAATTTGATGATGAGAGAACAAATTTTAAACAATTGTCAGAACCAGTTGTTGCATCAGCATCTTGTCGACTCGGATCTGACCTCTCCCCAAGAATTGGGAAAGAAGGCAGACAGATGGGTTCGTACGAGAGTTAAACAGAACCAGGGCCAGAATCAAGGTGGTCAGAAGAAAGCAGACCAAAAGGGTAAAGATTCTAAGGGGGAACAAAATGACCAGAAGTCTTCGACAGGTCCCCAACAACCCAAAGAGGGTGGGGGTCAGGCTCCCCAAAAGAAGAAAGAAGGCCAATCCAAAAGATGGTGCCAGTACTGTAAAAGTAAATCTCACTGGTTTAGTGAGTGCACCAAGAAAGGAGGAGGGCAGACTCCTGCCACTGCAGCCCCTAAGGCACCTGTGCCCCCTAGTACAGTCAGCAGTGGTAGTGCGCCTCCCAAGGGTTTAGTAGGGTTAACCCTGGGTTCTGAGGGGCGTGACAACTTAGTTGGCACACTCACTCAGGCTGTCCTTGTCAGTACAGGGGACGCGGACGTGTCCCCTGACATCAGTCCCAATACGCTGGGCAAATACCGACAGACGCCTTTCATAAATGGAAAGATGGCTCAGGCCTATAGGGACACTTGTGCCAGCGTCACCATGGTGACGCCTAACTTTGTGGACCCTGGACAGATCATGCCAGGTACAGAATTCCTGGTGACCAATGCAAGCAATGTCACTACCAATCACAGTATGGCAATTGTAGCTTTCTCCTGGGGAGGGGTAACTGGCCAAAAGAAGGTTGTAGTTAGTCCAGACCTCCCAGTGGATTGTTTGTTGGGCAATGATTTGGAGTCGTCACAATGGTCAGAAGTGGAGCACCGGACTCACATGGAAATGTTAGGTTTGCCAGCACATGTGTTCGCTGTGACTAGGTCACAGGTCAGGAAATGCCCCACTGAACAGGTGCTGGATCCTGGAACAACGGACCAGACACCTCCCAAGAAAAAGAGCAGTAGGGTTAAGGCTGCGCCTTCCCCCTTGCCCCAGGTCGAGGATCAAGTCTCAGAGGAGGCTGACCTACAGGAATTGAGGGAAACTGAGCCTAGGGAGTTCGAACTTGATCAAGTTGAATTCTTGGGCTCAGGGGGACCCTCAAGGGAAGACCTGGGGAAGGACCAGTTAGACTGCCCTTCTCTTGAACCCCTCAGACAGCAGGCTGCTGCTGAGGCTGCTGGGAACACCACAGGTACCCACAAGGTATACTGGGAAGATGGACTCCTGTACACTGAGTCAAGAGACCCCAAGCCTGGCATGACCAGGAGGCTGGTCGTCCCCTTGTCTCAGCGTGGTTTCCTACTTACCTTGGCCCACGAGATTTCCTTAGCAGGTCACTTAGGCCAGACGAAAACGTGGGACAGGCTTGTCTCGCACTTTCACTGGCCTCACATGAATGAGGATACCAAGGAGTTTTGCCGCTCCTGTGTCACTTGCCAAGCCAGTGGTAAGTCAGGTGGCACGACAAAGGCCCCCCTTATACCAATGCCTGTGGTGGGGGTGCCCTTTGAACGGGTGGGGATCGACATCGTCGGTCCCATGGAACCACCAACAGCATCAGGGCACAAGTTTATACTGGTGGTAGTGGATCATGCCACCAGGTACCCTGAAGCTATTCCCCTTAGGACCACTACAGCACCTGTTGTGGCAAGAGCCCTGGTTGGAGTATTCTCCAGAGTGGGCTTCCCTAAGGAGGTCGTCTCCGACAGAGGTGCAAACTTTATGTCGAGCTACTTAACTGCTATGTGGAAGGAATGTGGTGTCAACTACAAGTTCACTACACCCTATCATCCACAATGCAATGGGCTTGTTGAGAGATTCAACAGGACCCTAAAAGGGATGATTCATGGACTACCGGAAAAGCTTCGGCGTAGATGGGACGTCCTGATCCCCTGCCTCTTGTTCGCCTACAGAGAAGTCCCACAGAAGGGGGTTGGCTACAGCCCTTTTGAACTTTTGTACGGGCATCCTGTAAGAGGACCCCTGTGTTTGGTGAAGGAAGGATGGGAGAGACCTCTCAAAAAGCCGGCAACCAACATAGTGGACTATGTGCTCGGCCTCCGCTCGCGGATGGCTGAATACATGCAGAAGGCATCCGAAAACCTTAAGGCCAGCCAAGAACTCCAAAAAGCTTGGCATGACCAAAAGGCTGTCTTGACTGTTTACCAGCCCGGACAGAAGGTGTGGGTGTTGGAGCCAGTGGCCCCAGCAGCACTCAAGGAAAAATGGTCCGGGCCCCACACCATCCTGGAGAAGAAGGGAGAGGTCACCTACCTGGTCGACCTGGGAACTCCCCGGAGCCCCCACAGGGTGCTTCATGTCAACAGGCTAAAAGCATATGTCGACAGGAAGGACATGAGTTTGCTCATGGCCCTAGATGAGGGACAGGAAGAGGAGAGTGACCCTCTCCCCGACCTGCTCACTCAGAATCCTGACGATGGCTCGGTAGATGGTGTTGTCTTTTGTGGCAGCCTCTCCGAACATCAACAGAGCGACTGTAAACAGGTTCTTCAGTCGTTCCGACATCTGTTTTCTCTGACACCCAGTCAGACCGATTGGTGCACCCATGAGGTCGACACTGGTGACAGCTTGCCCGTAAAGAGTAAAATCTACAGGCAGCCTGATCACGTTAGAGACTGCATCAAAAGTGAAGTGCAGAAAATGTTGGAGCTGGGAGTCATTGAACCCTCGGATAGCCCTTGGGCTAGTCCCGTAGTTCTAGTGCCGAAACCTCACACCCAGGGTGGTAAGAGAGAGATGAGGTTCTGCGTAGACTACAGGGGTCTCAATGCAGTCACTAAGACTGACGCCCACCCAATACCAAGGGCAGACGAGCTTATTGATAGGCTGGCTTCGGCCAACTACTTAAGTACGTTTGACCTGACAGCTGGGTATTGGCAAATCAGGTTAGCTGAGGACGCCAAGCCTAAAACAGCATTTTCAACCCCTGGTGGGCATTATCAGTTCGTGGTGATGCCCTTTGGTCTGAAAAATGCACCTGCCACCTTCCAACGGTTGGTGAATCACGTCCTTACTGGGCTGGATGACTTCTGTGCGGCGTATCTTGACGATATTGCTGTCTTTAGCTCCACCTGGGAGGATCACCTGGTCCACCTGCGGAAGACATTGGAGGCTCTGCAAGCAGCAGGCCTCACTATCAAGGCCACCAAGTGCCAGATAGGGCAGACACAGGTTGTATACCTGGGCCACCTTGTAGGTGGAGGTCAGGTTCAGCCACTGGAGAGCAAGATACAGTCAATCAGGGACTGGGCTCCTCCAACCACCCAGACTCAGGTTCGAGCTTTCTTGGGCCTGACTGGTTACTATAGGAAGTTTGTCAGGAACTATGGTTCCATCGTGACACCATTAAATGAACTGACAAGTAAGAAAATGCCAAAAAAGGTTCAGTGGACAGCGAGCTGTCAAAAAGCATTCGATGACCTAAAGCAGGCCATGTGCACGGCGCCTATCCTCAAGAGTCCGGACTACTCCAAACCATTCATTGTCCAAACAGATGCTTCTGAGTTGGGTGTGGGAGCTGTTCTTTCTCAACTGAATTTTGATGGTCAAGACCAGCCCATTGCTTTTATAAGCAGAAGGCTGACCCCTAGAGAGAAGAATTGGTCAGCTATCGAGAGGGAGGCCTTTGCTGTGGTTTGGGCCCTGAAGAAGCTGAGGCCATACTTGTTTGGCACTCACTTCAAGATTCAGACCGACCATAAGCCCCTCTTGTGGCTAAATCAGATGAAGGGTGAAAACCCCAAACTGCTTAGGTGGTCCATTTCCCTACAGGGGATGGACTTCACAGTGGAACATAGACCTGGTACTGATCATGGCAATGCCGATGGGCTCTCCAGATATTTCCACTTAGAACAAGAAGACTCACCTGGTCAAGGTTAGCTAGTTGTTCCGACGTTTGGGGGGGGGGTCATGTAGGAGAGTAGGGTCTGCAATCCTATGATCACCCAGATTTTTGCTTTTGTTTCACTGGTTTACGACTTTCTCTGGCTGTGGGCCTGCCAATCAGACCCACAGCCTGGCTGTTCTCTTTCTAAAACACGATATGTACCCTAGGTGCATTTACCAATTGGTACTGGGCCACCTTATCAGACCCTGTAACTCAGGGCATAGGTGTACCCAGGGCCGCCAGGGGCTGCAGCATGTATTATGCCACCCCTGGCTGGCCTCCTAAATTTGACACAACTGGCTGCATGACAGCTGGGGCGAAGTCGTGTAATCACCCTTTGCTTTAGATATAGTAGCTCTATATCTAACCATACAATGGACACCCGAGTCCCTATCAGTCACTCCTATGGCAGGCCTTGACAATCCTGAAGGCAGAGTGCATGGGCTCGCGTGAACTGCGTTCTGGCCCGAGCCGAGCCGGTTGCAGCTTGCGGAGAAAAGACCCAATGGCTGTTCCGTGATAACGCGTGCCACATCGGTAACTTCGGTGTCGCGTTATCAAGGCATGTCGAGTAAGGTGTCATACGAATCGGGATGCTGCCCTCTCACCAACTCTGGCGACGAGGTTAGCATTCCGCCCTTCTAGAGGGACACGACATGTACGTAACTGTGAACCCCGGTTAAAGAGAACGAAAGCCTCAGCTCCACAAAATGGATGCTGCCACCACAGACACGAGTCTGACCTCCTGCTGCTGGGAGTCCTTCCAGCGAGGAGCGCTTGGACAAAGGGTTTCCTGTCGAGGGCGGTGTTCGCACCGTCCCAGACAGGGTTTGTGTATTCTGGGTAGGTAGGGCTTTTGCGAGAAGGTGACTGCGGAGTGGCACCCCGGTGCTCACTACGCATCTGCCGGTTAGAACCAGTTCCAGGGGCGACAGCCCTGGCCTGGGGAAAGTCCGGCAGGGGAGAGGGGTGTAACTACCCCCCTTCCTGGTCCCACCCTTAGGGCAGGACCTAGTCATGTACCCACCCCTTTCTTTAGGAAAGGCCGGAGCGGGGACCCTTCCAAATTAGATCATCTTTGAATCAAGAATACTTTCTACGAAAGGACTTCAAGACTCTTCTCAAGATTTCTCCCTTGTGGCTAAGGAGTAGTCACCCTGCATCAGCGGGCACCATCTAAGAACTCTGCGGTTTGCTGTAAGTCCTTCCTCAAGGAATCCGACGGCCCAGCTCGACGAGAACCGGCTTCCCTGGCACCTCTGACCTCTACCCCCGTCATCAGCTCAGCTGTGATCTGTGGGTGCGACGAGACCTCGAGGGACCGGCCATCATCAGAACCTGCACGCTCTTAAAAACCAGCACGACCATCGAGGTAACTCTCTGGTGAGTGCTCTGGGGTCCGAGAAGCCCCGACCCTGAGCCGCTCCAGCTCCGAAGTGCCGTCCCCCAGCATCTCCACGATCTGCGTGGGGCCCTTCTGCTCGCTGCTCAGCACGTTGTCTGGTCACTAGCCGCTGGCTTGTGTCCTTCTGTGACGACATCCGAGAATCATCACTGCCGGTCTGGTTGCTCCAGACTGGCCCTTGCTTCCATCTTTGCGAGAAGCACCCCGGACCCTCCTGGTCCACTCAAGACGCCGACAGCGTCATCCGTCGTGGGACAGCTCGCACCTCCACCGTGGTCGCCGACAACGCCTCCTGGTCCGTGAGACTGCAGAGCCTAGCGTCGCCCACTCACCTGGTCGAGGTGACGGCCAACTGGTGCCTTCCTGGTACCCTCTGACTACTGGCTAGTAGTACGAACTTGGTCCCCTCTGCTTTCAGGTTTCATCAATCTCCGATCCAGGCTTGGATCTCTACGAACTATTCATCACTGGTCGCCGGCCAGCAACTCCTTTTCTTCCGGCTCCTGGCTCGTCAGCGAAGACCCCGACGCCTGTAAGACTTGTGCAGCCGCAGCCCTTGTGGCTAGGTAACTCGGCATTTCAGTGCCTGCATAGCCTCCTTACTCTAGGGTCCCGAGTCCCTCGCTTCCGACTTGCCTTAACCTTTCCGTGTCCTCGGACACTTGTTTTAATTGTGCACTTAAAGTATTTGCTAAAGAGATTTGGTTTGTGCTTAGTACCCTGTCCTCATAAAGAGTACAGGGCTGTTGTGATTCTTAATAAATATACTGTTTATTTTCATAACACTTGTGTGATGTCCTTTCACTGGGTGTTCTAGGGGTACATGTGTGGTAAACAGCTGGCTTAACGCGCCCTCTCGAGTCTTTAGCCTTAGACTGCTCGTATCCACGCTACTAGGATAGCTGGTCTATAGGTTGACTTACAACCAAACACCATAAGGGTCGTTGGAACGATACATAGCGGTCGCTAGAATAGCGAACGTTGCATATCGGGCCAACTTCTCACAGGCATTTCTAAAATAACCATAATAAATCTGTGCACACCATTGGCAGCATTTATTCACACAATTTCAGACATACCAGTTTTGACCATACTGCTCCTCTCAAAACAGGAATTACCACTGACACACACTGATCATGGAATCCCCATGCATTCCTATGTGAGGCCAGGCCAACCTTATAATTGTAACACAGAGAGCGCACGCTCTTTACACTGGACCATAGTGCTAAAGTGCCCACAGGCCTTAAACCACCAATACCATGTCAGAGAAAAGGCAAAAAGTTTGGTGGTGAACTTGTCAAAAAGGGCTAAGTTCAACAATAATCATCACAGATGATCTGATTCTTGACTACTGTAATGAACTGTGTTTCAACTGGTGGAAGCTGCAACTGCCCCGACCTCGAGAGGCCTCTGCCATGACCTGTGTCTGGGTGATAGGGTGCTATTTCGCGAGCACTTGGGGAAAAGGTGCCTTGATGCCCATTGGAGAGATCCTTTGTGATGAATACAGAGGTGAAGTGTGGAGGTTTGCCGAATTGGATACATGCCTCCCACACTTGCAGAGTTTCAGAACCCCTGGAAGAAACAGCTCCTCTCGTAGAAGAAAACCCAGCTGTGGCAGTGAGTCCACTAGAGAGGACAAGCCAAGCTGTGGGGGTTGCAGACAAAGCTGGTCTTCCAGAACAAGCTGAGGAGGGTTACACTACACAACACCCAGATATTGACTCTGATGGAGAAGGTAACATTGCAAATGGTATAGAGTCAGACTCAGCTGGAGTAACTGGTGTGCAAAGTGGTCGGGCAGAGGAGAAAAGCTGACACCTCAGAGGAATCAAGGCCCGGGAGACAAAGGAGGCTAAATTTGAGACTAGCTCCTGAAAGAGACCTTGCTCCTGTGTCAGGAATGTCTGAATCGAAAGTAGAACAAGCTCAAGAAGGTCCAAGAAGTTCGAGGAGAGTAAGAGTGCCTTGCCCAAAATATGCTGCTTTTGAGTAGACTTATATGGTCTGATGCCGTATCTCTGTTCTCGGCATAGCCTCCCTCTCTCCCCTCCCTCACCCTCCTCCCATTCTGGATACCCCGCCTACGGTCTGTAGGCCTGCTCCTCCGCCAAACCCTAAACCCATCACAGCTTTCTACCTCAACACCCGTTCTGCTGTTGCCCACTCGCACGAACTCTCGATCTTGCTGGACTCACAGGCCCCAGATCTCCTCTTCTTAACCGAGACCTGGTTCTGTGATGACTCCCTCCCTGCACTCCTATCCACCCTTCCAGCCTCCTACTACGCCCTCAGGGCTGACCGCCCTTCGGGCAGAGCCGGGGGCGGCGTGGCAGTCATCGCACGTACCGATTTCCCCTTTCAAATTCTCCCTTTACCTAACATTGCTACCACCGAATTCCTGGTGATTCGCACAGTATCCACCTCCCCTCCTCTTACCTGTTTCCTTACTTATCGTCCTCCTCAGTCCCCCCTGCAGTTTCTTCCAGATTTTTTGGAGGTCTTGGCTACCATTGCAATCAACAACTCCTCCATCCTGCTCCTCGGCGACTTTAATTTCTGGCCTTCCGATCCTGCCGAATGTCTGTCATCTAAGGATTTTTCCGAAACCCTCCACTCCCTTAACTTCACACCCCATGTTCACTCCCCCACTCACATCAAGGGTCACCAGCTTGACCAAATCTGGTCCCTGAACTGCCCTGTTGAATCCTTATCTATCTCCCCTTGCACCTGGTCCGACCATCATTTGATTTCATTTCTCCTTCCTATTCTTCCCCCAGCTATGCCCCCCCGACCCAAAAACACCTGGGTCCGATCATGGGGCCGGGTCAATCTTGAGAATCTCTCATCTCTCCTCGCTGGTTCTCTCCCGCCTCTTCAGGGCCTCACCACCGTCTCCCAGGCTGACGCTATAGACCAGTGGCTCTCCCGCAGCTGCGACTCCGTCGCCCCGCTCAAGCGCATTACCTCTAAACGCGACAAAGACGCCAACCGGTGGTTTAACCAAGAGCTTAAAGCCACCAAACTAACAGTTCGCCGCGCAGAGCGGGCCTGGAGGAGAAACTACTGCCCCACTTTGAAACTGGAATATATCAATATCCTTAACCAGTACAAAAAAAGCATCCTGGAGGCCAAAACAGCTTATTTCTCCTCCAAAATCTTAGCAGCGGAGAACCAGTCTAAAGAGATCTTCTCCATCGTTCACAACCTGGCATTCTCGGACAGAACTACGCTTAAACCTGCCCCGTCAAATGACCTCTGTCTTTCTCTTAACAATTATTTCATCCAGAAAATTATCACCATCAAGGCCAACATCCCCCCACCTCCCCCTTCTTTTGTGGATCCCCAATGTCCCCCTCCCAAAGGCAAACTAACCACCTTTCCCCCTATCACTCGGGAAAACCTGACTTCATTGGTGCCTTTGATCAAATCTGGCTCCCCTCTTGACCCCTGTCCTGCCCATATCCTCCGCCACATCTTTGTATCCTGCCCAGATCCCCCCCTTCACCTCCTCAACAGCTCCCTCACGCAAGGCATAGTTCCTAGCTCCTTGAAGTCTGCGGTAATTGTGCCCATCTTGAAAAAACCTGGGGCAGATCCTTCTGTCCCTGCCAATTTCCACCCCATCTCCCTCCTGCCATTTCTAGCTAAGGTGCTCGAGCGCCACGTCACCTGCGCTCTGAGCTCCTTTGTGGAGAAACATGGAGCCCTTGCCCCCCGCCAAGCTGATTTCCGCCCCGCACACTCCACGGAGTCCGTGGTCATGTCGGTCCTCGACACCCTCAGGGAGGGTATGGACACCAATCATCACCAGGCCCTTGTGCTCCTCGACCTCTCAGCCGCCTTTGATACGGTGGACCACAACATCTTACTCTCCCGTGTCAGGGCGGCGGGGATCGAGGGGACTGCCCTGGTCTGGTTGTCCTCCTTTCTGAGCGACCGCACCCAGGCTGTACGCCTGGGTGACTTCACAGCGGACTTCCGGAAAGTCCAGTGCGGGGTTCCTCAAGGTTCATCTCTCTCCCCTCTTTTGTTTAATCTATATATCGCCCCTCTTATCTTTTCTCTCCAACAGATGGAGGTCACCGTATTTAATTATGCGGATGACCTCCAGCTGGTCTTTGATCTTTCCTCTCCTTCTGCTGTCCTCAACTTTCAAACTGTCATGTTTCACATCAGGGACTGGATGAGCCACAATCACCTCAAACTTAACCCGGACAAAACCGAGTTGGTATTGACGGGCGGTTCATCCAGCCCCTGGTCCCCCCTTTTCTGGCCTCCCTCTCTTGGTTCTCCTCCTGTCCCCTCCTCCTCAGTTAAAACACTAGGCATTAAGCTCAATTCCCAACTCACCCTCCACTCCCAGGTTAGCTCTGTGGTCTCTTCTTCTTTCCTCTCACTGCGTACTATTCGCAAGGTGTCCCGCTTCTTTACTTTTTCCGCTCTCAAACTTATCATTCTGGCCATGGTGGTGTCCCGCCTGGACTACGGGAACGCTCTGTATGCCGGTATTCCTGCATACAGTTTGCGCCGCCTACAACAGATCCAAAACCAGGCGGCCCGCCTAGCCTTCAACCTTCCCAAATTCCACTACTCCACCCCACTTCTGAAATCTCTCCACTGGCTCCCAGTGCGGGCTAGAATCCAATTCAAGCTCGCGTCCATCACTTTCCTGGCTCGATTGGACCTTGCACCGGCCTTCATCTCCTCTGAGATCGTTCCCTATGTCCCCTCCAGGGACCTACGCTCTTCTTCTCAGTCTCTCCTCACCATCCCTCGCTTCCGGAGAAAGAAGTGGGGCGGCTCCAAATTTGCCATTCTAGCACCAACCCTTTGGAATTCCCTTCCCCTTCATCTCCGTTCCATCACCCTCTATCCCCAATTCCGCAAAAGTCTTAAAACCTACCTATTCACTAAATCCTTTGAATAAATGCCCATTCCTCTCTCCCTGCTCTTAACCCTCAGTCCCCACTAGCTACAGCGCCAAGAAACCGCCGGTATACGTGCGCTTTAAAAGTGCTTTTAAACTCAAACTCGAGTAGTGGGAACAGGGAGACTGAGGTCGTCACGAGTGGTCAGCAGAATGCCCTAGCTGAAAATCGATGTGGGACTGATAGTTCCTGGACTGAAAATAGAGGGTGTGCTGACAATAACTGTACCAAGACCTCCAGTATTGAGCAGAGTGCGGATCCTGATTCTTCAGGAATTGTACTTTCCGACTTTTAGGTATCAGCCACCAGCTCAAGAGATCGCAGCTGTTCGTCTTGAGATTTTGCAGGGTGTACTAATCCGAAATTGGTTCTGAGCTTATAAGAGACTGTGAATGAACTGTGAACTGTAAATATTTGTTCCAAAAGAAGATAACCTAGGTCCAATTGGAAGAATAATACTACATGTAGGGTTTTCCATACAAGAAAAGAAGGGTTAGGGAAATCTGTGGACGGTGTAAATAAAATCAGAGGAACTGAACTGTGAAAGGATTTCCAATACTTCAATGAAGTGGGTTTAAACTGTTTAAAAAGCACCCTGAGGAAGTGGAAAGAAACTTTTGTGTAACCTCTTGCTGAACTAAACCGACAAGCTAAAGATGGAGTCTGGAAATTCGAATCATGGTTCTAAGTGTGTGATAGGTACACTCATTGTAGGAGTGATAGTTCTTATAGCAGTAGTTATTATTGTATCTGTAATCAGTTCACATGAACCAGAAGTTGGGGAAGTGGTAGTACAAGGGACATCCACACCTACTACTTTTAGCACAAAAGAGGGTATCGTAGGAGCTAAAAAGGCTACACTAGTTCAGACTAGTCGTATGTTGCATGTAGACTTATCTAGGGGCGATTACTCTCTTAATGCATATGCAAAGCTGCTATGTGAGTATGTGGATACGATGGATGTGTGAGATTGTTATGTATGTATGCAACTGCCTGCGTCGGTGGAGGGGTGTATCCATTATCACCATCTTCCTTTGACGTATGGTATTACATGTAGTTTATTGCTTAGTATGGTTTATCACAAAGGTCATTATAAATAATATTTTTCTAATTATGATGTAGTGCTTTCAAATGTTCCGGCTTACAAGCATTTGAATACGTATGATTATTACAAGCAGGAAGATAGAGTAGGAAAGTATTTAATACCTACTGTAACCTTAGATACAGCTTATGCACATCGTCACAATTTAACATGTTCATCGACAGGTAGAAGATAGACATAGACAATTAGCAGGGAATCGTAACAACAAGGAAGGAAAGATTGAGTGGACCAAGAAAGAATTGGCTCATAAAGTGAAAGAGAGTAGTGGTCCAATTACGTTGTGTTGGAAAACGAGGCAGCATCTGTGAGGCCTGCACAAATCACATGGCACATTTGTCCTTCACTGGGAACCAAAGACCCTAGGGCAACGCCTGACTCTCAGAGGGTAGCGTTGCAGAGCAGTCTGAGGCTTACTCAAGGGAGGTGGTGTGGGCTAGTAATCGCCATTTGCAGGTGCGCAAAAATAACACTCAATATTAGATTGTCCAGTCTGTACTTTGCTTTATGAAAGTAAGAGTACATTTATTAAACACACACACCACTCAATATCATACACCAATTTACAAATATACATAAGCTGATGGAATTTCTTTGTGACATTGCATAACATCTCCACCCCTCCCGCAGCGGGGGGTGGGGTCTAGTACCACCACTCCCATGTATGTACATCATCTTGCCCCCAATGCAGCGAATTGGTCTTAACCTAGAGCGAGGGGCCTGCGCACAGGCACCATCCCAATGGCGACCCCCCCCTATTACCTCAACAAGCATTAAATGGGCTACACCAGTCTTGGTGACTCACGACCCTGACTGAGCACCTCCTACTGACCATACAGTGTGCACCTCTACATCTTAGGGGCTAATAGTCTGGGGTCTTCACCTAAGCGCAGCAGCAAGAATACATGTTTACGCACACTTTAGAATGACAGTTCTCAGCACATTTGGATATCATTAAAAATGCATTGCAATTACAGCCCCTAAAGGCATCACAGATGATCACAGGATTAAGTTGTAAATACTGTCAGACACTCTAGCAAGAGTGTTTAGGCACTTAAATATACTGTGCTTATGACATCACCTTACAAACTGTGAAATTCAGTCCCTCCAAAAGAAATAACCATTAGTAAATGCATTTCAATGTCATTACACCATTTCACCTCCAGGGGATGTCCTTCTCATGACATCTCCAACTCAGCCCTTTAATCTTTGATGCACTTCTCCATGAACCCCCAGCTGTTGAACAAAAGTTCCAGCCTAGGAGGTGATGCAATCTTCGCCGAGCGTTGAGGGGTTATTCTTTTTAAAGCCTCAAGAAATTTAGGGTGGGACTTAGCTTTGTGCTGGGGGCGAGACTGCGCTTCTCCAGCAGCTCCCCCCAGCAACTATTCACACTCTGGGTGACCCCTCTCCTTTGGGGACCACCAAAACGCCAAAAACAATCCATTCCCCATGCCTTGCAAGGCATTAGGGGGGGCTTCAGCTCCTGCTGCTGCATAATCGATGAGCGGCTCTACCGCTGTGCCGGGCAGAGCGGCTCTGGCGCTTCGCCACTTTCAGTGCCTTGGTGGGGGGCCCGGTCCCACCCAGGCCTCCAGGTGAGCACATATGGCTTTGGGAGCCCACCCACAGCCGCACCTCCTCTTTTCTGGGGCCCGGTCCCACCCAGGCCCCTCACACCACCAATGGTCTTCCCTTTGGGGCCCGGTCCCACCTGGGACCCCCGCTGTCCTCCTTTGTTGGAGGACAGCCTGGGAAGCCCACCCCCAGCTGCCTCCACCAGCTCCCCGCGTGGCCAGCACTCTTCCGTGATGCTGCGGGAGCCGACCGATCCCTTCTGGTCTGCCCGCTCCGGCGGGCAGACGCGAGGACTCCCGCAGTTCCTCGCGGGACATTCTCCCCCGGCCTTCTCTTCTTCGCTGGGGCCCGGGAATGGGGTCCCGGGCCCTTGGACCCATTTTCGCAGGGGGGGGCATGACGACGCTCCCCCGCATCCGCGTCCCTCAGCATCTCTTCACGGGGAGCGTAACGGCGCTCCCCAGCCTCATTTTCAGCGGGGGCCAGGGTAGGCTTCTGGCACCCCGCAGGGGCATCTTCACGGGGTGCGTGACGGCGCACCCCGGCTTTACTTCTTTGAGGGGCATCCCCCGGGACCTCACCCACCTCTGGGGCATCTCTGAGACCGGTAGCGGATCCCCATGCACTTCTCCGTCGGTCTTCTTCGGGGTCAAAGGTCGCCTACCTTCCAAAGACCATATCCCAGCCCCTGGGTGTCCGATCTGCCCCATTTTCACGTCTCCTCGCTCCTGATGGCATCCCCAAACCAATGGGAGCACTCTACTTTGTCCTCCGGGTCTCCAATAGGGTGAATTCTGCAGGGAGTGGTCTTCACTGGCTCCCTGTGCCTCTCTTCTCCCTGCGCAGAGGTATTGGGCTCTTCTTCCGGCGCTGTTAGGGGCCTGGGGGGCAGTCAGGGGGTCTCTCCTTCCAACTGCCCATTGCACCAGGCTCCAGCACCTTTCACCTCAGCAGACCACACCCCAGAGAGAGCTTCTCTTCCTGTTCAAGTATTTTTTTAAGTTGAGTAGGGGGTTGGCAGGAAGTCTCTGTGTGTCCTATCAAACAGCGACACATCACTTCCCTGCCCCTGCTCCCTCCTTCTTGTCCAGGCTCTGGGTTTGTTCAAAATGGCGGCATCCAGTGTCTCTGGCCCATGGCTTCTGAAACCCAACTCCATCCCCCCTCACTGCCTTCCCTCCTTGGTGCAAACTGGTGCCTTTTAGCTCCACCTATCTTTTCTCCTTGGGGGAAGATCATTGCTCTGGGAAGAAAGGTCATTAATCTAACCTGCCCCAGCCAGGGACTCAGAGAAATATGACATTTCTGGACGACCCAAAAGCAGTACAAATATGACTTTGGACTCTGCAGAATACTCATTTTCACATATGCTACACTGGACATTAGTGAGTGTCTGGAATCTGTAGGCTTTGTAGAAGTCATTTTAGCCATGGGCCCCACATCCCCATAGGGAAATAATGAAGTGAAAACACAGTAAGACACACTGACTTTCCCTGGCATGTTCCTTTCCATGTCACCACCAATTCTGCATAAGTCCTGCCACCCCATTCACTCTAGCTGCTCCTGGACTGCGCACGCTAGGAATCGCCCCTGCGCAGCCCCTACACGCGTGCACACGCATGTACACCCGTGTCTGCATGTAACCAGCTTGGTGTCCTATACTCCTGCTGCTGCGTAGTGGCCTTGTCAAGCAAGGGGTACACCAGTAAAATCTCCATGCAGTCTACTTCATTATAAATTCACTGTCGGTGAGTCCCAGATTATGAGGCTCCCCCACAGTAAAAGCTCAACAATTAGGTGCTCAAAAAGCGAAAAATCTGGGTGGCCCATAGTGTCTGAACCACCTTCTAACACGTTGGATTTCCAACAGAGAGGGAAGTTGTGTGTGAGACAAGTTCAAACCTATTATGATAAGGTCTTTGTGGGAGAGAGTGTATGTGATCATATTTTCACATTTGAGGCTACAGCAAAGAAGTTTTTACAAGATGCAGTAGAAGTGATGCCAAATATGCATTTTGTGTGTGGGAAAAAAAGCTTATGTGCGGTTGCCATTGAATTGGTATGGTACGTGCTATGTGGCAATATTATTTCCCAAGATCTACCATGTAGAAGATTTGGACCATTTGGAAGGTGGATTGCATCCTAGAACGAAAAGAGGTGCAAGTACAGGAGAAATCATAGGAGATGTTTTGGGAGCATTGATACCAGGTTAGGGAGTGGTGTTGAATGATGTCAAGATCAGAAAGTTGTCACCATTGTGGACAAGTTGTCAACAAACACAGCCCAGTCGTTGTTGCAGTTAGGAGAGATGGTGTTGATAAGAGCTAAGGTGATACAGAACCGTCTTGCTTTAGATGTTTTACTGGCAAAAGAGGGCTGAGTCTATAAAATGTTGAAGAGTGCTGTACTTATATACCTGACAACAACAAAGATCTGAAGAAGTGTATAAGTAACATCACTGAGATTCATCGTGAGGTACATGATTTAGCTACAGAAGGAATGTGGGACAAGGTGGGAAAATAATTTGGTAAAGTAGGAAGTTGGTTTGCTTCCCTAGGAAAGGAAATTCTTGGTTACATATTGAAGCCAATTATCATAGTGGTGGTTTGTGTGATTATTTTGTGGGGACTAGTTAGAGCCTATAATCGGCATAAAGCAAACCAAGTTGAGAGGTCACTTACAGAGCAAGAGAGAAGGATGGAAAGACTGCAAGACAGTCATTATGAGAATATAAAGAGCCTGGAGAGGTTCAGACACAGAAGAGCGGCTACAAGCTCTGTTTAGGTTGGTTCTTTCGCCAGGGAGTGTGATTTTTGTGTGATGACACTTGTTATCAGAAGGGGGATCTGATGGAGCGTGATGGTGCTCTAAAACTGTAGGGGTGCATCATAATCATGGATAGTCTGCATACACATATATATTCTTGTGTTGTATTAATTTCGATTAGTAGAAATGTGTTATAATAACAAAGATGTGCAAGTGAATGAATAGAAAAGTATTTTATGCCATGCACAAGAGAAAATAAATGGCGCTTGCATTTGAAAGTGTAACCTTTTGATGTATATTGCAATTTCTTAAAGAAAAGCTGAGGTGAAATGTAATGCATTTTAATCTGAATGTGCACCATGATGAAGACTGCATGAAGAAATGACTAATTATGCTTAAGATGAAATGTAGTTGCTTGCAGATGCAGCATTATTAACGTGAGTAGTCAAAATATCATTTTTTTATATCGAAATGACAGAATATTGATTTTATATATCGATAGTAAAAATATTGATGTTTAAATTATCGATTGTAATAATATCGATTGAGATATGTGTGTTTTAATATCGATATGAAAAATATCGATTGTCAAAATATTGTTGTGTACAAATTTCGATAATAAGTAGTATTTTGTTAGTTTTAGTATATAATGTAATAGTTTTTTGATTGTTTTAATATGTAATTTTAAATGTATTGTATATTAAAAAAAAATATATATATTTTTTTTAATTTCACATATATTTTTAGAAGCGGGATGTTGGGATTATAGGGGATACTGGTGGGGAATGTTTTAAAAATATATATTTGAAATGTAATATTTTTTATAATTTTTATTTCATTGTTCAATTTATTTTGTATTAAAAAAAATTAATTTTAGGAGCGGGATGTTGGTTCATAGGGGATAAGGGTGGGGAGTGTTTTAAAAATATATATTTGGAATGTAATATTTTTTACAATTTTTATTAAATTTTACAATGTAATTTGTATTTTTTATTTAAAAAATAAATTGAACAATACTTTTTGGAGTGTGATATTGGGTTTATAGGTGTTAAGGGTGGAAGTTTAAAAAAAATATATTCATAACACAATATTTTTATTAAATCGTATAGATTAATACAATTACATACAAATATTTTTAAATTTTTTAAAAAATGTGAACATTTTATTTAGTATTTTGGTTTTGAGTTTATAGTTGTTAAGGGTGGAAAGTGTTATTTTATAAATTAAAAAACACATTTAAAAATTTTAAATACATTTTAAATTTATAATAAATATTTTTTTTATTAGTTTAGGAGTGGGACTTTTCGTTTATAGGTTTTGGGAAGTGGGAAGTGTTTTAAAAATAGATAGTTTAAATACAAATTTAAAAATTGTTTGCTAAAAATATAATTCAAATGTAATAATATTTTTTAAATTTATTTAAAAAAATTGCAAAATGATTAATTACTTTTGTTTTAATTCCAGCGCCTACCCCAATTTAATGGAGTTGGAATAGTAAATTATATTTAACTAGTGTCCAGCACCTACCCAAATTTAATATAGACTGGAGTGGGAATAGTAAATTATATTTAATTAGTGTTCAGCACCTACCCCAATTTAATGTAGACTGGAGTGGGAATAGTACATTATATTTAATTAGTGTCCAGCACCTACCCCAATTTAATGTAGACTGGAGTGGGAATAGTAAATTATATTTAATTAGTGTCCAGCACCTACCCCAATTTAATGTAGAATGGAGTTGGAATAGTACATTATATTTCTTTACTGTCCAGCACCTACCCCAAGTTAATGAAGACTGGAGTGGGAATAGTAAATTATGTTTAATTAGTGTCCAGCACCTACCCTAATTTAATGGAGACTGGAGTAGGAATAGTAAATTATATTTAATTAGTGTCCAGCACCTACCCCAATTTATTGTAGACAGGAGTGGGAATAGTAAATTATATTGAATTAGTGTCCAGCACCTACCCCAATTTAATGTACACTGGAGTGGGAATAGTAAATTATATTTAATTAGTGTTCAGCACCTACCCCAATTTAGGGTCCGATTCTGATTCGGTAAACCAATCCTACGACCGAATCGAATCCGTATCCCTTTCCGTACGACTCGTACAATTCCGTCCGAATCGCGTAGTACGAATCGTTTGAAAAATATACGACCGAATTGTTGCAAACCCTTACGAAAAGCAAGGGAAAATCCATACGAAACGGACCCTCACAGTGAACCGTACGAATCGTAAACATGCTGTACGACCTGACAAGTACGATCCAGAACGGGGAATGAGAACACGATTCGTACGGAAAACGTCACGTATGAGCGATTCTTACGGAGAGCCACACAATCACATATGCACTGTACCCCTGCAATCATGGGGTGTACGCGCCGTACCCCTACGCACCATACCCCTACTCACTGTACGCCTATGCACCGTACCCCTAAACAATGTACCCCTGCAATCATGGGGTGTACACACCATACCCCTACGCACCGTACCCCTACAATCATGGGGTGTACGCAACGTACCTGGGGTGGTCCTTTTGTACACGGTACGAGTCGAAATCTGCTTTTCCGGACATTTTGAGCTCCCGTAGAAAAAGAGTTGTACGGAGTGTTGACAAGACGAATCGTACTTGCTGGGTCGGAAAATGCTGCTTTGATCTGTACGGACGTCGCATACTGCGTGTTCCGAATACGATTCGTACGGATTTTTAAGTCATATGGTCTTTCGTACGATTCGTATGGAGATCTGCTTTGGGTCCAAATCGTACTTCATCGTACGTATGGGGACGTTTAAGGATACGATTCATACCCGAAATATGACCCGTACGGCTATTTCTAAGGGATTTTACTGAATCGGAATTGGCCCCTTAATGTAGACTGGAGTGGGAATAGTGACTTATATTTAATTAGTGTCAAGCACCCACCCCAATTTAGGGGTTGATTCAGATGCAGGTTGGAAATGCTTCCCGACCGAATCGGGTTGGAAAGGGTTTCCGACCCACTCGAATCGGGAGAGTCCGACCGACCAAGTACCATGCATCCGAATGCTTCCAGATACGATTTGGTTGGACTCCCATTGACTTCAATGGGATCACATGTTCCTAACTGCATCTGATTTGGGCACTGGGTCGCTCCCGATCCTATTTGGAAGGAGCAAATGCCATTAGGAGGCCTTACTAACCACATCAGAATCGGCCCTGGGTGGGAATGCTTTCCAACCCGCATCAGAATCAGCCCCAGAATGTAGACTGGAGTTGGAATAGTAAGTTATATTTAATTAGTGTCCAGCACCTACCCCAATTTAATGTAGATTGGAGTGGGAATAGTAAATTATATTTAATTACTGTCCAGCACCTACCCCAATTGAATGTAGACTGGAGTGAGAGTAGTAAATTATATTTAATTATTGTCCAGCACATACCCCAATTTAATGTAGACTGGAGTTGGAATAGTAAATTATATTTAATTACTGTCCAGCACCTACCCCAATTTAATGTAGACTGGAGTTGGAATAGTAAATTATATTTATTTGCTTCCAGTTCCTACTCCAATTTAGGGGTCGATTCAGGTTCGGGAAAGAAATCCATACGACGATTCGTATTCGTAGCCGTTTCCGTACGAATCGTACTAATCCGTCCGAATCGCGTAGTACGATCCGTTGGTAAAAAACACATACGAATCTTTGCGAACCGTACGATAAACAAGGGAAAAAACGTACGAAACGGGACCTGAAAGTGAACCGTACGAATCGTAAACATGCTGTACCACCCAACAAGTATGATCCAGAGCCAGGAATCTGAATGCGATTTGTACGGAAAACATTGCGTATAAGCTGCAATTCGTATGGAAAACTTCATGTATGAGAGAGCCACACAATCAAACAAGAGATGAACCCCCCTGAACGAAGTGCACGTGAACCCCTAAAAACAGCACAAGGATGTAGAAAACGACAACGTCGCGTTGCACACACAGAAATAAACAGAAGCAAATACAAGAAAACGAGCCGTACTGAACCACGCGGACACTGTAAAAAAGCACAAGGAAAGTGAAAACGACTCACACAACAACACAAAACACGTCTCCAGTGTACAAACCCTGGAAATGAATGTCCTGGCCAGATCCAAACAGGCAAGCAGAGGGGCTAACTCAGAAACACCCTTTATAACACACCCACCAAAAATTCAAAATAAGCTCCACCCACAAATTGACCAATAAAAAGGGCAATTAGGAAGACAATTATCAAGACACACTGACAACACACCACCAACTGCACACATCCACCTTCACACATACCCCAATCACATTCTGACCCACACCCCTCCTTCACATTCAGATCCCACACACCCACATCCATACACACTGTCACCCCACACCATGTCCGCACAGAAGAATCCAAAGTTCACAAAGGAGGAGATGGAGATGGAGATCCTTGTAGATGAAGTCATCAGAGTCGAGCCACAGCTGTTTGGCGCATTGGTTTTACGGACCAGCATAGCTCAGAAATCGCGGCTGTGGGACAGGATAGTCAATAAGGTGAATGTTGTTGCACCCATCAGATGAACAAGGAAGGATTGCCAGTACGATCTGCGGAGGATGATCAAGCGGAAGATGGACGAGGCGTACCAACAGAGCCAGCACACTGGAGGTGGTGGTCCCCGCAGACCAGTACAGTACCAGCCCTGGGAGAAGAAGGTGATGGCCATGCTACCGCCGGTGGGAGTACATGGAATTGAAGGAGTCGTAGAGCCTGGTGAGTACACAAACAACTCATGTAACATGGGGGTAATGGCATCCACACCCCAAGTACAAACAAGCATTTGCAATGCAATAGGTCTCGCATTAGGAAAGTGTGAGCCATTGGTATTGTAAATGACAATTATTTTTAATATGTGTTGGCTTTGAAAATATATAAATTAATAGATTTGTCATTCTCAAAGGCAATAGATTACACTTTCCTAATGCGAGTCCTATTGGCTATGTCAATGCTTGTTGGTAGCAAGCAAGGACAGTGCTATTGTGGTGCTGAGTGATGCTGTTGTGGTGCTGAGTGATGATGTGGTTGGGCTGAGTGATGTGGTGGTGTCCCAGAGTGATGTGGTGGTGTCTGTGAGTGATGTGGTGGTGGTCCTGAGTGATGTGGTGGTGTTCCTGAGTGATGTGGTGGTGGTTCTTAGTGATGTGGTGGTGTTCCTGAGTAATGTGGTGCTATTCCTGAGTGATGTGGTGATGTCTGTGAGTGATGTGGTGGTGGTCCTGAGTGATGTGGTGGTGTTCCTGAGTGATGTGGTGGTGGTCCAGAGGGATGTGGTGGTATTCCTGAGTGATGTGGTGGTGTTCCTGAGTGATGTGGTGGTGTCCTACAGTGTTATGGAGGTGTTCCTGAGTGATGTGGTGGTGTTGTGTGGCGTTCAGCAGTGTGAGGCGTGCAGCAGTGTGCAGCGTGCGGCGTGCAGCAGTGTGATGCATGGGGGGAAACAATGCACTGAGAAAGAGTGGGGGGAGCACGAGCTGATGAAAGCGTGGGGGAGATACTTGAGCAGACAAAAGAGTGGGGGGAAAAAAGCTTGAGCCGACAAGAGTGGGGAAAAAAAGCACTAGCAGACGAAAGAGTGGGGAAAGAAATGTACGATCCCATGAAAAAAGCACGAGTCAGAGAGGAAAGTAAAATGTGAGTCAGAGAAAGACAGGAAATAAGTAAAGAGCCATGTAGAAAAAAAAAGGTTCTCGGCATTGCTGTGGTATGGGCGGGGGAGTGCATTCCTTTCAAGTCTGATGCGGGGTGCGGCAGCCTTTGAAGTCTGATGCTGAGGCACAGACAAATGGTGGTGTGTGATGTGGCTGGCGGTGATGTGCATGCGCATAGCTCACATGATCTGTACGCAAACCGCATCTAGGTAGACTTTTCTTTTCAGCTTACTATAATCTCGCCTATTTATCCCTGCGGGAACAATAGGCGAGACATAAAAATGCCCGCACCAACCCCCAAGTGCCCACCGCCCACAACTACATCCAATAACTACGCTAATGCCTCTAACATGTGTATGCCTCATTGAGAAAGCAAGGCCATGCTATGCCCCATGCTACAGGAAGCACAGACCCAAAAATGGACGCTGGGAGGGTGAGTGTCACAAAATGAATTGTGGGACTCCAAATCAGACCCAATTGCATGGGCGTCCGCAGGGGCGGGCAAGGGGGGCTCTGGCCCCCCCTGGATCGCCAGTGCGTCTGGTGTGGGCCCAGTCAGGGCCGGACCTAGTCCTTCATGCTTTTGAAATGGTGACATTGTTCCAGGTGGCTGCCCCCTCCATTGACTCAGAAGGGTCCAGGTGGGAGGGGGAGAAGGGTGCAAGGGGAAGTGGGAGAAGGGTGAAAGGGGGAGGTCGAGCAGGGTACAAGGGGGAGTGTGAGAAGGGTGCAAGGGGGAGGGGGAGAAGGGTGCAAGGCCGAGGGGAGAAGTGCGCAAGGGAGAAGGGTGCCAGGGAGAGGGTGAGAAGTGTGCAAGGTGTAGGGGAGAAGTGTGCAAGGCAGAGGGGAGAAGTGTGCAAAGCAGAGGGGAGAAGAGTGCAAGGGGGAGGGTGAGAAGAGTGCAAGGCGGAGGGGAGAAGTGCGCAAGGCAGAAGGGAGAAGGGTGCAAGGGGGAGGGTGAGAAGGGTGCAACGCGTAGGGGAGAAGTGTGCAAGGCAGAGGGGAGAAGTGTGCAAAGCAGAGGGGAGAAGGGTGCAAAGGGGAGGGCGAGAAGTGTGCAAGGTAGAGGGGAAAAGGGTGCAAGGGGGATGGTGATGAAGTAAAACATTTGCACACCCCTATAAACATATCTGTGGTCGCCCATGTACAATTTACCTCATCTGATATGGGCCAGATACACATCCATGCACCATGCTCAATGCACAGGGAGTAGGAAAGTACTGACAAGATAGCTGACACGGGGCCCTGGTGTAGGCAGCACAAGGCCCTCCTGTGATCAGTGCAAACACAAACACCAGGACAACAAGGTCAGTTATCTTGGACAGGAACTCACAACGACTGTCATGGCAGCATGCTCCATGGGGGGACAGCCACACCACAAGGAAGGCCCAGTTCCAAATCACAATCCAACTACCAGCTAGGCCTTTCACACACACCCCTTACACAAGCATAGCCTCCTGGGACAGACAATGGAGTGCCCCACTGTCACAATGGCCATGTAACACAACGAAAACAATACAGATCTGCTGAAGCATCCAAGCAAAAAATGCAAGGGTCAGATTCACAAGCCCCATGCGCTTCTTTCACGCTGCCCTAGTGTCACCTTTGTGACGCAGCGGGCGCACATAAGTGGCGCCATGGTGCTGGGTATTTACAAGGTGACGCATCTGGGAGATGTGTCACATTCTAAAGTCCTGCGCCAGAAGAAGGCGTTTTTCATCAGGGGGGGTGGGTGGGTATTCAGGCACAGCAACGCCTCCCAAAAGTGGCAGAGTGAAACTACAAGATTTCACTCGGTCACTTTTAAGCACATGCTGCGTCAATACCCTGAGCACAGATCAATCTGACCCCTCAACATACCCATCCACAAATGAACATTGAGGACAATTCAAAGCATAGACAACTACCAGGTGGAACAGTGCCAACTACAATGTGTATGAAAAATGGATGTCTCTCACACCCACAGGGCAGCGTGCAGAATCTACCCCCAACAATCGGGGAGATGATTCACAGTCCCAGGCTACGCAGGACCCTGATCCCACCAACAGCGACGCCTCTCACCACTCCACGGATGACCCAGACCAACCTGAAACCCCTGGTGCCCAAACCCGTGCAGCAGCTGGATCAGGAACCTCTGCGCCAACCACCACCACCATTCCTGCCACATCCCAGCAGACATCTCGGAGCCCTGCCTACAGTCAACAACTGAGCCAGTCTTACAATGAGGGACAAGGTTCACCGGGCACCCAGAAGGTGGCAGACAAAACCACCACTGCCATCCCTCAGGAGTGCCGTTGACCCGATGTGCCCACAAGGGCAGGCCAGGCTTGTGTGGACAGGGGTGGTGGGAGTGGTGCCAGGCGGAGTCGAGAACCTGACCAGCCAGCTGGAGGGCCCGGTATGTCTCAACTAGGCAACATCATGGAGGTATACCGGCAGGACCCCAGGGAGATCAGCCAGGTAGTGGGGACCCTCACAAAGATGAAAAACCTGCAGGCCGAGCAACACGCCAGTCAACAACAACACCAAGGACAGATGGAAGCAAGACTGGCTGAGCTCCTGGCGGTGCAAAGGGACATAAGCCATTCACTCTGTCGGATCGCTAACAACATAGAGGACTCTCCCTGTGTCACCAGGCAAGAGACTCTAGAGGCGAAGACCGCCACCAGGCACAGGGAGGGAGGAGGAGGAAGAATCGTCCGACGGAGCGTCCCAAACATCGTCAAGGCCTGCATAAGAGGGTCCCCCAAGGAAGGTGGGTCGTCCACGGAAAAGGCAGTGAGAGGCAGCAGGCCATGCCCATCTCCCAGGTCACCTGGTCTGGCACCTTCACTTTGTGTGCAACAGCATCACCTCATTGACTATCCTACTCTCCCACATGGACTTGCTGGTTGCAGTTTGAACAATGATGCCAAGCACTGTGGTCTGGACTCTGTTGACTCAAACTGCAAGTCATCACATCTCCCTCTGGGAACTTTGGATTCCCGGCATTTTTGTACAGAACCTATCACTCACTCATGTTTCACTCACAAGACAGATAAATAAACAAATCAATCACAAGTAAAATTGGTGTTGCAGTCATTTATCATGAGTCAACAGCATACGTGTGGGGATATGTCAAAGTATGCCAGAGTGTGGAACAAACTCAAGCCCTCCATACACTGGGATCTGGGACTGGTCGAGGACACATATAGGTCAGAATGTATCATCAAATACATACATGGACACAATACTCACCCGTTATGGTTTCAATCTGCTGAAGGGGTGGGCTTGCCATACTGCTCGGACAGACAGTTTTGGAAGAGTTTTATGATGGCGTAGATGGTCATGGGTCATGTGGAGGTGCCCAGGGAGGGAGTGAAGGATCCAAATTTTTACAAGGCCGGACTATACTTACTAATAGTCCAAGGATATATATACATATATATATATATATAATCACAGAATAATAAGGCAGTCGGCAATGGAGAAGGTCGAACCATTTATTGAATCAAATACAAGCCCTGACAGGGGAGCCTCGGTCTACACGACCCATGGAGGTGCCCAGAGAAGACTAACGAAACACACATGTTACAAAGCATATATACGTTTTACATATTCAGGTTAACACCCTAAAAGGAAGTATACAAGTTGCCGTTAGTCAACAGGAAAACCTATTTAAGGTTCTTACTATTTGTCAGTGGCTAAGCTAAAAGCTATTCCGAGGGTAGGTCAGTGAGGTGCCCTTCTTGTCTATCTTAGACTCGGGGAGTACAGAAACGGGCCCTGCAAGAATGTGCGCATCCCACAAGAAGGGCAGGTGTGACCTTGGGTTTCCCTGAGCCATATTCAAAAGACAGGAGCAGCAGACTGAGCAATGTAGCCTGGTTTCGTATACTGAGCTATACCATGTGACTTTCTGGGAAATAGTACATGAATGAAGGGAAGCGAGACAAGGTGGCCCTGACTATACCAATAGATCTGAACGGACCTTCATAACCTACCATTAAGTTAACATACAATATTTATTTCTTCACGATTATGAATGCGTATATGTGGTTATATGGTGCATAGTGGGACAATCATGATTATATATGATTTTATATCTCAACAGACGGCCCTTTTGGCCCACTATGGCCAATATAACGAATCTACTCTACTCTGCAAATAACCCTTCATCGATCTGCATAAGGTCTGCTACTTCCTTTTGAATCATTTGTTTCTCTACCTTCCTTTGTCGGGCAAGGGTCAAAGAAGACGTTATTTTAGTAGCACAGAAGGTACAGCATGCCGGGCCACAATGAAGGCATAAGCAGCAAGTGAAAATGATTCCAAATACTCCTGCCAAGATCATGAATATCTTCCAGCCCCACGTAGCTAAGAGACCCCAGAACCACCCACTGAGGGACCAAGTACCGTTCTCTTCATGCAGGTCGCTACCTAATTGATGTAGTTTTTTAATAGCGAGATGTATAGTAGGGGCAGAATCAGGTATGAAAACACAACAAGAGCTGCCGATCGCACGACAAGCTCCAGCCCTATCTGCCAGGATGACGTCTAACACCATCCGATTTTGAAGAGAAACAAGCCTCGTAGCTTGAAGCTCTACAGTGAGGTTGGCTAAGATTTCAGTTGTTGTTTGGACTACATTTTCCACAATTCTAGACAAGCGCCTTATATTCCGACTGTTAAAAATCGGACCCCAGAATGGAACCAGGCCCTTAGAAATGTCTTCGAACTGTTGTAGCGAGGTATCTGTCTGGTCAGTACTATCAGTATTATAGCTTCTAATAGTCCTATTAGTATCTAGGTCTCTTTTCATCAGCTGATGAGTCCTATGGTAATTGGAAGGGGCAACATAAACAGGAGGGTAAAGAAAAGATAGATAACACCGCCCTGCCAAACCCCGTGGGAGCCAAGTAGAGGAATTTTCCCCGCAAACCAAATATACATTAGTGGGAGTGATCATCGGGGGAGTACTGTCGGTTTGCAACGTGTAAGTATAATTACAAGTACTACTCCCTACCTGAATGTGACCTCGCCCCCTAATACAAAAAAAAGAAGTGGAATTTATGATAGGGATTGGCAGGGCTCTATCATTCGTAACATTACGTTCTTTAAAATGCTGAAAATACAAAGTGGAATTAAAAAGCTCAAAGTCCTGCATCTCTTCTTGTAACAAGGTATCATTTTTAGAGTCTGTATATACATTCATGCAAGCATTTGGAACTAAAGAACCCTGACCTTCATCTCCTTCAGCGTCAAATCCTTGGTGTCTCTCTATATATTTTAAAATAGCTTCATAATCTCTTTCAGAATATATTTTTGGATTTACAAATAGTGGGAATACATCAATGATAACAGTTGCCACCATGCCTCGCAACTGGCTAAATACGATAGAGGGAGAGATATAAATAACTCATGTTGATGCAGAACTGATGGCAACAAACCACAAACCCAGCAGTTCGTTTTGTTTGTGGTACTGTGAGTCTGATGTAACATCTCTATGAATACGTTTTTTGAATAAGTCTCCCTATACCTAGCCTTATGCGGGGGCAGGGAGTAAAAATGATGTTCCTCTGGGGCAGGAGTAGTTCTCAACAAATTACGGACTGGATATTGAAATTCTAAGTATACAAACACACACATCATAATTACAGTAATTAGGGCAATTAAAACAACGAATGCCACCTTCACTCTGGAAAAACAATTGCATATCATGAATCCGGCGCCGAGGGGCCAGTGGTCTTTCATCCTCCATCATAATTCGACCAAAAGGAAACATACTCTCTAAAAGTACAAATCTATCTCGGTCCCTTGCTAAAAGTCTGCAACTAATCTTTGTATCCACAAAGCACGCCAACCACCAGAGGGTTTCTTTTTCCCAGCAAGGGATCTTCTCCCTGTGCCTGTTTTTAGAGCCTCACAGGCAGACCCTTATCTCTCATCCAAGGAAAAAGCAAACTTTCAGATTCCAAAAGCACGATTGCGGCCCTTATTTTAGTCTTTCTTTCTGAACAGAGCCTTTTTTACACAATGTTCCCAGCTCTCTGCGAGTTCAGTCCAGTGCCTCGCTCAGCACCCCAATCACTCTGCTCGATGTTTTTTATCACAAAGTCTTGTTCTATTTTCCTCCATTAGTGAGTGGTGTACCGTGCTGTTTTCTGGACCGCAGATCGTATCGACAATGGCCAGGTTGCTCCTGGTCAGAAAACAATTCAGTGGCATGGGTAACAGACCTGGTCACCTCTCGTGCTGCCTCGGGACTGGCAGTTGCTTCTGATTGAGCTATTTCACCTTCCCCTTCAGGCAACACTGCACTCGATAGCCCTTTTTCCAGAGTATCCGAAAAGGGCACAAAGCTCTGAATCAGTTCTCCTTCCAGACTCAGCACTCCATCTTTGTCCTGTTGGTCAGAAGGCAGTGGTAGCGGGAGGCGCTTGACGTGGCTCGCATGAATCCAGTGTTTGCGGCCATGCACCTTCAACGCCGTCCTCGTCACCAACAGGACCTGGTAGGGACCAGACCATCTGGGCTCCAAACTCAATGTTCGCTGATAATTCTTCACCAGTATCCACTGGCCAGGTTCCAACCGATGTCCAGGACCCTCCGGTGGTGGCTGCAATGTGTCCGATACCTGTTGATGAATAGAACGCAGATCTTTAGTCAACGCATAAAGGTAATCTGTCATTAATGGATAATCGATATCTCTAAAGGATCTAGGTCTAGGGACTCCCCACACATTTGCAGGATGGCCAAATATAATCGCATAAGGGGACAGGCCAGTCCTTGAATGAGGAGTCGTTCTAAGAGATAGCAGAGCTATTGGGAGGGCATCAGGCCACTTTAGTCTAGTGTCTGCACAGATTTTGGCCATCTTAAGCTTCAGTATGCCGTTATATTTTTCAACCAGTCCTGCAGATTGTGGGTGCCTAGCGGCATGAAATTTTTGTCTGATTTGCAGCCCATCACAAACACATTGTACAAGTGTAGCATTAAAGTGAGGGCCGTTGTCCGACCAGATAATTCAGGGCAAACAGAATCTGGGAAAAAATTATTTGATCAGAACTTTGGCAGTGGTAATTGCAGTAGCATCTTTGGTGGGGTAGGCCTCAACCCATTTACTGAAAGCACACACCACCACCAATACATACTTTAAAGTATTTACACGTTCCATTTGTATGAAATCTATCTGTAGAACTTCAAAGGGTAAGGATGGCGTGGCAAAATTGCCACTCAAAACAGATTCTCTACCTCCAAGATTATGTCGTAAACACACTGGACAATATTTTACAATGTGGGCTGCTGTTTTAGAAATATTAGGGTTATTCCACACCGGATCTAGTACTGCGCTAATTCCTTTAGAACTGATATGGGCCGGTCCATGCGCCATCATAACTACTGCATATACCATTGCATTAGGGAGCAACCATCGCTGTTTTTCAGATCGGTCTATCCAGCACCCGTTCTCATCTAATTTCCCAAATTCCCGTTCCCACTTCTGTATTTCTTCAGCAATCGCTTCTTTCTGTAATTGTTTTAAACTTTCGAGGGTATTATCAAAAAGAGATGTTTCAGTGGGCCATCGGGTAGATGCACTAGAGAACATAGGACTTCCTTTAGCCTGAGCCGTCTCTTTTGCTACTGAATCGGCAAAGGCATTCCCCTTCCCAATAAAGTCTACATCCTTCTTAAGTGCACTGCACTTAATGATGACTAACTTCTTTGGTAAGGTTAAGGCAAATAACAATCAATCAATCAAGGGACCATGCTGAATTTTCTGGCCATGAGTAGTAAAGAAACCCCGCTCCCTCCACAGCCTTTCGAAACTATGGGCGACGCCAAAGGCGTACTGGCTGTCTGTGAAAATATTTACTCTTAGACCTTCACTCATTTCACAGGCTCTTAACAAGGCTATTAGTTCAGCTGCCTGGGCTGAGTGATGTGAAATCCTTGCGGTTTCCACTACAGTCTTCAAAGAGGTAATGGCATACGCAGCTGTCGCAGTGCCATCTGGCAACTTAAAGCAAGAGCCGTCGACATATAATTCCCCATCTGGTTCAAGTAGAGGGGTGTCAGTTAAATCCACACGTCCTTTTGTTTCTTCTTCTGTTCTAAACACACAATCATGGACATCAACTCTTTCATCTTTCTCAGGGAGAGGTAATAACGTAGCAGGATTCAAAGTAGTGCATCTCTTAATAGTAATGTGAGGGGCAAACAATGTCAATTCATACCCTGTCAATCTAGCACTCGTGAGATATTGCGTTTTGGTCCTGTTTAAAAGAATATCCACAGCATGCGGTACCATGACTCTGAGATCAGTGTTAAGGACTATTCCTTCTGACTTTCGGATGGCCAGTGCTACTGCAGCAGTGGCTCTCAGACAGCTTGGGTGGGCTCATGCTACAATATCCAAAACCGAAGAGAAATATGCACAGGGTCTCTGTTTCTCTCCAAAAGTCTGTGTAAACACTGATAATGAACAACCGTCTACCTCATGCACATAAAGTGAAAAAGGTTTCCAGTAATCTGGGGTTCCCAACACAGGTGCAGAACAAAGAGCATACTTTAAAGATTCAAAGGCTTCTTGACATTCATCCGTCCAGGGCAGGGGTTCATGCACATCTTTTGTTGTCAATTGCAACAAGGGTTTAGAGAGAAGTGAATAGTTAGAAATCCACTGGCGACAGTAAGAGGTTATGCCAAGAAAAGCACGAACATCACGTTGTGTACGAGGGACAGACATGTTAGTGATTACAGATATTCGCTCTGGAGTCAATCGTCTCCCCGCTTTCGACAGAAAATGGCCTAAATAGGTCACTTCCCGTCGACAATATTGAAATTTAGAAAGGGACACTTTATTTCCTTTCTTGGCCAAATGGTGTAACAATTTTACCGTAGCCTCCTTGCATCCCTCCTTAGTATCGGAAGCCACTAGTATATCATCTACATACTGGATAATGGAATTTCCGGCTGGCAGAATCAATTCATCAAAGACTGCTTTTAATGCCTGACTATAAATACTGGGACTCTCAGTATAGCCTTGAGGAGCGCGTGTAAATCTGAAACTTCGGCCAGCCAATGAGAATCCGAAGATATGCCTACTATCTGGATGAATCGGGATGCTAAAGAAGGCATTCTTCAGATCAATTACTGAAAAATATTTGGCCATGGGAGGAATCATGGTTAATACAGCAGTTATATCAGGTACCACTGGATACTGTGGAACCACTATTTTATTAACAGCTCGAAGGTCAATCGCAAAACGGTAGGTGTTCTTATAATCTGGAGCACCATCGACTGGTGTTTTCTTCATAATCGGCAAAATCGGGCTGTTACAAATATTAGCTGCTGTTTCTTCTACCACCCCCTTTTGAATAAGGTCCCGAATAATGTTTAACATAGCCCATTCACCTTCAGGTGAAATTTTATATTGTGGAATGTGAGGCAGCTGTGCATTAGGTTTCAGGCTAATGGACACAGGGGCTATCTTTAACAGACCTACATCAGTGTCTCCTGTCGCCCACAAAGTCTGGGGAATTGTAGAGAATTCAGGGGGTAAATGCTTGTTTTTCGCAAAATATTGAACGTCCTGCAAAGAAGGTTTCTGCATTGTCAAATATACACCATCCAGTGAACAATAAATCCGAGCATGTAACTTTTTTAAGATATCTAAACCCAAAAGGTTCTCACCACAGTTAGATGTTAACAAAAAAGGTGAATGTATAGAAATAGGTCCTATAGTTAAGGTCAGAGGCTTGGAAATGGGGCTTACCACTGGTATTCCAGAGAATCCTACTGATTCATTATTGTGGCCAGACAGAGCCGCCCCTGGGACCATGGTATGAGCAACTGAACTATTCATTGCTCCAGTATCCACTAGGAATTTTCTTGATGCACCCAACAGTTCCCCTTGAACATAAGGTCCCTCTTGGTCAATTGGTACTGTAATGTGGCCCCCTCTCTGTCCTTGGCTGTCTCATGCATAATCTTGTTCATCGTATTCATCATCCCTGAAATTCTGATTATAGTACTGCCTGTTCTGTGGATTATCAAAATAATTCTTCCGGGAATCCTCATCTTCTCTCCGCATGCTATTTCGGTCGATATTTCCCTAGCTCCGGCCTCGTCCTCTACTGGGGACATTTCTTGCCATTAACAACAGGCAGTCCGCTCTCCAATGCCCCTCTTGAAGTAATCAGGGTTCCCAAGGCCTACATGTTCCGAAGATAACCCACTTACACTCAAGAACTGTTGGCACGGAAACTGTAAAAGGCAAAGAACAAGTTTATTAAGACCCCATGGGGTGGTGGTACACTCAAACAGCACCCTTCGGTAATGCAAGAGGTATCACACCGAACACCGGTGTGACCCCAATTTATACACAGTTAGGGGCAATAAAAGATAGGCGGCACAAGTTCGGACACATTTATGTACATATATGGTCATGTTTTGGAACACTGCCAGCTCATTGGAGGGGGCACAACTCCGCTGGTCAGTTTGGCGCACATTCCTAAAGGCTTACTGGTCAGTTGGAACTGCGCATGTGCAAGCTTGACCAGTACTAAAAATAGCCTGTTGCTGGGCAGACTGAAGTGGTCATTGGAACGGACAACGGACTAAAGGGCACGCCGGCCACGAGGCCGCTTATGATCTAAGATGGCCGCCGCAGTATTCAAGATGGCGTTTTCGTATATAGCCAAGTTAAGGAGAACAACGTGTAGGTTCAGCTAATCGCTAACGCGGCCAGGCCAATTACGACAGACGACCCTTTTAGCGTTTAGCTGAATCTACCTCATAATGAACATAATCAGGATGTTTGTCCTCAATATCTATTAACATGATTTGTGTTACTTCTTTATGAAGCATCATTTTGTCATGAGCAAGAGCTCGTCTCGATGGTATGCAAGCTGAAAGGCACATAGAACATAGGGCTGGGCCACATTGAATACACAGACATATGAAAAACATTGCTCCCACAAGTATACACAGAACCGTCAACAGTTTCCAGCCCCAAGTAGCAAGCATGGACCAGAACCATCCCGAAAGTGTCCAAGTTCCATTGTCTGGGTGTATTTCAGCTGCAATCTTGTGAAGCTTGGAGATGGCATCATAAACAGATGGAGAATTGTCCGGGACATATACACAACAGCTGCTTCCGATAATTCTACATGCCCCCCCACGATCAGCCAAAACGACATCCAACACCATCCTGTTTTGGAGCGTAACAATCCTGGAAATCTGTAGTTCCTCGGTAATGTTCCCCAGAGCAATGGCAGTGTCATTCGCTACAGCCTCGACAACACGTGTCAGTCGTCTGATTTTCCGGCTGTTCAGTGCGGCCCCCACAAAGGAGAATAGTCCCAAATTAAAGTCCACATACTGTTGCAAGGCAGTATCAGTCTGGTCAATGTCATCCAGAACAACAGTTCGCTTAACCCTATTCAGGACCAAGTCATGATATAACGTGTAATCATTGTGATACATTGGTGGGGCAATAAATACAGGTGGTAGTACAAATGATACATAGCATGTGCCCAACCACCCCAATGGAAGCTGATGGTAACCCTTCGTTCCACAAATAAAATACGTATTCCGTGATGCAACAAATGAGATGCCATTCGGGCTATCAAAAGTGAGAGTAGTATTACATTTGCTTTTCCCCACTGCAATTGAACCCTTATTTCTGATACATAAATCGGCTTTTGTGGAAATGACATTAATAACATGTGCACTTGATACATTAATATTCCTCTGGTTGCTGTACACGCGTGGGGCAGATACGTTATCAGGCCTGTACTCTTCCCATTCAAATCGAGTACCCTCAGCCCGTGGAAACCCATCCTTGTCATGGGAACATACTTTATTCAAACGGAACAGCACCCCCCCTTTGGTTGGCCATCTCAGAGTAAAAAGGAGGGTGTACCAAGCGTTGCATGATCCATTATGTGAAAACGGGAGTGGTATAAGTGGGGTGCCCCCTCTCTTTTGGTGCCCTGGCAACATCCCACACACCCAACAATTTGAGGTATTGGTCATGTTATGTGTGTGGTGAAGAATCTGAATAAAGCTGTTATTTAAATACGTTTGCCTATGACGTTCTTCATGAAAAGGTAATGTAAAATGAAAATGTTCAGACGGAGCCGGGGTAGTCGGCAGCAAATGTTCACGTACAGGCGCCACAAGTTCAACTACCCAGGCTATAACAGCTATCACCACAATAGTCAGAAAAAAAAGAAAGGCACCCAATACTTTTTTATCACGTGAAGCCATTGTTGCCATGGTTCAGAAATGTTCGTGCAAAGTCTTAAATAGCACAAATTGTTCGCAAAGTCTCAGATACACGTGCGTGTATACCTAAAAAAAGGAAAAAATACGGTGCTGAACTCCGAGGTAGCCGTTGTTTTCTTCTCCGGGCCAAGACGGGTGTCGCTACACTGGCAGAACTGATCCCCCCCCTTGGAATTCCCGGTTTCCGTTTCACAAACCTGGAGCGGTAACCAACCAGTCTTAAAAAACAAAAATCTTCTTATCGAGGGCGCAAGTTGTAGTGCTCTCGTCCGGCAGCAGCGTGGTCCGGGAAGGCTCCCTCAACTTCGGTCGACGTCACAGCTGGGCTCTTTTCTTTCTCCAAGATCTCTTTGTAGTCGGTCAATACAGCAGGAGTCACCAGATCCGGGGAGACACGGCGACAATGTGTCGAATGCACCCACCGCTTCCTGTTGGTCACTCTTACAGCGGTGCGGGTTGCCAGAAGGACCTGTTCGGGGCCCTTCCACCTGGGCTCCAGACTGCTTGCTCTCTCAAACGAGCGAACCATCACGTGGTCACCAGGGCGGAGATCATGGCCCTCTCCAGTAGAGTTGTCAGGGAGCGCTTCTCGAACCTGTTGATGAATAGAGAGCAAATCATTTGTTAATCGTGCCAGATAATCATTCATCATAACACAAGGCACATCATGTATTAATCGCGGCTTAGGCACCCCCCAGATATTCATCGGGCGCCCAAACACCACCTCATAGGGCGTAAGGCCAGTTCGGGAATGGGGTACTGATCTAAGAGAGAGTAGTGCTAGCGGCAAAGCATCAGGCCACTTCAACGATGTAGACGCCACAATTTTGGCCAGTTTAAGCTTCAATGTCGCATTATACCGCTCAACCAGACCTGCTGACTGAGGGTGGAATACAGCGTGGAACTTCTGCTGAATCCCTAACCCCTTCAGTACATATTCCACAATCTTTCCAACAAAATGGGGCCCATTATCGCTCCACAGAAATTTACAGACTCCAAAGCGAGGAAAGAATTCCTTAAGCAACACCTTGGCTGTTGTCAGAGCCGTATTGTCTTTCGTGGGGTAGGCCTCAACCCATTTGCTAAAAGCACATACCACCACTAAGACGTACTTCAGGTTGTTGCAGCGCTCGAGTTGGATGTAATCCATTTGGAGAACCTCAAATGGTGCAGAAGGTGGAACGAACCCTCCTTTCGGAGTATGGGTCCCCTTTCCAGGATTGTGCTGTAAACAAACCAGGCAGGTCTGCACTACTCTCTTCGCAGTGTTAGCAATCTCAGGATGTTCCCAAACTCGTGTTAAAAACCGAGTGATTGCAAGAGCTCCGACATGCGCCAGTCCATGTGTCATCTGGACCATCGCCTGCAAGTAAGCCGCAGGCAATTTCCACTTCTCCATGTCTTTGCTTCTCCAACAACCCTCGTCATCTAGTACCCCATCTACTGCCCATGCCGCAAGTTCAGATCCAGTAGCTGATTTTTGAATATCCAGTATTTCTGCCCTAGCATCACTCCATCGTTCAGCCTGTGACTGTATCACGTACATGGGGGAGCTAGTTCGAGACATAGCCGTTTGTCTTGCTATGCTGTCTGCAAAGGCATTTCCTTGGCCCACTTTATCCGTGATCTTTTTATGGGCACTGCACTTCACTATCGCTACTTTCTTTGGGCCAAGCAGCGCATTTAGGAGATCACGCACTAGCTCTCCGTGCATAATGTGCTCTCCGTGCGATGCCAAAAACCCACGTTCTCTCCAGAGTAGTCCGAAGTCGTGTGCCACTCCGAAGTCATACCGGCTGTCCGTGTATATATTCACACATAGACCAGTACTCAATTCGCAGGCTCTTGTTAAAGCTATCAGCTCTGCTGCCTGAGCCGATTTTTGTGGTATCCTAGCTGTTTCTACCACTGTCTTAAGTGTCGTGATCGCATAGGCTGCGGAAGTCGTACCATCTGGCAGCCTTACACATGATCTATCAACCCACAGTTCCCCATCCACATCTGGAAGTGGGACATCCTGTAAATCGACACGACCCTTTGTCTGTTCCTCGGTCAGGAAAACACAATCATGATGTTTTTCTTCCTGACCCTCCTCGACCGGATAGGGCAATAAAGTGGCAGGGTTCAAAGTAGCGCATCTTTTCAGTGTAATATGTGGCGCCAAGAGTGTCAGCTCATATCCTGTTAGCCGTGCACTCGTAAGGTATTGGGTCTTTGTTTGGTTTAGCAAGGCATCTACTGCGTGAGGAACTAACACCAACAGTTTGTCTGATAACACTATTCCCTCACTCTGTCGTATGGCCACTGCTGTTGCTGCCACCGCTCGAAAACACCCAGGCAACCCTCGCGCTACAGGATCCAGAATGGCAGAGAAGTATGCACATGGTCTCTGCTTATCCCCGTGTAGTTGCACTAACACTGACAACGCGCACCCATCATTCTCGTGCACGTACAATGTGAAAAGTTTCGTGTAGTCTGGTGTGCCTAACACGGGTGCGGAACAAAGGGCCTGTCTCAACTGTTCAAAAGCCTTCTGACATTCATCTGTCCATGCTAAGGGCATTGGTGTAGCTTTGGACAATAACGCTAGCAAGGGCTTTATAATGTATGAAAAACCCATAATCCATTGTCTACAAAAGGACGTCAACCCTATGAAGGCACGTACATCTCTCTGCGTGCAGGGGACTGGTGTGTCTAGAATTGCTTGAATTCGATCAGATGTTAATGCACGCCCCTCCTTAGACAACAGATGACCAAGGTAAGTCACCTGGGGTCTACAATATTGGAGCTTCTTTTTCGAAACCTTATGATTGTTCTGCGCCAAAAAGGAAAACAACGCAATTGTACTTTCTTCACATTGTGCATAAGTGTCAGCAGCAAGCAGAAGGTCATCCACGTACTGGATGAGAGCAACGCCCGACTGCAATTTAAACAAATCAAGCTGCCTTTTCAAAGCCTGGCTGTAGATGCTAGGGCTTTCAGTATAACCTTGGGGAACACGACAAAATCTATATGATTTATTATTGAGCGTAAAGCCAAACAGGTATCTGCTATCTGGATGAACAGGGATGGAAAAGAACGCATTCTTTAAATCAATGACACTAAATGTGGTGGCCGTTGGTGGAACCAAGGTAAGCAGGGTCGTAATATCGGACACCACCGGGTATTGGGGAATGACAATTTTGTTGATCTCTCGCAAATCAATAATAAAGCGATAGATTTTGCCGTCAGTGTCTCTCTTGAGAATCGGAAGAATAGGACTGTTACAAATATTATAACGGACCTCCTCTACAACCCCTGCAGAAATCAAATCCTGAACAATACGTGTCAATGCAATTTCACCCTCTCTCGAAATCTTATATTGTGGTACTCGTGGTAGAGGGGCCCCCTCCTTAACAGTAATATGTATTGGTGGAATACGCATCTCTCCCACATCCGTATCTGAGGTCGCCCATAACGTATGCGGTAAAGAGGCCAAAGCTGGAACATCTAAGATGGCGTAAAACCTATCAGGGTCAGGATAATTGTCATTCAGGATAACCCGCACTCCCTCAGGGGCACAACGTATCGTTGCTCGAAAATATTTAAGCAAGTCAATACCTAGGATATTGTCTGGTGTATGGGGTGATAACAAGAACTGACCAAAACTAAAGTATTTGTCAAGACATAGTGCAAGGGGCTTGGACAATGGGCTGGGGGAGGGTGTGCCATCAAACCCTACACATGTAATCATTTCGCCAGACAGGGGAGCCCTTGGAACCAAGTTTTTTGACAAAGCGCTACGTGTAGCCCCAGTGTCGACAAGAAATTGATCAGTAGAACCCAGAATACCCGCTGTTACATATGGACCCTGCTGATCTACCGGCACTTCAACTGATTCCTTACCCCATCCTACGCAGTCCTATGCATGCACATAATCCTGGTGTTCCACATTCTCTCCCTCCGAAATCTGATATTGATTCCGCCTATCAAACGTGTTTCGTTCATCCTGGCCACGGCCCCTCTCCTCAACCCTTCCACGATCACTTCCGCTACCTCTCGCTCCCGTATAACCTCCCCTCGACCTTCCACCTCCTCGACCACGCTGACTACGCTGCTCACGAAGTACCGGACAATCTTCAGCCCAATGCCCAAACTCCTTACAATAAGCGCACTGATCCTCCGCAATGTCTGTACGACCATACGACGTATTTCCTCCACCCCGTCTACCTCTATCATTCCCTCTACCCTGTGTTCCCCGAACCTGCGCCAACATCACCTTTGTTTTCAATTCCTTCGCCTTTTTCTCAACACTTTCTTTAGCCTCTAATTCCTGCCGCTCATAATACTGAGCCATAGTTAACAAGGACGCAGGGGTCGCCGTGGCCCAGGAACTTTCACTCGACTTCAATCGTTTTGCAATCTCCGGTAGGAGATTAGCCACATACTTATCTACAAACAAATGCCGACCCGTATCGTCTGTTAAAGATTGACCACTGTAATCATGGAATGCCTCCTCGAAGTGTGTAAAGAAGTCTGAGACCGTTTCATCGGGTTTCTGTTTGCACGACGTTAGCATAGTCCAATCAATCTTTTTAGAGGGAACAAGCGTCTTCAATTTATTCAAAATAGCCGCTGGAAGGTCTAGAATCAACTGACAAGGCTTACATGCTGGTTCCCTATCTAAATCGGCAGCATTTATTTCTTTCCATGTGCTCCCCAGTATCGTTTCATCATTATTTTTACGAATTTGTCTCCACATATCAGGTGGCAGAATTAGCCCAAAGAACAAATCTATATCCACAAGAGTCATCACACAAGACGAAATAGCCCCTTCCACCCCTTCATAAAATGCCGCCGGATTTTTTCGAAGATCAGGTAGAGAATTTTTCAATGCCATAACATCTGCTCTATTCCAAGGCGTGTATACCCAGTTATATACAAAATACCCTTTCGCATCTTTCGATAATTTATCATCATCTGTACCGTCCCCTTTTGGTGGAACATACAAAGGCGCGGCTTCACGCATAGGCATAACATGCAACGCAGAACTCTTATCTGAACCACGGAGAGAACACTCCTTAGCCTGCCCGCTATTCTCCAATTCGGACTCCTTTTGCCTCCTTTTTCGCTCCTCCCGTAATTTCGTCGTTTCGTCTCGCAGCTGGATCAGTTGCGTGAATAGGTCATCGACATCTGAAAGATCAAAGATACCTTGAAGCAAATTCTCACGATACACTGATACCGATTTAGGTTCTAACGTGACAGAAAGTTCACGATACGCAGCAACAACTTCATCTGCCAAACTAGATAAAAAATACATCAATTCAAGATCCGACCACGCCTTTTTCTACGTAAGCAACTGATCCTGAGAAACACACTTCTTATTCACTTTACGGGCCCAACTACGCAAATGTGCGGACCTCTCCGCAGTAAACCTGAGAGCAGATACCCCCTTCTGTTCCGACTTATCCTGTCCATCGTCCTCCGAATCTGCAGCTGGTGCCGTCGGCGAAACGTACGGAGGCGGTGACCGATCTAGCAATGAAAAATCATCAGGTTCATTATTAAGGACAGGATAAAGCGGTCGACGGATAGGAAATTGACCAGTCGTTTGCAATTTACGTTCCCGTTCCTCCCTCTCTTTCTTCTCCTGAGCCTCCTTTTCCTCCAGCTGTAAAGCCTTATCCCGAGCAGCCTTGCGCTGCTCTTTGTCCGCCAAGGCAACTTCCCGCTTCATTCGCTCACGCACCGCTTTCTCCCACATTCGCACACAATCAAACATATTTTGTCTAGACCTGCGTTGAAACAAACATTGTTCCACAAACTGTACTTTACGTAAATCGAACGACCCATGTAGAGGCCATTGCAATTCAGGATCCGATTTTGTATACTTATGCCATAATTTACTGTACATTATAGGGGGGAGGCCAAATTTAATATACATCTCCCTGTTCGGTGTTCCCTCTGGGGGAGCCGGCTGTGCTTCTGCTAACCTAATTGAGGTACCCTCTCCAAGACAGCACATCCCTCGGAGTGTGCTGAAAACAGGCATGTTCGAAAAGTATCACAAAAACGTGACACCGTACAAAATGGCACTTACAGTACTTCACACGATTGTGCCGCTCAGAGGAAAAAACAAAGTTTAGAGAAACATCTCTACATGCCTGCCTATGTGAAGTGCACTACACATATAAGTTCAAAGATCTCAAATCACAATGTTAGCTAACTCAAATCAAAAACATAGATCGTAGGACTTCGGCAAGCGTCCGAGGACTACCTTACCGATCACAAATCATAGAACTTCAGTAAGCGTCCGAAGACTACCTTACCGAACACAAAGCTTACCCAACTTCTCAAACGTCCAGATTCCAACTGCCAAGGTCTTGTAAGCCAAATCAGCCAAACGGCACTATCTCAGCGATGCAGACACTCGAAACTCAGTCGGAGACCGGCGCCACCTGGAAGGTCAGATCGGAAGGAAAGGAAGAAACACCGTGGCTGCCAAGACTCGGGTCACTCGTGGCAGCGCGCGTCCATGGCGAATTTCCAAGCCTTCGTCACGACCTCTCTTTCGGGCATCCGAGTCGCCGATGAGTCCCTTCGTGGTCGCCAATTTGAAGTAATCAGGGTTCCCAAGGCCTACATGTTCCGAAGATAACCCACTTACACTCAAGAACTGTTGGCACGGAAACTGTAAAAGGCAAAGAACAAGTTTATTAAGACCCCATGGGGTGGTGGTACACTCAAACAGCACCCTTCGGTAATGCAAGAGGTATCACACCGAACACCGGTGTGACCCCAATTTATACACAGTTAGGGGCAATAAAAGATAGGCGGCACAAGTTCGGACACATTTATGTACATATATGGTCATGCTTTGGAACACTGCCAGCTCATTGGAGGGGGCACAACTCCGCTGGTCAGTTTGGCGCACATTCCTAAAGGCTTACTGGTCAGTTGGAACTGCGCATGTGCAAGCTTGACCAGTACTAAAAAGAGCCTGTTGCTGGGCAGACTGAAGTGGTCATTGGAACGGACAACGGACTAAAGGGCATGCCGGCCACGAGGCCGCTTATGATCTAAGATGGCCGCCGCAGTATTCAAGATGGCGTTTTCGTATATAGCCAAGTTAAGGAGAACAACGTGTAGGTTCAGCTAATCGCTAACGCGGCCAGGCCAATTACGACACTCTTGTTTACAATACGAGCATTGATTCAGACCAACATTCAGGAACCTCCTCGTCCTTTGCCGGCCCTTCTTTGGAAAGAACCGCGCCCACCTCGTCCTGAATTCTGTCCTCAACTAACTTGTTGCAACAAGACTCTAGTCTTTAAGTCTTTTGTTTTCTTCTCCGTCCTTTCCTTATTTTCATTCTCTCGGTGCTCATAATACTGAGCCATACTGAGGATCACAGAGGGGGTGGCCGTAGTCCATGTACTCTCGGCCGCCTGAAGGCGTGACATGATCTCTGCTAACAAATTCATCACAAATCTATTTACAAACAATCGTATTCCCCCATCCGTGGATAAATCCTGCCCACTAAAATCTATAATTTTTTTCTCAAATTTCCGAGACACTCACATCCTTCTTCTGTTTACAAGCAGCTAACTTATCCCAATCTATTTTCTTAGGAGGCAGGAGGGTTTGCATGTATGTAATTATTTTATCTGCTACTGCTAATATTTCATCTCGTGGGTTTTCCCCAGGCTTCCGTTCCTTATCCCAGTTTTTAAATTGAAACCACGTTCCCCCTAACTCGGGAATATGATCCGTATCATGTATCTGTCGCCAGATATCGACCGGGATCAAGAGGCCAAAAAATAACTCAATATCAGGTATAGTCATGATCGCAGAATTGGCAGCCTCGCCCAATTCTTTGTAATAGGCAGTGGGATTCTTATGAGGGTCGGGGAGCTGTGCTTTCAATGTAAGGACCGCACTTCATTTCCATGGGGTATAAACCCATTGTTCCTGAAGCCTTACGTCCTCCCTAGGTCTAGTTACATTGCCCCCGGCATCCCTAAGTTCAGGTAATTCTGGAAAGAAAAGAGGATGTACTTCTCTCATAGGATTCTGTGTTCCCCAATCGGCACATCTCCGATGCATTCGCTCTCGATACTGCAAGAGAGTTGCCACATTCTGATATACTTCATCGGCCTGCAGGTGGAATTTGTGGGCTCTTTCCTTTATATCTTTTCCAATCTGTGGGGCTAACCCCTCCCCAAAACACTGTTCCCATAGCGAAATCAAACGGATCGCCATATTTTCTAAAGCTAGTTGTTGCGCAACAGGCTGGTAATCTTTCATAGTACTCCAAATATCTTCCATTGTGTAAATAGCATTCCGCATCCATTGGGACGCCTGATTTACTATAGTTTTCCATTCTTCCATACCCAGCGAAGATCTGGTATAAACCCGTGGGTCACTCAAATCCAACCCCAAACGTTTAGGGGTTGTGTCTAGGGTAGCCAAAGCTCGAGGATCTATAACACTTCGAGCCGGAAGGGAGAGAAATATTGGACTTGATATAGACGGAACAACCGAATCCGGTTGTAATGAAACCAGGGGTGAAGTAGATGGTCGGAGCGAAGGAGGGGGAAGCAGCGCACTCCGTACAGACCCATCTAACAGGGCTGTAGCCATTGCTCCTGCAAGATCCTGTGTGAGAGGTGCAGGCGCAAGCGCAGGCGCAGGTGCAGGCGCAGGCGCAGGTGCAGGCGCAGGCGCAGGCCCTTGGTGATCTAAACGGGCCAATGGCACCGCTGGGTATAAACCCTGTGGGGCATAAGAAGCTGGTGGACGAGCTTCTAACAACCCTTCTAATTCATCTCCAGTATCGGGTCGAGCCACATAACTTTTGTCTGTTTCTAAACGAAACTGTCTATCCATTTGGGCAATATTCTCCTCCAGTCTGAAGGTGATCCTGCAGTTGACAGTGAGCCAATTGTAGGTATCTCAGGTGGACGGTCATGTTGCTGCGGCAGGGGATGTTGAGGATGAGGTGTGCGGATGCACCCTGGATACGCACAAGTCTTCCTGGAGTCTGGCTGTTCTTCCTGCATAGAGGGCGTTGCCGTAGTTGAGTCGGTTGGTGTCGTGGACCTGGGTGACAGTATGTCTTGCCTAGGAGTGGATCTATCTGAAGATCATTTGCAGCATGCAGAGGGAGTTGCAGCATGAGGTAGAGATTGTGTTAAGTTGCATGGTTATTGTGAGCGAGGAGTGTACAATGAACACCTGCTTGCGTGCGTGAGTACTGTGTGCTGGTGCGCTGCCCAGGCCGGTGTGACACAATGAGTTTGTCAAGCCCAGCTCACCTGAGATTCCGGTCAGTTCTGCTGGAGAATGATGACTGTCCGATCCCACCCTGAAACCCCTTACTCCAGCGCACTAAGTATGCACAGTGCACAAGGAACCAGGAGCTCCAGGGAAGGGGGAAGTGGAGAAAATAAAAAAAGAGAGAGAGAACACCTTCTTCTTAACTTCACAGGAGAAGTTCTGATGCAATCTGCGGGTCACCCAAACTTCTTGTGAATAGATGCCTGGTGAGATATAAACAAAAACAGGTAAGCTCTAACAATCCCTAGCTGTAAACCTGGCTAACCCTTTCTTAACCTCCCTTTCTAACTTTGAATAAATACCTCTATAATCCTGGTCTTTGGCCTCCAGGCTGGTGTGTTTCTACACTCTGGGATGTTACTTCTAAGCAACAAAATATCTATAAAAAAAACTAAACAAAATGTGGTGAGGTTTACTATTGTCAGCAGTTCCTTTTTATAATTACCAGCACTTCAGATTACAGTACTCACTCAATTGCACACGTGCCCAGGATTCTCACAACAGGGATTTCTGTACTTTAACAACAAGTAATGTGCTTATATGTCTTGCTCAATGCAAATGTTGTTCTGCATTTTTAACTCAAAGTACAGTGCTTTGAAATCTTTATAAATGTTTATGTTGAAGGTAAGTTAAACACTGTTCAAATCAAAAAAGGTCACAAATCAGGAGTTCCAAACCCGTAGAAATATTGGGGCATATTATCAAGCCTGTGCGCTAAAATTATCGCCACTTTATCGGCCGAAAACGGCCGATAAAGCGGCGATAATGGGCTTGATAATATGCTCTATGGAATTCCAATCAAAGCACATGTTAGATGTCTTGACATCTAACATGGGCTTCGATTGGAATTCCACAGAGCATATTATCAAGCCCATTATCGCCGCTTTATCGGCCGTTTTCGGCCGATAAAGCGGCGATAATTTTAGCGCACAGGCTTGATAATATGCCCCATTGTCTTTAGCACAAGCGGCAATGTTCAAAATTATCAGAGTTAAACTACAAAGGTGTACCTGAATGTCCGCACCAAACTCAGTATGCTGCTCTTGGAGCGATCACTGCCGGTGAGAAAAGAGTCTTGAACTTACTTGGTTCTTGGAGACGAGTTAACCCGATCTAACCTTGTCCTTTGTTTCTTTTGTTGTAGGTGGAGCCGATTGGTCAAGCGGGGAGCAGAGCCAAAAGATGGAAGGAAGAGGAAAAGACCACCCCCCTTCTCGATGTCACCAGGCAGGTCCGGAAAGCAGCAGGAGCGCCAGCGCGGGGAAAGCCGTCCTCAGGTGAGCAGGTAAAGACGAGCACTAGCACCGAGGGATTCTCGATGTTTGTCTTTTATAGGCAAAGGCTGGGTGTGTCCTCACGAGCTGCACTTTGATTCAGATAAACGTGCAGCACTTCCGTTTTAATGTAAATGTGCAACACAGGTGATGTACTCCGCCCAAGGGTGACTGTTAAACAAGCCTTAGTAAAAGCAAACGGCACATCAGACTAACACAGCATTCACACCCAAAGCCTAAAGAAGAGCTGAACACAACCCTACATAAGGACTACACACAGTGGGGGGGAACTAGTCAGTGGAGTAGGGCTAACAGGATGCACATGAAGAACTACATAGTCAGGTTCACACGATGTGGCAAAGGGGCTTTAACAGTGAGGCCACTACTGGAAAGAGAGGAGACAAGCTTGTTGTGGCGCGCGAACCCTAACAGAGTTGTCCCAGCTGTGAGGAGACAATACTCAGATGAATTCCTCATTTTTGTACAAGTCCAGCCCCAGGTGGCTGATGTTCATCCATTCGTCAACGCACCTCATGCCCTCTTGAAGGTTGGATCTGGGAGTGGCTGGGTCTCTGATTAGGGTGAGGAGCAGCTGGGTGTCAATGGCATAGGATATGAGGATGAGGTTGTGTGCGCATGTGATGGTGGAGACGGGGGTCATGGAGACATTGAAGATTGTGACGCTTAGAGATTAGCCTTGGGGCATGGGCCCGATGACCCCAATGTACTACGTGCTGAAGGGGGGAGGTGGACTTCCTGGGCCTTGCTGGTGAGGTACTTTGCGATTTTATCCTGGTCCCTCCTCTGGATCCCAGTGTTGGAGATATGTGATCTGACAGTGTGGTAGCACATGGTGTAGAATGCCGTTGAGAGGTCGAAGGGGCTGGTCTCACCATTGTTGAGCAGAGTACAAGATGTCGTTGTTGTTGGCAATGAGGACTGTTGCAGTGGGGTGATGACTGTGGAAGATGGACTGGTGCGGGTTGCCTGGAGGTGTTTGTTTGGAGGGAGATGGTCACTTGAACGTTGACTGTTGCCTTGATGACATTTGCCGGGTAGGGAAGCAGGGTGATGTTCCTGGCGATCCTGCGCTACTGCCGTCCATTGTTAAAGGAGGGCGTGGGTCTCTGCATGCCTCCAGCTCCCATGGAATGTGGCATACTCAAAGGAGACATTCATGATGTGCCGAAGGTGGGCTCCAAGGATGGGGTATGCTGTGATTGAGATGTTGTGTGTGAAGGGTCCTGAAGGTGAGCTGGAGTGGATTGTGTACATGAGCCGGGTGGTGTACTAGCTGCTGATGGGAGTCCAGGAACTGAGGCAGGGTATGTCCTGTGGATAATAGCGCTGTCTGCCTCTGTGTGGCGAGGCTGTTGTGTACGTCCACGAGCTTGCAGTGGTAGAATGTTGGAGGGATCCCTTTGGCCTTGCAAGGGTGGGATGTCTTTTGGATGGCGAGCTGGGGTTAAATAGTTCACACACAATGCTGATGAGCTCCTTGAATTGTGTGTGTTGGTGCCTATGCCCTACCTGAAGGATGTGCTCTTGTCCGTGCTGATGATATGGTGATGTCTGTGTGTGGCAGGTTTCAGGGCTGGAAGGTAACTGATGATTGTTTGTTTCGCAAGGTTTGCCCGAGAGTCCGGCTAGACCTGTATGAGTCCAGTAGGTCTGCCTTGTCCCAGGTGGCTTAACTGTTGTTGTACTTCACAGGAAAGCCTGCCAATGTGGCAAGAGTATTGGATCAGTCCCTGATCCAGTGTGTGAGGTTGCATGATGTGACAGTGGGGTTGGTTGGAGTGTCCTGGGTGAGAGTGCCACACAGCTCGTCTGTGGTGACTTAGGTCAAGCATCCCTGGGGGATCTGTAGCGGAGTGTGGTGCAGTGTGTTGCTTGTTGGAGAACTTGATGCCAATGTTGATGTACCAATGAAGGATGGTGGTGTGGTTGTCCTCCAGCCAGAAGTTGCTGACCCCCTGCCACATGTAGTCTGTGAAGGTGAGGGCTTGCGTGCTGATGTAGTTGTTGATGGCTTAGCGGAATTGTGGGTGTAGGCCTGGAGATCTGTAGATGAGTGTTAGACTGAGGGTGGTCAGGGGGTTGGTGTAAAACCTTAAGTGTAGGTGCTTCACAATGCTGAGTGTGTCCATCTTGTTGTATGTGACTCTGAGGGTGTACTTCTGAATGAATTGCAAATCATCCTTCTGGATTGTTGGTGTGGTCCCTGCGGGTGATCTTGTATCAGTCTGTGATGGCAATGTTGAAGTTGTGTGCTGAGGATGTGTTCAACCAGGTTACTGTAATGAAGGCGATGTGTGGGGCTGTTATGTTGATGAGGTAACAGAGTCCAATGGCATGCTGGTGGATGGAGCTGGTGTGCAGTAGGAGGCACATGACCTGGTTGTACGGACATGGTCTGTTAGGCAGGGCAGCGCAGTGTTGGCAGTAGGAGTTGCACACACAGCATGCGAAGCTGTTGTGTGTGCACTTGGGGGTTGCCTGATAGCAAGTGGTTGACTGTCTGGTGTTCATTGTTTGGAGGGTGGCTGGAGCATGAGTCCATTGTGTTACGTGGGTCATGCAAGAACCAGAGGGTCTTGCACTGTGCACGTTGCAGGACTGACGGTCCTGTCTTTGGCACGGAGGTGGCACAACAGTTCCACAGACAAGCTGCTGCCTGCATTAGGAATGGGTGGAGGGAGGGAGGAGCATCTGGGAGGCATGTATGTTGCAGAAACAGGGTACTTGGTGGTGCGGTGCCGCAGGGGAGGCCGCAGCAGGAATAAGTGAACACCTGACGGCAGAAGGGATGAGACACCATGCAAAAACTAGCATACAAAGACAAGGAGGTTTGAAAGGCACAATGTAACAGGTGTATGGAAAGGAAGGAGTGTCTGGTTACTCATGGGCCACTGAAAGAAAATGGATGAACAAACACCAAAAATGACGGGCACATGATCAGGCACCAAAAGGCCAAGCTGCACACAGGACACACAGCGTCAGCCTGCCTGTTGTGGGTAGCAACCTGCACAAATACATACACAACCATGTACTTAATTCACAATAGGATCATTATCCATGATAAACTGCATGCATGTTGCCACAGTACACATTCTCCCATATGCACAATCTTTGTCAATTATGCCATAGATGACGCATGCAAAGTGGCAAGAGATCTGCGGTGACAGTGATGAGGCACATCGTACTATGGTGAACACATTTTCCACACAAAAATATCATGTATGTGTTGAGGCCATGCTGCTTTAGCCAATGTCCATGGCCAGTGCCATTGCTCTGAAGAAAACAACAGTCATGCAATGACTATACCTGTACTGCTGGTGAAACAATGTGCACAGGACTTTCTGGGACTGTCAGGGCCTTTAATCCTCAGAAACGTGCGATGCTCAAAGTGGTCCATCTCTGGATAGCCCCTTGGTCTGAGTAGGAATGACAGACTCAAACGGGTGATCAGGCGAAGGAAGGAAAGGAAGGGAAAAGCAGGGAGGGAGATCTGAAACAAAGGCAAACAAGCATAAGGAGTCAACACTTCTTGTCACTAAATCACAGAATACCTCAGTACCTATACTGTAACAGTTACACCTGTAAAGGAAAACAACAGCCACTGTATCCTAGTTGGGATCACAGTAATGAAAGTGATACTAGATCTGAAGATCGAACAAGGACATTACTACACACAAAGAAGGCTGTTCCATACGTTTACATGTATTTATCCAGCAGTTATCAACATACCCAAAAAAGTCTTAACTGCCATACAACTTGGAAATGTGAGCTTACTTCTGGACAAGCTGTACAAGCCCCTGCTGTGAATACAGAGATGAACAATCCACATGGATTCATAGCACATGGAAAGGTGATGAAACACCATAACACACCAAAGATTATGTTGTACGAGTTGTTAAAGAACTGGCCAATATTATGATCCTGTTCCAAGGATTGTGCACCTAGCACAGGGTTCACAGAAGACACATAAAAGGTAGCAGAGTATTGCAGCTATATGAAGGGGGTATAACGCACTGCAGGCTGCTTCAATGTAATTAGAGTCATGCGGTAATCCAGAAAATCACAGTGTATTAATAAGACTACAATATATAGAAATTCAAATGCGCTGCAGTGCAACTCACACAAAGCCAACAATCTGTAGTTACCCCAGGGAATCAGTGAGGGTCAAGAAGGGAAATTACACATCCCCCGCAAGAGCCTTAAGAAGCTCATCCAATGAGGGAGGGAATTAGGTAAACACAAGGAAGCCCCGCAAGAGCCAGTCATTGGCTCGTCTAACTGGGCTTTGAAATGCCAAACAGAACAAGCTGCTGGGCCAGAACTCAACAGAGAGTAATGATGAGCGATGGCACAAAACCACCCCTACCGTGACCAGGATATGCAGCACGCCACAAGAGTATCCTGGGATTAACGGCACCCGTCTGGTGCAACGGAAGCGTTTACATTTGCTACAGTCCAACATTGTGATGTCATCAGCGCAACGTTGTTGGCATCATGTGAATGGAAAGTCAAAATCAACTTATCGAGAAGGCTTGCAAAGCAGTGTTCTCCACCGGCCCTGAGGAAGCGACGTGACAGTGACATGACATACTGGAACAAGAAGCATTGCATCCATACGAACAAACTCACAGGACAGTTGACAGAACATGTGGGTCATACGCTGGCCCACACCTTCACAACATGGTTGTTGGAAAGCAAAATGTACTGGCACACAAGATTGAGTGGATGAGCCAAACACATCCGGCTGCATACAGCCAGGCTGCTATTCCCCATATAGCCTGTGGTTGTGATGTCCCAAACAATGTCAACCCGTGGTATCCGCAATGTGTCAGGGGCAAGGTTTACACACATTGATGCCTTCACCAGAGTCCACACTCCACTACAGATGACTGTCAAGAAGGGTGAATGTCCTGTCATGGGAGTGGTGCAACATCTAATTTGATCCATGGTGATGAGATATGTATGGATGGAACTACAACATGCACAGAAACAGTTCCCACACATTCCCAAACCATACCAACCCCAAACAGCCTGTTTGGATCTCTTATCCGAACTGACAATTACGCATGTCCGTGCATGAAACGCTGATTCGGCCCACGTTGCAATCATCATGAGGAATAGCAGGAGGACTAAGATGACACGAACAGACAACAGGCACAGTAACCTGGGAATGACAGACACACAAGTGGTCACCGGTAAAAATCTTTCCAAAAGACATGGGCATGTACGAAACAGGAACAATGTAGGACACATTCAAATTTCAAGCTAAGTCATTGCGCATTACTGTGTGGCATGACATCAGCACTTGCGTGACACATCAGAACACACATCAAAGTTACTTTGCATATTCAGCTGGACACACACATTGCAACACATGCCACTCAATGCTACAAGCTTGCACACTCCTTCCCAGTGACTCACAATTATGAGAAGAAGTTGCGAATGAGCTGACTCCGGATAGCATCCTCCTGCTCCTCATCACTTGGATCGTGACCAAGCCCTTGATCCTCAATGGGTGGATGTTCCTGCTCCTCAGGATCCAGGATGAATGGCACTGCCTTCTCAACTGCCATGTTGTGCAGCATGCAGCACACAATGAAGATCTTACAGACCTTGTCCGGTGCATATGGGAGGGATCCGCCGGTCTTATCGAGGCACCGGAATCGGCTCTTCAGGAGGCCAAATATCCGCTCAATCACTCGCCTGGTCTGCCCGTGTGTATTATTGTACCACTGATCTGCAGCTGTTCTTGGGTTGCGGAGAGTTATCATTAGCCATGGCATGTTGGGATATCCCGAGTCACCTACAAAGATACATCATGTAAATAAGTGGGTCAGAAGATGCCGTCAGAGCTAAAGATACTGAAACACAAAGGACAAACAGAGTTTACCCACCAAGACATGCCCGATCGTTGCGCAGCTGCAGCATCATTTGTGGCACCCTGCTACGCCTCATGATGAATGCATTGTGTGCCAATCCTGGAAAACGTGCACAAACGTGGGACATCAGCATGTTAGCAAGACACACCACCAGGGCATTTATTGAATGATAATGTTTACGGTTGAGGCAAGCGTGCTGCTGAGCCTGTGGTGGCACCAAAGCCACATTTGTCCCATCAATGGACCCAATAACATTTGGCATCCCTCCCAGGGCATATAAATCACCCTTGACATCTCTCAACTCCTCAGGAGTTTGAAATTTGATGAATTCATCAATGTGCTCCAACATGGCTGACAAAACATCACGCAGTACATGGCTGAACATTGTCTGTGACATTCCACCGACATCAGCTATGGTTAATTGAAACGTACCTTTAGCAAAAAAATGGAGGGCTGCCATTACCTTTGTCTTGGGGGTCAGCTGAATAGGATACCTGTGTTGCGGTTGGAGATGTGGTGCCAGCTTGTTCTCCAACTCCTGAATCAACTGTCGAGTGAATCTGTAACGTCGGATGCAGGCACGTTCCCTCATGGTAGCCAAGTCTGGGAATGGCCTTGGTAGGGGCGGTGCCCTGCAGGACATATTTGACATATTTGGAAATAAAGGAGATTAACAGTCAGCCAACATCAATGGCAATGTTCATAGCACATGCAAAACTGCTACTGCACATCAGGTCACTATGGAGGCTGGCATGTGCAATACATCCAGGACACATATGCCAGCTTGCTGGCACTCCTATGAAAACCCAGATACACCTGTTGATTGACAAATAAACATGATGATGACATGCCCTGAAATGAGCTGCTGGGCTGGTCTGAGTGAACAGCCCGAGATATCACTGGAGTGACATATGTCACGATACCTGCAGTGGAAGGTTGTCATCCCATCCAGACAGCTGACTGCAAGGCACACGCACAGATCACATGGAATGTCAAATGTACATGTCAAACGCATTGCGATTAAGGTGTGCATGTGACAACAAAACAACACAGCCATTGTCACGATGCAGACATGTATGTTTGGGGAAAAATTATGTCTAATGCCATCAGACCCAAAAGCTGTGGGAATGCACATGTAGCATGGTCTGCCTAGATGTGAAACCATTCCCATCTCAACACAGGCCCATGTTAGATGCACCAACAGCAGATGCAGTTTACGCAACACAAACAGCTAGCTCAATGTTAAACATGAGCACACACCGGACATAGTCACATAGGGTCATGCTGAGCGTGAAATGTCAAGTGACAAAGTGCCCCGGTCCCAGGCATCAGGAGACAGGTGCTAGTAGTGATGACTGTGCCATCCCAGTGTTGCTGTGCATGACACAATCTGCATAATGATACACATGGGACAAGTGTCAAGGTGATGTGTGCCACATAGTACCCCATCACACATGGTATGTGTCAACAGGTCATCACACATCGATTGTGCAACAAGATTAGATGCTCTGTGCTATATCACTGCCTGCCACACCTAAGGCCTGCACATGAAAGTATGCAATGACAAGAACTTGATAGATATCCTTGTTTGAAACATACCCCTACATCCCTGCCGTGTGTGCGCCTCGTATCACTATTGTAAAGGTGCAATACGCGAGTGTGTGAAACGCACCGTGTGAAAGGCACCATACCCCGGCATTCACAACAGCGTGTGAAACGCACCGTGTGAAACGCACCGTACCCCTGCATTCACAACAGCGTGTGAAATGCACCGGGGTAAACGCACCGTACCCCTGCATTCACGACAGCGTGTGAAATGCACCGTGTTAAGTGCACCGTACCCCTGCATTCACAACAGCGTGTGAACCACACTGACCCCTGCATTCACAACAGCGTGTGAAACGCACCATGCCCCTGCATTCACAACAGCCTGTGAAATGCACCGTGTTAAACGCACCTTACCCCTGCATTCACAACAGCGTGTGAAATGCACTGTACCCCTGCTTTCAGGGCGTGTGTGCACCTCTTATCACTATTGCAATGGTGCCATACGCGAGCGCCTGAAACGCACCGTACCCCTACTTTCAGGGCGTGAGCGTGCCTCGTATCACTATTGCAATGGTGCCATACGCGAGCACCTGAAATGGACCGTACACATGTGTGGATTTCAAATTTAATAAGGCGACTAGTAGTAGGCCCTGAATGCATTCTGGGTGTCATGGATACTGATTTTTGAGTAGCTATGTGTCCAACAGGTGACCTGCAAAAGTCAGTTGGCCCAAAAAATACAATGTTGCAAAATGATTGTTGAGCTGAAGCTCAAATTTTGAACGATGCGAATGCCTGTCAGAGCTGTATGTTTAAAGGGATTGGAGGAAACGTACGATGCAAACCAATCTGACCTATCACTCTGTACTCCTCGAACTGAAAGTCCCTCAGCAGCACTGATTTAAGGCAGCATGAAGCCCTGAGAGGGCACTTGCCTGCACAACATTGGAGTGGACCACACTGCTGCTGTCTCTGCATCCTCTGGCATTTCATGGCTCGTATTATGGAGAGGGCCCCAGCCTTCACTGAGGAGGAGAACCAGGCTCTCCTGGACAGCCCCCTACCACAGTACAGCAAGCTGTATGGGAGACCAGGGGAGCAGGTGAGTTCTGACTGCACTACCTTTGACTGTGCACCTGTTGTGTGAGTGTCGCAACAGGCAGTATGTATTGGTGGGACAGACATGCAATGTGGTCTGGAGTGAGTCCCAGGGGGTGTACATGGTGGTGTCGCTCACGCAGAGCATGATGTAGTTCATGTGTGTTCACTCCTCACTTGCATTGTGCTTACTGTGACATTCACTGCATAGTGAATGACACATTCAGCTGTGCCAGACCTTGGTGGCTTTATTCCCAAATGTCCTGAGGTGGAACAGTGGTCCACCCAGAGTGACAGGTGACTGTACTCATAGATGTTTATGAGTTGAGGGGACCTGTGGTGAGATTGTCCAAATGATGTGTACAACCTCATGGACATTGATTTGTATGAATGTGCCTTGTCATCTGGGTGAGTGTGTATGTGATGTGTTGCACCACTGCTGCATTGCATATGCAGCAGCTCTAGCCATCTGATGTGATAAGTAAGCAGTGCTTTGTGCAAAGCTAGCACGGCACCTGTGACACCCCCCTGGAAAGTGGCACATGTGCAAAGTGAGGGTTGTATCCGTTGTTGTCAGTGGCAGGCGAGTGATCTGTAAATACAAGAACAAAACCTCTCACTACAATTTCTTTATACTCTGGTAATATATCCTACATTAGTACAAACAAAGACATTGTCCCACACACAGAAGTTTGAAGAAAAATATATTGTTTTTTAATTGATTTATACAGTTTTCTAGTAGATTAAAGAATTATAATACAGTCAAGAAAATCATTATACATCTACTCCATATATGTTCGCTATGTACAAATTAAGACAGTATACATATACCCCCAAAAAAACAATCATGCACGCATACCAGTACAGCCAACCCATTCACACAACTCATATGGACCAACAGTCTCACCAGTTTTATCACACTCAACAACATGAACAAGTCAAAACAAATATAAAGACTAAAAAACAACATAAAATATATATACAGACAAGAAAAGTCCTTTTTAACAACAAAGAAGAGTGCCGACGCGAGTTTTGGAAAGGAACTCTGGGTCCTGGATTCCTTCGTCAGGGTGCAATAATTTATTATTTTCCGGTCTGAAAGTCTTTATCTTGACTTAATGGTATACTGTTTTCAATCCAAATTAATAGTCTCAAGGGGGTACAATCTGTAGTCAGAGTCACGCTCTGAACAAACGCCTGTAAGGGACAATGACACCAAAATTAAACATAATCAAAATATCAGTATATTATCTAGTATTGCTGCTGTGGGCATACAAACACGAGAAGGCACAACAATGGCCATGCCTGCTCACCGATGTCTACAACTCATTCGTCTCTTCCATGCTTGCAACTCACTGCACTTGTGTTTTGAATATGTACAAATGCCTTCATGGACACATTCACCCTTTTCACCACTATGCATGTGTATAATTACAGTCTACCCCTATGCTGGGGATTGTTATGCAGGGTATTTGGGCACATGATTCACAATTTTGTGCTTTGTATCTAAAGGGTTTCAACCCTATTCCTTCCATGATAGACTACATCTTGGTGGTCTCACAACCACCTGGACAATCATATCAGTACTGGGATGTGCGTGACAGTGTGTGTTCCCTTTCGCTCTCTTTGTTTGGTAGGCTATTATATCACTATACACTATTGTGTCATGATGGTAGGGTGTGTATATCGCCAGCAACCTTCATGGGTGGGTGTGCATGTGGAATTTGACATCACACCCACATGTGGTGTGTCACGCTGTGTGTGAAAGTAATCCATACTCCAGGGAGTGGAACACAGCTGTAAGTGATGTGTTGCTATGGCACAATCATTATAGTCACAAGTTAGGGATGTGCACATACCCCCATGTAGTTGTGGTATGCTGATGATGGAAGAGGTGTGGCACTGCGGCTAGGGCAACTGACCCCGGAATCTGGGGATCACTGTTCGATCCCCGGCAGAGGCCGCAGATTAGCCCAGCACCATGTGACTCTGGGCAATAGCTTGCTTAATCTTCCTGACGGCCCCCAGCGACTGCAGACCCTTACAGGTGATTGTGCGCTTTACAAATGTGGATTATTATTATTACCCCCCCTATATCTGGGCATTGCTGGGAGTCCTCTGCACCCACCCCTCATATGTCTGGCCTCTGTTGGGAGTTCTCTGCATCCACCCCCATACTGTTAGACACTGCTGAGAGTCCTCTGCACCCACCCCTCATATGTCTGGCCTCTGCTGGGAGTCCTCTGCTCCCACCCCCATACTGTTGGACACTGCTGGGAGTCCTCTGCACCCACCCCCATACTGTTGGACACTGCTGGGAGTCCTCTGCACCCACCCCTCATATGTCAGGCCTCTGCTGGGAGTCTTTTGCCCCCACGCCTCAAATGTCTGGCCTCTACTGGGAGTCCTCTGCACCCACCCCCATACTGCTGGACACTGCTGGGAGTCCTATCCACCCACCCCTCTTATGTCTGGCCACTGCTGGGAGTACTCAACACCCACCCCTCATATGTCTGGCCACTGCTGGGAGTCCTCTGCAACCCCCCTCATATGTCTGGGCACAGCTGGGAGTCCTCTGCACCCACCCCCATACTGTTGGGCACTGTTGGGGGTCCTATGCACCCACCCCTCATATGTCTGGCCACGGCTGGGAGTCATATCCACCCACCGTTCATATGTCTGGCCACTGATGGGAGTCCTCTGCACCCACCCCTCAAATGTCTGGCCTCCGCTGGGAGTCCTCTGCTCCCACTCCCATACTGTTGGACACTGCTGGGAATCCTATCCACCCACCCCTGATATGTCTGGCCACTACTGGGTGTCCTCTGCACCCACCACTCACATGTCTGGCCTCTGCTGGGAGTCCTCTGCACCCACCCCCATACTGTAGGACACTGCTGGGAGTCCTCTGCACCCTCCCCTCATATGTCTGGGCACTGCTGGGAGTCTTCTGCACCAACCCCCATACTGTTGTGCACTGTTGGGAGTCCTATGCACCCATCCCTCATATGTCTGGCCACTTCTGGGAGTCATATCCACCCACCACTCATATGCCTGGCCACTGCTGGAAGTCTTCTGCATTCACTCCTCGTATGTCTGGCCTCTGCTGGGAGTCCTCTACTGCCACCCCCATATTGTTGGAGACTGCTGGGAGTCCTATCCACCCACTCCTCATATGTCTGGCCACTGCTGGGAGTCCTCTGCACCCACCCCAATACTGTTGGACACTGCTGGGAGTCCTCTGCACCCACCCCTCATATGTCTGGCCACTGCTGGGAGTCCTCTGCACCCACCCTCATACTGTTGGGCACTGTTGGGAGTCCTCTGCACCCACCCCTCATATGTCTGGGCACTGCTGGAAGTCCTCTGCATCAACCCCCATACTGTTGGGCCCTGTTGGGAGTCATCCTATGCACCCACCCCTCATATATCTGGCCACTGCTGGGAGTCATATCCACCCACCACTCATATGTCAGGCCACTGCTGGAAGTCCTCAGCACCCACCCCTCGTATGTCTGGGCACTGCTTGGAGTCTTCTGCACCCACCCCCATACTGTTGGGCACTGTTGGGAGTCCTATGCACCCATGCCTCATTTGTCTGGCCACTGCTCTGCTAGGAATCATATCCACCCACCACTCATATGTCTGGCCACTGCTGGAAGTCCTCTGCCACCACCCCTCATATGTCTGGCCTCTGCTGGGAGTCCTCTGCTACCACCCCCATTCTGTTGGACACTGCTGGGAGTCCTATATACCCAACCCTCATATGTCTGGCCACTGCTGGAAGTCCTCTGCACCCACCCCAATACTGTTGGACACTGCTGGGAGTCCTCTGCACCCACCCCTCATATGTCTGGCCAATGCTGGGAGTCCTGTGCACCCACCCTCATACTGTTGGGCACTGTTGGGAGTCCTCTGCACCCACCCCTCATATGTCTGGGCACTGCTGGGAGTCCTCTGCGCCAACCCCCATACTGTTGGGCCCTGTTGGGACTCATCCTCTGCACCCACCCCTCATATATCTGGCCACTGCTGGGAGTCATATCCACCCACCACTCATATGTCAGGCCACTGCTGGAAGTCCTCTGCACCCACCCCTCATATGTCTGGGCACTGCTGGGAGTCTTCTGCACCCACCCCCATACTGTTGGGCACTGTTGGGAGTCCTATGCACCCATGCTTCATATGTCTGACCACTGCTGAGAGTCATATCCACCCACCACTCATATGTCTGGCCACTGCTGGGAGTCCTCTGACACCACCCCTCATATGTCTGGCCTCTGCTGGGAGTCCTCTGCTACCACCCCGATTCTGTTGGACACTGCTGGGAGTCCTATCTACCCAACCCTCATATGTCTGGCCACTGCTGGAAGTCCTCTGCACCCACCCCAATACTGTTGGACACTGATGGGAGTCCTCTGCACCAAACCCTCATATGTCTGGCCACTGATGGGAGTCCTCTGCACCCACTCCCATACTGTTTGGCACTGTTGGAAGTCCTCTGCACCCACCCCTCATATGTCTGGGCACTGCTGGGAGTCCTCTGCACCCACCCCAAAACTGTTGGGCCCTGTTGGGAGTCATCCTATGCACCCACCCCTTATATATCTGCCCACTGCTGGGAGCCATATCCACCTACCACTCATATGTCTGGCCACTGCTGGAAGTCCTCTGCACCCACCCCTCATATGTCTGGCCTCTGCTGGGGGTCCTCTGCACCCACCCCCATACTGTTGGACACTGCTGGGAGTCCTCTGCACCCACCCCTCATATGTCTGGCCTCTGCTGGGAGTCCTCTGCACCCACCGCCATACTGTTGGACACTGCTGGGAGTCCTCTGCACCCACCCCTAATATGTCTGGCCTCTGCTGGGAGACCTCTGCACCCACCCCCATACTGTTGGACTCTGCTGGGAGTCCTCTGCTCCCACCCCTCATATGTCTGTCCACTGCTGGGAGTCCTCTGCACCCACCTCCATACTGTTGGACACAGCTGGGCGTCCTCTGCACCCACCCCTCATAGGTCTGGGCACTGCTGGGAGTCCCCTGCACCCACCCCATACTGTTGGGCACTGTTGGGAGTCCTCTGCACCCACCCCTCATATGTCTGGCCACTGCTGGGAGTCATATCCACCAACCACTGATATGTCTGGACACTGCTGGGCGTCCTCTGCACCCACCCCACATATGTCTGGCCTCTGCTGGGAGTCCTCTGCTTCCACTCCCATACTGTTGGACATTGCTGGGACTCCTATTCACCCCCCCTCATATGTCTGGCCACTGCTGGGAGTCCTCTGCACCCACCACTCATATGTCTGACCTCTGCTGGGAGTCCTCTGCACCCACCCCTATACTGTTGGACACTGCTGGGAGTCCTCTGCACCCACCCCTTAAATGTCTGGGCACTGCTGGGAGTCCTCTGCACCCACACCCATACTATTGGACACTGCAGGGAGTCCTCTGCACCCACCCCTCAAATGTCTGGGCACTGCTGTGAGTCCCCTGCACCCACATGCATACTGTTGGGCACTGCTGAGAGTCCTCTGCACCCACCCCCATACTGTTGGACACTGTTTAGAGTCCTCTGCAACCACCCCTCATATGTCTGGGGACTGCTGGGTGTCATATCCACCCATCCCTCAAATGACTGGCCTCTGCTGGGAGTCCTCTGCACCCACCCCTCATATGTCTAGCCTCTGCTGGGAGTCATATCCACCCACCCCCATACTGTTGGCCTCTACTGGGAGTCATATCCACCTACCCCTCAGATGTCTGGCCACTGCTGGGAGTCCTATCCACCCACCCCTCATATGTCTGGCCACTGTTGGGAGTCATATCCACCCACCCCCATACTGTTGGACAATGCTGGGAGTCCTATCCACCCACCCCTCATATGTCTGGCCACTGCTGGGTGTCATATCCACCCACAACTCATATGTCTGGACTCTGCTGGGAGTGCTCTGCACCCACCCCATACTGTTGGACACTGCTGGGAGTCTTATCCACCCCTCATATGTCACGCACCGTACCCCAACATTCATTGCGTGTGTCCGCATCGTATCACTATTGCAATGGTGCCATACGTGAGCGCCTGTGACGCACTGTACCCCAACATTCATGGAGTGTGTGCGCATCGCGTGACATGCACCGTACACCAACATTCATGGCGTGTGTGCGCATCGCGTGACACACACGTACCACAACATTAATGGCGTGTGTGCGCATCGCATGGGCGTGCCTGCGGCTCGTATCACTATTGATATGGTGGTATACGCGAGCGTGTAAGACACACCGTACAGGTACACTTCCGTTGTTATGGTACGTTATTCTCACCGTATGCGCCGTCGTCGGTTTCTCTGCACCAGGTCATAGGCGGACAGGACTGGAATGACACAGACGATGAGGTTCAAGGCGTGTATGTCGCGTACCGGGGGTGCGGTTTGGGTCGGATGCTGCTTTTATGGACGTTTTGAGGTCCTGTAGAAAAAGCATCGTATGGAGTGTTGCAGAGACGAATCGTACTTGCTGGTCCGGAAACTACTGCTTCTCTACGTACGGACGGTGCGTACAGCGTGATCCGGATACAAATCGTACGTATTTTTTTGTCGTACGGTGTTTGGTGCGGTTCGTACGGAGATCTGCTTTGGTTTCGGATCGTACTTCATCGAACGTACGGGGACGTTGAAGGTGTACGATTCTTATGGGAAATACCCTCCGTACAGCTATTCGTAGGGGATTTTACCAAATCTGAATCGGCCCCTTAATGTAGACTGGAGTTGGAATAGTATATTATATTTCATTAGTGTCCATATTATGTATGTATATTGTATCTAATTTAAGAGAATAAAATAAAAACCATCAATACAATTTTTTTTGTATTTGGTATATTTTTTTATTCAATATGAGTTGAAAGAAACAGTAAACATTTGTATATTTTTATTTTATACAAATATATTGATGCATGTATTTTGAAATATATTTCTGTACATTTCTGATGAATTTTAACATTTTTCAAAATGTATAAATTGTAAAGTAAATTGTACAATGTATTAACAAATTATATTTCATACAGTGTTAGGTATTGTATACAGTTTGTAAAAGAAAGTATACTTTTATTAAATATAATATACATTTTGAAATTTTGAACATGCTTTGTGTACAAATTAATTTTTTTAATGTAATATTAATATTTTAAATATTAATATACATTTTTAACAATATTGTTACATGAAAACACATGATTAACAGATGTTTAATTATATAATTTTTGTAAAATATTTCTAACAATTTTTGTACATTGTATTACTTTTTTTAATTATAATAATAAATATTATTATTTACATAATATTTATTTTTAGAATTTTACAAAATAGGTATATTTTGTTACATATTTTAATAATAGTACAAAAATTAGTACACTTTTTTTGACATAGTCTTGTATTTTCTATTACTTAAGTAACATTTAAATAAATTAAATTATATATTTTTATGTTAACCTTTTTATTATGTTTTGGGTCTTTTATTTTGTAACCGCGTTAGGTCGTTTTGGGTCATTTGGGTTGAAAAGAAGCTCACGGTTGGGAGACACTTCACGTCGCTAAAGGTAAGGTTTGTTTTATATGTTTTAAGTGTCTTTTATATTAATTTTGATTGATACTGTTTAGTGTAGTTAAAAGTTAGTTGTTCGAATTTGGCTTTGTGATATGTTTTAATTACGTATTGTGTTTTTACGTATTGATACGGTTGTCTAGGCCTGGTTCAAGAGTTAGTATTTCGGTGTTTAAAGTATATTTAAGTGAAATGTAAAGTTAATATTATTGTTAGTAAATGTTTATGTGTTGTTTTATGTGGGTGGGAATGTATGTTATTTTGTTTTGCGTGTTTTTACTTTCAGGGGTTCTTTGTATCAGAAGGAGTCGTTTTTTTTTTTTAAAGAAGTGTGCGTTCGTTTTATTAACTAATTTATTTTTAACACTTCTTTATATTATTCGGTTTTCCTGGAGCGTTTTTTTACTCTTTTATATATTTTCGGGTTTTTGATGGATTTTGGAAGGACTTTCATTAGGTGGATTATTCTTTTTGGGTACAGTTGTATTTTTTCATTTTTTTTCGGGGAAAATAATTTTTTCATTCATGGATTATGCTGGCAGAACATGGATTTTGCAGTCTTTGGAATACATTTGGTAAGTTGTTTATTTTTATTTATTGTGGGTGGGTAATGTTTTTATTGTTATTGTTAATTGTTATTTTATTACAAATATTATTAATGTGTGTGTATATACATAGTTATGAATTATTAAAAATATATTGCACACAACAATTATTTTTGGAATAAAATATTTACATTTTATGTGCATTTCATTGTTGGATGTATTTTATTAGGAATTTGTTGGTGGTACAGATTTAAAGGAGAGTTTTGGCTATTATGTTTAAGTATTCCATTCCTTTAGTACTAGGGTACAATTTTACTGGTTGTTCTAATATTTATGCATTTGTTTTGTTTGTTTGGATGTTTTGGGCGTTAATTGAGTTATAGATTGTTCCATTGGGAACTCTTGGTAGCTTTGTTCCGTTTGTAGGCATTGTATACATTTTTCAAAACTAGGGTCCCCATTAGGATGATGGGCGGACATTGTCTGCCCGCTATCCTATCGCAAAAAGTGACCACCCGCAATAAGGCCGGGGGTCCCGTTGGTGGCATTAAAATGCGCCTGCCACAGTGGCGGGTGCATCCAACATTCCTACCATTGTGGCGGGCGGTGCACTCAGCACCGCCCGCCACAATGGCAGAAAGGCATGCTGTGCGCTTCCATGCACAACATGGCAGGCACCGCGCGGTGCCTGCCATATTGTCCATGGAACTGCTGGGGGGTATCATAGGTGCCCCCCCATGCGCAACTCCAACCCCCCCCGGAGTCATGGGGGGCCCGCAACAGGCCCTCAAAGCAGACTCCGCATGCGTTTAAGGCATTGCAAAATGCCCATCCATATATGGCTGGCGGTGTCTGATAGACACCGCCACTATACAGAACCCTTTTCTGGCCGGTCGCAAGGCGACCAGGCGGAAAAGCGGTGGACGGTCTTTCCATCCGTCACGAACCCCCCAGACATACTAATATGGCGGGGGGTCATTCCGGCAGGGATGGTGGGCGTATCGCCCCCGCCAGGCCGGCGGTGGCTACCGCCGGCCTGGCGGGGGCGATACGCCCACCATCCTAATGGGCCCCTAGGTTTTGTTCTGCCTGTTTATTGAAGGAAGGCTTTATGCCAACCTTCGACTGCATTGTTTGTTTTGGATTCACCGTTTAATGTACTCCTATATACATTCCACCAGGGTATCAAAAATTTAGGATTTGTTCTGTGGCCAGATCTGTGGAGTCCCACCCATGTATCCTCAAAATAGTGTAATAGTAGACTTAGTTTAGCTTCATTTTGTTCATAAAAGCTACTGTCAATTAAGATGTAGTAGTGTTCTCCAACGTCTATTCTGGGACATAAGCAAGCGCAGTTAATTTTTTATTCAATGGGCAAAAGATGCATTTGTGGAATTTCTATGCTTAGTGTTGTTTTCTGCAAGTTTTTCCATAGGCACTGGTTGAAATGATAGTAACAGCCCTGGATGCAGGTATGGGGATGTACTTTTAAGATTGTACTAAGCATTGATTGTTCAAAATCTAATAATATTTTTTTTTCAGGGGAATAGTCATTTGTTTTCTGTTTTATTGTGCTTAATATTTCCATGTATGTGAATTATTTTATTTGGTAATAGTGTGTAAAGAAATTGTATGTTGCAATTTTGATATAGGCCGTGTATTGTATATAATTGGAAAAAAGGTTTGGGACAAATATTAAAAGTCCAATTCATCATCCAATGTTGTCTTTCCTGCAGTATTATTAGAAGTGCCAAATATTATTAGTCTTTTGTCATTGCATTCGTTATCATAAATGATAAATGGTTGTTTGTTTAAACGTAGTCTTTGTTTAGGACTTAGAATGACTTCACTATAGGTTCTGGGAATTGGAGTGGTAGTGGTAGTTGTTTTTTAGTGCGTGAAATTGTTCTTTTTAGTGAAGGTGCACTTGGCATTTGTGTGGTGGCTGTCTTTGGGATTTTAGGAATTTGTTCTTTTAAAATGATACTTATTGGCTTTTGGGAACCTGTGCTGGCCTCTTTTATATTTTCTAATGCAGATCTTACTTCACTTTCTGTCACGTTCGGTGGGTGGTTATGCTCCCTAGTATAAAGTACAGTTGTTTCTCTAGTTGTTGCTCTCCCGTAACATTTATTTGAGTAATATTTACAACATTTCCAGTTCACTTTTAACCCAAATTGTTTTTCTTGTGTACAAGTGTACCCCATATAAACCCAGTAACATTTTTCCCTTCTGGCTGGTTATGAATTCAGCTCCTTCAGTCATTTTGCTGGATGTTAATCTTTAACAAATATATGTTATACATTTTTTATATTATATACTTACATTGATGGTAAGTCTGTTTTAGAATTTGCTGGTGTTTCTTTTTTAGTTGCTGTATTATCGTTCTGTATTTACTTTCTCTGAAAAATAAAAGTATATTTGTTTGTATTAATTGTTCTTATATTTTTTATAGTTGACAGTGCATTTGTTTTTACTTTTAACTTTGGCTGATTTGCTCTATTCTTTTATAATGGTTTGGTAAATAATTACTTTGTTATTTGTATCCTTTACGGCATTTTCTGTTGGTTGTTTGTTGTTTGTAGATTAATCCGTAGTGGAAAGAGAAAATAAGAAGAAATGATTTGTTACTATTTAGATCATTGTTGTGCTTTTTAAACATTTTAGCTGTTAGTATTATTTAGTTTAATTTAATTATTTACTTTTAATGTCGTTTATTTTCTGTTATATGTTGATGAAGTCCACCAGAATTTTCTCTCCTGTAGTTTTCCTTTTTTTTGGGTGTGGATTGTGTTTAATTTTTAAGTGTTTATATAGTGTTTTTTGAAGTTGCAATTAGTATACTATTGGTTCATTTAAATTTGCAGTATTTTTATTGGTTAGTTTGTATATTTTGAATTGTTTTGAGGTGGTTAATTTCCAAATAAAGAAAACGCTAGTTAGTAGTATGGTATGTATAGTTTAATTTATTTATTTTAAAAAATGTTGTTATACATTATATAATTTAATTTTTAGGTATTGTTAAATATAAAGTTAATAATATTTATGTAGTAGTTTTTGTAGTGATATTTTTATTATGTATGTGTTATTTAATTTTTAATGCAGTAGAAGTGTTTTTGTAAATTAATAATTATTTTTGGTATTTATAGTAATAAAATACTATTTCTGTCGTTTTATATTTGTATTTGTTCCAATAGTATCTCGTCGATATTTTAAAATTTGAGATGTTAGTGTTGTTGATAATGTTGTTTCCGATATTTTTTACTTTGTGTATCTTTTGTAATGGTGGTCGATATTTTGTTATATCGATATGTATGTCATCGATATGAGTGGTATCGATATTTATGTATGTCGATATTGTTATCCGATATTTTTTTACTTTTTTAGTTAAGCATAGGAGTTCGATATTAGTGTATCAATATTTCTGTAGGATGATAATGTGTCTTTCGAAATTATATCAGTGATTCATTATTAACATGAGTGTATAACTGATGTTTAAAGGTCTAAATGAAATGTTCACGTTGTGCTCATGAAAGGCCTGTGCGTTTATTCTTATGTTGGCCGATTGTGTAGGCCTGGAAATGTAATTTCCCTGGTAAGCTCTCGCATTTGGAAGTAGTCCGCGAATTTCATGTGCATGCAAGGATGTTCTGTTCTTATGTTTCAGTTGCAAGTGGAAGAAGCTGCCTTTGTTAGTTTTAACTAATGCCTTTTGTTTTAGGAGTTAGGCATGGAGGCGAAGAGAAACATTGAAAACAGAAGGTCGATAATTGGGAGCCAGTTTTCTTTCTCATTGAGGAGGCCTGGGAACCAAGGTCATCGGACTACATCTGGAGAGGATGGTGGAAAACTACCTAGGAGAAGTGTCCGTTAGCATGAGGTGTTTTGTGGGCGTGTTTTACACTTTTGCGTTTTGTATTAGGGAAAGCGCCCCAAGGGAGGAGAGGCAGAACGAGAAGGAGACAGGATGAGTTAGGAGAAGGGGTCAAAAGATAGATCTTGAAAGAGCGCATCTTAGAACTAGCTCTGTAGCTTGACTGATGACGTTCTTTGTGAATGTACTTCCTAGGAAGTCTTTACAGGCTGACACCTTTTTCTGACTTTGCCTGGAGAATGTTAGGTAGGGATGTCAACTTAGAGACAGAGTAGGGATAGCTTAATGCTTTTTACTTTTCAGCCACACACTAATCTGAGCGTTGGAGCAATTCTTGCTTGTGTGTTATTTTTAGAGTTATTCATCCTCTTCATGATTTATCAGATTAGAATCATGCGTAGATATGGATTTGTATTACTTCCCATGTATTTTTACAACCTCGTTTTGAGATGCTTGTATATTCAGTTCTTTTTTTTTCTTTGTAATAAATCACCTAAATTGAAGTCTGGCATCTGTGATCTTTTTGAGTTGCAGTTATGGGTTTTGATAAATTGTTGCCATGAATGATACTCCCCTTTACACTTCTCGGCAGGTAATAAAAGATCTGTTGGCCCAAGGTTCCTAGTAAGTTTTGATGTTGGAACCTGACTTAATCAATAGAGTAGAAAGCAGCAGCAGGACCTTTTAAATGAATATAGCTCTAGGCTGCTTTTTCCCACTTATGCAACTCAGCACAACAACTTTGCTGCATTATGTGCTAAAATTAAATCTGCCCCTTATTGTGCATGTCTGGCCTGCCCAGACCTAACCCTTTCACTCCCTGACAGTTGGTGGCAGTTAAATTGAAAACTATTATTTCTGTGACATTTCTCTCGCCTTTCTTCATCTTACCTCTGCTAACCCTCTCTTGTATCCTCTCCATATCTACTTATCTCTGTACCTTCATCATCTCTATTTCAGTTCTTTCTAATTCACCTCTCTCTCAATATACTTCACTCACCTTCATCTTTATGTCCCTCTCTATCATGACCTTGAACTTATTTCTATCACTCTGCGGGCATACATCTGTATCTATTACTACTCTTGGTCCACTCTCTCAAACCCAACACTCTCCCTACCTCTTTCCTCTGTCTGTACCTCACTGCATGTTTTGCATCTGACTTCTCTGTACCTCTCCTCAATTTACTTCATTTCTCAAACAACGTAATCGTTATCTTTCTCTCATCTCTCTCTCCCTCTGTGTATTTCCTTACCCAGCACAACCTCTGCCTCAGCCCTTTCTCTACCACACAATGTCTCCTCACCTCTCTATCTAATTTTTCTTTCTCATAATTCTAACTCACAAATCAATCACTGCCTCGCCATGCTATACCAAACCAATTTCTCTCTCTCACTATCTAACCTCTCAATATACCCCAGCATGAGTTCCCTACCTAACTCCTCCAACTCCTTTTTCTCTCGATCTACCTTTATGACTTCTTCTCCTCCCTAAATAGCTTATTACTTCCTGGCTACCTTTATTTCTCTAGCTCAGCCCCATCTCCTTTTCTCGGCGATCAGCCACTCTTGCTCTCCCTCTCTCTTGTGAACACATATTTATTTCCATACTTGACTCTCCATTTCAACTCATCCCCTCTATTTCAAGTCTCTCTCTCTCTCTTAACCTATTTCTTTATAGATCTCTCTACCTCACCATCTCTTCCTCTCACAACTCTCTACCTCTGTATAAAGCCCATCTCTAGTTCACATGACCCTTGACTTACTTTTCACTATAAAGCACATTTCTCTTTTTACACGTCACCCTCTTGACCATATTTTTCCCCAAGCCTCTCTGTTTACATCTACCTCTTGCTGCCTTCAACTCCAATTCATCTCTTTTTCTATACTATATCTCTCCATTTGTAGTCCCGCAATTCTATGGCCCTTGCTACAAGTACTTCTTCTTTCTCTATCTCTCTACCTTTACATCACTCTCTAAAACCTTACCTGTTTTGCTGACTCTTTTTCTGTGCATACATCTTCCCCTGTGTGCCTTCTTTCATCTTTATTTCTGGCTAGCTCACCTTTTCCTATTTACTTTAGTTCTCTTTCTATCTCACATATATATTTCTACATCATCCCTATCTCTATCCCACCTCACTCTACTTTCCTTCTCTCACTATACTATTCTCTTTATGTCTCTGTCCATCTTTTGTAACCTGCCCGTCTCAGATCTCTTACGAAGGAAGATCACTTGTAACTGTCTAGAGAGAGACGTGCACATATATAAAGAGGAAAGGAGGAACTAGGCCAGAAAAGACAAATTTTGAGAACGGTTTTAGAGTTTAATCACTGGAGTCCTCAGAGCAGTGCTTTGATTTTCACTGTTACATCAACAATGCCAGTGGTGAATGTTGTGAACATATAAATGTGAATATATTTGTTATTAGAAATATGCTGTTTCTAATGCTACATTTTAAAGTGCTATATGCTTATGGCGTCCTTCAATGTTATGAAGTGGTCCACTAAGCATCTAACAAGTCACCCATATCAATTTTTTCCAACTCTGATAGTTACAAGCTGGCTATCTGCTGATATATAACTACACTGTTGTTGCAATTAAAACAATCTAGATCCAAACCAGTAAAGAAATGGCTTCATCAATGCTCATTTAAGATTTATTTTAGTACTAATGTGCTGTTGGACATCAGGCAGCTTGATCTTTTGGCTAATTTGCATGCCCCCTTTTCTGAACATTTATGATATAATTCAGTATTTTTGAGGATGGTGATGGTTTGAATGAGCTAAAAAGTGCAATTGAATGTAAAGTTGCTCCAAAGAGGGGCCCCAAAATATTTCTTGCCCATGGCCCCACAAATCCTTAAATATCACTGCATATAAAAAAATACTCGTGTCAGGGCCTTGAAGGGGCACATCTGACCATTATACTATCAGAATCAAAACCTGGAGAGATTAATTATGCATGCTGGATTTTTCTGCTTCATTAATTGGAATAGTATTATATATTGTTTTTCCCTTATGCCATTATAAATGATTCTCTGCCTTAGCTGCACAATTTGCATGTCTTTCGGTCTGTTTTAAACACAAAATGAAATGTCAACGGCACCATTAAAGCTGTAAAGGGCTGGGTAGGTAGATATACATCAAACGTAAGTTTCTGAACCCTTAGCTCCTTCTCTGAAGCCTGTGGTGCACAGTAATGAAAGGACACATTTATAGCCCTGACATTTATTTCATATACAGACATGCATTTCTCACGAGTTACAGTAACTTAGTAAAAGGTCACAAATAAGTGTACTCAAGAGTCGTGGGCGTGAGGTGGAAAGAGTGGACACTACATCTTATGTGACTGAGCTCACAACATTGATTTGGAAAATAGGAAACCACCCACAGGCTATCTCAAACCTGGCTTTCCACATGCAGGCTGTCGAGTAGATCTCCAGGATAGGCTGTCATGCCAAGTCTCTAGGTTAGGCTGCTGTGGCAATAGTCTCTGTCATGCTATAGCTTATGAAGACTGAATGAATCCATCAATCAATCAACCAATCAATCAAGATTTATAGAGCATGGTCTACTCAAAGACAGTAGAGGCCGGTGTTGTGGATGAGTGGCGGGTGGTTGGGAGGGGGGCATAGGGGGTCGCGGGACCACAAATAAAAAAACAAACCTGCTGATGGCTGCATTGCGCTCTTCTGCCCCCCTTCTTACAATCACAGGCTTGCAGACTGCTCAGCGGCCAATCCTGAAGCTGCCCTCATGCATGAGAGCAGCTTCAGGATTTTCCTGAGCGCCCTCTATTTGCACTCCCTCACAGACTAGGAGCCTTTGCATCCTCTCTCCAACCTAGCAATGGAGCTGGGTTGGAGAGAGCGTCACTGCACATTAAGGTTTGGCCAGCCTGAGACTGCCGGCCAAACCACCATGCACACTGAAGGCGGCACACTACCACTTCTCCTATCATCTCCTGGTTCTGCCCCCAAGACTCGGCAGGATAGGAAAAATAAAACGATAATGAAATGTGTTTGTTATCATTCTACTTTGACTTTCCTGCTGTTTTTAGGAGGACGACACTCCTCCGCCATAGCGGAGGAGCAGAGGAGCCGTTGCTGCCTAAAGAGCTTAGAGACTCTATTGACAAAATAGTCATTCCGTTGTATCCTCATGATGGTCAGCCCACTATTGGCCACATGCTTGGACAGATCCCTTCTGGATCTGACTCTACTTCACAACAAAGCATAGGTGCTCAAAGAATCCTTTCAAATGACCCCATGCTTATTTTCTTCAAAGGCTAATAATATATAAAGGCTGCAGCCCTTTAAAAATATCAATACTACAATTGTTTACAATACTATGCAAGTCTTACAGATGAGCACAGGCACATGATTAATACCTGGTAATATCACCAATCACTAACAATGACTGCCAAAAGACAAGAATGCATATTATTGGCTATTGAAAAGTCAAAGAAGTTGCTAAAGTCAGTGAAAAAAGTGAAGAAAGGTGATGCAGCAGGAAGTGAGGTAAAATGAATCAGCAATAGGCGGAGTCGGATATCTAAAGGTACAGGATTTCACCTAATACCTCCTATTTCACTTGAACTGTTACTCAGTCGAAAAGACAATTGGAAAGACATACAGCCTGATTCATCATTGGGAGGTTTTGCGAGTCTGAAATAGTGAATCATAAGGAATCGCTATTCCAGACTCGCAAAACGGGATTCATGTAGGAATAGCAAAAATGTTTGCGATTCCTACAGATTCCTTATTTCCGATTAGCAAATTGCTAATCGCAAATAAGGAATAACTCCCCATTCATTCCTATGGGCCAAAAAGGCCAATAGGAATGAATGGGGAGTATTCCTTATTTGCGATTAGCAATTAGCTAATCGCAAATAAGATAGCGATTTAAAGGGTGCCAGGGGTGTCCAGAGGACACCCTGTAGCACCCCTTAAATGCTAATTTAAACAGGTGTTGCGCACACACATGTCCAAAGGACATGTGTGTGTGCAACATGCAACTCAGAAAAATGCTTTTAAAGTGATTTTTCTGAGTTTTCGCTATTTACCACGAGGTTTGACCTCGCAGTAAATAGCGGCCCAAAATTGCGATTTTGCAATTTGAAAATGGATGATGAATTGCATTTAAGGAATCTCAAATAGAGATTCCTTAAATGTAATTCCTCACAAATTTGCGAATTCGCTATTACCGAGTTTTGCATTTGGGATGATGAATCCCAAATGCCAAAATTGCACTCGCAAAGGGCCAGATTCTCAGAATCTGACCCTTTGCGAGCGCAATTACCTTTAATGAACCAGGCTGATAGAGAGGTAGGCGACTTGCTTAATTTGTAAATTTTGAAGTGCAGGTGCTCACATTTCGTTAGGAGGCCACACCCACTTCCCCAACTTTGCAAACAACCTCCAGTGGCTCCACCCACTTTCTTTATTAGCTCCAGCCACATCCACAAGCCTAAACAAATTAGAGCTACCTCCGCGCTTCTTGAGGTCCGCAAAAAGCTGAAGCCCTGGCTCTTCACATAAACCCCTCAAGTACCTCACACCCACACAAATGCCCAAGGGCCTGGATACCCTCTTGGGTGATTAGTACGCTATACGACTCAATATAACATAACATATTATGACATATGCGAAGCCTATGACAACAACTTAATAGTGAACTTAAATGAGAGAATGTATGTAAATCTCAAAATGAGGCTTTAGTAGGGTCATTTGAGGACTTGAGGAAGCTTTTTAAACCAAAGAGAATGTGCCTGTACTATGCTGTTTAAAAAGAAGGAATAGATGAAGGAAGGAATACATTAAAGTAGACAGCAACAAATACAGGCAGGAGGGTGAGTACTGGATTGAGGAATTAAATGAGAAATGGATGAAAGGAGGAGGGAATAAGTAAAGAACGTGAAAGGAAGATATGAAGGGATAGAAGGAATGAGGGAGAAATTAAGTGAACGATGTGTGATGGATGAGCAGAAAGAAAAAAGGAAATGAGGAAGAAAAGCAGAAGGAAGGGTTGATAATAGGAAAAGAAGAAATTAAAGAAGGCTTGAAGGAAGGAGCAGGAAAAAAAGAAATTAGGAAACAAAGGATGAACATGGAAGAAATGCGCAAAGGGAGGGAGGAAGGAAGGGGAATGCATGAGGGTGTAAGGAAGAAAGAATGGAAAGAGGAAAGGAGGCATGGCTGGAGGTGCTGAGGGAGAGAACAAGGAAAGAAAAAGATGGCGCGTAGGAAAAAAGGAGGTAAGGGGAATGGATACGTGTATGAAAGGTACTGGGTCAAGGAGGGACAGAGGGCTGGGCAATACTGCAAAGAAATTGAAAAACAAAAGATTAAAATACATACCGGTGTCCTTAACACACCATTTATGCTTGTAAAGCACATATTGACCAGAGGGGGCATTGACACAGAATTAAAATTGCAGTTATCCAGCTCAATGGCACTTATTTTATCGACCTAAGAAAGAGAAAAGACTGAGTGGCCACATCAAGCTTTACATTTTTAACCATGACATCAAACACAGATTCCTGGAGTGGATATAAATAATATGCTCAAGAAGGAAAAGCATAATAGAGAGAGTCAGGAAGGAGGAGAGGTCTGAAGGCAAATATAGATACAGTAGAAAAAGAATGTGATGAGAAGCGGAAAGCAGAGATGCAGAGATTTAGAGTGCAAGACTGAATTTGAACACGATGAGAATGAAAAGAGGAAAGAAGAGAAAGGTAAGGGAAGAAAGGCAGACAGCTGGGATTAGGTGAAAGGAAAGTGAAAGCCAAAGTGAGGTAGGTGAAAAGGTGGTAATTAAGAGGAAACATGGACAAGTGGCAGATAGTGAAGGAAGAATGGAGAGAAGGGAATGAGTGAGGTGTGAAGAGTAGAAAGAAAAGCAGATACAGAGGGAGAGCAAGCAAAGAGTACACCTCTGCTTTTTTACCTGTACAGTAACTCATTATGTAAAGTTGAGGGGTGACAGGGCTGTATTATTCTTTGGCCTGTCGCACCAAAGCATAACTGTGCTGTCAAAGACATACGAAAGCAATTCATTAACTGTGTTACGGTTTTATGCCATCAAAATATGTTTTGTGGCATCACAACTGGTACTCCTGCTAAAAGATAAAAGTGTCAGTTAAAGGCCAGAGTTCAGGACAGAGGTGGCACAGAGTGAATGTAAGTGAAGGCCCAATGCCCAGCCAGTGAGAACTATGGATCAGGAGAGAGCAGCACTGGCAGTGACCCGGGGTTGCGCTGATGCTCTGGAATTATCAGAATACCTGTGTTGGGAGAGCTGGAAGCAGGCATGAGGTGCCTCAGCAGAGCTGAGCTCGGCAAGGCTTTCCAACATTTTTTCACCAGTGTTGTGTAGGTTCCTAAACTGAGCTGCAGCATTAGGGGCAACTGATGAGACCAGGACTGCACACCCTGGGCACAGGCACCCTCTGAAATATCACTTAATGCAAGCCTGACTAGGCCCCTCCCACCTGCATCACGTTTTTTTTCCCTGCAGATTTATTTAGCGCTATCTCGACTGAAGGTATTATAGCGCTTTACATGAGTGACCCTGGCTCGGCAATAATGACCTCCGTGCAAAGGAGCATGCCAGTAGTGAGCAGCAATTAATGCCAGGTGTGAGTGAGCAGTTGTGCTGAGCGGTTTCAGTTGCTATTCTATGCCATTCGCTTCAACTGCATGCACTGTCCAGGGGAACGTAAATAAAATAATTTTCAGACCTGCTGGTATTTTGGGATCTGCGCTGAATAAGGTCAGGTGACTGCAAACATCGGGTGAGTGGAGAGCAGAGCTCGGGTGGCACTGCAGGTACTCACAGCCCAGCCTGTGGGTAGAACATCTGGCCGGCACTGCCATCGCACATGTATAATTCTGCGTGTGCATGGTTCTTGGGGTGTCTGTTATTTTGATCTTGTGCCAGTATGACTGTTGTTGGCGCTTCCACTACATGGACTCAGCCGCTCGGCTGGTCTTGGTGTTAGTGCTCTGCACGCAAAGCATGGGCTCTGCCACTTCACCTGCCTTGGTAATCCAGTCTTTCTTTGACCCGTCCCTAGCCTGATTAAAAGTAAAAACAAGCACAAGACTTAGCAGAACAGCCCAAAACAAAATAGGTCCCACATAACGAGGAGACCGAGTTAGAGTGGAAACATTCGCCGGGAATTGGAATTCCCCTGCTAAATGTTTATAAATGTTTAATTCTATCCACCCCTACTTAGACCCGGCCCTGAGTAATAAGTGCTGGTGCTCAGAACCGGAAAGCACTGTCACAAATTAAGCACTGCTTAAGGTTTTTTAATAATTCATTCTATTGGAAGCTAAACTAGCTCCATAGGCTTCAATTTAGATACAATATATACATGTGCATTTATTAGTGATCAGAAAAAAAACTGTTCCCTGGGCGCTGTTTCCCTAGCCGTGACAAAACATGGAGCACCCCAAGTACCAAACTATTCCAAATGTATGCACTGCATGGTGACCGTACTTGGATGAGAAAGGGGCTGATTTAGCATTTGTCTATCCATCTAGTTGCAGGAGGTCATTATCAATGGCGGCTCCTCTGCTAAGGTGGAGGCAGCTTTGCGGGGCAGGCTGATCTGCTCACAGAGCAGGGGGGCGAGTGGTGGGACTCTGTAAGTTCGCATGAATGCTTGGCTGACCGTCTTCGGCCGGCCTAATAGTCATGCACACTTTGCAAGTTCTCTACGCAAGCTGCATTACAGCCTGGGTGGAGAACATGCCCAGGCTCCCAGTTCCCTTTCTGAGTGCTGAACCACAGCGCTCAGACCAATCAAAACGCTGCATTGCAGCGTTGTGATTGGCTTAGGGGAGCCTGGGTGATTATTGTTTTGAGCTGGACGGGAGGGACGGTGGAGGAGAGACGCGGTGATAAGGTAAGGTCAGGCTCGGACTGGCTATAGAGGGCACTGGGCAATCCCCCGGTGCGCCGCAAGGGTGGAGGTCGGTTTTTAGCCCCTGGGGGCCGATTTTGTTACAGGGCCGTTTTTGCAGCTTAGCTGCAAAATCGGCCCTGCAACAACATCAGCCAAAAACCGTCCCTAGCAAAGCGCTTGGTGGCACTTCCAACCCCCCCCCCCCCCGCCCCAAGGGAGGAGGGGGGGAGGGCTGGCCGAGCACTTTGCTAGGACCGGTTTTGGTTCCCAGTCCGGCCCTGGGTAAGTTTGTTTTTATTATTTTATATCCCTGCCATCCTTGATCTGTGCCAGCCACCACTGGTTATTGCCTCTGTGTCCCTGGCCAGACTACTGCCCACCATATTTAGAGATCCCCTTTGGCAGTGCAGAGGTCTCTGTGCCTTCACAGGAGATGCTGCCAAGGTGGCTCCTCTGAAGGCACTGGAGGCTTGTGGAGAGGCCACCAAGTTTCATTCGGCCACTCACCAACATTTTTTCTTTTTTAAATAACTATGAGAGCATGATTTTTCTTTTGACGAATCAAAATACTAATTGTCCGTAGAACAGACAGTATGATGTACACTGACTGACATCCCAGCCGGGCAAGCACAGTCATCCGTCTGCCCGACACTAAATATAGCGACGGACTGTCACCTTGGAGGCCTGAGTACTGCACCGCCACATTTGTGGTGTAGTACCCTGCTGCCAAACACTAAGGGCCAGATGTAGGTAAGTTCCATTTACCAATTCTAAAATACCTAATTTTACCAATTCGGTATTTTAGAATCAGTAAATGGTATGTAGGTAAGTATTTGGTAAAGTTTACCGAATTGGAAATATTCGGTAACTACTGATTCGGTAAATACCGAATCGGTAATTCCCATTCATTCCTATGGGCCTAGAGGCCCATAGGAATGAATGGGAATTATCAAATCAGTATTTACCGATTCGGTAATGGGGGAACTCTTTCAAGGGTGGCAGGGTGTCACATTGACACCCTGTTGCACCCTTGAATAGTGCATGGGTGCACATGTGGCACACATACATGCCCATACATGCCCTAAGGGCATGTATGTCTGCCACATGGCACTTTTGAAAAAGGCACAAATTTGCTTTTTCAAAGGTTTTCGATATTTACCACCAACCGAATCCTTAACCATGCAATGCACTCATTTGAGTGCTCCCTACATTTCAGATTCGGTAATTTACAGATTCTGTATTTTAAGGAATCGGTAATTTACTGATTCCTTAAATTACTGATTCAGTAAATTACCGAATCTGAAATGTAGCCACCTACATCTCAATAGCCTAATATCGGTCGGTAACGGCCGAAATTCAGTAATTTCGGCCGTTACCGACCGGTATTGGGCTACCTACATCTGACCCTAAAGGAGGCGCTAAGTTTCAGTAATAGAAACACGTGACAGAAACTACTGTTCTCTGGAAGGCTTCGTTGCTGTTCCTGAAGGCCTTCAAAACGTTTTGCATTACTTAGTCACAGCCTTCTTACCACCAGCTCAGCACTTTGTACTGCCGCATGCATATGCCACGTTCTGTCTGATCTCTCTTTAACCCGCAGAGGGTTTTGGCAGCTGCCATGATTGGTCTAGTAGCTGTCACAAACAATATCACAATATTGAATATTCCCTTACATGAAAACAAAGAGGGCTTATGTAAAAACCTCTAAAGTCTAGACTCAGTGCCCCAGTTGTGTCACTGATGTTTAACATACTCGTTAGTAATAGTTCTAGCTAGTTCTGGCATGACGAAGATTACGCCACCTTTGTTTGTTTTCACGTTGTTTGTATCAATGAAACAATATAATGTAAGATTACAATCAAAACCGAACCAAAAGTAAACAATTAAAGTAAAACTTTCAGTGCTTGTTGAAAATGGAGATGAGGCCACACAGTGCTCTTCTGGGGAATCTGCAGAACATGTAGTTTGATGCTGAAGGACCCAGAGCTTATTTCAAAATGGCTCCCCAGTGAAAGGCGTCATGTGTCAAGCCTGATGTCTGGGAGTCGCATGTAAACGTGTCTCATTCAAGTGGTTTTCCCCCTTATGTTATGTTATGTTATTTTATTTTGTATAGCGCGCGGATGCCGCAGCCAAGTGGCGTCCCGGCGCTTTGGAGCATTGAGAACACAACACATCGGAAAAGGTAAGTAAAACAGAATCTAAACTGTAGAAAAGAGGAAGGTCTTTAAAGCCTTCCTAAAAGGAAGCAAGTCAGGGATTGAACGGAGAGGAGCCGGCAGAGAGTTCCAGAGGGCAGCCGCCAACACTGAAAAGGAGCGTCCACCCATTCTAGCTTTCTTAAACCGCGGCACCATGGCAAGATTTAATCCAGCAGAGCGAATGGTTCTAGCAGGGACATAGTGCAGGATAGTCTGTGAAAGAATAGGAGGAGAGGCTAATTTAAGAATTTTAAAAGTTAAGCATAAAGCCTTAAACTTAATTCTTTGCTCTATCGGTAGCCAATGGAGATCCTGAATGGTTCGACAAGCCGAAACAAACTTCGGGAGGCCGACAAGCATTCTGGCCGCCGCATTTTGGACCCTCTGAAGGTGGGATAGTTCGGCCTGATTTAGACCCAAAAACAGAGAGCTGGCGTAGTCCAATCTGGTAAGAACCAGAGCTTGGACTATAATCTGTCTGGTCTCCGCATCAAAAAACTTAAAAATTGGTCGAAGACACTGCAGAGTCCCTAGACACGTGCCAGCCACACGCTTAGTATGGGAGGTGAAAGAGAGCTTATCATCAAACCACACCCCGAGGTTTCTGACTTCAGTCACGGGGGTGGGAGCAGGGCCAAGATCAGATGGCCACCATTGATCTCCCCATAACCCACTTTCCCTACCAAAAATAATGACCTCGGTCTTATAGGCATTAAGTTGGAGTCGATTGTTCGCCATCCAGCCAGCAACAGCTTTTAGAGCTGACTGAAAGGTGGGGGCATCCATGTTGGAGTCACCATTAAGTGCCACTGCCAGCTGCGTGTCATCGGCGTATGACACTAGGGAGAGACCGAAACTATGGGCTACCTCCGCCAATGGCTGAACATATAAATTAAATAAGGTAGGGCTGAGAGCCGAACCCTGGGGAGCACCCTGAAGTATAGGGTGAGAAGCAGAAACAAAAGGGGGTGTAGACACTTTGAAGCCTCGATCCTTAAGAAAGGAACGAAACCACTCAAGTGCCACCTCTCCAACTCCAGCCTCCATCAGACGATGTAAAAGAATCTGATGGGACACCGTATCGAAGGCGGCACTGAGATCCAAAAGGATCAGTGCCGCCGTCTGGCCCTGGTCCAACAACTTCCTGATATACTCCACCACAGCAAAAAGAGCAGTTTCGGTGCTATGACCTGCACGGAATCCGTTCTGGGAATTATCCAGTATATTCGCTTCCTGCAGGTGAGATGATAGAATACGAAGGGGAACCTTTGCAGGCAAAACGCTGTTGTGTCCACATACCTTGGAGCCCAGAAGAAAAACCTCATTGTCTGCTGCTTTGCCCTCCCGCCTCCCGCCTCGCGTTGCCCGACTCCACTGCCATCCGGGAGTAGGAGGTGGCCGAGAGGAGCGCGGTTGAGGGAACTACATTTCCCAGGAGGCCAAGCGGCGCACGCCGCGTCACCAGTGTTACCAGCGCGCCAGGAGGCGCTCAAATAGCGCATCACCCCGGTCGAGGGGGGGAACCTTTGCAGGCAAAACGCTGTTGTGTCCACATACCTTGGAGCCCAGAAGAAAAACCTCATTGTCTGCTGCTTTGCCCTCCCGCCTCCCGCCTCGCGTTGCCCGACTCCACTGCCATCCAGGAGTAGGAGGTGGCCGAGAGGAGCGCGGTTGAGGGAACTACATTTCCCAGGAGGCCAAGCGGCGCACGCCGCGTCACCAGCGTCACCAGCGTGCCAGGAGGCGCTCAAATAGCGCATCACCCCGGTCGAGGGGGGGAACCTTTGCAGGCAAAACGCTGTTGTGTCCACATACCTTGGAGCCCAGAAGAAAAACCTCATTGTCTGCTGCTTTGCCCTCCCGCCTCCCGCCTCGCGTTGCCCGACTCCACTGCCATCCGGGAGTAGGAGGTGGCCGAGAGGAGCGCGGTTGAGGGAACTACATTTCCCAGGAGGCCAAGCGGCGCACGCCGCGTCACCAGCGTCACCAGCGCGCCAGGAGGCGCTCAAATAGCGCATCACCCCGGTCGAGGGGGGGAACCTTTGCAGGCAAAACGCTGTTGTGTCCACATACCTTGGAGCCCAGAAGAAAAACCTCATTGTCTGCTGCTTTGCCCTCCCGCCTCGCGTTGCCCGACTCCACTGCCATCCGGGAGTAGGAGGTGGCCGAGAGGAGCGCGGTTGAGGGAACTACATTTCCCAGGAGGCCAAGCGGCGCACGCCGCGTCACCAGCGTCACCAGCGCGCCAGGAGGCGCTCAAATAGCGCATCACCCCGGTCAAGGGGGGGAACCTTTGCAGGCAAAACGCTGTTGTGTCCACATACCTTGGAGCCCAGAAGAAAAACTTAATTGTCTGCTGCTTTGCCCTCCCGCCTCCCGCCTCGCGTTGCCCGACTCCACTGCCATCCGGGAGTAGGAGGTGGCCGAGAGGAGCGCGGTTGAGGGAACTACATTTCCCAGGAGGCCAAGCGGCGCACGCCGCGTCACCAGCGTCACCAGCGCGCCAGGAGGCGCTCAAATAGCGCATCACCCCGGTTGAGGGGGGGAACCTTTGCAGGCAAAACGCTGTTGTGTCCACATACCTTGGAGCCCAGAAGAAAAACCTCATTGTCTGCTGCTTTGCCCTCCCGCCTCCCGCCTTGCGTTGCCCGACTCCACTGCCATCCGGGAGTAGGAGGTGGCCGAGAGGAGCGCGGTTGAGGGAACTACATTTCCCAGGAGGCCAAGCGGCGCACGCCGCGTCACCAGCATCACCAGCGCGCCAGGAGGCGCTCAAATAGCGCATCACCCCGGTCAAGGGGGGGAACCTTTGCAGGCAAAACGCTGTTGTGTCCACATACCTTGGAGCCCAGAAGAAAAACCTCATTGTCTGCTGCTTTGCCCTCCCGCCTCCCGCCTCGCGTTGCCCGACTCCACTGCCATCCGGGAGTAGGAGGTGGCCGAGAGGAGCGCGGTTGAGGGAACTACATTTCCCAGGAGGCCAAGCGGCGCACGCCGCGTCACCAGCGTCACCAGCGTGCCAGGAGGCGCTCAAATAGCGCATCACCCCCGTCTCGCGGGACGCGAGCGGGACACCGGGCAAAGCCCGGGCCAAGGGCGGGCCCGTTTTAGCCCGTTCTAGACTGTGAGAGACTGGACTGGGCCACCCCCATTGATTCTCCCATCTCTCGTATCTACCTGTGGTAAGGTGACGTATTCATATACTAATATTGTATTTGGGCTACTATTGTTGTATTCGCCATCAGGGCACTGTCGATCACATTCTTCTGATCAGTATGTCGAAACAAAAAACTCCAGCCACTCCGGCAAACACATTGGACAATTATCTAGTCCAGGTAGTGGCAAAAATCAACAATGATCGGAGGTCCTCCCTGGGACTCATGGACTCGCCACCTTGTGCACAAATAAATCAATCAGGGGTATTCCAGTCTGCCAGCGATGAAATTATTACCGCTGACCCGATTGAGGACCCTAATGACTACTCCACAATAAATGTATCCACGGCTTCCATTGTCCAACATTCTGATCCTATTGTAGATCTAATCATCTTAGAAGAGCCAAACAAATCTGATGAAACTGTGGAGTTAGACCCAGAGAGCAATACCCCTCCCACTCCCGTCCCTGCACCTAGAGCAAAAAAAGGGATTACCAAGGCACCACCTAGAAGAGGTGGTCTACGCTCGTGTAAGAATAAACCTGTCACTCCACCTAGAAAAACAAAGAAAAGGGTGGAAGAAGGGATAAGGGAGGAAGAGTATGAAAGTGTGGATGGGGAGGATACCCTTTTGAATAAGCTCATGGGCATATTAGAGTCCAAACTGTCAGGATTAATGAAACCCCTCATATCGAAAGTAGACCAACTTGCTAACAAAGTTAACAAGCTAGAGACCATCTTAAGGAAAACTAATGAGGGGATGGGGGGAATATCAAATTTAATCACAACTAAATTTGAACACATAGAAGCTGCAGGAAAAACCCTTGGGGGGAACATGAATGCAGACCCACAGGTTCCACCTGAGCAAATCCAACAAGCCAACTCTAGGCATGGCGACACATCTGATATGCCTTTCATCTTAGATCCAGCACAAGCAGTAGCCAACACTACCTCTGAGATCTCCAACCTAGAAACCGGCCCTGTTGAACTAATTGTCGAAGCCTCCCACTTGATTCTAGTTCTTGCAAACACACCACCGTTGAAAACAGGACAGATCGAGTCTTCAGATTCCTTAAGAAATAAGGCTCTCCAGTGGCTTAGTAACAACATGCATATATCTCCCTGGGGTAAAGAAAAACTATCTGATGATTTGCTAACAGCAAGAAGGGTTAAGTGGATAGGCACTAAGGCAAAGAAATTTCATGGGGATTGTGTGGTTTAAATTTCAAGGGCCCTGAAGTATTGCCTGATGTCCTACGGAACATTCTCCCTCCACAACATAGAACAGCAGAAATAGTACCACTGACACTGGATTTCTTCTATAGCAGAAGAGGTCTAGTAGCTAAACCTAGCATATTGAGAACAAAGTGGACAGTTGTGGGAAATAGAAGGACCAGGACTAACCCAGTATGCGAGTGGGGGCTAAACCTTGATAACCACTATTCTGCGTTGACCGATCTAAATGAGTGTGATTGACTCGTATGTGATACCTTTATCCCTCCTGATATCCAGCAGGACCAAGGATATGCTAAGATCTCTACCACAGGCGAGCCTTCATCAGATAAATTGTCCCTGGCCTCTAATGTATCCTTTGCTCCCGTTCTAGAGGAAGTAAATCGAGTTCCGACTGAACCAAAAAGAGCACTAGAGGTAATTGAGAAGTCACCAACTTTGAGTGGACCCCTGGCCCGAGACATAGGTCGTGTAGAAACAATAAATATCCCTGAAATTGATCAGACACCCCATCAAATGGCCACACCGCCATTATCCATTATTTCTTGGAATATAGCTGGAATTACAAACAAGTTAAATATCCCAGACTGGGTCGATTTTATCAACCAGTACGATATTATCATGCTGCAAGAAACGTGGTCGCTCGCACCAATCTTCCGGCAAGGGTATTTGAACTTTTACGTCCCAGCTACAAGAAATCGAGTGGGTCGTCCCTCTGGGGGCCTGCTAACTTGGATACGGCAAACATTGAATTGCTCGGTTAAGCAAAGGTCTATACCCTCCAATGATATTCTAGCACTCGACATCAGCTGGCAAGATGGCCAACAATTATACCTGTTTAATCTTTATTCCAGGGGAGTTGCTAGGGGTAAACCATCAGAGACCTTAACGACCCTTGAGCATCATATTGAAATGCTACCTGTGTCTCCTCATATAATAATAGGCGGGGATTTTAATACTACCTTTGAACCTTTAGGCGAAGAAGATAGGATCCTGGCCGAAGATGAGGATACTAAGTGGAGAATTCCTCAACTAGACATCCCAGTAATTAGAAAATGGAGCACAGTAGCTATCCAATTGAAAAGCTTTTGTCTTTCTAGAGGCCTTAGAGCAGTAAATGGTCGGGCCCTGTCAGATTCAATGGGGAAAAATACTTTTGACAATGGCCGCTCAGCTAGTAGAATAGATTACATACTTTTGGATGTAAGGGCCTGGGATAAATTGGTAGATATAGAAGTGAAGGACAAAATAGAAAGTGATCACAACCCTTTGTGCCTGACACTCCATCCCTACCATGAAATACCCGACCAGCCAAGAGGGGATCAAATGGTTACACAAGACCTTGTAAGCTCAAATAACCTTCGACACTTGAAGTGGAGTATGCTCCTAGAAGATACTCCTAAATTAGAGACTTTAAAGGAAATAGTGGTGGATGAAGTCTCTAAGATTAAGTCCCATTATGGGATGATTGACTTCATAGACTACATGATGGCGGCTCATGAGAAACTGTTTTCAAAAATTCAAAGTTTTTTTGTTAAAACAGTAACCTCAAACAAAAAGAAAATGGTCCCAGAGATTAGAGGGTGGTATGATAAGAGCTGCAGGGTAGCTCGAGATAATCTTAGCAGGGAACTGAGATTAGGAAGTGCAGAAACAGTAAGGCTGGCTAGAAACCAGTATAGACAGGCGCAAAAAATAGCAAAGAAGCGTTGGGACGAGGATTGTTGGTGAGAACTTAAGGAGGCGTGTGCTTCCAAGGATTCAAAGCGCTTCTGGGCCACTGTAAGATGGGCAAAGGGTGGCAAAGCACTCCAGCCTACTAACCATGTCCCGAAAAACAACTGGGTAGAATATTTCCAGCCACAGTATGCACGTAATTCTATGCTCGACAATGATTGTCTCCCTCCACAAGTTTACTACAAATCACCTATATTTGTTGAAAGGGATGTGAGTACTGTATTGGATTGTGTAGCAGGGGGTAAAGCTCCAGGCATGGACGGAATTCCGGCTGATATTTTTCTATCGGATCGGAAGTCCTGGTGTAGCTATTTTGCAATGCTGGCTAACACGGTGGCTATGGGAGGGAAAGTGCCCGCCTCATGGAAGGGAGCCGAAATCATTCCCATATATAAGAAAGGTGATCGATCCCTGGCTAAAAATTATAGACCCATTAGCTTGATCGACACAGCACAAAAACTAATGGGCCGATTAGTCCAAAACAAACTGCAGCAATGGATCGACGAAGAAAACATTTTGTCACCCTACCAAGCTGGGTTTCGTCCCTTAATTAGTAGCGTTGACCAAGTCCTACACTTCCTAACCATCTACTGGAGAAACGTTACTTTAAAAAAGGGGACATTGTATGCAGTTTTTGTGGACCTAAAAGCCGCATTCGACTTGGTCCCCAAAGAAAAACTCTGGCAGACCTTGGCGGATGTGGGCTTAAGCCAGGAATTGCTTACACTCCTTGTTCGCCTACATGAAAATAATTTTGCAAGGATAAGGTGGGGCAAACAGGGAGAAGTAACCGATCCCTTTCCGGTAGAACGTGGGGTGAGGCAAGGGTGTGTCCTAGCGCCAACTCTGTTTTCCATATATATAAATGGCATTGTTGAACACCTAGAGAAGATTGCTAGTGACGCCCCAGTAATTGCGGGCTCTCGTGTACCAGTCCTCATGTTTGCGGACGATACACTCTTACTTTCCCGCACCCCCAGTGGGCTCCAAAAAGTAGTTGATGCCTTTGGTGTGTTCTGTGATGGGAGGGGCCTTGAATTGAATACCACCAAAACAAAATTCATGTGCCTCAACCAGCAGTCCACCTTCAAAGGTGTAATAAAATACAAAGGTACACCGCTAGAAAGAGTGGACTCCTTTTCTTACCTAGGCATCACTCTACAAGAAAACATGAGCTGGAAACAACATATAACCACAACTTTATTAAAGTTCAGGCAGCTAGCAGGTGCAATTACCCTAAAACATCGCACCTCGTTGACAAAACCAGTAAACTGTGTGTTGGAAATGTATTCTATGAAAGTCCTGGGGGCTTGTCTATATGGCTCTGAACTGTGGGGGTTTTCAAATTTAAGAGAACTGGGCCAAGCAGAAAACAGGTTTTTACGAGGGATTGTGATGGCCCCCCAAAGTACACCGACAATCCCGTTAAAATTGGATCTGGGAAGAAAATGTATAGAGGACATAGCAAGGCTACGCCCTCTCCTATATTGGAGACGGATTATGGTGACCCCAGAATTAACCCACTATGCAGCGGCATTGACGGATGTTATTAAATTTGACTACTTTCACAGTATTCCATGGTTGAGGGAGCTTCGGGGACTCCTTATAAAATTGAAACTGGACTATCTATGGGACACTAAAGATGTATCCTGCTTCCCTACGAAGGCAAAGTTAAAAGACCTATACTGGGAAATGGTTTATCTTACTATGTTTAGTGACAGTTCAAGCTCAAATTTAACATCTCGTTTTCTAAATGTAAAAATGTACCCTTCTTGTGAACCTTTTTGGGACATTATTGAAAAACCCCATGATAGAAAACTTTATTTTCAATTCCGCATAGGTACACTCCCGCTGAATGCGTTTAAAAAGCATTGGTCGTCGGCATGGGATGAACATTGTCACCATTGTAATGAACAGATTGAACACATCTCTCATCTCTTGTTTTGTTGTCCACTGTACTTGTCCCCCAGACGTAAATGGTTAAAACCCGTGTGCTCAATCTTGGGAACCCGTAGCCAATCTGAAGCACTCAGGATACTGGAAACAGATTGTTCCACATTGTTTGTGGTGGGGGTAGCAAAATTTCTTGCCTGGTCTTGGCTAATCCGTACCCGATCCTTAATGGCAATTAAATCATAATGAACCTATGTATATCTTTAACTTTGCACTGTGCCATATGGATTATTGTACTTCCTTTTTATAGAAAATCTATTTTTAACGAATTGTGACACCTTGATGTAACTTGATGTATTTTTATAATCATGTATTTATTCGACATTTCATGTTTAATATGTATTTTTAGAGTATTTTTACATGTAGTATTTATTGTATAGGGCTAGGTGAATGCTTTTATGACAAATGTCGAATAAAGCTCTAAAATGAAAAAAAAAAAAAATGATTAGCATGCGCTTCTGCTAGTTTGGCTGGCCAAGGGAGAAGGGAAATGGGCCGATAGTGTTCTGGCTTAGTCGGGTCAAGGGTGGGTTTTTTAAGGATAGGAATGACCGTCGCCTGTTTCCAAGCCTTAGGAACACTGCCCGTGCTGAAGGACAAATTAATAATACCATGCAAGGCAGGATAACAGCATTCAGCAAGTTCCCGAAATTGAATGGGTCTCATAGGGTCATCCGGAGACCCGGATTTGACTTTTGTCGTCAAGGCTAAAATCTCATCTAGAGTTGGACTGGGAATAATCAACAGAGGTTTGGGAACCGATGATGTAGACATATTCTCCCTGATGGGAAGCTGAGAAAACGATCTATAAATGGCTTCCACCTTTTCTACAAAAAACGAGGCTAAGTCCTCGCAGTGTGCCATGGAGGGTTCAGTAGTAGCAATGTCGGTCCTCTTGCTAGTAAGGTCCTTACACACTCTAAAAATGACCTTGGTGGGGTTTGTACTGTTCTTTATCTCCTGAGAGTAAAAAGCAGCCCTAGCTGCGCATATGGCCCGATGATACACTCTAGTGCAGGCCCTGTAGGCCGCCTTGAGGTCAGTATCATAAGATTTACGCCACGCGCGTTCTGCCTTTTTACAGGAGACTTTAAGTATTTTGAGAGATTCATCATACCAAGGGCTAGAAGGACTGGATCTAGTCTTACTCCACTTGGCCGGAATAAGCACATCTAGCGAGTGATTTAGCCATTCACAAAAACTATCATAGCCACGGGAAACTTCAGTAGGGGGTAGAGTATGGTATTTCATCAGAAGCTGGTGAAAATGCTCTAAGTTCAAGTTTCTCCAGGGGCGTCTAAAACTGGCTTGGGTGTTATTTCTCGGGGAAGGAATAGTAGTGATGATGCGAATTTCAATCAAATGGTGATCAGTCCAGGCTATAGGTCTGGGATGAAGCACTGAGATGTTAGTGGCAAGATTCGTCAGAACGGGATCTAGTAAGTGTCCGCCTGTGTGAGTCGGTAATTGTACCATTTGAATCAATTGAAGCGCTTCGAGATCTGCTAACAAGCTATGGCCGAGTTAGAGAGTGGAGCCTCCATATGCAAGTTAAGGTCGCCAATAATCGTAAAATTAGCTGTTTTTAAAACTAAGGAGGAAATCACCTCCGGAAGGCTTTGGCGAAAAGCACCATCAGGACCGGGGGGTCTATAGATTAATAGTCCCGTGAAAGTAAAGTGGGAATTCACTGAGATGTTAAAAAGGGCACTCTCACATCCTGCAATGGTGATAGGTTTCCAGATGCAGGGGTAGCATGATTTTACCGCAACTGCTATACCTCCACCTCTAGCATTGCGAGGGAGGGAGTGCATGGTGTAACCCACAGGGAGGGCTAGATTCATGACCGCCATGGAGTGATCATGCAGCCAGGTTTCCGTTAAAAAAAGATATCCGGATCATCATCAGTTATCAAGGAAAAAACTTCTAGGGAGTGGCATGACAATGATCTGACGTTCAGATGTAGGACTTTAAGAATCGATTGAGTAGCAATACCTGCAACAGCGTGTTGTTTATTATCAACTGGAGGCCTAGACTGTAAACCCCTAGTAAGCAGAGGCAATGGTAGTTTAAATGAACAGGTGGGGCATTGAAAAGGCCCACTAAAAGGATCCAAGGAGCCATGATGGCAATCTCGTACCTGGTGTCGCAGTAAACGCAGGGTATCAGCAGATATCATCCTGAGTAAGCCAGAGTCCCCTGCCCTAGCCCTGCCTTAGCGCTGACGAGCGCAGACGGGCAGGACTCTGGCTGGACTCAGGCGTTAAGTGGTTCCACCTTTCAAATGCCCCCCCCCCCCCTTTAATTTGCAACTCTGCTGGGTCAATAAAAAACACTTTAGGCACCAGCAGTGGTTTTGAGGATCTCATGGTCAGTTAGGAATTTTAGAAGAGAGTAAACGAATATCAGTAATGGGCATAAGGATACACAGTCAGATCAGTGCAAGGAGCTTTTCCTGTCATTATCTTTCTGTATCAATCATTTCTTACTTCTTTACTTGCCTAGCTTCTGCAAGTAGCCACTCCTCTAACTTGAGGTTCTTTCTCTGAAACTCCCCCTCGCCCTAGGCTTCTGATGTTCCATTTCTAGTTCTAGTCATCTAAGCGCTAGTTTGGTACTGGGAATGCAAAACTTCTCACAGAAACAGCACAGGTGTCCTAGCAGTGAAAACACAGGGAGGGCGGGAAAATGGACAGAGGGGGAACATGCTTAGCGATTCATCCACTGGTAGATTTACACTGATAGCATCAGTGACAGTGTTAGGTTTTGCATCTTGTCCTCACACTGGCTCAGACACTAAGGGTATCTTTTGTGAGACGTTTGTGTCGCATTTGCACCACGCAATGTGGTACATGTGTGATGCAAACCTCTATGTCAGATTTTTGAAGCCACGAAAGCCACATTGCGTGGCTCTGAGCAACGTCAAAAATCTAGAGTAAAGCAATGCAGCGCAAATCGCTGCGTCGCATTACTATGCCTGGGGTAGGCATTCCATGGGCAGTGCATGGGTGTTCCCGCGCAACTCCCATGAACGGATCCCCTGATATACAAGAGCTTTTAAATATGGGGATGTTACAAAAATATTACAGCCTCTCAGTAGAAGACTCATGAGGAGAAATATCGCAATTTCTCCTCATTTCTACGCCTTTTTATGTGTGCTGCATTTTACAGGACACATTGAAAAGAGATATGCTTCCCAGGATTGGTTTTGTGCAGGAAGGTGCCCCTCTCTGCACAAAAAACAATGCTGTATGCAACACAAGCACCTTTGCATCATGGTGCAAGGGTGTCTGCATTGGTGCTAGGCTGCCAAAAAGGGTGCCAGTGCAAGAGAAAGCACAGGTATCCACAGTATTGCCTTAAATACATGCATTTGTGCCCTTTTCCTTTGAATCAGTTCTGCGCAGCAAGATGACTTGCTGCACTGCACTAGGGGATTACATCTGTAGGCTATGTGTACTTTGTGCCATATCATTCTTGCCAATGGGCATTTTGCGGCTTGCACTGGAGCACCTAAATACCAATGCATCACTTGTAGGCAGAAAAATTCCTATTGGCAAGGCAGGAAGGACAGTGCTAACATGGGGGACACCCCAGTAACAAATTATTAAAGTGGCTATCATCGCGGGTCAAACCCCATTGTCGATAGTGTTGGTGTTTGCCCCGTGGTGAAATGTCCACAGATCCATCTGCAGTAAGTCTCCAACTCCGCTTCACAAAAGTGCTGGTTCTCTGCCCCTTCTGGCATGTACTAAATAACAATGAACTTGAACTTATTTCTTGGAACATAGTGCTTCCAGATGTTGGGCATCTAGATCAGAGGCATTTCTTTGAGAGAGGGTTTGACGTAGGGCCACATTGATGTTGTCCACAACACATGAAGATACATTAAATAGGATAAACAACCATTGAATCAAAGTAAGGCTAAAAGAATACTACTTGCCTACTTACTTCTGAAGCCTACTTAAAGAAAGTCAGAGTCTGTAAGGAAGTTTTCCCTCAAGAAATGTTAAGACTAGGGGCCAGATGTAGGTGAAATAGATTTACCGAATTTTAATTACCAAATTTTACCGATTCGGTAATTAAAAATCGGTAAATTTATGGGGTGGACATGTAGGTATTCCAGATGTGCTGGAATACCGAATCGGATGATTTCGGTACCGAATCGGTAATGCCCATTCATTCCTATGGGCTTTGAAGCCCATAGGAATGAATGGGCATTACCGATTCGGTATTCACCGAATCGGTAAATACCGATTTTCACAAGGGTGCAGGGGTTGTCACTTTGACACCCTCTGGCACCCCCAAAACATGCTCGGGTGCCATGTGGCAGGCATACATGCCCTAAGGGCAGGTCTGCCTGTCACATGTCATAGTTTTGCATGCACACATGTGCATGCACACCGGAATCGGTATTTTCCCATCAAATTGGATTTGATGGTAAAATACCGATTCGGTAAGGCCTCTGGGACTCTGAAGAGTCCCACCTACATCTGGGTGGCTCAGATACGGTAAATTTACCGATTTTTTATTTTACCGAATCGGTAAAATTACCGAACCGGTAATTTTACCGATTCGGTAAAATAATGCCCCCTACATACCTAGCACCTATTTACCGATCGGTAACGGCCGAAAATACCGATTTTCGGCCGTTACCGACCGACCTACATCTGGCCCTTGGATCTGGAATTACGTTTTGTTATTGGATGTGGTGTCCATCGGATCTCAATGCAGACACTCTATCTATGGTGTATATTAACCCCTTCACTGTGGCGGCTATTCCACCACAGTGCTAAGGGGGTGGGCGGCTGCGCGGCGGGCGCATGCTGATAACGGATGGCGGGCGCATGCTGATGAGTGGAGAAGTGTGGCTCAGGGGTTAGAGGCGGCAGACCTGGAGCTTGAGTTTCGGCCCTGGACCAGGGTTCAATTCCCCGCCTCGGCGGGTCTTGGGCTCAATAATCCCACGGACTCGATAATTCTCGCTCCGGTGCCTTCTCGACTCACGGGTTCACACTCTGCGACTCTGGGCAATAGCTTGCTTAATCTCCACATCGGCCCTTCGCGGCGGGATGCCTGGCTTTCGCCTTGTGGATACCCTTCCAGGGTTATCTCACAGGGGAATACCAGGACGGGTTCCCTAAGCAAGCGCGGAGATGCCCCAGGGTAAGTCCAGCGCTATATAAGTTTCATACATTACATTTACGGAACCGCTCCGTCACCAGCCGCGATTGCGCTGTGCTCATGACGGAGTGGTTCCGTCACGGCCCCGCCCGCTCAATAGAACGTTCAGCGCAGGCACGGAATCCGTGCCACGCAGACGTTACGAGCGGGCCGTGAAGGAACCGCTCCGTCATCAGCACAGCGCGACCGCAGCTGATGACTGAGTGGTACCGTTACCAGCAGGGGAGGGGTTAAGGAGGAATAGTCTAGCCGGATGTCCATAAATTTTACTGGATCTTTGTGTCAAGAGAAGAGCCCTCTATTGGGTGTGCATGGACATGTGATGGAAACATCTTGATTTCTAGATGTGTGGGCAACAAGAAAAAACGCACACACATGTTCTTATAAAAATGATCATGCTTTATCATGGGTGACTAGAAGGCTTGCTGCGAACTGGCGCTTAGCATTAAAAATTTCTTAATGAGATGCATGCATGTGTGGGTGGACATTGACCTGAAGGAGGTGCCCAAACCTGAAGGTATATCTAGAAGGGATAGTATAGGCATATCTATCTTTGCAGACTTATGGAGCCAGAATAGGCTGAGGTCTTTATCTTGATTACAAACAGAATATAACCTTGCTGGGGCTTAATGTGTATAGATATTTTTTAATTCAAGCACACCCTGGGTAATCATATAACCCACAACATAAAACAAGCATTTGCAATGCAATAGGTCTCGCATTTACGCGAGTTTGAGCTATTGGCATTGTAAATGACTGATTTGTATTTGTTTTAAAAACAAAAATAAAAGGCATTGTTATTTGAAATGTCAATAGCTCAAACTCCCGTAAATGCGAGACCTAATGCATTGCTAATGCTTGTTTTTGGTGTGCCCAGGTAGAATTTTGACCCAATTCAACCCTGGATAGGGGGAAACCTAGACCTCAAGGGGTATGTCAACCTGGCACTCAACTTTGCTAAATATAAGGTGGACAGCCTGAGAGGGAGCTTTAGTTTAGTTGACGCTTAAACACTTCTCTTTATATATTTATTGCCTTTTTCAAAGCACCAGAAGTGTGACTCCTCCCCTCCACCTCTCTATCCACCCACCCTCAAAGTCAACATGCTACGCACTAAATAGCAGACTCTAATGCACTACATTTCTTGCTAGAAAAACCATCGCTCTGAAGCTTCTTTTCGGTTTTCTGTTCCATGCACTACAACATCCTAATTAAGAAATAAACACAGATAAGAACTTTTCAAAGCTTAGAAAGTGGAAATTTAAATTTGGAATGCAATCTTTAATGTTTCATTAAACAAAATTGATATAATCTGCAGTTTATAAATGGCAAAAAAGTGCACCTTTTACTGAAAACTGAATGTCCCTTGACATCTCAGTTCAAAATAGACGCATTCAACCCATTGAGAAAATGTATCGTAGGTGATAAATTATGTCGAAAAAAATAAAGCCCAGCGAAGGAAGAGCTTCTAGTGATAAATAAAGCAGCGTATTTAATAAAGAAGGTTTTAAGTAGCATGCAAAGCGTTTGAAATAGACTCGCGCGTTAATGTTACAAACAAGCAAAACAAGCTCTCGGAATTGCTGTGGCGGTGGGGGAGGGGGGCGGGGGGAGCTGCACATTCCGTTGAAGTCTGATGCGGTGGCGGGGGAGCGGCAGCCTTTGAAGTCTGATGCGAGGCACAGACAAATGGTGGTGGTAGGGGAAAAAAATCCAAGTGGGACACAACCTGCGTCCTACTGACATAAACAGACAGACAACATTAAGTAAAGGGCTCAGGCAAAGAAGACATGTTTGTATACATGTTTGATACAAATGGAACAGACAGAATATTGTAGAGACACCATTACATATTTTACCATAACAGTTTAGTGAATTTATATGGTGTACATTTTGTTGACGACGTTTGGATCCCTTAAATAAATAGTGGAATAATCTTCATGACATTAGAGTGACATGCCTGTAAACGAAAAGCTGTAATTGCTAAACCATGGAAAATAAGATAGGGAGGAAGCAAAAGAAACACAAGATTAAAAGAGGGCACACTGGGCTAGCATAGAGAGGACTAGTATGCATGTGGCTCCTGGCTTGAGGAAAAGATACTCCTGAGCCCCAGACCAAATAATTGATTCAGAGGGTCAGTCAATAGAGCTCCTGGAATCAGCACCAGGGCCATAAAACCTGAAGTAGCCCATCCCGGCTGGTCAGTAGCGACCAGCTAGTTATTACTGCTGACCGCTGTCATGCAGCCAAGAAGACAATCCCTCAGGATTTAAAATTTACACTCCTGTTGGAGGGACTCAGAAGAAGCATCAAAGTGTGGATTGATCACCCAAGAGGGATACTGTCTCTCATCAAAGGAATCTGCTGTGAGTGGAGATCTGTAGCCCAGCTGCTGCAGGGATTCTACTGGTACAAAGAGGACTTCAAAAAACTCTGACCTATGTGGCTAAAGTTGTCCCACCTTACCCTTGCACCAAGGAATACTCCATCTACAGCACAGCACCTACGGAATTTTTCAGAATCCCCAGAATCATGTATCCTCAGTATCAGGATTGCTCCATTGAAGCCTATGGGGGATTTTGTGTGAAGTGTGGAACTGAACTTGAGACTGCTTTGGTGACCAGGTAACTGTCCAAATACTCTTTACTGGTCTCCTTGACCTTCTCCCTGTTGGAACTGGTCACCCAGTCCAGGCCGGAGTAGCTGAACACAACTCTTTAAAACATTTGAAAAGTTTACAAACTATGCAGTTACCAATGCTTGTTTGCCCTTTGGACAAAAAAGATGATATTTAAGAGATGCTTAAAAATCTATATCTCTGGAACTCTCTGGTGGATTTTGCACATCTTGTTGTCTAAATATTTATAAAAATCAGTTTTTTATTTTTAAATTAGTGTTGGAGTTTTTGCTTGTGTCACGGTCATATTTTATTGTTTGCTACTTCTAAATGCTTTACTAGGTCCTTTGTTTAAGCCTTCTGCTTAGCACCACAGTTAACCATGCCTCAGCAAGAAGTTTTATAGACAAACCTGACTGGACCCAGGATGGATTTGAGAGTGTATTACATGTTGAGGTTGCACAACCACACCACATAAGAAATCCAATAAGCCCAAGAAATGAACACAACAACCCAACTGGTTCACAGAAGAACAGAAGACCCAGAAACATGACTGCAGACAGAAGGAAAGAAGATGGTGCATCAGTAAGACCTTGGAGGACTGAAAACACATCAAAGACGCCCTCAACCTATGCCACCACCTCCTGAAGAACACCAAGAAAATCGTTCTACCCACCCTCATCAAGGTCAGCTCCAACAACAGCAAGAAACTCTTCAAAATGGTCAAGGAAGTCACCAACCCCTTGGCAACAGAAAACAACATCACACCCTCACAGACTTTTTTCTCATCAAAATCAACTCCATATACCAAGACTTCACTCTCCACCCCCTGCTGAGGGCAGAATCACCATTATCACGAGGACCGACGTACACCCACACCGGCTCACCTAATGTAACATCCCCTCCAAGAAGGAAATGGTGTCCATCATAAGATCCATTCACTCTGAAGGACCAGCAGACCCCTACCCATACCATATATTCAACCTCAGTAATCAACCAAGGTCCTCAACTCCTCTATTAGCACGGCCCACTTCCCCCAAAAATGGAAACATGTAGACATAAAGTTGCTGCTGAAGAAGCCTTCTGTGGGCCCAGGGAACCTAAGAACAATGACCTAGCTCCCTTCTCCCTTTCCCAGGAAAGGTCATCGACAAAGCCATGAACGTCCAGCTCACTAGACATCTGAAAACCGCAGCCTTCTCAACCCCTCCCAATCTGGCTTCAGAGCTAATCACACCACAGAGACAGCTCTAGTCGCAGCCACAGACAACATGAGAATACTGTTAGACCACGGAGAAACAGCAGTGTTCATCCTCCTCGATCTCTCAGCAGCCTTCAACACTGTATCCCACCTTACACTGTTAAACAGACTCTGCCAGATTGGAATTCAAGGACCAGCACTCAAGTGGATAGCATCCTACCTCACAGGAAGAATACAGAAGATCATCCTCTCAACCTACTCCTCGCTCCCTATGAATATGACCTGCGGTGTACGTCAAGGTTCATCACTTAGCCCAACCCTCTTCAACATATACATGACACCCCTGGCAAACATCGTCCAGAGCCACAGACTCAACATCATCTCTGTGATGTTTGAAGTCAATAATCGAACATGGTTTCTTTCATTACGTTGATTTATTCAGGCAGAGGTAAACCCCACACCACAGCTTTGCTAGACACAGCTGGTCCACCAACTATCAACCCATCTCATGGAACTGCATGACATCATACTAGAACATGTAGACATCACAAAGGACTACAGCCCCAGCCTAGCTGAAAATGCCTAAGTACATCATGACACATCGCCCCATATTACACAAAAACAGAGATTACACCTATTACACATACACCCTACCCCAAGGAGAACAAAGACAACACTGTAGTGACCCACCTACATATACCACAAACAACAGATAACCCCTGAACAAAAAAAATAGAAGAACAGACCTGAAACATACCGTGGCTCTAACTGAGCTAACCATATAACGAGAGGGGCAGGGAACATCTCAACAAACATAGATGCCCAACTACGCTGGGCTTCCTCCCTTCCTTGCCTCCCTCCTGACCTGTGATGTGTACCCATGGACTCAACTCCACCTTTTAACATCACTTCCTCACCATTTGTCAAAGCACACACACTTTCATTTTTTTGTATTCATAGTGATTCACACACATGTTACTACCGGACAATTAAACTGTGTTAGCATTTCTGTATTCTTGTTTAGTGCAAATAGATGTACATTTATTCTTCAACCTGTGATCTTACTTTATTTATTTTCATCTTCTTGCTTTTTTCTCTCTTTTCATTATTTTTTTATTTTCTTCTTCACAATACATTACTACATTTATTTTTTTCTTTTCTCTTTAGCTTCTTCACGTCATGCAAGCTGTAACTACTCCTCCCTCTTTTCTTGAATCCCCTAGTGAGCCTCCTTTTCGGTGAGAGGTATGGTTTGATGCTTTTCAAACCTACCTTGGTGCCATTGGTGCTTCCAGATTTAGTAGTGAACGTAAAAGAATTCTACTACTTTATTCCCTGTGGTTTGAGGGAAGGTCTATCTTTAAGCACCTTCATGAAATTAATAATTCTCCAGAGAATGATATTGACATCTACCAAGACACCATCTTGAAGCTAAAAACTAGGTATGACAAACAAACCTAGCTTGATGGTTCTCCGCCACAAGTTTCTCAAGAGACAGCAAGGTGAAAGTGAGGACGTTGATTCTTATATCTCAACCTTACCTATGTTGGCTTCTGTCTGTCAATTTGACGCGTTCACGGACCAATTGATCAGGGATCAATGTGTGTGCCATTGCAGAGACAAACAAATTCGGCAAAAGTTGTTATCTTTGACTAATCCTTCGTTGAAAAAAAGCAATCAAAATTGCCAAGAGCATTGAGACCTCTCAAGCTTCAATGAAGGAGTTGGAAGTTAAGTCGGTTGATTCTGTCAATGTTGTTGCTGAAAATTGTTAGAGCAGACATTCTGCAGTTCAACACGTTTCTTCAAAAGACAGTTCTTTAAAGAATAACAATATAGGTAAAGGTGGTTCAACTTTTGGGTCAGAATTCCAAAATGTCAAGCAAATGTGTTACCGTTGTGGAAACCCACCTAATCAAAAAGGTGGAAGATGTCCTGGAGCCAATGCAATTTGCAATTACTGTGAAAAACAGGACATTTTGAAAAATTTAGCTTGAAAAAGAAAAATTGTAGAAGAACTGTTGCATCTGTATTAGAATCTGATCAAGAATCGGATTCTGATGTAGTTTCTGTAGTTGTTGATGCTCATGATGCTATCTCAAATTTACGTGATTCTCCTGAATGCGTTGATCCTATTGTTGAAATTCATGTTGGAGATAAATCTCTAAACCTTCTTGTTGATTTGAGGGCTAGAATTACCATGATAACCCAAATATTGTTCAATGAGACTTGGGGAGATAGGTCCCTTCAACCTCCTGATCACTGTCCTGTTTTCTTTTAGGGTCATAAAATTGATCTTTTAGGATTCTTCGAGGATGAATTTATATTCAAGGGAGGAAAATCTGGGGGAAGATCTTTGTTGCTATCAAGGGTTTGAACATTTTCGGCTGGTATCATCAGGGTTTGTTTAGAATGATCTTAAAACCAGGTGCACCTGAACAAGTTCTTGTAATGTCAGAAGATCAAGATCTAGGGGGGTGGAATGTACGTTTTCCTACTGTGTTCTCAAAGAATCTTGGAACCATACTAGGGTTCAAATACAAGATTGTTGTAAAGGATGGAGTGATTCCCATAAAACATAATTTGAGATGAGTAGCCTTCAGCGTGATAGATGACCTAGAATCTGAACTCAAGTCTCTGTGCGACCAAGGGATCATCGAGCCTATGGAGTCATCACTCTGGCTTTCACTCTTGGTCGTCGCGTGCAAAACATGTGGTAAGCTGCGCGTTTGTGTAGACTTGAGGTCTCTCAATAGAGAGATTTGAGTTGACTCACACCCTCTAGCCAAAATTGATTACCTTTTTGCATGTGTTAGGGGGTCACGCTATTTCTCCAAACTTTATTTAGCCAGGGCATATTACCATATAGAACTGGATCCAAAATCACTCCCCCTCACAACTTTTGTCTCACCATTGGCCATATTTCAGTACAAACGGATGCCTTTCGGGCTTGCCTCCGTGACTTCCATTTTTCAACGAGTGATGCAGAACATGGTATTGAAGGAGTCCTAGTTTTTCAGGATGATGTGTTAATAAACTCTAAAGATGTCCATTCCGATGATATTGTACTTAGAGAGGTCCTTAAGATTTTCAAAAAACACAGTGTAGTGGGTAAATCGGAGAAGTGTAAATTCCATTATGATGAAATTTAATATTTAGGTCACCTTATTTCATGGGAAGGAATTAGGCCTAGGCAGGGATTGCTAGATGCCATCATTCATGCTCCTTCTCCAGTGACAAGACAGGAGTCAAGTCTTTGCTTGGGTTTATGGAATATTATTCTAAGTTAATCCCTAATCATGCCTCTCTTGTACGTCCTATCAGTTCTCTCCTCGAGAGAGGTGTAGTTTTTGAGTGGGGAAATTAATGTGCCTCTGCTTTGAGTTCTGTCAAGCATTGTTTAAAAAATAGTGCTGCTCTTAAGCCTTATGACCCGAAATTGCCATCTTGTATAACAGTTGATGCGAGTCAAGTAGGGTTGGGGGCAGTGCTGACATAAAACGATCATAGTACAGAACATACAATTGCTTTCGCCTCTTAGGTTCTAAGAAGCAGTAAACTTCAATACTCAGTTATTGAAAAGGAACTCTTGTCATGTTTGTGGGCGATTGAAAAGTTCCTTCCTTATGTCTGGGGAAAGCGTTTTTTGTTGAGACTGATCACAAGCAGTTGATTAATATTCTTGGTGCTGGTACTGGAAAATGCTGTTCCCGTAGAATCCTTCGCATGGTGTCACGCCTTATGCAGTACCAATTTGATGTTGTACATGTCTCAGGTGGCAGGAACATCAGGGCTGACTTTTTGTCTCGTTTTCCCATGAATGACCCTGATTTGACAGATTGTGGTGAGGAAGATGCTGAAGATTGTCTGATAGCAGCAATTGATCTAATGGAGCATGGTGTTGGCACAGAGGATGAGTGGTTGAGGGATGTTGCCAATGATTAACCCTGGGCGGAGAACTACGCTCCTCTCACGGAGTTTGCAAATTTTCGGCAACTTCACGTTTCACAGTGAGCGTGAAGTTGTCAACTACTTCGCAATCTGCAGCGTAGCGTAGTAGTTTTTCTTCCTCGTGCACTCAATAGCAATCTCGCGTGTGTGGTAATGACTTACCGTGGTTCTGCATTCGCTTTCTCGCTTTTCTATCCCGGTCGCATTCGCTACGATGCTTGGAATCTTGCCGCACAATCCCTTGCGACTGTGAGAACACGATAACGTCATTCGGACGCGCGAACACGTCATTAGGAAGCGCGATCTTCCTTGCAGCGCCATGTTGGTAAGATCGCGGTTCTGAACACGCAGAAACTGCAATCTGGCACAGAATATCTCTCGAACATGTTAAAACCTTCTAAAAAATGATCATTTTTGCTCAGGAAAACCCCTCAGATTGTGATTTGGCTGTATTTTTTGGGGCAAGTAGTCCTCTTTTTGTTTCTACTCTTTTTTTCAAGAGAAAGGAAGTGCCCCTGAGCCTCCAACTTCCTGTTCCTGTCCACCAGGCTCCTCCCAGTGCTTTGTCCATGTGGTGTTCACTTTCATTTGGATTTGGAGCTGGAAGGATCACTCTTTGTGTATGTCTGCTGCATCATAGCATTTGATTGGATTTATTGAGGACTTTTGGATTTGAACTTTTCTTTTACAAGTAAGTTTGAGAATTGAGAATTGGTGTACTGTAAATGTGTGTTTGGTTTGGGTTTTTTTAACTACAGTTTTCTGTGCTTCTTAATCTTTCTTATGATTCAGAAAAGGGGGTGGTGATGAACAGAGTGTCTGAATTAAGCAGACCACTCTTACCCAGTCTTCCTTAAACATTATTATTGAGGGAGGCCTGCACTTTCATGAGGGGCCAAGTTGTATGTCTTTGAAATTTCATCCAGTAGGCCTAGAGGTACCCACAGGTCCAACCATGTTTCTGTGGTGTCTGTAAAACATCATGGATGGCATTGGATTCAATTGCAAACTCTGTTGTAGTCGAATTCCAGTTTTTTGTGTGTAATTAGGTAACCCTAGTAGTTCATGTAGTTAGTGTAGGCCTGCTTGAGTTCATTTACTTTCTGTGGGTGGCTTGGCCAGGTGATGGTGGCTATTTTGTGTTTTAAGCCACTGTGCTTTTGCCATAGGCCTCCAAGCTTGTGGCCTACTCTGCCAGTAGGCCCAAGGGTACTACTAGAGTCATCATCATGGGTGCATGAAAGTTGATCAACTGTTATTGTGGTGTTTAAGTTGTAACTGTAACATCATGTACGTCATGGATGGCTTTGGATTGATTAGCAAAATGTGTTTCTGGTGTTGAATTGTAGGTTTTGGGTGTGTGTTGAATAATATGGCTTTTTCTGCGCACTAGGTAACCCTAGAATTCAGCTCGCATAGTTTTGGTAACTCTGCACAGTGCGACAACGCAACCTTACAGTTTTTGTCTTCCTCGTTTGCTCAATGTGCGTGCACGGGCACGCGGTAACGACGTTTTGTACAATTCGCGCAGCCGAACACACCGAATTTGTAATCTCGCGAGCAATATGTCTCGAGTTGCATAAAACCTTCTCGAAAATGTTGATGCTGTTCATTTTGCTAAAGAAACTTCTCAGGTTGTCATTTGGTTGTAGTTTTTGGAGTATGGACCACTTACTGTCCTCTATGTACTTTCTTGTTTGAGGGTGGCCTGAGCATGTGGTTGGCGTGGCGGCCATTTTGTGAAGCCAAGCATTGTCCTTCTACCATAGGCATGTATTGTCTGTCTTCTCTTTCTTTTCATGTTGTTGGGGGTAGCCAGGCCATGTGGGGGCGGCCATTTTGTGTGACCTTCCATCGTGCTTTTGTCTCAGGCCTACAAACTTGTGTGATTTCTTCTGCCAGTAGGCCTAGAGTCCCAGAGGAAGTCAGCGGGGGTGCTTGATGTAGAGATTTCCATTTTGTCTGTTGAATTTAACATCATTTAGGGCATGGATGGCAATGCATTGAATTTCCAAATGTGGTGTTTGGGGTGTAGTTAACTTTTTGGGTGTGTGTAAAAAACTGTAAATGCCTTTGTTGTATGTGTTGTTGTTGTGTAACTTTCAGCCATGGGTATTTTCTTTTTTTTGCATTAAGCTGTGATGTGTAACAGGCATCCTCCTTTTTCTGGCCATATAGGGATATAGATAGACCTGCTTGAGTTTATTTAAATTGTATGTACTTTCTTGTTGGTGGGCTGACCATGGGGCTGGTGCCCATTTCCATTTGGTGAAGCCATGCATTTTGCTTTTCCCATAGGCCTGCTTTGTCTTTTTTATTCCTTTCTTATTTTTTTTATTCCTTTTCATATTTTTTTGTGACCACCTGTCCATGTCGTGGCGGCCATTTTCTGGTACTAGTAGCCACTGTGTTTTTGCCAAAAGCCTCCAAGCTTGTGGCCTACTCTGCCAGTAGGCCCAAGGGTACTACTAGAGTCATCATCATGGGTGCATGAAAGTTGATCAACTGTTATTGTGGTGTTTAAGTTGTAAGTGTAACATCATGTACGTCATGGATGGCTTTGGATTGATTAGCAAAATGTGTTTTTGGTGTTGAATTGCAGGTTTTGGGTGTGTGTTGAATAAAATGGCTTTTTCTGCGCACTAGGTAGTGGTACATAAAGTACCCCTATCCCCAGCACTGCAGTGGTAGAGCACACATCCTTCGCATCAGCAACATCTCAGTGGCACCAGAGTAAGAGTAACCAAGGAGTACGGGTGCGAAGTCTGTGACGCAAGGTACTGCATCAAGTGTAATTGAAAGAAATACCAAGCAGCGTACCATTCTTAGCATGTTTAGGCAGGAGGGAAAGTACGAGCGCAACCACCCAATAGCACGTTTGTACAATGCTAAGCTTGCTCAAATGTTAGCACTGGACCTTCTCCCTTTTTCTTTTGTTGAAGGGGTGGGTTTCCTGGAATTTGTGACAACCATCTGCCCAAAATGGAATGTTCCCAACCGCTACTATTTTGCCAGAGTTGCTGTTCCAGCACTACACCACGACGTGCTGGAATTGCTTGGAAAAGCCTTGCAGCAGAGTGCTGTTCATAGTATCCACCTGACAACAGACATGTGGACCAGTTGCCAAGCCACTGATCACATGTGCATCACTGCACCCTGGATCTCTTTTTCAGGTGTTAGAGACAAGGTATCTGCAGGCATTGACACTGTTGAGATTTTTAATGATACTTGCAGACATGCAACTGTAGCCATGTTTGCTATGGAGAAATCACATACTGCTGCAAGCATTTTGGCTGAGTTTAACAGCAAGGTCTTTGAATGTCTGTGACCAAGAGGCCTTAACATTGGTTTTGTTGCCACCGACAATGGCAGTAATGTAGTTAAGGCCATGCAAGATGGTCGCTATTTCAGGGTCCCGTGTTTGGCACACTGCATTAACATTGTTGTTCAAGTCTTTCTGAAAAATGAAAGCAAAGTCAGCAACTGACTGACCATTTGCAGAAGAATCTGCACGCATTTCAACCATTCTTTTAAAGCCCGGAAGCAGCTATGGGTTATTGAACGTGAGTATAAAATGCCAGTCAAAGCACTCATCCAGGAGGTCCCAACATGTTGGAACTCTACTTATTACATGCTTGATCGGCTGTTTGAGCAGTACACACCACTTAATGCTTATGTCATGAAAAGAAGATCAGGGGATCCTACTAATATTAAAGCCATGACTGTTGATATGTGGCAATGGGACCTCATTAAATGCCTGACAGAGATGCTACTTCCTTTTGAGGTCTTCACACGTGCAGTCAGCAGAGAGGACTGTACTATGGGCCAAGCTATCCCATTGATGTACATGCTAGAGCAAGAGCTGAAGGAGGTGTCTGAAACATATGAAGGTGTTGAAGGAAAACTTGAAGCACGTTATTTGGCGAAGGCCTTAGCCGGCCGCTTATCTGAGAATACAAGGATTCAAAATAAGATTGTGTCACATCAACATTACATTACTGCCACAATTTTGGATCCACAGTACAAATTATTTGTGAACAGTAATGCAGTAATTCCTTTTTCAGAAGGGGATGTTGCCAAGTACAAAACTGTAATAGCCGAGGAAGCCACTGATTTAGAAAACGAACGGCTCTCAATTAGAGGCCTGCCAGTGCCAGCCCAGGACAGTGCAAGTACTACTGAGCATCCTACAGAGTCAAGTTCTTCTTCACAGCCTGAGAGCAGTGCGTTTGCTTCCCAGCAGTCACCAACACTACCAATAACAACCACAGCACCAACAGGATCTGACTCATCAGACACAACCAAAAAAAAACTGCTTGGTTTCTACAGAAAGGAATGGGTAAGTCCGTTGCTGTCTTATAGCTAAAAGAGGACAAGCAAACCGGAGCACCACTGAACATTGAGCGGATGGTCGAGGCCTATCTGGATGACACAACAGAGGTGTTCATGGAGCAAAGCCCATTGGTGTATTGGTATAGGAAAAGAAGGGAATGGCCAGTGCTCAGCAGACTGGCGATAAAGTATCTGGCTTGCCCTGTTGCAAGTGTCTCTTCTGAGCGTGTTTTTAGTGCTGCTGGTGCCATTGTAACTGTGAAAAGGACCAGTCTCTCGCCCAAAGCGTGGAGAGGTTAACCATGATCAAAATGAATCAGCAGTTCATACCACCAGACTACAAAATACGTGAATCACAGCTGGAAGAGGAAAGCGAGTCGGAAGACATAACTAGTGGGTTACATGGCCTACTTCTGTCAGAAAAACCACCAGGGTTTGAGGACGAGCTCCTCTTCCCTGACAACTAGGCTTTTAAATTGTTACATTCTCCCTTCCTTTATTTCTGTGTATATCTGTCTTTCTGGTTCAAACTTCAAAACCAACATCATCCTTTCTCTAACTTTTAATTACCTATTGGAGTTGCACATCTGTGCATTTAACTGTGCATTCCACTCCTCAGAGTCCTGCTCCATCTTCCTGACTCACCCTAAATACATTTCCATCTTGCCATACATGTTAATGTTAACAATTTGTTGAAGCGCAAACAGCTGCCCCAGCAACGGAGCGTCCCGGCGCTGAACCTAAACAGTACCTGAGGGGAAGGGGAAAGTCACAGAAGATTATAGATGATGGAGAAAAGGTGGGTTTTTAGTTCCTTTCGAAAGGTAGTCAGGTTGGTCAGGGTACGGATGTGCAGAGGTAGGGAGTTCCAAAGTTTTGCCCCTAAAACCTTGAAAGAGCGGCCGCCCATTCTGCAGAGTTTGGTTCGAGGAACCGTCACCAGGTGCTGACCCAGCGAGCGTAGAGTACGCTGGGGGGTGTAGGGTACTAGAAGCGGACGCAGGAGTTTAGGGCCATCTGACTTAAGAATTTTGAATGCTGTGGTGAGAGTTTTGAATTGAATGCGGGATTCAATTGGCAGCCAGTGTAATTTCCTGATGGTGGCTCTGGCAGAGCATCTGCGCGGAAGGCCAACCACAGCCCTGGCGGCCGAGTTCTGAATTCGTTGCAGGCGAGCTAGTTCTGCTTTATTCGCCCCTAAGAACAGGACGTTGGCATAGTCCAGCCGCGCAAGGATAATTGATTGAATGATGAGTTGGCGGGTTCTGGAGTCGAAGAAACCAAGTATTGGACTGAGACTTCTCAATAAGCCCACACACGTAGCTGCTAATTTTTTTGTGTGGGATTGGTAGTTGAGGATGGAGATGGAGAATAGTACAATAATGTAGCCTCTAACGGTCCCTCCATAACAAGTGAAACATACGTGACTAGAGCCATCTTCTGTTTTGTTTCCAATCTGAAACTCATCACTGTCTTAAGGCTACCACCTCTGTCTGCAGGCATACACGACTCTTCACTGTCAGAACTTGAGCAGGGCTCCAAAATTAAAGTAAACTTGTCATCACTTTCAGAAGGCTCTGCTGCATCTGTGATCTGACAGCCACAGAGAGGAGCAAGACAGGTATATGAAATGAATGATGCCATACATTGCATTGGATGCTTGCTGACTCTGAGCAAATGTGCATGAAGTAGAACTATATCAGTAGTTTAATATAATAACAAAGTACTTGTGTCTCAAGTGGTGGTCAATGTTTCCATGTTGTTTAATAATATGCATCCAATTGTACTCCTACTACTGCAGGTGCAGTCTGGACTTAATTGTAGTCACTCACTACAGACTGAGTTGCTGTTGGTGGTCTGTTGGACAACACGTACACGTGCCACACCGGATGATGATGACCACCATACCATCTTTGCACGCTGTCAGTCAGTTTGATCTGAGATGATTGATGGAATACGTTCAGGAAGTGGAATACAAGGTAAACACAACCAATCAACAAGAGCCACAGCTGACCTAGGCTACATGTGTGTGCAGTGGTGGAATAGAATAGTGGTATGATTGACTGACAATGGTGCATTGATTTAAGCACTTGATTTGGAAAATGCTAGGTTGCTGTATGTGCCTTTTGCCTGGAACTGTGAAAAATGTAGGTAAATGGAGTTTGGGCCACAGACTCACGGCACAGTGTTGTGGTGTGATCCGACTGTAACTGTTCTGTGCTGGCTCCTATCGTGTTGTTCTTTTCGATGACTGCTGTGCAACTAGAAGAGTAGAGTTACACAATGTATCCAAGCCGCCTCAGTCTGAAAATCTTCTCACTCACGAGTCTTGTCTGCTTTACACTACACCGTAATTGATTTTTATGTTTTCATTCAGTTAACTTATTTTGTAATACCCAATTTAATTTTCCATCAACACTTACATGCTGGCCTTTTACCCAATGCTATTATACTTGAAGCAACAACTCACACTTATCTTACCAATCCTCCTCATCATCCAGCCAGAGGCTCCCAAGAATGATATTCAGTCACAGTGTCCATGGAAGGGAGGACAAAGATGAATGACGAGATACAACTAAACATTTGGACCTGGATAATACATTAACTTTAGTATCATTTTCGTAATTTTTTTTTTATTCCTTTTTCCTCTTCATTTAATTTACGCTTGTGTTTGGTAATTGATTGTTCACCTAAACTAATTTCTAATTTTCTTTGCTAGCTTTCAGCCCGCTACAGCAGGTATTTCGGTTTCTCAGAGGGCATACAGCCTAGGCAAAAGTCATATTCATATCATATTCATATATAAGAAATACTTCCTTTGAATTATGTAGTAGTAGTTAAGTGCCACTCATTATATATTATTAACCATCAAGTTATAACTTATCATCATCATGCATACATTTCCTTTTTGTTACTTAACTTTAGATTTATTGGGTAGTATTGGATCATCAATCATCGTCTTCATTGTTTTGCTTTTGTTGTCTCCATGCGTACTGTTTTTCTTTGTCAAACCTTTCCCCAAAACCCCGTTCCCATCCATTCATCAAACCCTAACCCTCTTCCCCCGGGCTGTGTGGTTTTATATTGAGGTGTGATGTCACTACATTAAATCTACACCAACATTTGATCAAAGGCTTGCTGGGGCAGATGTGGTGAAAGGAACACTAATGAAATCAAATGTCAACGAGGCAGGGCGAGGATCTTCTTCTGCTTGCCCTCCCAAGCTCACTTTATGTACTAGTGTACAAGGCAATTAATTTCCCAAAGGGACCCAACGAATAAATCTAAATAATTGGTGGCATTGTTTGAATGTAATTTTACACCATTTAAGTTTACGAATTAGGATTGTGTTTTAGTGACTCTTTCAACACAACTACAGTTATCTTCTTGTACATGGCAGTCCCCAACACCATTGATTTCTTTGAGTTTAGCAGTTGCAATATTGTTTTTATTTTTTTGTCAGTCTTATGTACTGTACTTTTCTACTTCTCCCACATTCTCTCTCAGGCAAATGACTGTCTCTTTGTTTTTGTTTGCCAATGCTAGTGCCAGTGTCTAGTCTACTACTACCATCACACAACCACGGCATATTCTCCGTTGTCTTGGGAAACCATGCAGCCCTTGCGGTGCCGACCTTAATCATCATCAATCACAGGTAAGAAGAGAAGTTTGCTGGGAGGTATAATGGAGGAGAGACTGGTAGTACTAATAGGACAAATATAACTCAGTGAGGGGTACCGCATCTATCTGTTTGCATGTTACACATGTGATCAATTAATAAAAGCAAAAGAACAGGGTCCATTACAATCGGCGGGCTTTGAGGTGATTCTTGCTATCCACTATATCCATGCACCCATATAGTTTTGCCCAACCAGGCATGCATCATCTTTCACCTTCCAGTTCTAACCATCCTTCAACAACCCATGCATCGGATTCATATCAGCCACGTGCATGAACCTTCCAAAGTATCCTTCTATGGTAGTCTGATTACATCTCTTTCGTCCTTCCTCCTTCCACCCTAGTTCACTTCTTTCCCTTTTTGTTCAATACATCCCTCAAGGTCATCTGATCTGAATTTTAGTCTTCTCCATAACTTTCACAGCTGAGTTGGAGTCTGATAGAAGAGGCCTTGTTTACTCAACTCACGCTGGTAATGCTGCAAAGGGTGTCTTCTTCAACCATTGTATATTGTCCAGTACAACTTTAAATTCATACTTTCTTAATAAGTCTCATAGCACAGTGAGGGAAATGTTCCCCTTCCACCTAGTAATGCAAATAAGTAATGAATATAACTTACCACCACCCACCGCTGATGTTTCCTCCCCCACTGGTACTCCTGCAGGTGCCGCAGCCGCTGTTCCCTCCTGGATGGCATTAGCATCGCCGCTGGTCCCGTCGGCACTGGTGGTTGGTAGTGATTGTGCACCTATAAAAGCAAGTACACCTTTTAAGATGCCTGCACACCTCCCCCTATTTTACTAGTTGTCCTTTTTTTTCCAGGAAGGAAGATTGGAAAAACAGTTACGTACAACATAAATCGTTGTAACTAGTCCAAATTTGGTACTACTGTACAGCAGTCATTACACCTTTTTAGATGCTTGGCAACCTTTCTAGGATTTTTAATGAGGACCCAATCCCCAACTTTAAGGACAACAGAAGTGAAAATTTTACCTGAATCATGTCTGGTTTTCATAAGGGATTGTTTCTGAGAAACTTTTTCAGCAAGGGAGACATCAGAAGGTGGAAGGGTCTTGACGTTTTTCGCAGACAACCATGTGGGACACAATTTGGTATGTACATTCCTACTTCTTAATAAAGAAAAGGGGGAAACACCAGTGGTACAATGGGGAGAAATGTTATATGACCAAAATTTCTCCTCAACAAAAGTCCTAACATCGTTGTGTGAGGAAATGGCTGTTTGGACAGCATCTTTAAGCAGTCTATTGGCCCGCTCAACTAAGCCATTCGAGGTGGGCGAATAGAGAGCAACCTTGAAATGGACAACATCATGCTCCAATAAAAATGAGTCAAATTTCTCAGATACGAAATGGGAACCATTATCGGTGACCACCACTGAAGGACAACCTTCGATGATGAAGAGATTGCGCAAGAATTTGACAGCATTGGCAGAAGAGGGGGAATCACAAAACATGTGGTACAACCATTTGGAATGATAATCAATGAGGAGAATGACATATTTCATGTCATGGGGAAGGACGTCAAAGGGGCCAGAAAAATCCAATCCAACCTTTTCCCAGGGTTTGAGTGGAAAGGGAACGGGATGGAGGGGTGTACCAATGAGTTTCCATTTCTTATCAGAGAGCAAACATTCATTGCAGGAATCAATGTAAAATTTTACCTGGGACTCAATAGAGGGCCACCAATAATGTAATTTAATGAGTTGAGATGTTTTAGTAATGCCAAGATGTCCCTGATGTGCAAATCTAATGATATCAGGTCTGACATCCGAAGGCGGAACAAAAACATCATGCCTCATAATTAGGTTGTCAACAAGAGAGAGTTCAGAAGAAACCATGGAAAATGCCTTAAGTTCATTTGACAAATTTCTACTCTCAGGCCAGCCCTGAGAAATGTATTGTGCAACCAACTTGAGATTCTGATCTTTTTCATAAGCTTTTGACCAAGAATCCTCTGTAATAAAAGGGCACGATTTGGTGGCATCAAGGGTGGCGACAACACACTCAACATCACCAAAATCTTGAAAATCTGAATCAGAGTTGAGTGACATGCGAGATAAACAGTCGGCACGAAATTTTTGCCACCTGAAATGTGCTTAATATTGAAATGAAATTCATGTAATTTGGACAAAAGTCTGACAAGTCTTGAAGAGGCTTTACCTAGGCCATCACCATTGAGAAGTTGAGTGAGAGGCTTGTGATCAGTGAACAAATCAAATTCTCTACCCCAAATGTAGTTCTTAAATTTTTCAATAGCCCAAACACAAGCCAATGACTCACGCTCAATGGTGCTATAGTGGGTTTCAGAAGCTTTAAGTGTTCTAGAAGAAAAGGCAACAGTTTGTTCCCTACCAGAAACCCACTGGCCAAGGACAGCACCCAAACCAGTCAAGCTGGCGTCAACCATGATGAAACACTTGGCAGAGTCCTGAAAGGGGTGCAAAGCAGGGGCACCAATGATCATGTCCTTGACATGTGAAAAAGAGGAGTTAATGTCTTCGGTCCAAGCAAATTTGGAACCTTTGCGAAGCAAAGAGCGGAGGGGTTCAACAATTTGGGCATAGCCTTTTACAAAACGGGCGTAATACTCCGCTAAACCCAGAAAGGAGCGGAGGGCATCCTTGTCTTTGGGAGGAGACGCTTGAGAAATTGGCTCAATGAGTGAGGACTTGGGTTTTATTCCTTCGGGAGTCAAAGTGTGACCCAAGTAATCCAGGGACTGGGAGCCAAATTTACATTTGTCGGCCCTGACGGTCATTCCAGCTTCATTAAGCTTGCGCAACACAGAGGAAAGATGGGATAAATGGGAATTCCAATCAGGAGAGAAAACCAAGATATCATCCTGATAGGCCTGAACTCCAGGAACAGACTCGAAAAGGTGATCCATGATTTTTTGGAAAACACTAGCTGCGCTAGCAAGTCCGAATGGAAGTTTCAAATATTTAAAAACACCAAAAGGGGTAACAAATGTGGTGAGATCTTGGGAGGATTCAGTAAGGGGTACCTGATGGTATGCAGAGCGCAAGTCAATAAGGGAAAAATATTTGGCACCACCTAGGTTGGCAAGAAGGTCATGAATTTTGGGGAGGGGGTGGCAATCAACCAAAATATTTTTATTGAGGGTGCGAAGGTCGGCGCAAAGCCTGACCTCGCCGTTCTTTTTGCGCACGATAACAATGGGTGAAACCCATTCGGAGGAATCCGACGGTGCAATGATGCCATCCTTTTTGAGGGAGGTGAGAACAGATTTGAGTTCGTCTCTGGCACTGATGGGGACAGGACGGACTTTGTGAACAACGGGTTGTGCAGAGGCTTTGAGTTTGATCTCATGTTTAAAACCTTTGACGGTACCTGGTTGACTGGAAAAAACATTGGGAAATGTATCCAAAATTTGTTTGATGTCTGCCTCATGATTATCAGAAAGAAGACAAACAGAAACAAAAGGTGGAACCGGGGAGTAGCCTTCGGGTGGTTCACCAACCCTAATGGGGTGATCCGAACCAGGAACAAGGAAGATGCCCATTTTGGCAAGATCTTGCCAGCCAACTATATTGGGACCCTTGGTTGCAATGTAAATTTTTGTGATAATAGATCTCCCAAAACATTCAAGCCTATAGTTGAAGTAGCCCAGCAAAATAATATCAGATTCATTAAATGCTTTGGGACTAAGGTCAGGTTTGAGCAAAGAAATGGAATTGTTCCATTTTTCAAGGAAAAATGCTTCATTGAGAATGGTTATCGGAGATCCAGAATCTGCCATAACTGTAACTTCAATGTTCCCAAACAGTGCAGAGCAATAAGGACCTTTAACCAAATTAGAGGTATCAATGAAGTTGCAATGAATAGAAACAACCATGTCTTGAAATTCATCAATACAATCATCCAGCTCAGGACATACAATACTATTTACAGAGGGTCTGGACGATCTCTTGACAGACTTGCACATACCTTGGAAATGACCTAACTTTTTACATAAAACACATCTTTTCCCTGAAGCAGGACAAGAGGGATTGTTGCCAATATGCGACTTGGAACCACACCTGTAACAATAAGGATTAGGATTAGGTTTCTTTTGAAATGGCCTAACAGACCTATTAGTGTTAACTACACTAATTGAAGTGGTATTGTCATATGAAGGAGAGTGAAGAGAAGAATGAGCTTGATCTTTTTGCAGTGCATTAGAGGTGGTGATGGATCTTTCGATGCTCTTGGCAATGTCAATAGTTTCTTGAAGAGTGGGCTTCTTGCAGCTCAAGAGGCGTTGTTGAATCTTTTTTGAAAAACACGCAAAAACAAATTGATCCCGAATGTAAATGTCGGGATTAGACTCAAATTCGCAAGTAGAAGCCAAGATCCTTAACTGAGCAATGTACTCTTCAATGGACTCATCTTCTCGTTGTCTCCTTTTAAAGAAGTTATGTCTCTCAAGCATTTCATTAGGTTCTTCACCATAATGTCTTGCGAGTCTAGATAAGGCTTCCTTATACTCATCCCAATTATCACCAGCATCTCCAGAGGGAGGAGGGGATCTAGGGAGATTTTCAAAAGTATGTTGTGCAGCAACGCCCAAACATCCATATAAGATGGCAACTTTCCTCTCAGGAGTGAACTTAACTGCATCAATGGCTACGATATGGTTGGCAAAGGCTCTAACCCATTGACGCCATGGAATAGTAGGTTTTCCAGGGAGTTGAAGAAAAGGAGGGGGTTGAGCAAATTGCTGAGAAGAAGCCATTAATATGAATTAAAATGTTAAAGTTGTGGTTAAAAATGCAACAGTTGTAATTGTGAATAAGTAGAAAATTATAAGCGTGTGAATGACAAAAAAAAATGAAAGTGGAGTGTGTCTGTCGAAGAACAACAGAGCACACTAAGTACAAATAAATTTGTCAAAAATATATTTGTCAAAATGATAACAACAATGTTACAGTACCAGTTTGAATCCAGCGTAAGAATAAATACCACAGAGGCGAAGTACAGGTCGCGCTGCAAAGTCAGTCATTGGGAAACTGACTCCGTGTGAAGATCAGCGCGGAGAGAGTTGTAGCTAGGCAACGCCTAGAAATGGCTGCCAAACGTGGAGTAATGACGTGTCAGCGTAATGAGGTGAGACGCTGGTGTTGCTGCGTCAATTGCGCGAGGAAATGAGGAAGCGCAGGACGATGACGCTTTGGTGTCGCGTGACTCACCAGCTGAGGCTCGAGCGCTGGCAACCGTCGGAATGACAGGCAACGTGGCGAAAATTGAAGGAAATCGCCGGAATACAGCTCACCAGGTAGACGTGATGTCGATGAAACTGGTGTCCATAAAGCGTAGATGGGTCATTGTAGGAGCTGGAGGACGGGCATATGAGGAGTAGACCGAGTTTTTCCTGGTGGGTGTTTCGCAGGTTCGTGACCAGCTCTTGTCGCCAAATGAAATAAGAGCGCTTCAAAGGCAAGGTTGCAGGTTGAAAGGCTTCTTTAATTTCGGTAATAACAACACCCACAGGAGAGAGGCCGCCGCTCGACTCCAGGACTCCGGGCAACTGACTATCGTTGCCCAGAGCGCTAGAACCGAACGGAGGGCCAGAACACATCAACAGAGGGCAATCTCTCGTGCTGAGCACAGCACGAGGGAATGCATATACTACACACACCTCCCCCTAGTTTACTAGTTGTACTTTTTTCTCCAGGAAGGGAGATTGAAAAAACAGTTACGTACAACATAAATCGTTGTAGCTAGTCCAATTTTAGTACTACTGTACAACAGTCATTAGACAGAGTTTAGATTTAATTGATTAGATGGTCCCTAGGGTCATCTCTACTCCTACTCTAGTCTTTGGAAAGTTAGCCAGAGCCATGTAACCATTTTAGATCCGGGTCTACTATTTTGACCATGTTACCTCGCAGCTTGTTGCACAGTAAGAAAGACATCTTTGAGGCCACATGAGTGTTGCATACAACTAAAGAGGTTGGCAAACGAGTATTAGTCCCTTTTGCTTATCCATAATGTTACACTTTTTGGCATGACTGCTAAAAACTTGTGTAGTTGTATTCACTGTATAACGTGAAAGATTTTTCTCATAGGCAGATGAGAAGATTGCCTTCTATGAACCAGAGATTTGCAGAGCTATTGAAAGATGCATGTCTAACCAGTATACGTTCAAAGGTGAGGGGTCTCCCACAATTCCCACAGTTCTCTATCGTGCACTAGTTGTACAAAATGTATAGTATTTAATCTTCTTTATTTTGCATGGTGGAGCTGGATGTTTTTCATGGAACAACTTACAAGTTACAACAATACAAAGCTTGTTATTAAAAAAAATAAAGTTTTTGAACTTGCACATAGACTCTGTGGTATATTTTGAGTGTCTGTGGTATTGTGGACTTAAACGAGTGAGTGAGCGAAAGGGTGTTATGCTCTGGGTTGTGTAATAAAATCATTGGGTATATCTAACTATCTTTGTGTGGGGAGTCGGGAGTGGGACAAATGACTATGACTGAGACACTTAGGTAGGTAGACGGTCAGTGAATTGTGGGTTCTTCTGAGTTCTTTGACTGGGGTGTAACTAAGGTTCAACCTCCCTATCACCAACATCCTATTTTCTTGTGCATAGTTCTGTATGTGGCTGTGCAGAGAATAACCACAACAGTAGAAGTAGTATACTAACCTAACAAAAATTAGTAGGCAAACATCTGGTTGTGCATTTTCTTGGTGGGAATTTACAAAGACTAGAGATTACAGAGGACAACGCAAAATACAGGAGTGGACCCAGTGGCTACAGCTATTCTATCACAGCTTTATTCAAAAGAATACCTTAACTAAATAGTGGCAACAGGGCAAGCTTAGCTACAGACAGTCTAATAGTAGTAGCACAGAGAGTCATAGGGCAGAGGCAGTTTGAAGGAACTGAAAGTCAGGGATGGCATTGGATACCCGAAATTTGGAAAACAAATTGAAGCCCAAAGAAGGTTTTGCTAACATTGACTTAGGAAGGAGGCTTAATAGGTTGGAAAAAATAAGGTGTGTTAAAAAGTTAAGGAAATACAATTGTTAATAATATAAGCACTGTAAGACTTACTGGGGCCAGCAGCAGGATCCTCGGTAGAGGAGCGCTCCTCTGGTGGTTGTCCCGATGACTCTGACCCCGTCTTCTTGCCCCTGGGTGGTGCTGATCATGTAAGAAATATTAAAGAAAGAGAAACATTGAGTGCTGTGAAACAAATACATCATTCAAAAATCCTCTCAAACGTTTTAGGAAACAACAATTGCAATAAAATTGCCTTTGAAGTCTAAATGACTACTGGCTTGCAGGCTTCATAGACCGTCTACTTATAGAGCACTAATCAATATATATCATAAACGTTCTGATTGCAGAATATACTAACAAAGCCAGTACCACCTGACCTACACCACCTATTCCAGAATCCAAACGGGCCAATTGTTCAGTAAGTCGGCATTTCCATTTTATTTTTGCACACAAACATGCATAGATGAGATAGAGGACACATGCATAAATTTGTGCATACACTAAATTGTTGGTTGCTTGCGTCATATGAACTGCTACTGACTGATGTGACAATGCTATTGCTGCTAAGCCTACCACTCAGTAAACAAACTTCAAACCGGTTCTATGGAGGGGTGGAATAAATAAGAACTAACTAAGGATTCAGCGACAGAGGAGGCGCCATGCAGACCGTTAAGAAAATATGAACTAATATTATCCATCCACCACTATTTCACTAAAGGACAATGTAAGGACTAGACTCTAGCAATAGCATTAACTAACTTCAGTTCTCTAAAGTAAACTCTAACATCAATAATCACCAGCCCAAGCTAGTGCAAAGTTACAAACCAGTAAGAGAGTGGCAAGCAGCACCTGTGTCATACAATACCAGAAGATTTTGAGACGGAATTGATCTGCAATGTAACTAAGCGCACCAGTAATCGTGTTACTTATTCGTCCAAGAATTATACACAATACTTATACTACTAAATATATAATAATATTACTAGCTACTCACCAAGCCCCACGACCTCGACACCTAGCAGGTCCAACAGGTCCTGCTCCCTGTCCAGAACGTCTGCCCACCGGTGGGCTAGCTGCTGGTGGGTGCGCCGGATACACGAGCGGCGGAAGACTGCCCGGCGCACCTTCGCCCACTGGCGGTGACCCTCCTCTGGAAGGTAACCGGAGCCTGGCCTGCCGCCTACTGCCAAGGTCAAGGGGAGGTGGCTCTGGATGAAAAAAACCAGGGCGGCCACCTCCGCCTCCCCAAAAAGTTTCCGGGCCTGCACCCCGGCAGGTCGCATTCTGCCGCAAGGCAGCCGGCTCTTGGGCGCAGGCGCCTTGCCCTTTGAGCCAGTTCTGCTGCTGCCCTTTGCCATGGTTCTGGGGTGGAGGTGGAGATGGTAAAGAAAAGTTAGAACAAAAGGAAAAAAGTTAGGGGAGAAGTAGGAGCTTAAATAAAGAAGTAAAATAAAACAGTAGAAAAAAAGGTGGAAAAGTAGAACTAAAATGCAAAATATAAATTTAGGGACAGAGTGAGATAGATGATAAGTAAAAAAGTAAAAAAAAAGTCAGAAAAACTGTGAAAATAAGTAAAGATTGCAAAGATAAAAGGTGGATAGAAAACTAGGCCCAGAACCATAGCATAGAGTGTGAAAAACAAGATGGCTGCGCCCATCGCGACCACCTGGGTAAGTTCGCGCGCGATTTCACGCGAACATGCACTTTGTCAGCGTGAACAAGTAATTGTGTTACCGAACATGACTTGCACAACGCGAACACGTTACAAACCAGTAAGAGAGTGGCAAGCAGCACCTGTGTCATACAATAACAGAAGATTTTGAGACGGAATTGATCTGCAATGTAACTAAGCGCACCAGTAATCGTGTTACTTATTCGTCCAAGAATTATACACAATACTTATACTACTAAATATATAATAATATTACTAGCTACTCACCAAGCCCCACGACCTCGACACCTAGCAGGTCCAACAGGTCCTGTTCCCTGTCCAGAACGTCTGCCCACCGGTGAGCTAGCTGCTGGTGGGTGCGCCGGATACACGAGCGGCGGAAGACTGCCCGGCGCACCTTCGCCCACTGGCGGTGACCCTCCTCTGGAAGGTAACCGGAGCCTGGCCTGCCGCCTACTGCCAAGGTCAAGGGGAGGTGGCTCTGGATGAAAAAAACCAGGGCGGCCACCTCCGCCTCCCCAAAAAGTTTCCGGGCCTGCACCCCGGCAGGTCGCATTCTGCCGCAAGGCAGCCGGCTCTTGGGCGCAGGCGCCTTGCCCTTTGAGCCAGTTCTGCTGCTGCACTTTGCCATGGTTCTGGGGTGGAGGTGGAGATGGTAAAGAAAAGTTAGAACAAAAGGAAAAAAAGTTAGGGGATAAGTAGGAGCTTAAATAAAGAAGTAAAATAAAACAGTAGAAAAAAAGGTGGAAAAGTAGAACTAAAATGCAAAATATAAACTTAGGGACAGAGTGAGATAGATGATAAGTAAAAAAGTAAAAAAAAGTCAGAAAAACTGTGAAAATAAGTAAAGATTGCAAAGATAAAAGGTGGATAGAAAACTAGGCCCAGAACCATAGCATAGAGTGTGAAAAACAAGATGGCTGCGCCCATCGCGACCACCTGGGTAAGTTCGCGCCCGATTTCACGCGAACATGCACTTTGTCAGCGTGAACAAGTAATTGTGTTACCGAACATGACTTGCACAACGCGAACACGTTATGCGCAACCCGGAAAAGGAAATAGGAAACGTGAGCGGGCGAGACAATTGAAAAGACAAGGTGGCCGTGCCCATAGCCCACTGCATGGGTAAGGTCGCACACTACAATCCCTGAGCACGCAGACAGCGCCCGAACACGCACAACGTGCTCCCCAGCAAGAAAAACGGCTCGCGAACGGGTCCAGCAAGCTACTACGCATGCTCGTGAAGCTCTCGTAGTGCGAGAACATCTTCGCGTAGCGCGACTACGCGTACTACGCCCAGGGTTACCAATGATGATGTATTCCATCAAGTTTGTGAGTTTGTAAGAGCTGGATGGCCGAAAGAGTGTGTTCTTCCTCAAAGTTTACAGCCTTTTTGGAAAGTTGAATCAGAAATTTCCATGGAAGGGGCAATTTTGCTTCGTGCTGACAAACTCTTTCCTCCGCAGGATCTTAGGAGGGTATTATTACAAGTGCTCATGATGGTCATTTAGGATCCACACTCACTAGGAGACGGATTCGTGAATTTTTCTGGTGGCCTTCCATGGATAGTGAAATCAATGAAATTGTTATGTGCACTATTTTCTGGTCAGGCTGATAAAGGATTGAAAGAAGTTACACCTCCGCTGATTCCCACTGAATGTCATGAGGAACACAGGTCCAAAGTGGGTTTAGATATCATGGGGCCTCTTGATATTTTACCTGGTGGATGTCGTTTTATTCTTGTTCTTTGATTATGCCTCGAAATGGCCTGAAGTAAAACTTGTCAAGGAGGTTTCTACAAATAATAATATTTCGTTTCTCAAAGATTTTTCATGGAGGAGAGGTTTCCAAAGACCATGGTGACTAAGGGTGTGCGTAAAATCCGTTTTGCGGGCGAATTTGCGGATTTTCTGCGATTTCGCGATCCGCGAATCTCGCGAAATCGCTGTAAAATCCGCGAATCAGAGGGGACAAATTTTCAGCCAAGCAAGGGTTACAGCAGCAGGTGCAAAAGTTGAACCTAATTTCTTTGTAACCTTTTACAAAAGGGTTACAAACAAATTAACTTCAACTTGGACACCTGCTGCTAATTGCTTCCTGGCGCCTCGTTGCCTACTTGCAACTATTCTCTGACCCTGCTCTAACCCTTGAAGAAGGGTCAGAGAATAGTTACAAGTAGGCAACGAGGCACCTGTCCAAGGAATTAAACCTCATCAGGAAGCACTTACAGATATAAAAAACAGGAAGAAGGGAGAGGATGGCAAATACACCCATTTTGAGTTGTCAGGAGGGGTTAAACTAAAAGAGACCTTTACAGCACAATTTTCATATGCATTTTGCTAAAAATAAAAAGCTGTATGTTCTGTAGGGGCAACTCAGGAATCTGGCCCTTCAGAGATCCGGCCTCTCTTTCTTTCTCTCGTTCTCTCTCTCCCTCTCTCTTTCCCTCTCTTTCTCTCTCTTTCTATCTATCTATCTATCTATCTATCTATCTATCTATCTATCTATCTATCTATCTATCTATCTATCTATCTATCTATCTATCTATCTATCTCTCTTTCCCTCCCTCTCCCATAAACGACTGCATGGGTAACTTCGCTATGCAAGCGGCTCGCGAAGACGCAAAAAGCCCTGCGAACACGCAAAAAACCCCGCGAACACGCAAAAAACCCCGCGAACACGCAAAAAACAAAAATCCGCAAATTTGCACAAATTCGCGAATTTTGCGGATCGCGAATTCGCAAATCCGCAAATTCGCAGAATGCGAATTCGCAAAATTCGCCCATGCTTAATGGTGACAGATAATGGCACTCAATTCACCAGTCTAAACTTTTGAGAAATTTCTACTGTTCTGCAACATTAAACATGTAAAAAGTTCACTTTGCCATCCCCAATCCAATGGGCTTGTAGAGCGTATGAATAGAGTGGTGGGGGACTGCATTGGATGGGCCAAATCTGGGAATTTGGACATTCTCAATTCTCTGGAAAGCATGCTATGGTTCTACACGACCACTCCCCACTCTACTACAAACGTTTCTCCTTTTGAGCTTCTAAGGGGAAGGAAGGCAAACACTAATATCAAACCTGCCTGGATGAACAGGTGGATTAAAGCTGTTCCTGATATCGATGGAATTGGTGAGGGAAAATGTTTCTTTTTCACAACACAAACAACAAAAGTCTTGGTTTGATTAAAAAAAATGTAAAGATGGTTTCTGTTGGGGTTGGAGACATGGTACGGATTAAGTCTCCTTTTCATGTCAAAAAAGGTGAAAGCAAGTTTGGTCCACCTGTTTCTGTCACTAAGTGGGAAAGAATTCAATTCAAGTTGAAGGGGGAAAGTGATGGAATGTATGTAAAGTTGTAAAAATTAAGAATGATATTCCATGTTCTTCTTCTGTATCTTCTGATACAGTGGTTAGTGGACCTTCTGAGGCTTTGCTTAGAAGGAGTGGAGGAAAAATAACTATTCCTATAAGGTACCGTATGTGAAATCCAATGTTACTATGCTTTCTTTATTTTCATTATATTTAATACCGTTTTTCTTTAGTTTTTATTGGTTTTAAGTTTTTGTTTTTTTTAGTGAGAAAGGAGGATATGTTATATATTTTCTCTATCTTAGGTTGGTACAGTCTTAAGCTGCTCTTCTGTATTCTTTGTTCCACTCTTAGTGACATCAAGTAGAATGTCAAGAGGTTGCCTAGATGCCTAGTCGTTAGATTATGTATGGATATGAATAGAGTTAGTGGAGCAGTTGAAGTATGTTGTGGGTCTACATAGACTTACTTTTCACTACACACGTCTGGCCATTTTACAACTCAACCCAATTCCCTCCAAAAGCTTTAACTCTGAAAGGCCCCCTGAACTTGTTTAAAAGCTTTCCACATTCCTCAGACTTCACCTTGACCCAATCACCCTCACTGATAATCCGCATACACCTTCCCTCCCTGGCACTCAAGCCCCTAGTCTGTACTGCTGAAAGTGACCTCCTTGCATCCATGAGGGTACCAGTTTTGTCCCTGGAGCTATTTCATGCATCATTTCAAACAGACTTTCCCCAGGACTGCTATTGTTAGTGGGCGGTAGCCCCACAACATTTCGCTGACAGCATCTTGCACCGACAAACCCGCGCTATGTGCCTACTGCTTCGTGCCCTTCACCATTCTGTTAAATCTCATAACTTAACAGTTGCATTGCGGGTTGTACAATGAGCAACATGTGTGGTTCACTCCCAGGTTATACAAAAACGTATTTCTCTTTTGCGAGGTTAATAGAGTGCCTTTATCAGTCCACAGCACGGATGGACCTCCTTCCCTCTTAAATACATCACTCAAAACAAGAATGGTGGTAGAGGTCGTGACTCCCCTCATAAACACAACCTCCACCCACTTTGATTTGGCATCAGCTAAAACTGTTGAAAATCTCGTATGATCAGTGAGAAACCCAAAGGGTCCAATGAAAACCAAGCACACCTTCTCCTAACCATTCTCAGCCACTGAAGTCCCTAACCTAACTCTTAGGCGTTTCTCAGAGTCCTTACAGGCTTCCCATCTCTCCAGCAATCAAATAAGGAGCAAAAAGAGGGAATATACCCAGGTATCCCTTCACGCGTGGATTTCATACAAAAACAGAACCTGGTTGTAGGAAAGTAGGATCTGCTTCTTATAGTTACCCCCACTTTTTGCTAAATGTGATACTGTTTTTGACTAGTCTGACTGGGATCCTGCTAATCAGGACCCCAGTCTATCTGCTTTCTCCCTAAACTGTTATGCCATGTACTTAGGTACACTCCAAATTGGATACTGGGGTACCCTTGTCATTCCCTAGTATATGGTAGCCCTGTACCCAGGGCGTAGGTACCTCAGAGGCCTCCCTTAGGCGAAAGCATATTTTATGCCACCCATGAGAGCCTATGCAAAATGGAACCTACAGGCCTGCCATTGCAGCCTGTGTAAGTTGGTGCATTCACCACTTACTTAAGATATATGTTTACTATATCCAAGGGTCACTGCACTTAAAAACCTATAAATCACCCCTATACAATCCTGAAGGCAGGGTGCTTGGTTCTAAGTGAGAGGGTGCCACTACATGAGCAGAACACCCCTGCAGAACTACAGAGTCCATTCTCCCGGGTTGTCAGTGAGACAGCCATTTACGTCATATAGCGAGGCATTACGCGACCATGTGATGACCAACTCTAAAACGACTGAAACAAAGCCTGTTGTGTTTGGTGTCAAACATATTGAAATCATACTCTCACACCGGTAATTGGTGTGGGAGGTATGATTCTACCCCTCAGAAGCGAGCTTCATTGGGTCCCTGGTGTTTCCGGTACCAGCCATCTAGTCCCGTGCGGCACAAAATGGTTGCTGCTGACCAGAGGCACAATTCTGCCCTCCTGCTGCTTAGCCAAGCTTGAGCAGGGGAAGGCAGAACAATAAGCATCCTGTCACCGGGAGGTGTGACCACCTCCCATTAGGATTTAGTGTATAAGGGATCGGTGGGTGCGCTTGCCAGCAACCAAACATCTGCATGAGGGGTACATTTGGTGTCCCTGTGCATAGTCCAGTTTACACCAGTCCTGGGAGCCAGTGGCTCCTGCTCTGGTGCAAAACTGGACAAAGGACATGGGAGTAACCTCCCCACCGCCCAGACCTTCCCCTCAATCTGTTCAACCCTCTCCTGTGGGCACAAAAGGCCTTACCTGGCAGTAGGTACTTACATTCAACATGGACAAGATTCTGTACCAGAAACCACTGAACTTCAACCGTCTGGACACTCTGGACTTCGCTGGACTTCGTTTGAGCCTGACTTCATCTCTCTCTCAGTCTGAAGCATCATCTGTGCCCATTCACCATTCAGGATCTGTGCAGGACCTGTGAAGCATCAAGGACAACTAAAGATATCTTTCTTGGAGTGAAGGAGCTACTCCCCTGCATTCGCAGGCACAGCAACACTGCTGACCGGTCTGCTGACTCTGTGCTCCTATGGACTCCAAAGGGTTAAGCAACACAGGAGGTGGGTTTGTATGTCCCTCAAGGTCTGAGGTGCCCTCTCACCAAGTTTGAGGTCATAAGCCCTCGTGAAGGCTGCAATACAGGAGCCCTGTGCACTGCATACATTTGCAAGTGCATATGCCTGTTGGCATTTCCCGAACAAGTGCAGTGGGCTCTGAGTATCCCCAACCTCTGCCAACATTTCCTACCAAGAACTCTGGCCTCCTTACACCGAGTGCTCCATGGGCTGTTCTGTGAAATCGCTTGAGGTCCTCTTGCAACTCCTGTGCCACGGGCCTGTCAGTCCACTTGAGGGCCAACTTTGCTTTGCTTGGGCTTGCCTTGTTGCTCTGGGCCGGCCCTGACTCCCCTTGCTTTGGTGAGTCTCCTGGACCATGCTGGACTGAACTGTACATATCCTTGACCTTCTGCGTAGGTTGCTGTTGCCAAGACTGGTTGGCACTCCTGCTGGACACTGGCCCCTCAGTACTTGACATCCTTTGTGGGACAGCTCATATCTGGTTCCTGGTTCTCCCCGACATCTCCTAGCATCCATAGCTGCAGAGTCAAGAACTCCATCAAAGGACCTGAAGCACCCGGCATCGGTGGGCATTCGTCCACCAAGCCCCTGGTGACTCCTGAGTGACCCAGATGCTGTTCCCTCTGCTTTCTGGTACTCATCAACAAGAATACACCTTTGGATTCCAACGGATGCTTTCTCACTTGCAGCAGCAGCTCTTCTTTGACGTTCTCCATTGGGTTCGACTGCGGTTTCCAATGCCACTCCAGGCCTATGCACCCAGATTTGCAGTGATAGGTAAATTGGGTACCTCAGTATCCATGGGTGGGGTGGCTCTCCAACCTCCTATCTTCCACGGGGTTTCTTCAAAGTCCACTGGGAAGGGTACTTAAACTCTAAAACTTCAACTGCGCCTTTCCCATTGAATTGTACAGAGCACGTGGTCGCATTACCACACAGCACCCGTCCTCCGTGGGGTACCTACTTACTCACCTTGGGTGGTTCCTTGGGGTTCCAGTGGTTCTTATTCCTATGGAAACTGTCTTGACTCGAGTCGTGGCTTTCATACCACTCTTTTAGTAAATGGTTTGGTCCACCCCGGGGCCCACTGTGTATTATTGCTATTTACTATCATTTCTGTACTTGAGTATTGTGTGCCATGTGATTATCTCCATGTAGGAGATACTGTGTCATACTAGATAATGTTATATTAATAAATACATATATTTATAACTACTGTGTGTTTCTCCTTTCATTTAACCAATATGATAAGGTTGCATTCTGGTAAAACAAGCTGCTTTACATTCCTTCAAAACTAAGCCTGAAGGCTGCTCTCCACAGCTATCACATGGATAGCTTTCAAAGGTAATCTTTGACCTCTTAAATCACCATATGAGTTGTTTGACTGGTGCAAGGTGCCCACTTTAATTAGTGGACAGCATATACCAGGCTAACTTCTCCCATTGGTGTGCAGTAGTTGGGATTCAAGCCTGCATTGTTTTACCAGTTAAATCTTTGTATTGATTAACTGGAAAAACACTAGTACTAGGTATATATAATAATAGCTTTGAATAAGTAAGTTCTACTGAACTTAGGGTTGGGTAAGCCAAGAGTCTTGCACACCCTTTCTCCATTATCAGAGAGTTTAGTTCCCACTAGGTTAGGTAGGTGTAACACCTCACCACACTTACTATGTCTGCTAACGGAGATGCCAGTGGCTCTCTGCCTTCTAGATATAGTGAGCTTTCATTCCAGAAATTGAACGCCCTGTGTGCCTCTAGAAAGCTTAAGACAGGGAGAAGTACCAACAATCAACGCTGTGTAGAGGTGTTACTGTTATATGAACTTAAGAAGACTCCTGGGTCAGATAAACAGGACAGAATGGGTGGGACAGGGAATGAGGACAGGTCAGAAGTGACACCTTTTATGACTAGACTCTAATCGTGACCAGGGGGAACCTGATGGTTCCTATCTGGATAGTACAGAAAATCTTACAGCGAGTAAGAATAACCTGGGGTACTCTTGAGCATAATGATGCTGTATGTTGTTAAACGCAGTTAATCCAAAATGAAATATAGATTTTACTCCATAGAAGTTTGCAGTTACTTCAACAGTTTATTTGTTTATCATCATATTGTATTCATATGACAAGATGACCAAAACGTATATTCCATAATTAGTTCTCCATAAGCAGTGTGTTAATGGTCCACATTATTTAGAATCCCCAATGCATTTCGCAGAAAAGAGCGCTTCCTCAGGGGGTCTGTAAGTAAATAGAAATGGAACATATATGTAATCTAACAGATATCCAGGAGCAAGGCAATACAAGTATACACAAACCTATTGGTGGGTTAAACAATAATCTAACGGAGGGCTGGTGTGTTAAAGATAGTTCGAACGAGTACACCACGTGCACATCTATAGAAAGTGAATAGTAAGAAATTGGAAAACCAAGGTGAAAACACGTGGACAGCATATACCAGGCTAACTTCTCACATTGGTGTGCAGTAGTTGGGATTCAAGTCTGCATTGTTTTACCAGTTAAATCTTTGTATTGATTAACTGGAAAAACACTAGTACTAGGTATATATAATAATAGCTTTGAATAAGTAAGTTCTACTGAACTTAGGGTTGGGTAAGCCAAGAGTCTTACACACCCTTTCTCCATCGTCAGAGAGTTTAGTTCCCACTAGGTTAGGTAGGTGTAACACCTCACCACACTTACTATGTCTGCTAACGGAGATTCCAGTGGCTCTCTGCCTTCTAGATATAGTGAGCTTTCATTCCAGAAATTGAACGCCCTGTGTGCCTCTAGAAAGCTGAAGACAGGGAGAAGTACCAACAATCAACGCTGTGTAGAGGTGTTACTGTTAGATGAACTTAAGAAGACTCCTGGGTCAGATGAACAGGACAGAATGGGTGGGACAGGGAATGAGGACAGGTCAGAAGTGACACCTTTAATGTCTAGACTCTAATCGTGACCAGGGGGAACCTGATGGTTCCTATCTGGATAGCTCAGATCTTCAAGAGGAGAATTGGAGGAGGCCATGAGGACCCGACTGTACTCCTCATAGAAGAGTTCAGAGTTTACCAAGGAAATCTAGAACTCCCATCTGCAGAGTCCAATCACTCAGTACAGTCTGTAGGGACCTCTGCATCCAGCAAGAGGGACCACTCTTATGATAGGTAATATCAATTTCATGAACTTGAGAAAGCTTGACTTAGGCTCAGGCAAGAGCAATTGGCCCTTCATAAAGAGTCCCTAGAAGTCCAGAGAGTTGGAAAAAAGTTGGAACTAGAGTCCCATGGTTGCACCAAAAGTGTCCCTAGACCTAAGGAACATTCCTTTGATAATAGGAACCTGAGCAAGTTTGTACCTCCCTATCATGTTAGGGATGACATCCACAAATAGATAACTGCTTTAGAGAGGGCCTGTAAAGTTCAGAGGGTCCCTCAAGAGCAGTGGGCAGCTATCTTGTGGCTCTCCTTTGCTGACAAAGGTGAAGATAAGCTCATCACTGTATTGTGTGCTTTGTGATTATCTCCATGTAGGAGATACTGTGTCGTACTAGATAATGTTATGATAATAAATACATATTTTTATAACTACTGTGTGGTTCTCCCCCTTCATTTAACCAATTCTATAAGATTGCATTCAGATCTAACATGCTGCTTTACATTCCTTCAAGACTGATGGCTTCTCGCCACAGCTACCACTTGGACAGCTTTCTAAGGTTATCTTTGACCTCTTAAATCACCATAAGGGTTATTTGGACTGGTGCAAAGTACCCATTGTAATTAGTGGACAGCATATACCAGGCCAACTTCTCACACTGGTTATAGAGAACAAAATTGTAGTCTTTGAAAAATCTATTAAACGGGCGCTATAATTTACTCCTCGGTATGGCTCTGCTTAATTATCTAGCCGTGCCCACCTATAAGTGTTCCTCATTGTTAAAAAAATTATCAACCATCCACAGCTTTTCTCACATCCACGAAAGAAAATTGTGAGAGAAGTCAGAAAGTGCCTCACATAAGCACCATCCTGGAACTACTGGTTGGTACTCACTAGTTTGCTCGTTCTGTCATCATCAGCAATTTTCTTGACAGAAAACAAAGATGTGTGACCTAACTCTTAGGCTCAAGTGAAGTGGTGAAAAATTAGCATGTTAATGATGGTGTCTTCTATCAACCGTCTAAGCCCAGTAATGTGAAAAGAGTTGAATGAATCTCCTAATTCAATTGATAATTTCTTAACAATGAGGAACACTTATAGGTGGGCATGACTAGACAATTAAGCAGAACCACACCTAGGAGTAAATTATAATACCTGTCTAATACATTTTTCAAAGACTACAATATGTTCTCTATAACCAGGTTTTGTTTTTGTATGAGATTCACATCTCTTCACCCAGTCTTTGACTTATCTATCCATGAGGCGCCACCAAGAGCTCTCCCTCAACCTCTTTATGGTCAGTGTTTGCCCCAAACTTATCAATCTGTCCCGCAATCCAGCTGGTGGTACAAATCTCTCCTGCTGCATGATCAACTCATCATCATTTACTGATACCTCGTCCACAATTTTCAAATATGGTCTCACCCCTTCCGTTGGATTACTCTCTCTCCTCTCGCTACCTCTCACCAGGTGTTCTACTTCCTTCAAGGCAGTATTATCTTCCATCTCTTTGACCCAATCCTTACTTGTAATGGCACAACAAAAATCCTCAGTGGAATCATCCATGCTTGCCACCACTTCCTCAGTAGGCAACTCGTTGACCACAGCCCCTTTGTCAGGCAATCTTAATAGACAATCTGTAACTCGGTTTCTCCCCCCTGGAACATACTGAACTCTGCAATCAAACTCCTGTAACCCAACAGCAAGTCTCGCCAGCCTCCCTGAACAGTTCTTACTTCCACCTGGATCCAATACCTTAAGTAAATGTTTATGGTCAGTACATCGAAGAAGTACACTGCCCCACAAAAAGACTCTTAAGTGATTGGTGGCTAACGCAGCTTACAAAGCCTCACGCTCAATCATGGAGTGGTTATACTCTGCTTAAGTCAATGAATGTGAGGCAAACACAACCCTCTTCTCCTCCTTGGCATCTAGTAGTGCCAGGACTGCACCAATTCCTACTGCACTTGCATCCACAGTGACAATCGTTCTTGTCCCACTATGAAATGGTGCTAACACACCTGCATGTGCAGTATCACCCTTGATAATGGAAAAAGCTGTTTATTGCTACTCACCCTAATTGAACCTTTTCCCTTTCCTCAACAATTCTCTCAAAGGTTCTGTTTTGTGTGCAAAATCGTGTCCAAATTTGAAATAATACTCTACGAGCCTCATGAAAGATCTTAGTGTCTCTCTCTCTCATGTGGCACTTGAGCATTCAAAATGGGACTAACCAAATTAGCTTTTGGCTTCACCCCTTCCCTTGTCACCAGATGTCCCATGTATTCTACCTCTTGCATCATAAATTCACATTTCTCCTTATGCAAGGTTAAACCTGCTTTACCAATGCAAGTCAAAAACTGACCCAACACATGATTGTGCTTCCCACATCTTTTTGAACACCAAGATATCATCCTGGAACACAAAAGCCTTGTCCAGCCCTAACAGTACTGAGGACATCAACCGATGGAACACACTCGCAGTGGAGCACAATCCAAAAGGATGTCGGCAGAACTGAAAAGTACCCTCATTCATAATGAACGACATGAGATGTTTGGAATTTTCACTTAGCACCTTAATCGCGGCCGTTATTTCGCAGCAGTGCGGCGGTTTTAATAAGTGGGCGGGGCCACGCCGGCAGTTGGACGTTCGCAGCACCAGCGAGGTAGTGCTCGCGACAACTTTCTTCCGACGGCAGCAGGGAAGGAGTTAGTCTTACTTGATGGTATGCACTCCTCAAGTCTAGTTTTGAGGAAACTTTGGCTCCAGACAACATGGGGATCAGTTCTTTGATGTTAGGCAAAGGAAAGTTGTCCATTATTACATTCTCGTTCAAGCTGCATAAGTCAACACAAAATCTGAGTGATCCATCAGCCTTCTTGGTGATGACAACTAGAGACAACCACTTAGCTGCTTCAACCGGTTCTATCACTTTAGCAGTTGTTGGATTATGTCTTTCATTTTCCCTCTTGCTGCCATGGGCACTCTTCTTGCGACATGTTTCACCGGTATGGAGTTCTACTTGAGTTTAATGACATGCGCATAGACTCCCCTAACCTCTAGTAAAATACTGCTTTATGCAACTCCAACAATTTGCTCAACTCTAACGTATCCACAACCATCACTTGATCCGTTCCCCCAGGGTTCACCATGATGTTCAGGTCAAACTAATGAATCCAACCCAGAAAGGGTGGGCCTTCCTTAGCCACGTATATCTTGCCTAACTTGTGCCTTCCTGCAAATGTAAATTTTTGCAGATATGAACCCCACAACACTTATGATGGTGTCTGGGTACCCTTTTAGAACTTGTGTTCTCCCCACGCTATGCTGCAACAAATAGCTCCTGTGGAATGATTGTGTACAGTGAACCTGTGTCCACCATCAAGGACACCAAACACCCATTGATGTTAAACTCTGATTTAGGGCGTGTCCTCCTTCTTTCATCTTCTTCCACATCTCCAATCGTACCCTACTGTTGAACAACTAAAACCCTGTAACCTGCTTGTTTTTCTTCCACAATGCCCACTTTCTTCTCCGATTGCTTACACATGGGTAGTAGATGCCCCTTCCTGCCACACTTGCAACAATCCTTACCAACAGAGTAGCATTGATTGGAATCTGCCATATGATAGCTGCTCCCACATCTGAGGCAATGATAGGCCCCAAATTCCCCTTGTGAGTTTACAAAATCCTTAGAATAGCTGCTTCTGTTACTGCCACTAGCAGGTGATTGAGTTTTGTTCCTATCTACATTGACAGTTTTTGTGTCATCCCAAGCAGTGCCACCTCATTCTCTTTCTTGCCATTACTTGCACCTTTCAGAATCCTCAACTACTATTGTAATTGCTATTTCATCTTTGAGTGTTGAATTGCTAGAGACCCACAACCTTTCCTGTATCTTTATACTATTGAACTGCGCAATTAGCTGATCTCTGATCCTCTCTTATGCCATGGCACCAAGCAGAGAGCTCCCTCAACCTGACAACACAATCATCAATGGTTTTATTTGACCATTGTGGCTGCATATAGAACTGTGACATCACATGACTACATTCACTTGCTTCAAAAATCTGGTTTGTGGCCGTAAAACAGTTTCCTTGTAAACATCTTTCATTGCACCTCATTGAGCATTCCCAACAGCTGGTAGATATTTAAACATATATTGTCCCTTCTTTCCTAATGTGCCCAATAGCAAAGCTTTTTTCCTTATGCCTGGAACCTGGCCCAATCTAAAGCTAAGTGATAATTCTCAAAACAGTTAATTCAATCCTCCCATTCAATGGAGTGACTCTCCTGGAATCATCAGAAAGGAAGGTGGAGATATGATGGTGGTACTCAGATCCATTTTTCTTATTTGCTCTTTCCTCTTTCACTCAATTTTCACTTTGGCCACAAGATAGCAGGGTTGTGCTACTGAAACCACACCAAACGTATTTCACGTCTAGTTTATTTTTTCGTGCAGTAAAACACAATGAGAAGGTGTAAGAAAAGAATGAATGGGGATTCAAGAAATTCCTGACTGACCAATGGGTGAGTGTGGACTGCAACTTGCCCCTTTCAAAGTACATGCTAATGAGTACGACAGTGCAGTCTCGGCAAATAAAATATCGGAACTTTTGAGGAACGCTGGCAGGCGTATGGCTGGACCTTGTCCCTCACAGTCTTGAGGCAGGGGCTACCCCGGTGCACGTTTGGGGTAAGCGTCAGTTTCTTTTCAAAGGCAAGAGCACATAAAGAAAAAAAATAATGTCATGATGGGGCTTGCTCACGCGTTTCCCCATCGCTCTCTATAGCCACAGGCTCAACCTCTGCTTATCTATGAGGTGGCATTTTCCATTTGATCAGAAGCGCCTGTTCCTGCCCTGCACTCACTCTCTTTCACACGCTCGCCTACCTCTTGATGGCCGTTCTTTGACTTGAGAGTGCACGTCACCTCACTCACAGTGTTTTTGATGCACCTTGGATGCCGCTCCTTACTGCCCTGTGTGCCGGCTGTCCAATGCAGCACCTCTCTTGTAAAAGCTTTCCATGATATTCACTCATGCACTGCTGTGAGGGTGGTTTCACTGTCTCACCTGTCATTGGTGCTTGCTTTTTTTTGTAGCTCTCTACACCTCCTTCACTCACTTTTCTTTCCTCAGTCAGTCCAAAAAACTTTGAGAGGCTCTCCTCCCCTCCTCTGATGATGCTCAACACGTGCCTGAGTTTGTGGTTGGGCTTGAAATCTGCCTCTGCCACAGCCTTGTTCCTTGCCCTGAGCATTGCCAAAATTGTTCTGTTCAGAAGTTAATACTCGATTTATTCAGGCAGAGGTAAACCCCACAACACAGCTTCACCAGACACAGCTGGTCAATCAACTGTCAACCCATCCTCTGGCACTACATAACATCATACTAGAACATATAGACATCATAAAGGACTGCAACAGCAGCCTAGCTGGAACTGCCTCCTATGCCTAGGACACCCACCTAATCCTTTCCCTGACCAACAACCCAGTGACATCCAAGGAAAAGTATTAAAGATGCATGAAAAATATGGCCTCCTGGATGAACAACAACTGTCTCAAACTCAAAACCAACAAGACAGAGATACTTATCTTCGGGAAATGAAAGGACATCCTCTTGAACAGCGCATGGTGGCCTCCTGAGCTGGTCCCAACCCCCAAACACCCCAAAAACACTTGTAACCTCGGCATCCTCGACATTCAGCTATCCATGAAAAATCAGGTCAGTGCTGTCTCCTCTGCTTGTTTCCTCATGCTGCAAGTGCTCAAAAAGGTCTACAGATGGCTCCCACCAAACACTGGGGGAACAGTCACACAAGCTCTTGTCTCCAGCAAACTAGACTACAGCCACTCACTCTACTTAGGAATAGCAGCCCAACTCATGACAAGGCTCCAGTCTATCCAGAACACAGCAGATAGGCTCAACCTGGGGTTCCCACGATGGACCCACATCACCCTACACTTCAGGAAACTCCACTGGCTACCAGTCAAAAAGAGATGCCAGTTTAAGCTGCTCACACATGCTTACCGGGCACTGCAAAACTAAGGACTGGTGTAACTCAACAATCGAATGATCTTCCACCAACCTAGCAGAAAACTTTGCTCTAAATCCCTCGCCCTAGTAGCCACCCCACACATTCGCTGGATGAACAGTGCAATCTGCTCCTTCTCCCACTTGGCAGTTAAGACCTGGAACAACTGCCCCCTGCACCTGGAGCCTCACCATTGCTCCAGGAATCCGCGAAGGACTTCAAGACCTGTATGTTAAAACCAATAAAACAGGCACCATGCCCTCCCAGCACCTCAAGACCCTCACAGGTGATGCAACTACACTCTACAAATCCTGATTGATTGATATGATGCACCACAATCCACACAGAATCTAAAAGATGCAGCAACAGCTCAAGATCTTTAAAAAAAAAGGGCAAAGTTAAATATTTTTTTTTAAAAGAGATCATTGAGTGAAAGAAGAAATAGAAAGAGCAATATAAGGATGTTTAGTCTACCAGAAAATTGTGAGTATGGTGCCCATTCCTGCATAAAATTCTTATGTATACCAAAAATAATGAATCATGACTCTCTAAGACACTTTGAAATAGACTGTGCATTATGTACAATTGCATCTATCAAATACAACATGAGAATCCTATGTCACCCTTTTTGCTGCTCTCATGCCATCTTGATACTGAAATGGAAAAAAGACAACCTTCAATTTATGGGAAAAGTTCAAAGATTAACATTTTCACAAGATTTTGCCACACATACAGCCAATAAGATAAATGCCTTTTTATGACGCGGCTGAAGCTAAAGAACAATGGCACTTTCACTTTCACTCAGGGCAACTGTCAAATGAGATGACACAATTTTACTTTTGACTTATAAAAACTAGGCAATCTATATCATCTACCTGGGTCACAAAAAGAGCTCGACATGAAATACAACTCGGCTCAGCAATACTTCAGTAGTTCTGTAAATATTGTTTTTTAATATTTTGTTTAACATATGTGGTTGAAAACTGATATTCACAGTTGAGTACTCCTTAAACACCCCTCATTCTTAGATATGAAAGAAGTGAAAATTCTTACCACATGAGCTCACTATTGGAACTTTGATGCTCAGACATGACAAGTCTTGACATTTCAGTATAGAATTAGCTTATAAATGTATTACTCTGTCTCCATTTTATACCCTTTTTGTGCCTGTTTTCACATATATTCATATTGGACTATTGAAAGAATAAGGATATCTTAATTAAAATGTAGCTGAAACATCTTAAGCTTAATGGTTTGCCATTATAAATGCTCACTTAAGAATAAATCAGAGTAGTGAGCATTGTTATGGAAGGGTTACAGTACAATAGCATAATTCATAAACTAAGAAGACTATGGTGACTAGTTTAACAAATTATAGTGATATTTGTCATAATTAACACATTGTGTCACAAAGCACTAATCATATAGGACACTATTAAATATTGTATTTATTTAGAGTATTGTAAATAGCCCAAATCAACCGCTAAAGGGTATCTCTGCACTGCGGGAGTGCTATAGAGGGACGGGGAAGGAGATCAGAAAAGTGCGGTTTTCAAGAGCTTACGGAATCAAAGATAGTTGGCACAATTCCGGAGGTGGCTGGGAAGTGAGTTCCACAGGGAGGGGGCCAGGATGGCAAAAAGATTTGCCCCCGAAGCGCGATTTCTTAACGCGGGGCACCAAGAGAAGTGATTTAGAACTAGAGCGTAGAGTTCTGGAAGGTAGATAACAAATGAGTCTTTCTGCTAGATAGCTTGGACCATTACAATGGGTTGCATTATGCACTATGAAGCAGATCTTATATTGGCTGCAATCAGAGCTGACTCCGTACTAAACCTGGGTTGAAACACGGACTCAGAGGGCTCTAGACATCCTGTTACTTCGGTGTACTCTGAGAGATGCTTGTTGATGTGTTCTTCTAGAAGTTTGCACAAATAAGGTAACAGGGAGATAGGGTGGCAGTTGGACAGATCATCCTGAGGGGCGTTAGGTGTCTTCCAGATGGGGATAACCTGGGCAGCCTTCCATTCTGATGGAAAATAGCCCTGATTCAGGAACGAATTGAGAATGGAGAAAATAGTGGGAGCCAACTGTTTATAGAGCCTAATCTGCAAGAAAGTGACTCAGCTCGGCACCGCAAGCATTTGGTTGCACCACACTGAGTCACTTTCAAAGCACTGGGTCTCAACATATTTACAATATTATGCCGCATCCCTGTGCTTTCCCCTGCACTGGTACACAATTGGCTGCCATGTGCCAACGCAGGCATCCTTGCACCATGGTGTAAGGGTGTCTGCGTTTCAGGGGAAATTGTTTTTGTGCAGGAAGTGAGACCTTCCTGCTCAAAAACAATCATGAGAGGTGATTTCCTCTTTCTATGTGTTCTGCAAAAAAAACGAGGAGAAATGAAAACATTTCTCCTTGTTGTGCCTCTCTACGCCTCCCCAGCGGAGGCGTAGCATTCTGACACATTCCCAGGTTTGAGAAAGGTCATACTTCTGGGAATGCCGCAGAATCAATGGGTGTTATGTAGAAACACCCACAGCAACACCCATGGCACACCAGTTTCACTCAAAGTACTTTGTGAAAAGGGGTCGTATTTACGAGGACGTGAAAAGCCACTCAGGGTGGCTTTATGAGTCCTTGTAAATATGGGGCAGCAAAAAGTGACATACCGGCAGTGCAAGGAGCTTGTAAATAAGCCTTGTGGTTCATTTCCAACTGGAGCGATTTTTGCTTCCACCCTTTCCCGAACCTTCTGTCAACTATACTCTTGATATGTTGGTTAGAAGTAGATCAGAGGAAAGGGGAATGGTACAAGGGAGAAATCAGAGACACCTGATATAGGCGCCCTGCCAGGTCACCCACCTGGGTACTGTCTTCATGTGGAGAAACATTGGAATCTACAGACAAAAGAAAGACTTTAGTGGTTGTATTAATCTTGTTCAGCACCTGATTACTATTATTGCATATGATATACCTTTAAACAATCTCTGCGCCTCCATCTCTCCAAGTTTTGAGGAAACTCTGTTTGTCCAGAGCTTAAATACAATTACCATCCATGAAATAAATGCGAAGAGTATTCAAGACTACTATTCGTTTCTCACTGCTGACAGCTACCTATGGTATATTATTAAAACACTCTGTGATTTGCATTGTGTTCAAAGTGATAGGTTCATAAACTGCAGCATAATGAAAGTACATTAGATTTCACTTGACAACAGGCAATAACTTTCCAGGGCTCTGCCTATACCACAATACCAAACGAGAACAAAAAGAAAAGTTATCCAGTTCAGTGTAGAGATAAGGATTCCTTTCGCTTTTACTCCAGATCTATTATGCGTTTCTCACCGCAGAAAACTACCATCAGAATTTATAAATACACTCTATGATTCAAATTATGTTTAAAGTGACAGGTACATAAACCTCAACATAAAAGATTTACAAAATAGTTCACCTGACAATACCTTAACATCATTCGAGCATAAAATGAAAAGTTTCTAAAGTCTCAAAAGAAATGAGGATCATTTCTGCTCCTCACACAGAAATAAAACGATTCTCGAACTGTAACTTCATAATCCACATAGACGCCTAAAATTGTGTCCAGAAACAAAGGATACTTTCTGGATACTTTCTGAAACAACAAGTAGAAGTTTCATAGAATAATTCATCATTCAGTTGTGTCCACATGGAATGGTACACATGGTCCATCTATGTACTTCCTTGGGATTGTTATGCAACATGCAAGAAGGTAAAATCTATGTCCAATCACCTATGTGAAATGAGTAATGCCTAGCAAGTACACATGGTGTGCCTTAGCAGTGCTTCAGTGTTATGGCACACACATTGCAGCATATATTGACAATTCCTGGGGGTATACACTATGGGTAATGGCAGCAGTAGCTGGACTGTGAAATGGTCTGCATGCTGACAACACAGTGCATACATGCCTGTAATACTTCACACATTGGCCTTATTCCTTATAAACCACTACAAAGTTATGGGCATGTGCCTATTATAAGGCATAGGGTATATGAGAGCATGAGTCAAGTATGTACCTGCATTGTATGTGTGGACTGGTAAAATGTCCCACCTAGACTCATACCTATTAAGCCTGCACTGAGGTAGAAATCATCACAGCTTGTGTGGACCTGTCACCCAAAATTGACCATACATTTCCTTGTGCATGCATAAACTAGAAATGTGCATCAGACAGAAAGATTGAAGTTCATCCCTTAAGTTCTATGTGCACATTGATTTTCATGACATCATTTAAACCACCATGCAATTTGGCAATTGCTCCTCTTTCACACCATCTAACATGCCACAGATTTGCAGTATTCTGAGGGATGCGTAAGTACCCATGATGCAGGATGACATTTGCCACATATCATGATAAATGTGGGCTTAGGTGTGAACACAGGTAAGCCACTGGTATGGACAATGGACTTACAAACTCATTGCAACAAATGGGGATATGTAACTTGACCACTGGTTTTGTTATTATGAATAATACATTGTAATTATGGCACATCACAAATACATGTGCAGTATCTATACTAGTAAGGAATCAGGTTTCTGTATGCCGAGCCTCCACACATGATCACCAAGTCCATTGGAATCCAAACTTTGGTTAAACACTGAACTACAGGTACATGTGTGGTTCCCAGAACAATTTGCTGTTTGAGTGCCATTAATGTGTGACATGCCTTCAATCATTTAGATGGTTCCAATTTTGGTACGTGGAGGAACTTATTCTACAGGCATGTGCATAGTATGATGTGAACACACAATAGGAGGACCAATACATTGGAAAAACTGTTCACTGGGCATGTCAACATTAGATGTAGTGTTGATAATTGGTAGCATTGTCGGGGATATGTGTTACACCACAACCACACCTGTGTCCTGCTGAGATTTGGACTTGGACAAACATTTTGTGTCAGGAATACAGCCTATTCCATGCAACATTTCTGTCACTTATTGTCACTTTCTGTCCATAATATGGGTGAGAGAGACATTCGAACTAATGATCATCAGTTGGTTTTGGGGCAGGTGATGGTGCATGTTCCATAAGCACCCACTCCATAGTTGGCACAACATTTGCAAAGCAGATTCAGATCCATTCATCATGTGGGCCTGCACACATTGGAAAGTATTCCACATTCCAATTGGCCCTGGTAATTGCACATGCAACTTTGTCCAACTTCTATTGTGAATCTACATGTAAGGTAAAGCTTGTTTCCACTGACTGATGATACCCCTTACACATCTCACTGCAAACAATTCCCGAGAACACACACAATGCTTTTTTAAAAATAAAATATTTTTATTTGAGCAGACCTAGGATAAACATACATTGATAGCATACATCCAAGGTCATATTCTCATTATATAACCAAATAGGAGCTTAGACGTGCATTAGAGCCCGTAAATGCATTTTTAAGATTTTTTTGCAATTTTGATGTAGTTAGTAAAAACATTTTTAAATTTGATTTCTCATCAAAAGTAGTATTCCAACTGTGCATTATAAAAACATCTGCATAAAGTATTGAAAATTAGATCAGATATTTCATTAGATTTCTAATATTTCTGAAAATCAATAATTACTAGAGCATAAAGTTATTATACAATGCCAACCGTGGACGTTAGCTTAGACCAGAAGGCACTTAATCCAGGACAAGAATAAAAAATGTGTAGCTAGCCTTCTTCACCCTGATGCTTACAGTGGAAACAACAATTGTCGAGAGCTGGGTGCATTTTATTTGCTGCCTCCGGGGTGCAGTAGTCCAGCCAGCGAGCGATAAAATACATCCTCTTAAAATGTGCCACTCTCAACGACGTATGACCTAGAAGCGATATAGTCTCTTCCTGAGAAATCACATTGAGTTGTTGACCGTATTTTGTTAATACCGTTTGGATATACCTATAATATATACATTATCCTGAACCAATTCCATAATCTGGCCAACCTTGACCTGAACAGGGCTTGAAATATAGTATTACTGTCCTCGCTTATATATTGAAATTATAATCCTTAAGAAACAATACGATCTGGAGATAGCCAAAAAAAGGCCATGATCCTGATTCACTAACTCAGACTGAGAGTTCGAGCCACGTCATCCATCTACCCTGAAGGAAGAAGGGGCCCATCTCAATAAACCTGGCCGTGTTCCCAGAGTGAAACTGTGACCAATGGTATTCTCAAGCCCCGAATAGCCTAACTCACAGAGTGCAAGGAACACCCAACCTGAGGAAATTTTGTAACAATGATATAGACTCAAAAACCTAGCACTGATATTTGCTAGGACCTTATATATAGTTCTGTTTGGAAATTTGGGAACCCTAATAAAAACTGGTAAATGCGTGCCAGCATCCTGCATCATTCTATCCAAAAAGAAGTTGATTATTCCACTACCTTCCAAAGCTCTAGCACAAAGATCTAAAAGTGCCACTTGATAATAACCTTGAAAATGGGGAACAACCAACCCTCCCTGAAGGATATCCAGCTGTAGGGAAGAACATTTAACTATAGGTGCTTTATTATTCAAAATAAAACATACTAAAAGCACATCTAAATCTGTAATACACCTAATCTTAACTTTAATGGGGACGATCGACAAAAGAAATAATAAGAGCCGAAGAACACACACAATCCTTACAGAGCACAGGAACACTCAAATGACACTCACCGGTAGCACTGGGATCGCTGAAGCTGTCCACCTCACCACAGGTGTATGGGTTTGGGGTTTGGCCCAGCTACAAGACAAAAAGATGATAGGTGCATTGCTCTATGAATGCTGAACATGTACACTGTGTACATATAAAGTACAGTACATTGACTTCACAAATGTCTGCATAAGGCAAAGTTGGATTACCCTATGCTGGACATTTGAAAGCCACGTTGCAGTGAATTCAAATAATTCAAGGCACATTATGTATCAGGTGCTCAGAGTGCAGACAAGGTACATGGCCAACCTATCTTGATAAATGGTGCAAAGGTGCCTGGGTTTGATGGCTATATGAACAGTCCATTTTGACTGACCACACTCTGAATAGTATGATAATGGGGGACTTCTCAAGTCAATGCATGTTCTTTACAATGCTACATGCATCAGACAATAGCCATGCTTGTTTGTGTTCTTTATTTAGCTATGTACATGTGGTCAGTGCACTGAGAATGAACAGTAATCATTCAAGGCCTGTACAGGCTCATTAAGGATTTATTACCATTTTTCTTAATATACACATTTGTGTAACCCTGATGACATGTGAGTGTGCTCCCCTGCAACATGCATGGGGGATGGCCCCCACAGTTTGGAGTCTGTAATACCCTAGCAGGCCGTATGACAATACTCCTTGCTCAGTGCCGGATCGGTGCCACACATCTATGTGCCTCTCCTGTACTGCAAGCTATGAATTGGTTAATCTAATGCCCCTGTGAACAGGCCCTCTGGCATGTTCACTTTATTTAACTGAGTTAGCCCGTATCATGTCATACTAACCCATATTAATACCTGGTCCATCATGAAGAAAAAACATTTAAAGATGTGTGTTAAGCCACACAGCTGCAAGCACATGGCATATAGGGACTTAACGGTAAAGCCACCAACTTCAATCCACAGGTGATCAAGGAGATCTGCCTCCTGATTGACAACATCGGCCCATCAGTGCTTCAGTTGATGTATTGTCCGTTGGGCATTGAATATCTGACACATTTGGACGCTCACCTTCTCCCAACGCTCCTGACTCTCACGTTTAGAGTAGCCTTGGCTCAACTTACCTTCGCCCCTTTTCACCTCTGTCAACCCCATTGGCCCCCCTCTCCCGCCTCATAGCTGCTCCTCCCTCCCACTTGGCCTTAAAAAGTCCCCGCGCGAACGCGCAGCGGGTGCGCCAATTGTGTGCCGAAGGTGCTCAAAGGCAAGCCCGTCTACGCCCGTCCGCGCCTGTCCTGCGCCCAGCGCCAGGACCCCTGGCCCCCGACGTCGCCAACACTCCCGACAGACCTACAACGCCGCCACCCTCCACGCACTTAACGCCGGACGGAACGCCGCCTGCTACTGAGCCAATCCAAAACGCACCCACGGACCCTTCACCTGCCAAGCCTGCAAATTCACCTGCCTACTGACCTGTACCGCACCGACAAGCCGAGCACCAGCAACAACCACCTCAATTGCATCCTGCTCAACACCCGCTCCGTCCACAGGCACCCCGTCGAACTCTGGAACCTGCTTGACACTACATCACCGGACGTCGCCTTCCTGACAGAAACCTGGATGAACGCTTCCTCAGTGCCTGACATCGCCATAGCCATCCCGGACGGATACAAGATCACCCGGAAGGACCGTGTAAACCAGACTGGAGGAGGCATCGCCATCGTACACAAGAACACCATCCACATCACGACCAACCCCGACGACACCTTCACCGCCGCCGAACAACTCCACTTCCAGATACACACCAATCCCAAGACCACCCTCAGATGCACCCTCATCTACAGACTCCCGGGACCACGGACACAATTCAGCGAAGACATCGCAGACTTCATCAGCCCGCACACCTCCCCTCCTCTGACTACATCCTCCTAGGGGACCTCAACTCCCACCTGGAGAACAACAAGGACAGCAACACCACCACCCTGCTGTACAACCTCGCCAACCTCGGACTCAAGCAACTGGTGAACACCCCCACCCACTATGCCGGCCACACGCTTGACCCCGTCTTCTCCTCCAGCAAGCACATCTCCTTCAGCCACTCCACCGGACTCCACTGGACTGACCACAGCTGCATCCACTTTAGCTTCAGAAGAACAACGACCCACCAGAGCTCTCAAACCCCAGCGCCGGAAACAATGACATCACCCCCTCGCAAGACCTCTGCGACTCACTCACCTCGTTCTTCCACCGCAAGATGGCCGATATACACAACAGCATCGGCGCACCTACCATGCACCCAACCACCGAACCAACGCCACCCACCACCACCCTCTGCGCCTGGACCCCGATCAGCACCGAAGACACCTCCTGCACGATGAACGCCATGCACTCCAGATCACCAACCGACCCCTGCCCCCACCACGTCTTCAACAAGGCCAAACTCCTTCATCGCACACCAACTCCGGGATATCATCAACACCTCCTTCAACACCGCCACCTTCCCGGAGATCTGGAAGCACGCAGAGCTCAGCGCCCTCCTGAAGAAACCAACAGTAGACCCCACCGACTTCAAGAACTACCGCCCCATCTCGCTCCTCTCTTCCCCACCAAAGTCATCGAGAAGACCGTCAACAGACAGCTTGCCGCCTTCCTTGAGACGAACGGATCCCTCGGCCCCTTGCAGTCTGGTTTCCGAGCCAACCACAGCGCCGAGACCGCCCTCATCGCAGCCACTGACGACATCAGATCCCTGCTCGACAATGGGGAAACAGCGGCCCTCATCCTCCTGGACCTTTCTGCAGCATTCGACACTGTCTGCCACCGCACCCTAGTGCAGCGCCTCAGCAACATCGGAGTCCAAGAGAAGGCACTGGAGTGGACCATCTCGTTCCTCGCCGGAAAAACCCAGAGAGTCCGCCTCCCCCATTCAGATCCGAGGCCACCGAAGTCATCTGCGGCGTACCACAAGGATCATCACTCAGCCCAACCCTCTTCAACATCTACATGAGCCCTCTCGCAGCCATCGCACGCAAACACAACCTCAACATCATCTCCTACGTCGACGACACCCAGCGGATTCTCTCCCTCACCAATGACCCAGCCACCGCCAGAACCAGCCTGCACGAAGGGATGAAAGACATCGCCGAATGGATGAAGAACAGCCACCTGAAACTGAACTCAGACAAGACGGAAGTCCTCATCCTGGGATCATCACACTCCGCCTGGGACGACTCCTGGTGGCCGCTTGCCCTGGGCAGCGCACCAAAACCAACGGACCACGCACGCAACCTGGGCGTCATCCTGGACTCCTCCCTCGCGATGACCAAGCAAGGGAACGCAGTCTCATCATCCTGCTTCAACACCCTGTGCATGCTCCGAAAGATCTTCTGATGGATCCCCACGAAACCAGGAAGACGGTCACCCAGGCCCTCGTCACCAGCCATCTGGACTATGGAAACACCCTCTATGCTGGAACCACGTCCAAACTCCTGAAAAGATTCCAGCGCATCCAGAACGCCTCAGCACGACTCATCCTGGACATCCTGCACCGCAGCCACATCTCCGCCCACCTGAAAGACCTGCACTGGCTCCCCGTCAACAAGAGGATCACGTTCAGACTCCTCACCCACGCACACAAGGCTCTCCACGACTTGGGCCCGAAGTACCTCAACAGCCGCCTCACTTTCTACACACCCGCCCGCCAACTCCGATCCGCCAGCCTCGCCCTCGCCTCCATCCCAAGAATTCAGAAATCCACCATTGGAGGAAGATCCTTCTCCTACCTGGCAGCCAAGACATGGAACTCCCTCCCCACTCAACTACGGCTGACCCAGGATCACCTCTCCTTCAGGAAATTACTCAAGACCTGGCTGTTCGAGCAGTAGCGACCCCCCCCTCAGCACCTTGAGACCCTTACGGGTGAGTAGCGCGCTATACAAATTTCATGATTGATTGATTGATTGACCTTTATTACTTATGTGCTGTTTTTTACGAATGCATCACTACAGAAATGGGCAATGTGTTTGTTTTGATTGATGCAACTAGTCTGTTGTGAGTGGTGCAGTGTATTGTTTGTTGCAAAGCAGGTAAACACTCCCAGGGATCACTTTTCTTTGTCAAATTATCTTTGCTGTCATGCTTGTAGACTTGAGATATGTCAAATATGTATGTTAACAGTGTGCATATGTGTGAGTCCTTGCTTCCATGGTGCGGATACTAGAACAGGCAAAATAGTGATGTAAAATGCACAGACATATTGTCAAATGTGCATATCCTGACACAATCAATATGTATTACAGTTTTGATGGTGCTTGCCTTGATGTAGGTATCTGCGTTGTAGGTATTTGGTTCACGGTTATCATAATCCTATGCCGATGATTTCCACATTGTCATACAAGATTATGCCTATACTTAATCACCGTACTATCTGTCTGCAGTACTGAATTGAGTGTATAGATGTTTACAGTGACTGGTAAATGAAAGTGCTTACACAAAGTAAGTGTTCATTCACCAATTGGCATTTCTAAACACTTTTTCACAAAATATTTGAATGTATGACCATCACGATGAATCATGGATCAGTGAAAACATTCTGCGTAATGGTGTTCCTTTGTTGAGTCCCAGCAATTGAGTCTACATATTCTCTGTCCTTTCCTTCATCCTCATCCGCTGCTTCCTGCTCATCATGGCACTGGTCCCATGGGACATTTGTCTGCACGCAGATGTTGCGCATGTGCAACAAACTAGGATAATTTTGCAAACCATAGGGGTGAGTATAGCAATCAACCTACGGACTGGCCAAACGGTGGAAGCGAGACTTCAGTACCCCGAATGTCCACTCCACGAAACCCCTGATCTTCCTAGTGCATTTTTATAGGTGCGCTATGTCTCTGTCTGGGGATGGGCAAACAGGGTCATGATCCATGTCTGCAGACCATATCCTTAGTCAGCTAAAAAGATAAAGGGAGAAAGGTTCAGTCATTGCTGATGGTGATTTATCAAGCCACGTTCAAGTGCATGTCTGTTATGTGTACTGAATTACACTTACACATGTTTACCACTAATGTTTTTAATTGGCTCCATGAAGATTGGTACTATTATGTCCATTCTTGTTTTTTGTGTCAGATTGAAACATGTGCATCACCTTCTACTTTTGATAGTGCCACAATGGGCCAAACACCTTTGGGCTGTGGCTTAGTGTGATAGGTGTTTTGTAGGTCCTTTGCCACATTAAGTGAGAGTCTGTTGATCACAAATTGGGGTTTGTTGTCATCCATGAGGAGGCTGCACCAGTACAAACCTGTTTCACATTCACACATAAATGTTTCCCTCTAGAACCACTGATGTCATTGTAGTGCTACCTAGCGATGACAGAGCCTTCAAATTGTTAATTACCTGGACATTCTTCAAGTGTGTGTTTCCGGTTCTGGTAGAAATGGGATATCGCTTCAGGGAGGACCAATTGCACATGTGTGCAGTTCATGGTATCCAGCACATGTGGGAAACTGGCGAGAGCATAGAAGCCAAGCTTGATTTCCAGCTGCAGTTGTTGTGAGTTGGGGAAGAGGAGGTACTGTGTTGATAGGCCTGACACATACTTCAGATGTACATACCAACCAGTAGGCCATTCCCATGTGTGCCATTCTGGAAGCACTCATTGATGATGGAGTGCCTGAAGATGTATGCGTCATGTACACTACCAGGGTATTTTGCTAACACAATAGTGAACATTCCCCGATGATCCACGATGGCCTGGACAATCGGCCAGTATGTGTATTTCCAGTTCCTGTACAGATGGGATGTTGCTGCAGGGAGGACCAATTGCACATGTATGCAGTCCATGGAACCCAGAACATGTGGGAAACTGATGAGGGCATAGAAGCTGTGCTTGATCTCCAGCTGCTGGTGTTGTGTGTTGGGGAAGAGGAGGTACTGTGGTGTTAGGCAGATGATGGCGTCAAGGACAGAGGGTAGGAAAACTGAGAAAGATGGCTCAGAGATTCCTGCCACCCTGGCTATTGTGATCTGGAATGAGCCAGATGTCAACATGTATTGGACAGTCATGAGCTTGACCTGGGAAGGGATGTTGGTGGCCCTGGGAGTTGGTGCCTGAAGCGTTGGCGCTATCTGGTGTAGCAGTTGGACAATGGACTCCCCCCTGAGCCGGTAGTAGGTGATGACCTCATCCTCCCAGAGATCAATGAGGGAAGTCCGTGCTCCCTTCTCCTGTACTGCCTCTGTGGTCGTAGGAGGGGAAGGGTGGGTGGTGGGGATGGTGGGTGGTGGTTGTCTCTTTGTGACTCCCAGCTGCAAAATAAATACCCCAATAGCATAGTTGTGCTTGCCACACTGATCTGTCTGGCTTCTCTTTATATACCAAAGCCAATGGGTAATTTCCTACACTTTGGGTTCTGAGGCACAGTTTTTTTTTGCTTTTGGGCCTCTGCGTGACAATTGCTGGCAATGTGTCAATTTTCTAAAACCTCGTAAATATCAACGAGTCTCTTTTACCATGGAAATTATGATGGCACGCGTACCTTTCATATATAAATACTTACGTGATGCAGCTGGTTCAGACATAGGTACATGTTGACACATTAGTCCAATAAGTGATGCATCAGCCTAGATGCGTCACCTTGTAAATGTGGAGTACTGACAGCACGCCAATGCATCAAAAATTATGACTCATTGGCGGTGCAAACTCCTAGTAAATAAGCCCTCTAGATTATATTGGTACAATTGAGTCTACATATTGCTCGTGAATCGTTGCTGATTTCCTTAAAGTGAATTTCCTAAGTAAAGAACTATTTGTAGGTTTTGCAACTAGATTTTCCCCAAAATGGTTCTTATAACTGCATGTAATTGCGTTAGTGGCATCAGCACCTTTGGGATACATCGCCTTCATTTGAATATGTTCACATAGGTTTTAATCTCTCAGGTATGGTGAGCCTTATTTTATAGAGACACTTCTAGGTTCTTAATTTGAAATTTATCGTAAGTCAGCATTTCAAGATTCACCCTTCCAGTGCAGATAAAACACAGGTTTAAGATTTGATGGATAACCAAGACTTACAGGGCAAGATAATGGCTTTCCACGTCAAGTAATGAAGACTTGCAACTTAATCCTGAATCTGTTGATGGCCACCGGGAAAATAACAGAGCCTCCAAGTGTATACTGTTCTCAAAACAATTATGTCCTCTCACTTTGCTCATACCTTTTGTAATCAAAAGCTTACATTTGTTCATGCTGTACTGAGAAGAAAGGAAAATCACTTCAGAACGCACCTCGCACCTGTAGTAAAGATGAGGTATTGTCGAGTAAAACAGCAGTACCCTCGGTCTTGACCACACGCCTTGCCTCACTGTACCTACTCATGTTTTTTTTTTTTCCTAGGATACTTCACTCTCACCACATCACCTGCTTTCACAGACATCTCCTTCACCACATTCCTAGCATTGTAATTGCTGCGCATGTGCTTCTGGCGTTTATCCACCAGACTTCTCATCTTGATCTCTTTCTCCCTGTTGTTATTGTTCTCCCGTTTTTTCCAAGCCAAAGACCAGTATGGCGGCAACTGTAAGACAGCTGCTCTACCCATGATTAGCTCAAAGGCGGTTCTACCAGTGGTGTTGTATGGAGAAGTGCGGTGCGATATGACCACAACCTAATACAGAGAGCTACTACAATGGGCGCGTGAGATCTTAAAGCCATTTAATGGTTTTTGTAATTAGCCAATTGGCCCATTCAACCTGGCCATTCAATCAATCAATCAATCAATCAATCAAGCATTTGTAAAGCGCACTACTCCCCCGTGAGAGCCTCAAGACACTAAGTGGAGAGGGTAGGCTGCTACTGTTCGAAAAGCAAAGTCTTGAGGAGTCTTCTGAAGGTCAGTATGTGTTGGGTGCGCCGTAGGCAGATGGGGAGGGTGTTCCATGTCTGGGAGAATGATCAGCCGCGGAACTGACGGGTGGGGGTGTAGAAGCTGAGTCGGCTGTTGAGGTACGCTGGTCTGGTGTTGTGGAGTGCTTTGTGTGCGTAGGTGAGGAGCTTGAAGGTTATCCTTTTGTTGACGGGGAGCCAGTGCAGGTCTCTCAGGTGGAGTGTGATGTGGCTGGAGTGGGGGATGTCAAGGATCAGGCGTGCGGAGGCGTTCTGGATGCGTTGGAGTCCTTTCAGGAGTTTGGCAGAGGCTCCTTCATAGAGGGCATTTCCGTAGTCCAGTCTACTGCTGATGAGGGCCTGGGTGACTGTCCTTGTATCGGTGGGGATCTACTTGTAGATCCTGCGGAGCATGCGGAGGGTGTTGAAGCAGGCAGAAGAGATGGCGTTGACCTGCTTCGTCATGAAGAGGGTGGAGTCGAGGATGGCCCCTAGGTTGCGTGCGTGGTCGGTGGGCGTTGAAGCTGTTCCTAGTGCGGTCGGCCATCAGGAATCGTCCCAGGCTGAGGGGGTGGATTCGAGAATGAGGACCTCCATCTTGTCCGAGTTCAGCTTCAGTCGGCTGTTTCTCATCTAGTAGGCGACGGCCTTCATTCCCTCGTGGAGGTTAGTTTTGGCGGTGTGGGGGTCTTTGGTAAGGGAGAGGATCATCTGGGTGTCATCGGCGTAAGAGATGATGTTGAGGTCGTGCTGTTGTACGACGAGGGCGAGCGGTGCCATGTAGATGTTGAACAACGTTTGGCTGAGGGATGAGCCCTGGGGTACACCGCAGATGATCTCTGTGGCTTCGGAGCGCAAGGGGGGAGGCGGATGCTCTGTGTTCTGACGGAGAGGAAGGAGGTGGTCCAGTCCAGGGCCTTCTCTTGGATCCTGGTGTCGTGGAGGCGTGTTCGTAGTCTGCGGTGGCAGACCGCGTCGAAGGCGGCTGACAGGTCCAGGAGGATGAGGGCCATGGTTTCTCCATTGTCTAGCAGGGTCCTGATGTTGTCGGTGGCGGTGATGAGGGCAGTTTCGGTGCTGTGGTTGCTGCGGAACCCAGACTGGGATGGGTCCAGGATGCTGTTCTCCTCGAGAAAATCTTGTCAGTTGTTTGTTGACGGCCTTCTCGATGACCTTCGCCAGGAACGGGAGCAGGGAGATGGGTCTGAAGTTCTTGAGGTCCTTAGGGTCTGCCTTAGTTTTCTTGAATGAGGCGTTGATCTCGGCGTGCTTCCGGCTTTCTGGG